>NC_079189.1:517125094-517765808 GCF_029499605.1 Hyla sarda
GATAAAAGAATGGAAAGGGGGTAACTAAAGAAAGTCTTTAGATATACTAAAGGATGAAATAAAGTTCAGGATGGAAATGTTTAATATATTAAAGAAATAACAGATAGTTTATGGAAATTTCAAGCAGATTTGGTTGGACGATCTCCAGTAAGTGACTATAGATAGACATATTTGGAAGAAACAGTAGTGAAAAGAAGGGGGGCTCACTAAATCTGTATCAAGGGGGTGCGCTCCAGTGAAAGATACATGAACCAACTGCTGAACCAGAGTTTCACTGAAGAAATACGGGCGCACACCACCAATATTATATATTTTATACCGTAATCAAAATACAAAAATATTTATTTTATTGAAATATATTGACATATTTCAATAAAATAAATATTTTTGTATTTTGATTATGTAATATTGGTGGTGTGCGCCCGTATTTCTTCAGTGAAACTCTGGTTCAGTAGCTGGATATTTGGAAGAAACATCCAGACAGTACGTCCTACAAATGGCAGACTAGATAGACTAGTGGTCTTCAACCTGCGGATCTCCAGATGTTTCAAAACTACAACTCCCAGCATGCCCGGACAGCCAACGGCTGTCCGGGCATGCTGGGAGTTGTAGTTTTGCAACATCTGGGGGTCCGCAGGTTGAAGACCACTGAGATAGACTATGTGGCCTTTTTTCTGGCATCAATCTTCAATGCTTTTAATACCCATGTATGGGGGGGGGGGGGGTACCACATTAATTTGTAATAAGTTACTTATTACATCTATATTACTGGATGCTGAGTAAGTATTGGATGACATCTTGCAAACACTGTAATGAATATTTGCTCACAAGAAATCTCCATCAACTATTAAAGAAAATATCAAGTGTATGGCAAAAAAAAGATGCGGTGAGTTAAATTTATAAACTCATCATAGTATTTATATAGGACTGTACATTACTTATCACAAATCATTTAAAGTACAAACAAAAAACCCATACATGTGGCACATATTACCTAAATTTAAGTAAGGCAGAAAAAAGTTAGGACGTTACCTTCAGATGTTCAGGATGTTGGAAACGTAAAAGCAATCGATGTCGAGTCGTCCCACTTGTTAGCCTTACACTCCTCTGCTCTCTCCGGAGCTGCGGGAACATGAAATGCTTGCTACAGCTTTATTCTGATGCATGATAAAATGTGTCTATCCATCAAAACCTAAATGTGGGATTCTTTTATCTCCCTCTCTCTCTTTTAAAAAAAAATAAAAAATTCCCAGTCTAGAAGAAGGCTTATTTCTGACCAGTCAGCTTGGTCTTTTAAAGTTGCTCCAGGATGATGCTCACCATGTGTGGCAGGGTCTCCTGTGGTTTGTTATTTTACTTCAATGGAGGGGGGGAGGATCCCAACAAAGCATACTGACCACACTGCATATCAAAATGTAACCATGGAAGCAATTGTCCACTTGTCAGAGCCTCCCAGAAATGATCCGGCCATTCACTTCATTGAATCAATATTGAAGCTTTTAAGATTTATTAGCCTGGGGAATGCTAAGTGCAATGTTTTCCATTGCAGTCTTTGGGAATGTTGATTAAACAAATTATTTCCTAGTTATTATGTAGTTGTTACGTAATGTTCACTGACCTCATCCCTTTGTTGTCCTTATATCGATGAGCTGCCTTATAAATGTATACTGCGGGCCCTCAGGTATAAGCATGACCAATTCACAAATACCTTGTAAAAAAAAAAATAATAATAATAATTGACAAAATTGTATTTCCTAGTAAAGATTAAATATTTATAAATAAATTATTTATAAATAGATTAAATATTTATAAATAAAAAATTGATTAAAAAAATTCTAAATATTTTTTCAAGTTACTGCAGTTCGTTAAATATAACAGAAAACGGGTGTACGGCTTTTTTTTTTTTTTTAACAGTATATGATAAAATAACACTGAAAAACAGTGTGCTACCATTTTTGTGTTGTGTTATTCATTGTATCCAATAGGATTTACAATCTAAAGCCATGTTTCAAATTCCATTTTCCTCTTTTGTTTGTGGATTTCTGCATTTCCTTTTTGCAGAATCAGTGCAGAATTTATGCAGAATTTCTGGGCGCACAACAAGCAGATTCTGTATGGACTTCAAGGGGATTCTGACTCTGATTTCCGCCAAATTAAAAGACAGGTTCAATGTTTTTGCAGAATTGGAAATGCAGAATTTCTGCAGCTGAAATGCAGAATTTCTGTGGCGGAAATTCCTCCGTGTGAATGGGATGGCGGAATCCCCATTTAACACAATGTGCAGTAAATGTTGCAGAGTTCCGCTATGCAAACATATTAAATTGCCATCTTGAGCACACACAAAAAAAAAAAACACAAGGACTACATTCATAGAAAGTAAAATAACCTCTTCCCATTTTATTAGACAGAGGTAGAAAACTGGAGAATTTGGGTCAGTGTTTCCCACCATAGTGCCTCCAGCTGTTGCCATAGGACAACTCCCAGCATGTTGGCTGTCATTGGCTGTTTGGGCATGCTGGGAGTTTTTGTTTTGCAACAGCCAGAGCCCCATTGGTTGGGAAACACTGAAACACTAGAGGACAGTCATACACAATGAGAAAGTAGAAGCTCCTGGAAGATATTATATATATATATATATATATATATATATATATATATATATATGTATATATATATATATACACACACACACACATATACATATATATATATATATATATATATATATATATATTCAGATACCATATTAATGGTCCTGTTCTATTTAATATATTCATTAATGACCTTGTAGAGGGGTTGAATAGTAAAGTAGCAATATTTGCAGATAAATACATAGAAAAAAGATAGACCAGCTCACTGCCCTGTAGAAGTAGCCACTGGAAGGATAGTAAGTGGAGGAGCACGGATGCAGGTTAAGCCGGAGAGCCAGTTGCAATAGAATCCAAGAAGGAAAAAGAAATCCAGCTTCCCCGAATATGTGAGATAACTGTATAAAAATACAAAAATGTATTTCATCCTTTATAAATCAATGAGATGGTGAAAATGAAAAGCATAGCTGAAACGCCAATGTGTTTCGAACCATATGGTGCCATGACTAAGAACCATATGGTTCAAAAGGCGTCGGCGTTTCAGCTATGATTTTAATTTTCACCATCTCATTGATTTTTAAAGGATGAAATACATTTTTGTATTTTTATACCGTTATCTCACATATTCGGGGGAGCTGGATTTCTTTTTCCTTCTTGGATAATATTTGCAGATGATACTAAACTCTGTAAAGCGGTAAACACAATAGAGGACAGTGCACTGTTACAAATGGATCTGGAAAGGTTGAAGGTTTGGGCTGGGAAGTGGCAGATGAGGTTCAACACTAATAAATGTAAGGTAATGCACATGGGGAAGAAAAATCCGGGCTGGGATTATGAATTAAATGGAAGAACACTTGGGACGACTGACGTGGAAAAGGACTTAGGAGTCTTAGTTAATAGTAAATTTAGCTGTAGTGACCAGTGTCGGGCAGCTGCTGCCAAGGCAAATAAAATCATGGGGTGCATCAATAGGGGCATAGATGCCGGCACACCTAGAATACTGTGTACAGAGATCTCTCCCATGATCTATTTATACCCAGGACTGTATCTATAACAAGGGGCATCCTCTAAGTCTAGAGGAAAGAAGGTTTCTACACCAGCGCAGATGGGGGTTCTTTACTGTAAGAGCAGCGACACTGTGGAATTCTCTACAGAGGTGGTGGTCATGCATTTTTGGAGAATAATAACATTACAAGTTATAGATTCTAGATCTATAGGGACAGAATGTTGATCCAGGGATTTATTCTGACTTCCATATTTGGAGTCGGGAAGGAATTTTTACTTATAGTATGAGGGTTTTTGCCTTCCTCTGGATCAACTGAGTAGGGACTCATTAGGGATATAGGTTGAACTTGATGGGCTCTGGTCTTTTTCAACATTATGAACTATCAACCCAGGACCCCACAACTGAACAGCAATATCCCTAACCAAAATTCTACATTTCATCTTTTCCGGTTGTCCCTGTTTCATTATCCAACCAGGTCCCTTACAAATTGTTACTATCTGAGAACTCTGCATCTGTACAGCAACAAAAAGTAACATAACTGTATAGCATAGAAAGTGCCAACAATTACTATCTGTCTTTGCTTAATTCTTTCCTCACTTTATTATACTTTTTGTCCCTTTAATGTCAACTATTTAACCCCTGTAAGTGTCATGCACATGTACCATAACATATGAAATTTGATGTCTCTGGATGTTAACAACTTTTAAAACAAAAGGGGAACAGCTGGGCAGCTGCCCTCGAGTTACTAAGTCACAGTGGGGGCTTCTATAAAAACGTGCGCAGAATAAAAAGAAGGGCGTTACCAGTTGCTTTCAATTCGCAACCTTCATAGAAAATGCGTTCACATACAATTGGATTGTACTGAAAAAAAGTAAAGACGAATTATTGGGGTCACTGATTTTATGGTCAGTAACTGACCACGAGTCCAGGTGGTAGTTTGTGGCCATTGATGTAGCAATGAGAAGTTGTATAGAAGATTAAGAGTTTATTCTCCTAACCACAACCTGCTACTAGACTAAATAGGAAGGCATAGAAGGGGGACATCATCACCTAGAAGAAGACAGACTTCTTAGCTTCCATAGAACTGTGTTTCCCAACCAGGGTGCCTCTAGAAATTGCAAACTACAACTCCCAGCATGCCCAGACAGCCGTTGGCTGTCTGGGCATGCTGGGAGTTGTAGTTTTGCAACAGCTGGAGGCACCCTGCTTGGAAAACACTGATAGTATCCAGTACAGCTTCTTATATCCCTGATTTCCTGGTGATTTTGAATTAAAAGCAAAAGAACAACTGCATTAAAATTTTTAATTTCAAGGGCTATGTTTAAATAAATAAAAACCGTGAAAACAAAAACTGTCTTTTCTGGCTGCTGTGGCCTTGGAAAAGAGACATCAAGCCTAGATTTCCCTTTCTTGGCATATTTATAATTGTAACCATGGAGTGAGTGGTCCCATTGAGGTTATCAATTACTTGGTGCTTATTTGTCATTTGGCAGCCATATAATACATCTCAGTATCCTGCATGTAGGTCCCCAGAAGAAAATTAACATGTATCACTATTAGGCTACTTTCACACTGCCGTTGTGCCACGTCCGAAAACAGCTGTTAGGCTCTCTCTTTTTCTTTTTGCCTTTAACATCTGTTATCGGGATGGGGCACAACGGGCAACAATGGGTCCCGATGGATCCCATTGACTATAATGGGGTCCGTCGTGGGTGCTGTTGTTTTTGTAGCAGGAGTAGTGGGAGAAAAAGACATTGCAAGCACTATTTTTTCTCCCGCTATTCTCCCCTCCTTTTCTGTTGTCCGCTGCCTACCGGGTCACAACGGCAGTGTGAAGTGCCAGTGCTGGAGCCACCACTACCCAATCATCTTTACGTTGTAAGGCTGCATTCACATCACGATTGCAGCCTACGGCTGCCGGATTCAGCTGGGGGACAGGAAAACCGGGCACTCCCGTACCCCAGCCAGAACTCGGCCCCCTTCTCATTCATTTGAATGAGCCGGCTGGAGTCAAACAGTGACTCTGGTCGGCTCATTTTTGTCCCGTATCCGGTTTTGTGACCAGAACTACGGTTTTAGGTCCGGTCACAAAAATGAGTGGACCAGAGTCACTGTTTGACTCCGTTCGGCTCATTAAAGTGAATGGGTTTCAATGCTGGTCCGGCTGGGATACGGGAGCGCCCGGTTTTCCCGTCCCCCAAGCCGATCCGGCAGCCGTAGGCTGTAATAGTGATGTGAATGGAGCCTTAAACATATTTAAAAAACATAAAGCAATAAACAAACTGATATGAGAAAATGTTGGCTGCTTACTCCCTGCACTGCTCTAACACTCCTCCGCTGCACTTGGGTGATGATGAAAGGGATGCCACAGTGGATTAGCCAAATGAATAACGAACTGCTTCTTTCTAGTGAGAATGAAGAAAGGACTGAGATACTTTATAGAAACAAGCACTGTTTAGGAAGTGTAGAGTCATCTATTACATTATCTTACAGAACTGTGTAAGCAGGAATAATCCAGAAGTGCGCTAAATAATATTCTATCTCAGCTGGCTCATTCACTTGTTGAACAGAGTGGTTCTCATATACTTGAAGTCTTTCAAATGTTATGTCAAGATCTTTGACATGACAAGAATTTCAAAATCTATAAATCGTTTTATTGCAAGACAGCTGAGCATCTTTCTGACATTGGTCATTAGAGGAGATTTATCAAAACCTGTCCAGAGGAAAAGTTGCCCAGTTGTCCATAGCAACCAATCAGATCGCTTCTTTTATTTTTAACAAGGCTTCTGCAAAATGAAAGAAACAATCGAATTGGTTGCTATGGGCAACTCAGCAACTTTTCCTTTGCACAGGTTATGATAAATCTCCCCCATTGAGCCTGCAGCAGGCTCCAGCTGTGTCCTACGGCTGACACCAGCTGGCAGTGGCCAAGATCGGAGATAACTCTGATAATGGGTATTTAACCCCTTATATCCTACAGACAATTGCACCTGTGGCATCTGGACAATTAGCAAGTGCTAGTAGTCTACCTGTTCATTGATCATTCTCCCCACAATGTAATTGCACGGTGCCGATTGGTTAAGATGGCAGCCAGAGACCTACCCTTTTACCCATTCATCATATAAAAAAAACAAAAAAACAAGCAACATATTGGGGGGAATATTCAAAGACTTGTGGAATTCGTTTTTTTGGCACCTAAAAGAGTGTTAACTGTGCATCAGTGCCAGAATTGTAGTCTTATGGTCCCCTTGCCTTGAAAACTCACAAGAAAAAAAAAAACACTTGACATAAATTGCTGTGGCATGAAGGAGTTAAAGGGGTACTCTGGTGGAAAACTTTTTTTTTTTTTTTTTTTATAAACTGGTGCCAGAAAGTTAAACAGATTTGTTAATTATATAAACCTACAATACGCTACAAAAGAGCGTAAACCTTATGCCCCAATAATGAAACACAAATAGTATAAAAATATATATGGAAATTTTATTAAGTACCAAAACATAAATTAAAAATATATGATATAAAATAGGAAAAGAAAATTCGTACACAATCAATATAAATCCATAGATATAAGTTGATAAAAATTCATCTCAATTTACAACATGTAATAATTGATGATAATAAAAGCAGGATAAAAAAGGTATATATAAAGGGAGAGTTGAGTCCGGTAGATGGATGAAAATGTATATAAATGTATTGAATCTATATGTACATACAGGGGATAGGATAAGTGTACAGAAGTAACTAAGAATAAGGTGCAAGTGCTAAAAAACTGTAAACACTTCTTACATAGTGAAAAATATCACACAGTGAATAACTAAGCAAAGTGCAACGTGCTAGGAAAGCAGTGGTGTTAAAGCAACATAACATGTAATGTGTTAAATACAAAAACAAAAGTGCACAATAGAAGTGACAGTTAGATGAAATAGAAGGCAGAGGACATATAGATACCGGACTGGACCCTACACCTGCTATAAGTCTCCGACGCGTTTCGCCCGCAACAGGGCTTTCTCTCATGTTATGTTGCTTTAACACCACTGCTTTCCTAGCACGTTGCACTTTGCTTAGTTATTCACTGTGTGATATTTTTCACTATGTAAGAAGTGTTTACAGTTTTTTAGCACTTGCGCCTTATTCTTAGTTACTTCTGTACACTTATCCTATCCCCTGTATGTACATATAGATTCAATACATATATATACATTTTCATCCATCTACCGGACTCAACTCTCCCTTTATATATACCTTTTTTATTCTGCTTTTATTATCATCAATTATTACATGTTGTAAATTGAGATTAATTTTTATCAACTTATGTCTATGGATTTATATTGACTGTGTACGAATTTTCTTTTCCTATTTTATATCATATATTTTTAATTTATGTTTTGGTACTTAATAAAATTTACATATATATTTTTATACTATTTGTATTTCATTATTGGGGCATAAGGTTTACACTCTTTTGTAGCGTATTGTAGGTTTATATATTTGGTCTTCTGTCTTTTTAGACCCCTTTTCCACTTATTTTGAGGAGCCATTTTTTTGACTCTTTTTTAGGTTGTTAGATTTCTTAATTACTTCTATTAAAAAATCTTAATCCTTTCAGTACTTATTAGCAGATGTATACTACAGAGGAAATTACTCTGGACAGTTCCTAAAATGGACAGAGGTGTCAGCAGAGAGCACTGTGGACAGACAGAAAAGAAATTCAAAACGAAAATAATTTCCTCTGTAGTATACAGCAGCTAATAAGTACTGGAAGGATTAAGATTTTTTAATAGAAGCAATTTACAAATCTGTTTAACTTTTTGGCACCAGTTAAATTAAAAAAAAGTTTTCCTCCGGAGTACCCCTTTAAAGGAGATGTTTGGAATAAAAAAAATCCTATATAAAGTACCCTTTTGAGTTTTGGTATAATGATAGAGTCTAGGGTAGATAGGAGATCATGGTTTCTACTTGTTACACAGCATGTGCATAGGTTTTACTGCGTTAAAGTCAGAAGAAGGGAAACCATCATGCAATATGCTACATTTAAGTATTATAGTTTGTATTTTCTATGTTACTGCTACTTACTGTGAATCGGTTGTGACTTTCAGGATATATTTCTTCATACTATTCATCCCCCATCATCTTGGTTTTATCCAGCATCAGAGGAAAATACATCCTTTCATCTGTACTATGAATAAGAGATTGATAGGATTGTTCCCAGCATTTATGATCCCTGATCTTTTTGCACTCAACACTGACAATATAAAAATATAAAAAGAATAGTAAAATCATACTACAAAGGGAATGATCAATCATGGTACGAAAGGGCACATCATGAGTGGGGATAAAAGTAAGACGTCCATGATCTAAAGCCTGACTGCCAGCATTTCTAATGGCCGTAGTCTGGATGCATGAAGGAAACTATCACCAAGATGTTTTATTACATTACTGGTTTTCACCAAACAGATAGTAACACACATTGTTTGTAATTACCAATATTCTATGTTCTGACCTATTTTAACAACCCATTTTAACAACCCATTTTGGCCTTGAGGACACAGGTCATTTACATTTTTGTGTTTTTTTTCCCCTCGCCTTTTAAGAGTCATAACTCTTTATTTGTGGAGGGAAATTCATCTAGTGCTGCTTTACTAAGTACCTGGGATGCTCCTGAGTTCTGGAATGAAGTGCAGCGTTCATTCCTCTGGTTCTGACAGGGAAGGGTAGCTAATTACCCCCCACTCCCACCACCACTATTGGTAGCACACACCGCACTCTCTCTGCTCTCCTGGTTACCAAGAGAGGGAAACTAATAAGTTGACCTAGGTAACTAAAGGGGGAAACTAATGAGGGAACCTGGCTACCTAAATGGGCTACCTTAACAGGACCCATGGGGGGGCTTTTATCTACTTAGGCAACCTACCGAATGGGGGGTATCTATCTATCCCTCCCCACCCTGCCTAATTACCTACCTGCTTTACTGTACAGGACACCAAGGAGGGCCTTATTCTTCATTGGGGCCCTATATGTGGGTAGTATAAAGGTAGGGAGGGTGGTGAAAAAATGGCCAGATGGAGAAGATGAAAGTGAACCACTTGTCTACAAATGCACCTCATTTTTAACATTGGCTCAGGTTGTGTGAAAATGTAGGGCATATTTCAATTGTATAGTATAAGTTTGCACCATCTACTTCCAGATGAAGGAGCCCCTGTGGCTATGATGGAGACAGTGTGGCTGATGAAGATCCAGTGGTTGATGTTGTGAGGCCTATTCAGACTTTATAGGTGCAAAGCTGTTAACCTTGTAATGGGACACGGCAGGTGGTGGATCCTCTGGGCCTGTGTTGATGATGACGTGAGTTGTGCCAGGGAGCGCAGTCTAAGGTGCCGCTGGTTTTCACCAGAGCCCGCCGCAAGGCGGGATGGTCTTGCTGCGGCAGGCGGCACCCAGGTTGCTACCCCTGGCACGACTCGTCCACACAGGTAGCTTGGAGGTGGCGTGGCACAGAAGGAGACTCGCAGGATGTGGCAAGATGGCAGTAGGTCAGGGCAGGTAACACAGGTGCAGGGGAGGTAAGGTAGCAAGGAACAGGTACACGGTAACAAGACTTTCACTATGGCACTAGGTAACCAAAGATCCGGCAGAGAACCAAGGGAGGAGCTGATGTTTAAGGACCGGGTGCAGGTGTAGACACTTGATTAAATGAGCACTGGCCCTTTTAGAGTAAGAGCTCCGGTGTGCATGCACCCTAGGAGCTGGGGGCACGCGCACTGGGGTTGCGAGGACACGGAGAGGCGGAAGATGAGGGAGGTGAGTGACAGGCTGGGATTCGCATGCGGGCGCGTCCCGCAATGCGAATCCCAGCCCTGCTGGCAGTGGGGACATAAGCAGAGAGCAGGTGCTTTGGTCTCCCCCTCTTCTTTGGAATTCAGAGAGTTCCCCACTACATGAGACCAGGGGGTTTCTGGAAGAGGCAAAGTAGAGAGTAGGGGTGGATGTTGGAACACAGGGGCCAGACGAGGTAAATGCCGTGTTCATGCAGGTTTTTTATCCAAAGGAAGTTCCTCCTGTCTCTCGGCAAAACATCAATTCGAGTGGCTAAATGGATACATTCGCTTAGGTTAGCCAGAGAATCTCGTGCAGCGAGAGCATCCTTGATTCTAGAGGAAAGTCCTTTTTTAAAGGTAGCACACAAGGCCTCGTCGTTCCAAGAAAGTTCAGAGGCAAGAGTGCGGAACTCAAACGCGTAGTCGCCAATGGAGGAGGTCCCTTGGCAGAGGTTCAGTAGAGCCGTCTCAGCAGAGGAGGCTTGCACGGGTTCTTCAAATGCATTGCAGAATTCTGCAAGGAAGGCTGACAGGTTCAAGGACACCGGATCTCTACGATCCCAGAGAGGAGTAGCCCAGGCTAAAGCTTTTCCAGACAGTAGACTGAACACAAACACTTTAGCACGCTCCGTCGGGAACAGATCTGCCATGAGTTGTAGGTGGATAGCACACTGTGTCACAAAACATCTACACAGCTTGTGATCTCCGTCATACTTAGAAGGCAAGGACAAATGAAGCTTGGTCCCAGGAGAAGCTGCAGACACAGGAGGAGGCTCAGGAACAGGTGGCTCCTGCTGTTGCTGTTGTTGCTGCTGAGCGGCAAGAAGCTGTTGCATCATGGCTGAGAGTTGATTCAGTTGTTATACCTGACAAGCTAACTGCTTCGACTGTTGGGAAGATCTGAGACATCTGGCAAAGGCACCCCAGCGGGATCCATGGCCGGATCTTACTGTAACGGGACACGGCAGTTGGTGGATCCTCTAGGCCTGTGTGGATGATGATGTGAGCCGTGCCAGGGAGCGTAGTCTAAGGTGCCGCTGGTTTTCACCAGAGCCCGCCGCAAAGCGGGATGGTCTTGCTGCGGCAGGCGGCACCCAGGTCGCTACCCCTGGCACAACTTGTCCACACAAGTAGCTGGGAGGTGGCGTGGCACAGAAGGAGACTGGCAGGATGCGGCAAGATGGCAGGTCAGGGCAGGAACACAGGTGCAGGGGAGGAAAGGTAGCATGGAACAGGTACACGGTATCAGGGACACAGGACTTTCACTATGGCACAAGGTAACCAAAGATCCGGCAGAGAACCAAGGGAGGAGCTGATATTTAACCCCTTAAGTACCAAGCCCATTTTGACCTTAAGGACCAAGCCAATTTTATTTTTGCATTTTCGTTTTTTCCTCCTCGTCTTCTAAAAATCGTAACTCTTTTATATTTTGATCCATAAACTAGTATGAGGGTTTGTCTTTTAATAACATTATATTTTAATAGTTCGGACATTTACACATGCGGCGATACCAAATATGTGTATAAATTATTTTTTTTTTTTACACTTTATGGGGGTAAAATGGAAAAAAAGGACATTTTTATTGGGGGAAGGGATTTTTCAGGGTTTTTTTTGTATTACTTTTTTTACTTTAATTTTTACACTTTAATAGTCCCCGACTATTTATAGCAAACCTTTGATTGCTAATACTGTTCAGTGCTATACATAGGACATAGCACTGATCAGTATTTTCGGTCATCTTCTGCTCTGGTCTGCTCGATCTCATACCAGAGTAGAAGACTCCAGGAGACGGCCGGAGCCAGGTGAGGGGACCTTTGGCCGCCATGCTGGATGATCGAATCTGTATTGATCACGGCATCTGAGGGGTTAATGGTGGACATCCGCTGATAGCAGCCGGGACCTGCCGTGCACCGGTGCTCGCGGTCATTGTGGAGCGTAACTGTATGTCATGGTGTGTTAAGTACCACGGCACCATGACGTACATTTTTTATTTATTTTTTTTACTTTTTTATTAAATTTTTTATTGATCAGAAAAGTACATACAAAATTGTAATAAATAAAGAGAACCACACCATTGAATTTATACCCCCACCCACCCCCCTCCCTTACCCAAAGAAGACACACACAAAAAAAATAATGTATTACACCTGCTTTCTACTCTATCCTTCAAAATCCATCTCATATCTATAATCCTTCTCGCATGGAACAATCCCAACAATATTGTTTTACGGTTTCTCTTGTCCCCCTGAAAAACTGGGTCTACTCCTAATAGGGCTTCTTCTGCCCATCAGTCCATCTTAACCTTCCATTCCCTTTCAATTGCCTCCTTCACCTCCCTCCAGAAGGCGTTGATCCATATGCAGGCCCAAAGCATGTGTCACATATCAGCTCCCTCCTGCCCACACTTAGGGCATGCGATGAATCCCTGCCCCCCTATGTTCTTCCTCAGTTCAGGTGTATAATAGAGCCTATAAACAATGTTAAACTGGGTCATCTTAAACTGCGTCAATTGTCGTTAAGGGGTTAAGGACCGGGTGCAGGTGTAGACACTTGATTAAATGAGCACTGGCCCTTTAAGAGTAAGAGCTCCAGCCCGCGTGCCCTAGTAGGTGGGGGCACGCGCGCCGGGGCTGTGAGGAAGCAGAGAGGCGGAAGATGAAGGAGGTGAGTGACAGGCTGGGATTCGCATGCGGGCGCATCCCACGTTGCGAATCCCAGCCCCGCCGGTAGCGGGGACATAAGCAGAGAGCACTCACAGCCGGCGTATCCGGCCGAAGCGCAGGTGTTACACACTTGACATGATAGCACGTGTCTAAGCAGGTTTCACCTTGACATGCATAAGGTGAACAAACGTTATGTGTCCCTTTCCACTACACACACCTAGTCAGTAAGTACAGGGCCACAATAAAGAAGAAATGTATACCATAACAGATGTTCATTTCTTTCCTGTAATCTAGTAGGAGACATGAAAAACTGGTTATTCCACCATCGGTTTACATATAGACTGTTTTTGGATACAAATGTCCTTGTTCCTTACTTACTTACTGTTGGCAAAATAAAGAAAGCATAGTATTTTTACAGGCTTCGTTCTCCTTTCATGCACATACTGATGTGTCCACCCTTACCTTACTGATAATTCTGTTTCTTGCTGCAAAACCCCTTAATGGCCTGCAATTCCCACTATAATCATTTTGTGACCACACAGACACATATGGCATACACAGAGCATTGCAAAATCTTTTTTTTTTTTCAAAACCTATCATCTTGTGCCACTCACCAAATACATGGTTTCTAAGTAGCAGCATGCACGTTTAACCACCATTCCATTTACTTGAGTTAAATAATATCTCTTAACTTTGTGATAAAGACAATGGGTGGAACTTAAAGGGACACAGCGGTTGTTAAAGACACACTTAGGCTGTGTTTACAAGATGGAATTTCCGTGTGGAATTCAGCATTATAATTCCGCAAAGAGATTCCACAGCAATGGGATTCTGCTGCACTGTTCACATGGCAGAAAGAATTCCAGTGTCCACAGAAAGAATAGACATACTGGGGGGGATTCATCAATCTATATAGAGTCATTTTAGGTGTATTTTCTTGCACAAGGATATTTCCTGCGTTCTTTTTGTGTGTCTTTTTTGGTGGAACTTTTTCTAAAGATGTCACCCTTCAGGTGTACCATAGAGCCGTTCTTCTGGTAGACATGAATTTATTAACTGTGTCTTTTTTTTTTTTTGCGCAAAAAAAGGACGCAAGTGTAATTTTCTTGTGCAAATATACACCAGCTCCGAGCACACGTACAAGTTTGCCTTATATTTTTTTCAAGAGCTGAGATTCTATTACTGCACATGATTCACACAGACCCGTGCGCAAGTTTAGTAAATTTTGCGCAGCTAAATGACAAATACACGCAGCAGAAAGGGGTAAAAAAAAGCTCTACCATACACTGATGTTGATGAATCCCCCCCATTGTATCTATTCTGTCTGTGGCATCGGCACGGAAATGCATTGCCATATGTGACGACACATATCGAGCGGCCCTAACATGCCGGAGCTCCGCTGTCAGGGAGATGTCTGCACGGAAATGTTCTGTGCGGACATTCACCCATCTGAACATAGTGTGGTACTTTTGGAATAATCAGCCATAAGGACAACAGTTGGTAAGTTGTATTGTGGAGGGCAAGTATTAAGTCATTGTGGTTACACTGCTGTCACACTGAAATGTTGCCAATATAGCTGTGATAGAATTTAAGTATAGGGGATAAGTGTCTGTGGGCAGCAGGCGCCAACTTATTAGACAGCGCTAAGACCGCTTGGAAATGCACCGTCTCCATAGACGGCAAGGCATTTATAAGTGGATTCCGCAGAAAGAATTGACATGTCAGGACGGAATTTGAATTTCCCCAGTGTTTCAGCAGTGGAAATTCTGCAGCAGAATCCCATTTAAAACAATGGAAGTCTGCTGTAACATTTAATACATTACTACTTGTCTACGGGACTAAAAAGGAGCAAATTCTACTTGACAATTTACTTGTCCGGACCAATTTTTGCTTTTACACTCTAATTTTTTCCTCCTCGTCTTATGATAGCCATAACTAACTACTATGATGATACCTTTTAATTTTTCAATAACATATTCTCCGAACCACCCCAAAAAAAAGATATATATATATATATATATATATATATATATATATATAATATGTGAAGTGAAATTGAAATAGTAAAAGATAACTTAGCAAATTTGGTGGTTTTCTTTTCTACGCCATTTATCTTGTGGTTGAGCTAAAATGTTAGTTTGATACATTAAGTCGTCTGATTTCAGCAATACCAGATTTGTATAGTTTCCGTCATGTTTTACTAATTTAAAAAAAATTCTGAACTTTTTTGAATTTTTTTAATTGCCATTTTTTGACCCCTGTAGCTTTTATTTTTTTCGCATACCAGGCTGTATGAGGGCAAATTTTTTGCGCCATAATTTGTTTTTTTGTATCGGTACTATTTTAGCATTGATCTGAGTTTTTAATCGCTTTTTAACTTTTTTTTTTACATTTAGGTCATTTACTGTATGGGATGCATAATGTTATATTTTAATAGTTCGTACAATTACACAAGCAGTGATACTAAATATGTTTATTTTTATTATGTTTACATGTTTTATATAGGAAATGGGGGTGATTTGAACTTTTAACATGGAAGGGGTTAATGTGTGTCTTAATTTTTTTTTTTTTTACACTTTATTAGACTTTTAGGAGGAATCATTAGATTCTTCATACAGATCAATAGAGTTCTATTGAACTCCATTGATCTGTGTGCTCTGCAATCCATTGACAGAGCCTAGTCCAGCCAGGATCTATCAATGACAGAGCCACCGACACCAGGGAAGCAGAGGTGGGGCGATCCACCCCTCTAGCCCACCAGGGAGCATTCACATGTCCCTTTAGATGCCGCTGTCAGCTTTAACAGCTGCGATCTAAAGGGTTAATAGCCAGCCGTGGCGATCGCCGCATGCTGGCTATTTGTGGCGGCCCCCGGCTACTGAGAACAGCTGAGGGCTGCGGAGTATGGAGTGGGCAGGAGTCCACTCCATACAGACTGCTGAGTTTGTCAGGTCCGGCCCCGCTTGCCCGAAGCAGGGCTAAGGGCCGGAAAAATTCACCTGCCCGGTGCCCAGGACCGAGATTTGCAATAGCCGGCGAGCCACAGATTGGGGACCACTGTAGGGTTGGCAATATGGCCACTATACATTCCAAGGTATATAGGATAGTAATCTCCTATAAATTACCCTATCCTTTCTCAATACAGAGATAATGGGGATATTTATCAAAATCTGTCAAGAGGAAAAGTTGCTGAGTTGCCCATAGCAACCAATCAGATCGCTTCTTCCATTTTCCAGAGGCCTTTTAAAAAATGAAAGAAGCGATCTGATTGGTTGCTATGGGCAACTGGTTGACATTTCCTCTACACAGGTTTTGATGAATCTCCCCCATTGTTATTAGAATACATTCCAGCCTCTAAGGGGGAGATTTATCATAACCTGTGGAGAGGAAAAGTTGACCATTTGCCCATAGCAACCAATCAGATGGCAAACTGATTGGTTGCTATGGGCACATGGGTAACTTTACCTCTGCACGGGCTGTAATAAATGTCCCCCAATGTTTGCTGAATGCATAAAGAAACCGGCTCAACTACAAAAACAAATGTCTCCCACAGAGAATCCTTCTGCCCTCACTAACCATGGCGCTCGCAGAACTCCGGCGTCATACGTCACACGCACGCTCAGGAATGACGGCGTGAACGTCGCCGATTGCGGACGTGGCTTGGGGACGCGCGCTCTCCCCTTGTCGGCTTTGGGCTGCGGGGGCGCGCAGGCAGGACGGTGGCCGAGATGAGTCCTGTCAAGAGAGCGGAGGCCGCGAGATGAAGGTGAGTGTGGGCAGTGCCAGGGCACCTGCCGTCCTGTACAAGTCTATAGCGGGAGAGGGGGAATGTGATGAAGCGTCCTGTAGGGGAGGTCACGTGTTACCGCAGGTGGCATCCCATTACTTATAGTGCACTCTTCGTGAGGGGGAGCTTTGTTTTCAAAAACATTTTTATTTTTGTTTTTTTATTTTTATTTTTTTTTAAACAAAAGTTTTATCTCTCCATTTATTTTAATTCTAATTTATAATGATCGACACATACATACATGTTCAGGTCTCTTAGTAATGGTAGCAGGGAGCATCATTGTCTCTGTGCAGGGTGATACCGGTGTAGCCTGTCCATCCTGTGCTGAGGTTTCGTCACTGTGTGAAATGCTTGACATTTTAATGTGAGGATGCAGCTAAAAATTGCTTTTGATCAACACAAGACACTAATCCTTTATGGCAGTGATTCCCCTCCCCCCCCCAACCAGTGTGCCTCCATCTGTTGCAAAACTACAACTCCCAGCATGCCCGGACAGCCACCGGCTGTCCGGGCATGCTGGTAGTTGTAGTTTTGCAACAGCTAGAGGTAGGCAGGTTTGGAAACACCGCTGTAGTGTATTGAAGAGTTTACTGCACGGTGATCTATGAATTTTTCCCTAAAAAGTTACCTGAGTTCTGTTTATAGTTTGTTTTGTAACATGTATCTGACATGTTATGTAAACAGAGAAGGGGCATTTTACATATAAACCACACTTCTGCATGGATCTTAAAGGGTGCCACAGATGCCACACAGCTGTGTTTGTCTTTTTATGTTTTTTTTTTTTTTTATTAATTGTGAAACAAAATTAAAAAAAATTCAACTGCATCTTGGGAGTACATAATGAGAGGACATTTTTTTCTCCCTTCCTCCTGTTCAATTTTTTTTTTTCTTTTTTTTTAGAAACTTAGCCGCCCTACAGGGGTTATGCAGGATCAGGAAAAACTGAGGGAATTCCATTTCTTAAAAAAAAAAAAAAAAAAAAATTACCAACTCCTGTCCTCAGGTTGTATGTTGTTTTGAAGTTCCCTTGAAGTGAATGGAGCCTAGTTGTAATGTATTTGAAAGAAATAAGCTCTGTTTTCCTATTCCTAGATAACATATTTAAAGAGGTACTCCGGTGGAAAACATTATTATTTTTTTTTTAAATCAACTGGTGCCAGAAAGTTAAACATATTTGTAATTTAGCACAAAAACTGACAGTCAGGTCACCAGACGGCAAGATAATCCTCCAAGATTAGAAGAAAGCAGGTAGATGCCAGCGGATAAGAAACTTCCCCTTTTATTTTCATCACGTTAAAAGCATAAACATGGAAAGACTTCAGTAAGACACATGGATAAAATCCTTTAAAGAGGTACTCCGGTGAAAACCTTTTTTTCTTTTAAATCAACTGGTTAAACATATTTGTAAATTTACTTCTATTAAAAAATCTTAATCTTCCTATACTTATTAGCTGCTGAATACTACAGAGGAAATTCTTTTCTTTTTGGAATGCTCTCTGATGACATCACAAGCACAGTTCTCTCTGCTGACGTTATTGTAATTATAATAATTTATTATAATTGCATAGCCACTATGCTGCCCTGAGCATATATCTGCTATGCATGGTTGCTAAAATGGACAGAGATGTCAGCAGAGAGCACTGTGCTCGTGATGTCATCAGTGTTCCAAAAAGAAAGGAATTTCCTCTGTAGCATTCAGCAGCTAATAAGTACTGAAAGGATTAAGATTTTCTAATAGAAGTCATTTACAAATATGTTTGTTTAACTTTCTGCCACCAGTTGATTTAAAAGAAAAAAGGTTTTCACCGGCGTACCCCTTTAAGGATTTTATTCATGTGTCTTACTGAAGTCTTTCCATGTTTATGCTTTTAACGTGAAGAAAATAAAGGTGAAGTTTCTTATCCGCTGGCATCTACCTGCTTTCTTCTACTAGATTTGTAAATTACTTCTATTTAAAAATCTTAATCCTTCCGGTACTTATCAGCTGCTATACACACCACAGGAAGTACTTTTATTTTTGAATTTCCTTTCTGTCTGACCACAGTGCTCTCTGCTGATATCTCTGTCTATTTTAGGAACTGTGCAGAGTAGGAGCAAATCCCCATAAAAAAACTCTCCTGCTCCAGACAGTTCCTAAAAAGGACAGAGGTGTCAGCAGAGAGCACTGTGGTCAGACAGAAAGGATAAATTAAAGAAAATCACTTCCTGTGGTGCATATAGCAGCTGATAAGTACTGGAAGGATTAAAGGGGTATTCCAAGAAAAAACTTTTTTTGATATATCAACTGCCTCCAGAAAACAGATTTGTAAATTACTTCTATTAAAAAATCTTAATCCTTTCAGTACTTATGAGCTTCTGAAGTTGAGTTGTTCTTTTCTGTCTAAGTGCTCTCTGATGACACATGTCTCAGGAACCGCCCAGTTTAGAAGAGGCATGCTATGGGGATTTGCTTCGAAACTGGGCGGTTCCTGAGACACGTGTCATCAGAGAGCACTTAGACAGAAAAGAACAACTCAACTTCAGAAGCTCATAAGTACTGAAAGGATTAAGATTTTTAAATAGAAGTAATTTACAAATCTGTTTAACTTTCTGGCACCAGCTGATTTAAAAAAAAAAATTTTTAAAAAATGCCAGGGGTGTACACCTTTTAACCTCTTAAGGACCAAGGGCGTACAGGTATGCCTTTGCTCCCTGGTACTTAAGGACCAAGGGCGTACCTGTACGCCCGTGGGAATTTCGGTCCCCGCCGGGCAGGGATCGGGGTGACTGCTGATATCGATCAGCAGGCACCCCGCGCAAATGTCCAGGGGGGTCATCAGACCCCCCCATGTCGGCGATCGGCGCAAATCGCAAGTGAAATCACACTTGCGATTTGTGGTTATTCCGGGTCTATGGTGACCCGGAAAATAAGGGGGCTCGCGGTTGTCCAAGACACCCATGATCCCCCTGAAGGGATAGGAGGGAGGTGGAAGGGATGCCACCACTCCTATCCCTGCTATTGGTCATCAAGACGCGACCACCAATAGCAGATTGGGGGCGTGGGGGGGGTTACCTTCGGTTTCCCCGTCCTGCCCACCTACAATAGGCGGGGCAGAACGGGGAAACGACAGAGGACCGGCGCCGACGTCCACTTACCCTGATGGTGAGGCTGCGGGTGACGGTGATCGGCGGGCGGCAATGTCGTGCGGCTGGCTCCCTGGATCCTACGGAAGCTGGTGAGTTGCCTAGTAACATCTGGAGGGCTACAGTTTGAGACCACTATACAGTGGTCTCTACACTGTAGCCCTCCAGATGTTGCAAAACTACAACTCCCTACATGCCCAGACAGCTGTTTGGGCATGCTGGGATTTTTAGTTTTGCAACAGCTGGAGGGCTAAAGTTTGGAGATCCCTTTGCAGTGGTCTCTAAACTATAATCCCAGCATGCCCGAACAGCAAACAGCTGTCTCGGCATGCTGGGAGTTGTAGCTGCGTACCTCCAGCTGTTGCATAACTACATCTCCCAGCATGCCCTTCGGCGATCAGTACATGCTGGGAGTTGTAGTTTTGCAACCGCTGGAAGCACACTGGTTGTAAAATACTGAGTTAGGTAACTGAACCTAACTGAAGGTTTTCCAACCAGTGTGCCTCCAGCTGTTGCAAAAGTACAACTCCCAGCATGCACGGTCTGGCAGTACATGCTGGGAGTTGTAGTTTTGAAACAGCTGGAGGTTTGCCCCCCCCCCCCCCCCCCCCCATGTGAATATACAGGGTACATTCACACGGGCAGGTTTACAGTAAGCTTCCTGCTTCAAGTATGAGCTGCGGCAAATTTTTTGCCGCAGCGCAAACTCCTAGCGGTAAACTTACTGTAAACCTCCGCCAGTGTGAATGTACCCTAAAAACACTACACTACACTAACACATAAAGGGTAAAGCACTACATATACACCCCCCTTACACTGTCCCCCCCAATTAAAATGAAAAATGTATCGTACGGCAGTGTTTCCAAAACGGAGCCTCCAGCTGTTGCAAAACAACAACTCCCAGCATTTCCGGACAGCCAGTGACTGTCCAGGCATGCTGGGAGTTTAGTAACAGCTGAAGGCACCCTGTTTGGGAATCACTGGCGTAGAATACCCCTATGTCCACCCTTATGCAATCCCTAATTTAGTCCTCAAATGCGCATGGCGCTCTCTCACTTCGGAACCCTGACGTATTTCAAGGAAACAGTTAAGTGCCACATATGGGGTATTTCTGTACTCGGGAGAAATTGCACTACAAATTTTGGGGGCTTTTTCTCCTTTTACCGCTTATGAAAAGGAAAAGTTGGGGCTCCACCAGCTTGTTGGTGTAAAAAATTTTTTTTTTTACACTAACATGCTGGTGTTGCCCTTTTCTTTTTATTTTCACAAGAGGTAATAGGAAAAAAAGACCCCCAAAATTTGTAACGCAATTTCTCCTGAGTACGGAAATAGCCCATATGTGGACGTAAAATGCTCTGCGGGCGCACAACAAGGCTCAGGAGTGAGAGTGCACTTTGTACATTTGAGACCTAAATTGGTGATTTGCACAGGGGTGGCTGATTTTACAGCGGTTCTGACATAAACGCCAAAAACTACCCACATGTGACCCTATTTTGGAAACTACAGCCCTCACGGAACGTAACTAGGGGTATAGTGAGCCTTAACACCCCACAGGTGTTTGATAAATTTTCATTAAAGTTGGATGGGAAAATAAAAAAACTAAATGTTTTTTCACTAAAATGCTGGTGTTACCCTAAATTTTTCATTTTCACAAGGGAAAATAGGAAGAAAGCCCCCCCAAAAATTTGTAGCCCCCTTTCTTCTGAGTAAGAACATACCCCATATGTGGATGTGAAGTGCTCTGTGGGTGAACTACAATGCTCAGAACAGAAGGAGCGCCATTGGGATTTTGAAGAGAAAATTTGTCTGGAATTGAAGGCTATGTGTGTTTACAAAGCCCCCATAGTACCAGAACAATGGACCCCCCCACATGTGACCCCCTTGTGGAAACTACACCCCTCACAGAATGTTATAAGGGGTACAGTGAGCATTTACGCCCCACAGGTGTCTGACAGATTTTTGGAACAGTGGTCCGTGAAAATGAAAAATTACATTTTTCATTTGCACAGCCCACTGTTCCAAAGATCTGTCAAATGCCAGTGGGATGTAAATACTCACTGCACCCCTTTTTAAATTCTGTGAGGGGTGTAGTTTCCAAAATGGGGTCACATGTGGGGGGGGGGGTCCATTGTTCTGGCAGCACGGGGGGGGGGCTTTGTAAACGCACTTGGTATCTGACTTCTATTCCAAACAAATTCCCTTTTCAAAAGCTCAATGGCGCTCCTCCTCTTCAGAGCATTGTAGTGCGCCAGCAGAGCACTTGATGTCCACACATGGGGTATTTTCATACTCAAAAGAAATGGAGTCACAAATTTTGGGGGTAATTCTCTCCTATTACCCCTTGTAAAATTTGGGGAAAAATCAACATCTTAGTGAAAACTTTTTTTTTTTTTTTTTTCATTTACACATCCAACTTTAACAAAAAGTCGTGAAATACCTGTGAGGTGTACAGGCTCACTGTACCCCTTGTTACATTCATTGAGGGGTGTAGTTTCCAAAATAGTATGCCATGTGTTTTTTTTTTTTTTTTTTTTCTTTCTATGCTGGCACCATAGGGGCTTCATAAATGTGACATGCCCCCCAAAAACAATTTCAGCAAAATTTGCTTTCCAAAAGCCAAATGTGACGCCTTCTCTTCTGAGCATTGTAGTTCACCCGCAGAGCATTTTCTGTCCTAACATGGGGTATTTCCATACTCTGAAGGGATGGGGTTACACATTTTGGGGGGCATTTTCTCCCATTACCCTTTATAAAAATTGTAAATTTGGGGAAAAACTGCACTTTAGTGAAAAAAAAATTATTTTCATTTACACAGCCGACTTTAACGAAAAGTCATAAAACACCTGTGGGGTGTTAAGGCTCACTATTTAAGGCTCACTATTTCCAAAATAGTATGCCATGTGTTTATTTTATTTTTTTTGCTGTCCTGGCACCATAGGGGCTTCCTAAATGTGACATGCCCCCCAAAAACCATTTCAGAAAAAATCACTCTCCAAAATCCCATTGTCGCTCCTTCCCTTCTGAGCCCTCTACTGCGCCCGCTGAACACTTGACATACACATATGAGGTATTTCCTTATTCGAGAGAAATTGGTTTACTAATTTTGAAAGGATTTTTCTACTTTTACCTCTTGTAAAAATTCAAAAACTTTTTCTAAAAGAACATGCGAGTGTAAAAAATGAAGATTTTGAATTTTCTTCTTTATTTTGCTGTTATTCCTGTGAAACACCTAAAGGGTTAACACACTTACTGAATGTAATTTTGAATACTTTGAGGGGTGCAGTTTTTTATAATGGGGTATTTCTAAAATGAAGGCCCTTCAAGTCAACTTCAAACCTGAACTGGTCCATGAAAAATTCCGATTTTGAAAATGTTGTGAAAAATTGGAAAATTGCTGCTGAACTTTGAAGCCCTCTGATGTTTTCCAAAACTAAAAACATGGCAACTTTATGATGCAAAAATAAAGTAGACATATTGTATATGTGAATCAAAATATAATTTATTTGGAATGTCCATTTTCCTTACAAGCAAAGAGCTTCAAATTTAGAAAAATGCTAAATTTTCAAATTTTTTTCATCAAATTTTGGAATTTTTCACCAAGAAATGATGCAAGTATCGACAAAAATTTACCACTAACATAAAGTAGAATATGTGACGAAAAAACAATCTCTGAATCGGAATGAAAGGTAAAAGCATCCCAGAGTTATTAATGCTTAAAGTGAAAGTGGTCAGATGTGCAAAAAACGCTCTGGTCCTACAGTGAAAATTGGCCTGGTCCTTAAGGGGTTAAAGAGGTACTCCGGTGGAAAACTTTATTTATTTATTTATTTTTTTAAATGAACTGGTGCCAGAAAGTTAAACAGATTTGTAAATTACTCTATTTAAAAATCTTAATCCTTCCAGTACTTGTTAGCAGCTGTATGCTACAGAGGGAATTCTTCTCTTTTTGAATTTCTTTTTCGTCTTGTCCAGAGTGCTCTCTGCTGACAAATGATGCCTGTATCAGGAACTGTCCAGAGCAGCATAGGTTTGCTATAGGGATTTTCTCCTGCTTTTGACAGTTCCTGATACAGGCATTAGATGTCAGCAGAGAGCACTGTGGACAAGACGAAAAATAAATTCAAAAAGAAAATAATTTCCTCTGTAGCATACAGCTGCTAATAAGTACTGGAAGGATAAAGATTTTTTAATAGAAGAAATTTACAGATCTGTTTAAAGGACAACTGCAGCGGAATTACACTTATCCCCTATCCACAGGATAGGGGATAAGTGTTTGATCGCGGGGGGTCCGACCGCTGGGACCCCCTCGATCTCCCTAATGGCGCACCGGCATTAGCGCCCATGGTGACGTAGTGTCGACCTAGAGGTCGACGGTGACGCCCCGTCTCCTCCCCGTCCCCATACAGTTCTCCCATAGAGATGTATGGAGGAGGCGTGCCGGCCGCAACGTCATGCTGCGGCTGGCACGCCCCCTGCACTGGAGAGCCGCGGCCCCGTACAGAAGATCGCCGGGGGCCCCAGTGTTCAGACCCCCCCCCCGCAATCAAACACTTATCCCCTATCTTGAGGATAGGGGATAAGTGTTTGTAATGCTGCAGATGTCCTTTAACTTTCTGGCACCAGTTGATTTAAAAAAAAAAAAAAGTTTTCCACCAGAGTACCTCTTTAAGGCTATGTTCACACATTGCGGCTAGTTAGCAATACTGCAGCTAATTACCACATGGTTTTATCGTGAATGGCAATAAGTGCAAATTTTGTGGAAAGTCCGCCGTGGACCCCATTGAAGTCAATAGGGTCTGCGTCAGACTTTCAACAGTGGAAATCCGCTCCCAAAAATCTGACGCAAACATACCACAAAGAGCTTGTCTGTTTCAAACTTACAGTGGGAAACATGCTGCGAGTTTGAAAGTAGATCCACTTGTGTAAACGTACTCTTAGGGTACGTTCACTAGTACAGGATCCTGCGCAGATTTGATGCGCAGGATTTGTAACTGCCGATAAGAAGCTGTGCTCAATCATTTAGTTTACATTGAAATCTGCAGCAGAAAATCCTTCGCATCAAATCTACGCAGGATCCTGTACGTGTGAACGTACCCTAAGAGTACGTTTACACAAGTGGATCTTCTTTCAAACTCGCAGCGTGTTCCTTAGGGTATATACCTTTAGGGTATATTCACACAGCAGAATTTCTGCACATCCTCACCAATTCCGATTCTGCATTAATTTGGGCGGATTGTGGCTTGTGCGGAATTGGTGTGGAATCTGTGCGGAATCCCCATGCGGAAATTCAAAAGTGGGAATTGGATTGCGGAATCCCATATAAGTGTATATTGGGCTTTAATTTGAGGTAGAGTAAGCATGCGAAAATTCTGCGGTGTGAATAGACCCTTAGTGTAGGGTTGCACGTGCTGTATTTTGCGGCATATTAATATGCAGCAATATATGGCACCTGTAACCCTACCCTTTTGGCTGCATTTCCATTTGCCACTGCAAATTTTGAGCCAAAGCCAAAAGAGTATTCAACAGGAATGGGAAATACACAGTAAGGACTTCTACTTCCTGCAGGATCCACTTCTGGCTTTGGCTCAAAAACCACAGTTGGAGAAAAAAACAAAAACTGCAAAAGTGGGCTGTGCTCACCCCACCCCTTTTCTGTCAAGAGCACACCCTCCCCCCTCCCAAAACTTTTTCAAAAGTGTGGGGGGGAATTCTCAAGAAACTGTGACTTTTTTATACCAGAGACTAGTGTAAATACATCAATACAATAAATATTTAATGCATTCCACCCCAAAATCTGCCGTTATATATATATATATATATATATATATATATAATATAATATATATAGCAGCTTAGGGAAATCACCATGTGTAAGTGATCATGTTATAGTTATGATGCATACCCAGTACTTTTCTAGGTAAGAAATAGGATAAAAACGGATGTTCAGTAGATCTTACTATAGAAAGAAAAACTAAAAGAATAGCATGCAGCGCTTTCTCTTCCTATCAAATCAGATGGAAGCACCAAAGGAGGCACCGAACAGGGCATCAGATGGGAGAGGGCATAGTCACCATAGTCTCCGTTTCTCAGCGTAAGCATTACTGTAAATGTACAACAGCCATGAGGGGATATAAAGAAGAGAAGCAGCTTCGAGACCTGGCACATTGCTCCAAAAGAATCATGACATTTTTCCTCAAATATACTTATTGGTCCTGATTTACTATTGACCTATTTTATCGGGTTGTGCGCCAGAAATTCTGTCTGCGCCAGAATCTGTGCTGGAATTCTGTCTCATTGCGCCAGAAATTATAACCCAACCAACTCTCCATTTTACTGATCAAACAAGAAAAGGGGGTGTGGTCATAGAAAAGGAGCGTATTCCTGACATTTTCACAAAATCCCAACATATTTACTAAAGTTTCCACAGAAAATGTAGTGGATTTGAGCTGAGGAAAACCTGACAGATCAGAGCAGGTGTAAAAAAAAAAAAAAGTGTAGGGAAATCTTAGTAAATACTGTGGAAAAATTGTAGAGAACTAAAACCCACAAGGAAACTTACACTCCACTCTTAGTAAATGAGGGCCATTGGGCATACATTAATACCTGTATGTGTTTCTAACCTATAACATTTTCCCTTTCCTGTAGTTGAGCTGAAGATGGCTAGCAGACATGAGTCTCGGAGTTACTTGAAACCAACTACGGTGTCGTCCGTGACATCAGGACATAGTTATCACTTTGCATCCATGGCTAACTCTGAGAATGATGTTTCAGAAGAAGAGGCGGAGGAGTATGAGCTACGACCACGAGGGAGAGAAAAGACTAGAAGAAGCACGTCCAGAGAACGTCTGGATGATATTATATTTATAAATAAGGACATTATTGAAGGGGAAACATTAATTTCAATAGCCCTACAGCATTGTTGTTCTGTAAGTACTGACTGGTTAGGCATTGTATGCAATGTATTTAGCTTGTATCTCATTTTTGCTGATCATACTTTTATAGCATATGTAGTTGACATGAGTATTTTCAGTGTGGTCACATCCAGGGGAAGTTTTAACCTTTAAAGACATAGGACGTAAATGTATGTCCTGATGCCCCGGTACTTATGCACCGGACTGGTGCTCGCAACATGCATGGCAGATCTCAGCTGCAATCAGCAGCCAGGGACCCGCCGGTAATGGCAGACATCAGCGATCGGACTGGTGTCCTCCATTAACATGATCAATACAGATCATGGCATCTGCAACAACATGGTTGTTTGAATGGATGATCGGATCACCCGCGACACTGCTGCAGGGATCCAATCATGCGACATGGTGGCCGGAGGTCCCCTTACTTGCTCCGGCCGTCATCCCAGGGTCTTTTCCTCTGGTCTGACATCAAGCAGACCAGAGAGGATCAGATAATACTGTTCAGTGCTATGCATATGCATAGCACTGTTCAGTAACTGCAAGCTATTGGGACATAAAAAAAGAAAAATCCCCTCCCCCAATAACATTTTAAATGGCCCCCTTTTCCCATTTTATCCCAAAAAGTGTAACAATTTTTTTTTTTTTTATTTGATATCGCTGCGTACGTAAATGTCCGAAATATCAACAAATAATGTTAAGGATCCCGTACGGTGAATAGCATAGACATAAAAAGTCCAAAATTGCTGCGTTTTTGTGACATCACATTCCCAAAAAATGAAGGAAAAAAAAAGCGATTAAAAAGTTACGTATACACAAAAGTGGTACTGGTAAAAAGTACAGATCACAGTGCAAAAAAATGAGCCCTCATAATGCCCTGTATACGGAAAGATGAGAAAGTTGTATAGGTGGTCAAAATAGTGATTTTAAACATACACATTTTGTTTAAAAAGTTTTTTTGTTTTTTTTTTTTATCCGCAAAATAAGAGAAAAGCATATAACATGGGTATCATTTTAACCCCTTGGGGACGAAGATCATTTTGACCTTAAGGACCAGGCCAATTTTTGTTTTTGCACTTACATTTTTTCCTCCTCCCCTTCTAAAAATCATAATGCTTTCAATTTTGCACATACAGACCCATATAAGGGCTTTTTTTGCGTCACCAATTGTGCTTTGTACTGATATCACTTATTTTATAACATAATCTGTGGCGGAAAAAAAAATGTATTGGTGGGGTGAAATAAAAAAAATATATAAATAAAAATAAATTATAACTACATGCACCAAAATTAGTATATTTAAAATGGTCATCTTCTGACCCCTGTAACTTTTTAATTTTTCCGCATACGGGGCTATATGATGGGACTTTTGATCGCTTTTTATATGAAGTTGGTATATGAAGTTACCAAAAATGCACAATTTTGGACTTTGGTATTTATTTTTTTTTTTTTACGTGTACATCATCAACCGTGTGGTTTAACTACCCTTATATTTTAATAGTTCGGACATTTACGCACGTGTCGATACCTCATATGATTATTTTTATTTAAAAACATGGGAAAAGGGGATGTAAACTTTTTTATTAGGAGGGGGTTAATATACTTTTATAAACTTTTTCTTTAATTTTTTTAGACCCCATAGGGGGCTATACCATGCAATCTTTTGATTGCATATGCTGATCAACGCTGTGCCATAGCCTAGCCTTGATCACTGTTATTGGTGCTCTGCTGCTCCAGCAGGCATGGACTAGCAGATCACAGACCGGACAGCAAGGAGACAGGTGAGGACCTGATTTTGTTTCGATAGTCCCGATCATCTCGACTAAGCTGCCGGAACATTTTTTTACTTTAGTTTTTAAACGTCGCGATCAACTTTGATAGTGGCGTCTAAAGGGTTAATGCCAGGCATCAGCCCAATCGGCGGTGCCCGGCATTACCCCTGGATCCTGGCTGCTGATAGCAGTCGGGACCCACGGGGTTTGACGTGCTCTCTGCTCGTGAGTGCTCTTCAAATCCCTGGAACGGGACAAGGACATACAGGTACGCCCTTCGTCCTTAAGTTAATCGTATCGACCCACAGAATAAAGAAAATAAAATTTTTACCTTTAACCCCTTAACAACGCAGGATGTAAATGTATGTCCTGGCGAGGTGGTACTTAACGCACCTGGACGTACATTTAAGTCCTAAGCATAACCGCAAGCATCGGAGCGATGCCCGGATCATGCGCAGCAGGTCCCGACTGCTGATCGCAGCCAGGGACCCACCCGTAATGTCGGACATCCGCGATCCCGCGGATGTCCGCCATTAACCCCTCAGATGTCGTGATCAATACAGATCACGGCATCTGCAGTATCGCGGTTACTAAAATGAATGATCGGATCGCCCGCAGCGCTGCCGTGGCGATCCGGTCATCCAGCACTGCAGACGGAGGTCCCCTCACCTGGCTCCGCTGCCTTCCCGGCGTCTTCTGCTCTGATATGCCTTCCCGCAGACCAGAGCAGAAGATGACCGATAATGCTGATCAGTGCTATGTCCTATACATAGCACTGAACAGTATTAGCAATCGAGTGATTGCTATAAATAGTCCCCTATGGGGACTATTAACCCCTTAAGGACCGGGTTTTTTTCCGTTTTTGCATTTTCGTTTTTTGCTCCTTGCCTTTAAAAAATCATAACTTTCAATTTTGCACCTAAAAATCCATATGATGGCTTATTTTTTGCGCCACCAATTCTACTTTGTAATGACGTCAGTCATTTTGCCCAAAAATCTACGGTGAAACGGAAAAAAAATCATTGTGTGACAAAATTGAAGGAAAAAAACGCAGTTTTGTTACTTTTAGGGGCTTCCGTTTCTACGTAGTACATTTTTCGGTAAAAATGACACCTTATCTTTATTCTGTAGGTCCATACGATTAAAATGATACCCTACTTATATAGGTTTGATTTTGTCGGACTTCTGGAAAAAATCATAACTACATGCAGGAAAATTAATACGTTTAAAATTGTCATCTTCTGACCCCTATAACTTTTTTATTTTTCCGTGTATGGGGCGGTATGAGGGCTCATTTTTTGCGCCGTGATCTGAAGTTTTTAACCGTACCATTTTTGCATTGATAGGACTTATTGATCGCTTTTTATTCATTTTTAAATGATATAAAAAGTGACCAAAAATGCACTATTTTGGACTTTGGAATTTTTTTGCGCGTACGCCATTGACCGAGCAGTTTAATTAATGATATATTTTTATAATTCGGACATTTCCGCACGCGGTGATACCATATATCTTTATTTTAATTTTAATTTACACTGTGTGTTTTTTTTTTTATTGGAAAAGGGGGGTGATTCAAACTTTTAATAGGGGAGGAGTTAAATGATCTTTATTCACTTTTTTTTTTCACTTTTTTTTGCAGTGTTATAGGTCCCATAGGGACCTATAACACTGCACACACTGATCTTCATCATTGATCACTGGTTTCTCATAGGAAACCAGTGATCGACGATTCTGCTGCATGACTGCTCATGCCTGGATCTCAGGCACTGAGCAGTCATTCGGCGATCGGACAGCGAGGACGCAGGTAGGGGCCCTCCCGCTGTCCTGTCAGCTGTTCGGGATGCCGCGATTAGCCGCGGCTATCCCGAACAGCCCGACTGAGCTAGCCGGCAACTTTTACTTTTAGCCGCTCTGTTCTGAGCACGCGGCTAAAGGGTTAATAGCGCGCGGCGCCGTGCGCTATTAGCGGCGGGTCCCGGCTTCACTATGACGCCGGGCCCGCCGTAATATGACGCGGGGTTACTGTGTAACCCTGCGTTATATCAGGAGAGCAGGACCAAGGACGTACCGGTACGTCCTTGGTCCTTAAGGGGTTAAAGTGTAAAAATAAAAGTAAAAAAAATTGGAAAAACCCCCTTCCCCAATAAAAACATAAATTGTCCCATTTTCCCTATTTCATCCCCAAAAAGTGTTAAAAAAAATGTATATACATATTTGGTATCGCCGCGTGCGTAAATATCTGAACTATTAAAATAAAATGTTAATGATACCGTACGGTGAACGTAAAAATAAACAGTCCAAAATAGATGCTTTTTTTATAACATTTTATTCCCCAAAAAATTTATAAAAAAGGGATTAAAAGTTCTATATAAGCAAATATGGTATCAATAAAAAGTACAGATCACGGCACAAAAAATGAGCCCTCATACCGCCGCCTATAAAAAGTTATAGGTCTTCAAAATAGGGGGATTTTAAACTAACTAATTTGGTTAAAAAGTTTTTTCTTTTTTTTTAGTTTGCAGTAATAGAAAAGTATGTTATCATGGGTATCATTTTAATCGTATTGACCCAAAGAATAAAGAACACATGTAATTTTTACCGTAAATTGTACGGCGTGAAAACAAAACCTTCCAAAATTTGTGGTTTTCTTTTTAATTTCACCACACAAATAGTATTTTTTTTGGTTGCGCAACACATTTTATGGTAAAGTGAGTGATGGCATTACAACGGAAAACTGGTCGTGCAAAAAACAAGCCCCATACTAGTCTGTGGATGAAAATATAAAAGTTATGATTTTTTGAAGGCGAGGAGGAAAAAACTAAAATGTGAAAATTAAATTGTCTGTGTCCGTAAGGCCCAAATGGGTTGCTTCCTTAAGGGGTTAAAGTGTACAGCGTGAAAACGAAATCTTTGAAACAGAAATGTTTTATTTTTATAAATTTTTTTTTGCAACTTTCGTTTTTTTTTTTGTATTTACACAGTGCATTTGATGGTAAAACTGATATGTTGCCTTTATTCTGTGGTCAATGGGGGACATTTATCATTGTTGCTTTGGTAAGCAAGTTCTGTAGTCATTTATTTCTTGCTATTTTTTTGCTTATGTATGACATATTTATCATACTATCACGGGTTGATAAATTTGGCTTACATGAGCAAAAACCAAGAAATCCCTTTTTTTAAATACCATTTTTTTAGCACACATAAGCAAAAACCAAATAATGACTACAGAACACCACTATGCAGCTTTGAAAAAAAATGTGCATACATTATATATATATATATATATATATATATATATATATATATATATATATATATATATATATATATGTGTGTGTGTTTATTAAATTTTTTTACCACTGTTTTTCTCCCTAAATTTACTTACTCATTTTTTTTTTTTGTTACTTCTTCTACAGATCCGTGTATCCTGTGGACTACTTCGACGACCAGCGTTTTTCTTTGCTTGATAATAAAATGGTTAACGAGGGCTTGTGGGGGGAGTGTTTTTTTGTAATAAAATTTTTTTAAACCTGTTGTGTTTTTTTTTTTTTTTTTTACTTACTTACTGGACAGGCTTAGTAGTGGAAGCTGTCTTACAGACGGAGTCCATTACTAAGCCGGGCTTAGCGTTAGCCACAAAAACAGCTAGCGCTAACCCCCAATTATTACCCTGGTACCCAACACCACAGGGGTGCCGGGAAGAGCCGGTACCAACAGGCCCGCAGCGTCAAAAATGGCGCTCCTGGGCCTAGGCGGTAACAGGCTGGTGTCATTTAGGCTGGGGAGGGCCAGTAACAATGGTCCTCGCCCACCCTGGTAACGTCAGGCTGTTACTGTTTGGTTGAGAATAAAAATAGGGGGGACCCTTTTTTTTTTTTTTTTTTTTTTTTTTTTTTTATATTTAATTATTTATTTAGAAAAAAAAAAACTCATAGGGTCCCCCCTATTTTTATTCTCAGCCAAATACCAACCAAACAGTAACAGCCTGACGTTACCAGGGTGGGCGAGGACCATTGTTACTGGCCCTCCCCAGCCTAAACAACGCCAGCCTGTTACCGCCTAGGCCCAGGAGCACCATTTTTGACGCTCCGGGCCTGTTGGTACCGGCTCTTCCCGGCACCCCTGTGGCGTTGGGTACCGGGGTAATAATTGGGGGTTAGCGCTAGCTGTTTTTGTGGCTAACGCTAAGCCCAGCTTAGTAATGGACTCCGTCTATAAGACAGCTTCCCCTACTAAGCCTGTCAAGTAAAGTAAGTAAAAAATACAACAGGTTTATGAAAAATTTTATTACAAAAAACACTCCCCCACAAGCCCTCGTTAACCATTTTATTAAAATCAAACAAGAAAAAATGCTGGTCATCGAAGTAGTCCACCGAATCCGAAGGAGTCCACATGATACACAGATCTGAAATGAGAAGAGAAAAAAAAATGGGTTAATACTTTTATTATCACCTGCTCGCACATCTCCCGCCCCGCACGACTACAACTCCCAGCATGCCCTTAGAGTAAGGACATGCTGGGAGTGCTAGTTGTGTGGTGCAGGAGATGTGTGGGCAAGTGACAAGCTTTTCCCCTGCCCCCAGCTGTATGCTGACGGACCCCCCCCCCCCCCCTCTGACAGACTCCTTTTATCCCCTAATCATGTCACTGTTCCAGTCGGGTCCTGTGATTGGCTGCTGGTCCTGGCCAATCACAGGAGCCAGCGGGAACTGTGAAATGACAGCAGGGGAGTTTGGAGTCTGCGGCGCCGGTATATGTTATAAGGAGCCCGGGCCGACATTACAGTGCAGCCGCCCAGGCTCCTCATACTGCTTCCCCGCTACCCTCACTTAATAATGATGGGGACACTGATATACATCTCCCGCCCGCGCCGCTCAGCTCCCACTGCTACAAGACTACAACTCCCAGCGTGTCCTCACTGTAAGGGCATGCTGGGACTTGTAGTCTTGCCACAGTTAGCAGACAGATGGGAGTTGTGTGGCGCTGGCAGGTGAGAGGGGTGGGATGTAAATCACTGCAGTGTCCCTGTAGCGAAGTGAGGGTAGCGGGGAGAAAGTATGTCGGAGCCCGGGCGGCAGTACATTTTCCTGCTCCATGTTGGAGCTGGAGTAAGTTTAGTCAATTTTTACGGCCGTTGCAACATTTTATTGCGCAACTGTAACTGTCGCAGTTAATACCTGACTAAAGAAAATCCATTTTGAAAAGTTAACTACGTAAGCAAGTTTGAATTTTCTTGCTTTTCTTGTTCTTCACGCAAATTGTCGCACGAAAACACACGTAGTCGCAATTGCGACAATTTTGCGACAATTATAGTAAAGAAAACCTGACTAAACCCCTTGACAAATGTCTGTCAATATGATTAAAGCAATACCCATGTTTTTCTATTAAAAGCATACATGCTTTTCTATTATTGTTTTTACAAAAAAAGTGGAACTTTTAAAAAGAACTAAAACATTTCCATATTCTGACCCCTATAACTTCCTTATTTTTCTGTATATGTTGCTGTATAAAGGCACATTGTTTGTTTAGTAGTTTTTTAAAAAGGGTTATATTTTTTTATTTTTTTTCACAGCTTTTTAACTATTATTTTTTCCTGATAAACTATAGCAACCACTCGATTATTATTACTGTCCAGTGCTATGCGTTGGAGGAGCAGTATGGAAGAGGTTAGGAGATCTCCAACCACCAACGGACCCCACAAACAGGTTGCGAGTGGTCCAATGAGTCTGATTGCTGATCATGGCCTTTTAGGCATGATCAGCAATCAGGCCCCACTGATTAGCTTGTAATCCCCTATACTGTGCATAGTGGATAACTTCTGCAATTGGGAATACTTTTTTAATCCTAATAAATCAAACAAACAATATATATTTCCTTTCATGTGTAAGTCAGTCAGGCCCAAAACATATTCACAACTGTATATCTTTTGGCCACTCAAATGGCTAAATAAAGATGGTTTCCTAGAAGCTATAGGAAATTTCCTGTACTAAGAAATTGAAAAATGTTAAACATTTAAAATAAGATTGAACATAAATGCAGTAAATTACAAAGATGTTTGATTTTTACAATGCTTATACAACTGGTGCTTAGGAACCAAACTTTTACATCTATGGGTGTCTAGTTTTATTTGCTTGGAACAGCTATAAGGTGATAAGTTACTACTTAAAAGGAACCAATCACCAAATTTGACCCTTTATAATGCTTGGCAAAGCATCCCTGGGGAACGTTTCTGCCCCCAGGGATGGTGAGGATATGAACATACAAACTTGTCCCCGACGGCCCCGCAAGTAGTCCCCTGGACGGGGAGCTCACTGAACAGGCGGAGCAGAGCAATGACGTGTCCTGTCAATCAAGCCGAAGGGGCATTGCTGCCAGTCGAAGACAGTGGACTAGGTGAGAGGAACTCCCTGCCCAGGAGAATACTTTCGGGGCCAATGGGGACTAGTTTATAAGTTTATATCCTCACCATCCCCACAGGCAGGAATGTCCCCCGGGGATGGTGAGGATAAAGATTTTACTCTATATAAAGCTTTGCCAAGAATTATATAGGATAAAATCTGATGATTGGTTCCTTTTTAAAGGGAGGGTCACACGTACAGGATCTGCTGCATATTTTCTGAAGCTGGTTTTGCTACCCATTAACTTCCATGTTGAAATCCCATTGCCCGGGACATGCAGTTCCGGGCGCTGGGCAGGTGAATTTTTTAAAACCTTTAGCCCTGCTTCGGGCAAGCAGGGCTGGGCCTGAAATCCCCCAACAAGTACGGCAGCACTCACAGTGTATGGAGCGGGCTCCTGAGCTGTTTTCAGTAGCTGAGGGCCATCGCTAATAGCCGGCATGCAGCGATCGCCGCAGGCAGCTATTGACCCTTTAGATCACTGCTGTCAAAGCTGACAGTGGCGTCTAAAGGGCCATGTAAATGCTCCCTGGTGGTCTAGTGGGGTGGATGTCCCCCCTCCCACAGCACGATCATGGGTGGGGGGGGGGGGGGGGCTTGGGTGTTCCACTGTGGAGGGCTTACCTCTGCTTCCCTAGGGACCAATAGAGTTCAATAAAACTGCATTGATCTGTATGAGGAATCTTATGATTCCTCTTAAAAGTCCCCTAAGGGACTAATAAAGTGTGAATAAAAAAAAGTTTAAAAGACCCACATTAACCCCTTTCATATTAAAAGTTTAAATCAACCCCTTTTCCTATATAAAAAAAATTTAAACATAATAAAAATAAACATATTTGGTATTGCCGTGTGCATAATTGTCTGAACTATTAAAATATAATATCCCATACGGTAAATGTAAAAACTAGGATTGCATTTTTAAAACCTCATATCCCAGAAAAATAAGGTAAAAAGCAACTAAAAAGTCAGATCAATAACAAGATGGTACCAATACAACCAACACATAACGACACAAAAAAATGAAAGTTTTATTTTTTTTAATTAGTAAAAACATGATGGAAACTGTACAAATTAGGTATTGCTGTAATCGGGGAAACCTAAAGTATCAAATTAACATGTTAGTTTGACCACAAGGTAAATGGCTTAAAAAAGAAAACCACCAAGTTTGCTAATCAAAAAACAAGCTTCATATGAGTCTGTAGATGTAAAAATAAAATAGTTATGGTTATTATAGGGCGATTAGGAAAAAATTAGAGTGCAAATACGAAGATTGGCCTGGACAAGTAGAATGAGGGACAAGTAGATTGTGCTCCCGTTTTAGTCCCTTGAACAAGTATCGATTATTATTTTTTCTCCTCCATATCCCTGACTTCAATGGGTAGCAAAATCAGCTGCAGAAAATATGCAGCAAAAATATGCAGGAGATCCTTTCAGCTCTAGATGATGCTCTAGAAATGGCTGACCTGAGCTGCAGGGTGCATGTCTCCTACCTTCCCCACCCCTTCATGCTTTCATTGCTAGATGTACAAGGCTCAGTGCTAGAAGACAAGCAGGGAGCAGGGTGGGGAGTTAGATTGGTGGCATTCAGCAGCTCACCACAGTCTCAAATTCCTTTTTAAAAAAATATTTAGAGTTATTTTTTTTTTCTTGTACACTGACGAACGACTGAAAACATTTGGCTGGTCTGAAAAGTGAACACAAGGACATTCCGGGATATCCTTGCAAAGTCTGCAGCTGCATGGAATTTGTATGGCTAAAGCAGAGGGGAGCTGGCTTGCAGTGACAGCTGGACTCTCCAGAGAGATGCTTTCAAACCCGCATATACTAAAAGAAAAAAACATAAAAAGTTGTCTGGTCGTGAACGGTTGTAACTGTTCTTAAAGTAGTTAAAGTTCCTGCATACCCTGCTATTTCTCATGCATGTTATGTTTTTTCTGTGTAATTTCTATTTGTCTCTCTATATTCACAGGTTGCAGACCTCAAGAGAGCCAACAACCTCATCAATGAACAGGACTTTTTTGCATTACGGTCAATAAAAATTCCAGTAAAGAGGTTCAGTTTACTTACAGAGACACATTTCTACCCAAAAGAAAAGATTTCAAGGACTGTATTTACCCAACTTCCTCTTGAAAATCAGGAAAACTACCCGGCCCTGGAAGCACTTTCTACCGAGACCGTTGATTCTTTCTTACAAGAAGTAGACAGGGACATTGAACAGATTGTTAGGGTCACAGACATGAAGAAGGAAAATCTAGATGACATGGTCTCTGCTTTAACCCAAGAACCACATTTTGAAACTGAGCCCAAAGCGGCCCAACAAAAAGATCCTTATCATGGAGCGGACTGGGGGCTTGGCTGGTGGACGGCGGTCGTGATCATGATCGTAGTGGGAATAATCACTCCAGTATTTTATCTTCTTTATTATGAGGTTCTTAACAAGGAACCGCCTTCTAATTCATCCCATGGAAAATGATGTTTGTAAAATAACTTTATTATTGATTTCACGGTGCAATGATCCTGTGAGACAGAACCTCCCTTATTACAAGAAGAAGACAGTGGTCAGACAATATAAGGTCTCACTCATCCACAAGGCGTATTATGGCTTCTTTTGTAGAAGGGCTCTTAGTATGAATTCTGTAGAATTCTTTATGAATTGACAGAAAAAAGTTACATTCTTCAATAGACTTTTTATGTATGCAGTTGTTCCATTTTACATGTATTTTTTTTTTTAGGGGACAATATCTATGTATGGTCAGAATCTAACATGTCCACATTGCAGTGTATATAAGTTGTATGGCTCTCTACTGATAGAACAGTACAGGTTCTGCCATGTGCATTAGCTCTTAGGCTGGTGGACCACTGGTATGCTGAATCTAACTTGGATCACTTTAAGATTCTGTGCTAATCTAAGTTTGATCAGTACAACTATAAAAGATTTGGGTAGGGCTATTACAATATGGCTGCTAAGATATGGCCACATTATGACCATGTAAAACCAGTCTGGAGCCCTAAAAGGACATTGGTTGTCATGTAAGGGCTTGTTTATCTGTGGTCCTTATTTATTTCCATATATTTGGCACAAATGTAGAAGGTAACATAGAACTTGCCTACACATATGTAATGCAATAATAAGCTTGAATGTGGGATTCTTATCTTGTGTGAGGCTGTTGTTCAGCATTGCAGTGCAATAGCTCCTGTGTGTGGGGGGTTTATTTTTGTACATACTGCCAAATCTACACTGTGGAGAATAACCACTTGTATTTTATATTTCTTATCACACTAAAGTCTATGAGCTGCCATTTCAAATGTGTGGTTTTGTATTCATAGCGAAAATGTACAGTCTTGAGTATCAACCTTGTCAATCATGTTATAGGGTGCCGATTGGAAGTCATAAAAGGACCCCTACAGTCACAACTCTAGTGAAATGACATGAAAGGGTTGTCCCAGAATCTAAAATATTACTTGCCTTGCTCTTGGGTGGTTCATTTCCTGCTCTGTGCCCATGCAACCAGATAGCTTTCATCCCACTATAAGAGAAAGGGCAGTGTTGCCAGGACATACCGTATATACTAAAGGTGGCCAGAGACCTTTTAATAGCTATTTTGTTTTGCTGACAGCTATCGCTCCAGATCTCCCCCTATATCTCTATGGGAGAGCCATTCGACTATCTTTAGCTCTCCCATTGAGCGCACTCTGTTCCCGGGGAAAGCCGATTCCCCATACAGGAGATAGGGGATAAGTTTAAAATTACGGGGGTCCCGACCACTGGTCGATCTAAAACTTATCATAGGGGATTTGTTTTTGTACAGGATAGTTCTCCTTTAAGACGTTGTCAGACTTCCCTGGCAGAGGCTTATCTGGCAAAAGCCAGTTTAAATCTAACATTCCGGGGAAGAAGTGGGAGACCACCATACGCTTAACATGGTTGGTCGATCCAGCTGAAGTTTTGGGTTTCACCCACTGTTGATTAAAATGTACGTGGACCTTATTGCTACATCCGCATTGTAAACCATGCCCACAAGTGGCTAATGGTGCAGAATGTTGTGCTAATATTGGGCAACCATCGGTGAATGTGGTTTTGTAAACAGGTAGCAGTCATAACACAGCGTGCAACTCTTCCCAAGCCCATTTTCACCTTAAGGACCAGGCAAATTTTATTTTAGCGTTTTTTGTTTTTTCCTCCTCGCCTTCTAAAATCCATAACTTTTATATTTCCAGCTACAGACCCATATAAGGGCTTGTTTTTTGCTTGACCAATTGTACTTTGTAATGAAACCTCTCATTTTACCATAAAATGTACGGCAAACCCCCCCAAAAAATTTTTTTAGGGAGGAAATTATCCAAGGTATTGCCCTCCTTGTTCCCTGGTAGCTTTCTTCCAGCTTGCTGTCATTTCAGCCCAATCCCTTCTTACCTGGCTTAAAGGAGGCAGGCGGAGACAGTGGGGTGGTAATGATTTCCACATGCAGTGGAAACCAGCCTGCATGCGGCTGTTAATGTACGAACAATGTTGCTGCACATCATTTGTTAATTGGCCACATGCAGAGATCATATATTACCACCCACTGTCTCAGTCTACCCCTTCATGCCTGGTAAGAAGGTTAAGGGCTGAAACATCAGCAAGCATAATACATACCCTCATCTTGGCTAACCCTTTTAAGACTACCCAGAGAATTTCCACAGCACTACTGATTGATTCTCTTACTACTGCGAGACCACTGCCATCCACAGAATAGCATACAACTCAGAGTATAACAGCAGCAACAAAAAGAAAAAATTTGGTTTGCTGCATCACATGTTTTTGCAGTAGTGTCCTGCTTGGCTTCTAAGGCTTTGTTCAGATATATTTGTGGTTGTAAAATGGCACAGAAACAGATGGTTTACGACTCAAACCAAGTGTTTCTGGGCCACGTTCTTTGTGCACATACACACAGCATTTACAGCCATGTTTACACGTCCAGAATTTCCGCAGCAGCAGTCAGTCCCGTTGTATTTACTGAAGTTCTGCTGCACCGTGCACACGGCAAAAATTCCGATTTCCGTGTCCACCAAAATAATGAATCTGTTGATTTTTATTTATTTTTCCTTCCGTCTGTCTATGAGACGGCAGATTCCCGTGCCATAAAATTAAGGGCTAGGGCCTTATTTTGGCCATTTTGTACCAAACTACAGCCATATTGTGGCACATAATTTGGGATGTAAATATCCACCAAAAAAGCACCTGATTCTCATCTCTAGCTTTGGCTGTAGCCCAAAAAAGTCTAAAAAATACTGCCAAAAAAGGGGTTAAAGAAATTGCCCAAATGCAAAAAACAACTAAGTGGGAGCGGTCTGTGTTGTCCCTCACAGCTGTACTCTGCTACTATTTTTATTTTTTATTTAAATGTTGCAGTCAGTAGAGACCTCAGCATCTAACAGGGTGACAGAATGTGGCTCCCCCTATAATCCATTGGCACTCCACGACAAGATAATGGGGTGCCAATGAAAGCCATAGCAACTGATAGCCTCAGAAAATCCTCTGGTGTCCTCCTTTATGAAGCTGATCTGTTTAAGGCATACTACACTACACTACAGTATAGAACTATATTATACCGGCAGTTTAAAAAAATTAAAAAAAAATAAAAAGTCAAAATATGACTTAAGACATAACCAAAAATAGTACCACTTAAAATGTTGACTCCAAAAATTATGAGCTTTTAAAAAATAGTTATGCCTCTCAGTATTGCATTACACACAATTTATTTTAACAAAAAATGTTTTATGGTGTAAATGTAATAAGTTATATACAGGGGCCAAACTACCTACAGGGGGGCCTATATAGAGGGGGCAGACTACATACAGGGAGATCGAACTACATATTGGGGGCAAACTACCTCCAGATCAATATCATCAATCCCAGCTAAGACTGCACACCTCCCCAGTGAGCAGTTCCAGCCTTCGTATTAGGGGTACGTTAATTAAATGTTTGACCAAATATAGCGGCTCATGTAAATTTACATTTTTACATGTAATCACAAATGGCCCTCGGTAGAGTAAAGGTTTCCCACCCTGTCCTAAAGGGTTAAACGTGTTCTCTGCATTTCTGTTGGTGTCATAAGGAGATTATAGACATTTCCTATCTCGCTTCTGCCACCCAGTGATGCATTGCTTTATTGCAGTTTACAGGAAACAGCAGTGAAACACCAGTGTATGGCTCTGTGCACACATTTTATTATGTTCTAACAGCACAGAAATAAATTAATAGAAACAGATTTGAAGGTTGGGGGGGGGGGGGGGCTAATGTTTTAATAATTCTTGCGTTCTGTTATGTAAATAAGGAGAATAGCTAAGTATAGGAGTAAGTTACTCACAGCCTGCAAGAGTTCAGCTATTTTATAATCATTTTAAAGACATTTAATATTTCTATCTTTGATTTCATCCATTTTAACTGTACTGAATGTGGTGTAAATTAAGCTTTAGGTTAACAGTAAAGAAGAAGAAATATGCAACATGTAGGGCATTCCTTTATGATATTACCTATATATTACCTATGGGTGTGATAGAAGCCCTGGAAGATAAGCTAGTGATGTAATGTCTCAGGCCGCACTGCAACCTGAGACAACGCTCAATTTTGTATGCTGTTAAAAATAAACATTGGTCTAAAAATCACAGAAGAATTGCAAGATCACTATCAAACACAGACACTATATTATGAACTACACTAACTTTACAGCCACTATAGCATAGTCACATAAAAAAAAATCCTGGAATACCCTTTAAGACTGCCGAAAAATAAATGGTGATCACACAAAATATTGACACTGGGTCCAATGTGGAAATTTCAAGTTAGGGGTGTACTCACTTTTGTTGCAAAGGTTAAGACATTAATAGATGTGTGTTGAGTTATTTAAGGGGACACAACATTAAAGGGGTACTCCTGCCCTAAGACATCTTATCCCCTATCCAAAGGATAGGGGATAAGATGTCTGATCGTGGGGGTCCCGCCACTGGGGACCCCCGCAAGCTCTCATGCAGACACCCACCTGTGACAGCTGCACAGAGCGATGTTCGCTCCGTGTCTGAAGGATCACGACTACGGGGCCGGAGTTTTGTGACAACACGACTCCGCCCCCTTGTTACGTCATTGCCCGTCCCCTCAATGCAAGTCTATCGGAGGGGACGTAACGGCCCAGCAGCGGGACCCCGCGATCAGATATCTTATGCCCTATCCTTTGGATAGGGGATAAGATGTCTTAGGGCCGGAGTACCCCTTTAAACCCTGTTAGGGTATGTTCACTCGGAAGAATTCTGCACTGACATTCTGCTGATTTCACTTGGATTCTGCTGCACTTTACATCTTCACGCCAGATGTTTCTGCCACGGAAATTCAGATTCCAGCATCTGCAGAAAGAATAGACATGTCAAATCTTCCTGCAGATTCCGCAAGGAAATGCATTGCCGTCTATGAGACAGCACATTTCAGAGCAGTAATAGCGCCTGCCGTGTGAACCTGACCTTACACAGGCTGTGCACTCACTACTTTACATTGTAGCAGAGGATCATTTCTTCAGTATTGTCCCATGAAAAGATATAATAAAATATTTACAAAATTAATTCACAATGAGAAGAAGAAAGATAAGATCGCACTCGCCAGTCCTATAAATACATGCTTTATTTCTGTGAACAGAGGTTACATCTCATATAGCAGGTGAAGGAGCGACACTTGTTTCACGCTACAAGCGCATCGTCTGGCTCTACTGATGAACTGACAAACTGCTCCCTTTATTCATGCAACTTCCTACTATTAATCACTTCACCTGTTCAGCAATTAACTTCAACCAATAGGTTGCATTTACCTGTACCTTCGCGCATCAGCCGATCCTCCCTGCTACCGCGTCATGACAAGGAGGCGCGGCACCACTCCACAGCCCACTCCCAACTCCACCCTCCTCCACCAGGATCGTGATCCCGTTGGTTCAAGCGGAGTGGAGTCACTGACAGAGAGACCGCATCTCCCGTTGCGTGGCACACGTGAATACGGGAGCTGCAAACTCTATACCGGTAAAAGAAATCTCACTTTATTTCTTAAATTAGATTTCAAAGTACACTGTGGTCCTAACTGTCGAAATCTCTCTGTAATTCCCCGGAGCAAACAACAGCTCAAGGTGGAGCGATCCGGCCTCGCTCCACCTTGAGCTGTAGTTTGCTCCAGGGAATTACAGAGAGATTTCGACAGTTAGGACCACAGTGTACTTTGAAATCTAATTTAAGAAATAAAGTAAGATTTCTTTTACCGGTATAGAGTTTGCAGCTCCCGTATTCACGTGTGCCACGCAACGGGAGACACGATTTCTCTGTCAGTGACTCCACTCCGCTTGAACCAACGGGATCACGATCCTGGTGGAGGAGGGCGGAATTGGGAGTGGGCTGTGGAGTGGTGCCGCACCTCCTCGTCATGACGCGGTAGAAGGAAGGATCGGCTGATGCGCAAAGGTACAGTTAAATGCAACCTATTGGTTGAAGTTAATTGCTAAACAGGTGAAGTGATAAATAGTAGGAAGTTGTATGTATAAAGGGAGCAGTTTGTCAGTTCATCAGTAGAGCCAGACGATGCGCTTGTAGCGTGAAACACGTGTTGCTCCTTCACATGCTATATGAGTGCGATCTTATCTTTCTTCTCATTGTGAATGATTTGGACAATTCCTGGATTTTTCAGAGATCAGCACCCCTTACCTACTTTGGGCATAGTCCAGCCGTGGGATCTCAGCTCTCCATTCATTCTGATGTTTGTGGAATAAGTGTTGTAATAGTGGGTAGTGCCAGTTATTGCGCTACATTAGGACATTTACAAAATTAAACTCACTTATGTGATATCCTGTAAATACATACTCAAATAGTTACTAGAAACACCTTCTCTATATACAGGTAACTGTATAAAACCAAATGATTGTTCAACCGATGATTTCGGATTGATGATGAATATTTCCCCCACTATATTTATCCAGCTATTCTGTTGAATAACTAGAATTAATATAGAGGATTTTGCAGGGACTTATTCTGACTTACATTAAAGAGTCTTTTTCTGTTGATCTGTATCCCAAACACTATCATTAAATCCACTGTGATTCATTGCTGTTACACAGTAAACCATCAAAAAGACCAATGGGAGGAAAAACATACTATTTATAGACTTATAGCAGATTGAAGCTTCAGGCTAGCTAAAGAGTTTATGCACAAGTCTGAATATTTATACATATTCCCCCCCAAGAAAAAACTTTGGACTCAACATTGAAAGTTGAAAATGTAACCTCTACTGTTTTTTTTACCTCTGAATTTTGTACGATACAAGACACTATCAGGCATTGCTTGATTCCGCTATTCAGTACTTAATTTTTCCCATTCCACTGGTTCAGTTTAGGGATAGTACTTGAGGGCGCAGACTAATAAGTGTCCAGCAACACTTCACAAATGGAATAGATGCAAGAAGAAAAAGTTGCACTAAACCGAGTAAACTTGAAATCCCAAAACGGCATTTATTCAGCTTCTACCGTAGCCGGAAGAAGTGTCCACATGTGACGTGAAACTAGTTGCTTTTAGTGGTGTTACTCCACGTCTGAGAGCGGCTGCTCTGTGATTGTATTCATGCAATTTGTTGAATAAACGCAGCATTGGGATTTCAAGTTTACTGGGGTGAGTGCGACTTTTTCTTCTTGCCTCTATTCCATTTCTTTGGATCCAAACTGTTCTGAGGTGTTCTCAGCTAGAAGCATTGCTTCTACAAGACAATTGGGGAGATTTATCGAAAACAGAAGAAAAGTGGACCAGTTGTCCATAGTAACAAATCTGATTGTTTCTTTTATTTTTTAGAGGCCTTTATAACCTCTTAAGGACACAGGGCATAAATGTATGTCCCGCGGCCCTTCTATGATGCACTCAGGAGTTTACCTTGAGCTTTGTGATGTCTGGCATTAACTGTTTAGATGCAGTGGCGTAGCGACCGGGGTGCAGGGGGTGCGGGCCGCACCGGGTGACACCAGCCTAATGGGGTGACACCAGGTAAGTCCTCTACCATGGCCCCCTCCCATCCCAGTGGCCCCACCCGGCATCACATCCTGCACATCCACTAGCCCCCCCGCCCGTACCCGTGCTGAGGGTCCGGCGGGTGGGCGGAGTTTGTGACTGGCACTGAGCTGCTAACAATTGGACCAGTGGACCAGAACACCACCGACCAAGAAAGCACTGGTTGCCAGCAAGCAAGGTAAGCTACTGCCAAGAAGAAAGGGGATGATGGGGGTGCTACTTCCAGGGACAAAGGGGATGATGGGGGTGCTACTTCCAGGGACAAAGGGGATGATGAGGGTGCTACTGCCAGGGAGAAAGGGGATGATGGGGGTGCTACTGCCAGGGAGAAAGGGGATGATAGGGGTAGCACCCTCATTATTCATCGGCAGAGTCATCCTGGTAGAAGCACCCCCATCATCCAGGAGGATGGTGCTGCCGATAGATGATGGGGAGCTACTGCCAGGAGGATGATCCTGCTGATGCATGATGAGGGTGCTACTGCCCGCCCCCCATTGCAGTAGCACCCCCATCATCCTTCGGCAGGGTCATCCTCCAGGCAGTAGCACCTCCATCATCCAGGAGGATGGTGCTGCCGATGGATGATGGGGGTGCTACTGCCGGGGGGGGGGCAGTAGCACCCTCATTATCCATTAGCAGGATCACCCTCCTGGCAGTAGCACTCCCATCATCCAGAAGCATAATCCTACTGATGGATGATGGGGTAATACTGCCAGGGGGGACAGAAGCACCCTCATCATCCATCGGCAGGAGCATCCTCCTGGCAGTAGCACCCCCATCGTCCAGGAGGACAATGCTGCCAATGGATGATGGGGGTGCTACTGCCAGGGGAGGGGCCAGTAACCCCCTTTAATCCATATGCAGGATTATCAGAGGGTGCAGTGAGTGAAAGTATTTTATTCAGGGGGTTCAGTGTGTAGTAGTATTATATTCAGAAGGTGAAATATGTGGCAGAACTATATTTGGGGCAGTGTGTGGCAGTATTATATTCAGAGGGTTCAGTGTGTGGCAGTATTATCAGAGGACAGTGTGTGGCATTATTATATTCAGAGGGTTCAGTGTGTGGTAGTATTATATTCAGAGGGTTCAGTGTGTGGCAGTATTATATTCAGGGGGTTCAGTGGTTGGCAGTATTATATTCAGGGGTTCAGTGGTTGGCAGTATTATATTCAGGGGGTTCAGTGTGTGGCAGTATCATACTCAGAGGACAGTGTGTGGCAGTATTATATTCAGAGGGTTCAGTGTGTGATAGTATTACATTCAGAGGGTGCAGTGTGTAGCAGTATTATATTCAGAGGACACAGTGTTTGGCAGTATTATATTCAGAGGGTTCAGTGTGTGGTAGTATTATATTCAGGGGTGCAGTGTGTGGCAGTATTATATTCAGGGGGGGTGCAGCATGTGGCAGAATTATATTCAGGGGGGTGCAGTGTATGGCAGTATATATTCAGAGGATACTGTGTCTGGCAGTATTATATTCAGAGGGTACAGTGTGTGGCAGTCTTATATTCAGAGGGCACACTGTGTGACAGTATTATATTCAGAGGGAGCAGTGTGTGGCAGTATTATATTCAGAGAGTGCAGTGTGTGGCAGTATTATCTCCAGAGAGTGCAGTGTGTGGTATTATTATATTCAGAGGCTGCAGTGTGTGGCAATCTTATATTCAGAAGGCACAGTGTGTGCCAGTCTTATATTTAGAGGGTTCAGTGTGTGGTAGTATATTCAAAGGATACAATGTCTGGCATCATTATATTAATAATTGTTTTCAAATAGAGGATTAGAATGCGCTGACAAAGTGAGGAGCCATCTGGGCGTCAAGGTCTGCATAGAGAAGATTTAACTGGAACAAGTCAGGGCGGTATGTACCATCTGAATTAAATAAGAGAAGACTATAGAGAAGACGTCACCTGTAATAAACTCAATAATTGTTTATTGTACCGGCCTACGACCCATCACAGCTTTAGCCACTTGTAAGTTCTGCAGTAATGATGGGTGAAACAACAACTCCCAGAATCCCCTTATCACTGGTTACATCATACTGAGAGCTGTAGCTTTACATTGTAAAAGCTTCTTTAGTGCTTTCCCCTTACTTGGAAATTAATATATTTGATTATTATACTGGAAATACTTCTCTGCGCTGCATGTTGGTGTTGGGGGCGGGGGGAGGTTTGTTATGGGGTGACACCATTTTCTACCTCATCCAACCAACCCTAGCAACACCACTGCTTAGATGCCGCAAGTTGATCACAGCATCTAAAATGTAAAGCAAAATAATCCCAGCAGCTAATTGGAGCTAATTAGGACACCCACAGTGAAATTGCAGGGTCCCGATGAACTGAGGACTAAGGGTCCCTACCTGCCTTTGGCCTGTCCGATCTGCACTGCAGTGCTTCAGGAAGCCATGGCAGCCTGAAGCAATGGAGCGCGATAACAGGGTGCTATGACACAGCATTGTCCAGTGTCTGCAATCACAAGTTTGCATGTAATAGTCTTACAAGTTTAAAGGAGAACTCCAGTGAAAATTAACTTATCCTCTAACCACAGGATAGGGGATAAGTAGCTGATCTCCAGGTCGGAGATGACTTCTACGTAAGCGCCGACAGAAATTAATGGAAATTAATGGAGAGTGTTCCGCCTTCAGTATGCACTCCTCACTGAGCCCTATTTTAACCACCAATAACTTTAACATTTTTCCATATATGGGGCGATATAAGGGCTCATTTTTTGCACCATGATCTGTAGTTTTGATCAGTACCACTTTTGCTTAGGTTCTAGTTTTGATACATTTTTTATAAATTTTTTTTGGAATAAAATGTGACGAAAAAGCAGCAATTTTGGTAATGTTTAATTTTTTTACGTTTACGCCGTTCACCGCAGTGGATAATTAATATATTTTAATAGTTCAGACTTTTACACACGGCGATACCAAATATGTGTAAATTATTTTTTTATGCTTTTTTGGGGGGTAAAATGGGAAAAACGGACGTTTTACTTCTTTATTGGGGGAGGGTATTTTTCAAATTTTTTTTACTTTTTTATTTTACATTTTTTAAATCACTTTTTATGTCCCCATTCGATTGCTAATACTGTTCAGTGCTATGTATAGGACGTAGCACTGATCAGTATTATCGGTGATCTTCTGCTCTGGTCTGCTCGATCTCAGACCAGAGCAAAAGACCCCGGGAGATGGCCAGAGCAAGGTGAGGGGACCTCCGGCCGCCATGCTGGATGATCGGATCCCCGAGGCAGCGCTGCGGGCGATCTGATCATCCATTCAAAGTACGGCACTGCCGCAGATGCCGTGATCTGTATTGATCAAGGCATCTGAGGGGTTAATGGCGGACATCCACGTGATGGCCGATGTCCGCCATTACCGGCGGGTCCCTGGCTGCTGATAGCAGCTGGGACCTGCCGCGCATGACACGAGCACTGCTCCGGTGCTTGCGATCATGGCGGCGCGTAAATGTATGTCATGGTGCACTAAGGGTAATCTAAGCAAAAGTAAACATATGTGGTATCACCGTGTGCATAAATATCCAGACTGGTAACATTTTACGTTAAATAAACTGCATGGTCAATGGCATATACGTAAAACAATACCAAAGTCTAGAATTACGTATTTTTGGTCACTTCATAAAATATTTTAATAAATAATAAAAAGCGATCAAAAAGTCTCATCACAATTAAAACTGCTAGGGATGAGCGAATCTGACGAATCCGAATTTGTTACGAATTTCAGAAAAAAATTGATTCGCAATGAATGCGAATATCGCCACGATTTGATCGCACAAATTGCTTAATTTAACTTCATTTAGTGCGGTCTAGGCTCCAGGGCATCTAAAATGGCGAATCTACATGTGAGGACATGGGGCAAGGAATCCTAGGAAGGCGGAAACACAGGTAGGCGTGATGACCCTGAATCACATGCAGCATGCAGCCTATCAGCAGCCAGTCACCCCTGTGATGTCACAGCCCTATATAACCGGCAGCCATATTGCGGATAGTCACTTCAGGTGTTCATTGCAGAGATATAGATAGGGACAGACAGTGCTGTGTGTTGGCCAGAAAAGCTTTTTTTGCAGCAGCGATTCACCTCCTAGTCACATCACCGTTCTGTTGCATAGAGGGACAGAGAGCAGTGTGTTGCACAGAATGTGTTGAGAGCATGTGTTGCACAGAACAGCAGCGATTCAGCTCAAGCCCAAATCCTGCCTAGAAGCACTGATGGGGAAAGGAGTGAGATTGAGAGAGAAAGTGCAATTTTGGGTCAAGTACACAGCGACTGTGTGCTGCAGCACTGGTGTGTACTGCTGGTGTTGTTTACAATTACTTTTTTAAGCATACTGGAGAGCATTGTACTCTCCTCATAGGTGCATACTACATATGTACTTCTCATTGGTGTACTATTTTGCACTGTTAAAGTCTCAAGGGCCTAGATACTGTAAAAGGCCAGGCAAAAGTACACACTGGCTGGTGTTGTACACAAATAGTTTTTTAAGTATACTGGAGCACATAGTACTCCCCTCATAAGTGCATACCACATACCTAAATCTCAGTGCTGTACTATTTTGTTCCTGTTAAAGTCTCAAGGGCATAGATACTGTGAAAGGCCAGCCAAAAGTACACACCTGCTGGTGTTGTCCACAAATACTTTTTTAAGCGTAGTGGAGCGTATTGTACTCCCCTCATATACGCACTATGTAGAGAGAAGTGCCAGGATGTGCACAGAGGAATGGCAGAGGCCTAAATGCCTCAGGCAGAGGTCACAGCAGTCTGCCGTCATCGATTGGTTAACATGGTCATCAACTTCATCACATATGACATCTGACACCCCCAGTCAACAGTCGGTGGGTTCCTCAGACACAACCCTTAGTTGGCATGGCCCGGGAGCAGTCCCTGTCCTCCCATTACCTCTGTCCTATGCTGTTCCCTCCCCCACAGAAGTATCTTATGCTGTGGGGTCAGCTCCACTATTTAGTGAGGACAATCTAGAGGACAGTCAGCAGCTACTGCTCAGCCAAGAAATGAAGGAGACATCCGCCGCTTCCTCTGCTAGGCAGGCAAGTATTGATGAGGAGAGTGGTGTGGGAATTGGTGTTGCGAGCAGAGCATTCAGGCTCCTGAAGCAGACACTGTTGAGGAACCTGAGGAGGACATCTGTGACGTGCAGACACAACTCGATGATGAAGCCGATTGCACTTGGGAGCCGGGTGCAGAAGGGGCTTCATCATCAGGAGAGGAGGGTTGCAGGTTGCCCATCAGGAAACAGCTGAGCCAACAAGTTGGTAGCATCGTTGGCAGTCAGCATGGTGGCAGAAGTGGAAAGTCTAAAGCCAAACGTGCTCTGGGTAGACCACCTGCTTCGTGGCAGCCTACCTTCCCAGGAGGTAGTGAAATAGGGGTCCCTGGAGTCGCTGGCAGTAGTAGTCAATCAGTTTGCACTGTTGGTGAGAAAATCATCTACTCGGTGGTGTGGCAGTTTTTCATCAAGCATCCGGAGGAGGTTAACATGGCCACATGCAAAATGTGTCGGCAGAAGGTGAAGCATGGCCAGGGTCCCAATGTTGGCACCACGGCCCTGCATCAACATATGCAGTGCCACCATAAAGCAGCCTGGCTCCGATGTGGTGGTCCAGCCTGCTGCATCACCCAATGGCACGCCACTCCCTGTTTCAGCCGGCCAAGGCTTCATCATCTCAGCCGAAGGGAGCGTTGTGTCATACCCTCCTTCTGCCACTCCAGATGCTCCTGCTCCTCCTACTTTATAGTCAGTCATTCCGCCAGCAATCCATCGGCGAAGTCATGTCCAGGAGACAACAGTATGCACCCACTCATCAAACGGCGCAGAAGCTGAATGTGCTCCTGTCCAAGTTGCTGGTTCTGCAGTCCCTCCCTTTTCAACTGGTGAACTCTGCACCTTTCAGAGAACTGATGGCTTGTGCCGAGCTGAGGTGGAAAGTCCCAAGCCGTAAATTTCTTTGCGAAGAAGGCAGTACCAGCCCTGCACAATTTTGTGGAACAGAAGGTGGGCCAGTCCTTGAGCCTGTCGGTGTGTACCAAAGTGCATGGCAGTGCTGACGTGTGAAGCTGTAACTACGGTCAGGGACAATATATGTCCTTTACGGCCCACTGGGTGAATGTGGTTCCTGCACAGCCACAACAGCAACTTGGACAGGTCACGCCGCTTCCTCCTCCATGCTCTCAGGCCATTGGTCCTGTGACAGTGTGTGACTCCGCCTCCTCATCCTCCACCGTCTCCTCAACTGGGGCTCCCCTGTGTAACTTCACTGTCAACCAGTGGCAGCACATACATGACACCTGCCGTTTGCTCAGGCCCTTTGAGGAAGCCAAATTATTAGTCAGTCAGCAGGATTATGGGATGAACGACGTCATTCCACTGCTTTATCTACTATAACACGTGTTGGAAACGATGGCTGGGCAGGGCACTGGAAACGTGGCACCTACATCTCACAGCCACATGAGCCCTGTGGGGGCTGAACTGGAGGAGCAGGGGGAGTGGCACAGTGGAGCACAGTTTAGGTTTCCCAAGATGGGCAGTTTTTCTAGTTGTCTGAAAGGACAGAAGGAGCAGGAGCAGCCAGAGGAGCTAGAGGGTTGTGAGAAAGGCGAGACACAGAACCCAGACACACTGTGGCAGTATGCAGTGGAGATGGAGGCAGGGAGTCGCTCCGAGTCACTTGCATAAATGGCATAATGCATGCTCACTTGCTTGTGTAGTGACTGCCGAATTGTCACCATTCGGCAGCGGGATGACTTCTGGCTCTCCACCTTATTGGACACTCGCTACCGGCACAAAATAGGGGCCTTTTTCATACCCACTGAGAGGGAGGACAAACTGACCAACTACAGAGACATCCTACAGAGTCAGTTGGCTGATTCCTATCTGCGCCATCGTCCATCCTCTCGCAGGTCTGACTCGGGGGGCCCTCTGCGCTCACCTTCTACTGCCATGGCTGCTGGGGTGGGGTGGCAGGAGCAGTACCAGCTCCATCAGCAGCAGCCTGAGTCTATAGTCGCTGATGAGTAGCTTTCTTCATCTGTATAGTGAAGCAACTCAGCAGCAGGTAGACCTGGAGCAGGACCTGAACCAGCAGATGGTGGCATACCTTAACATGACCATGCCAACACACCTGGAAGATCCACTGGACTTCTGGGCAGCCAAACTTGGTTTGTGGCCGCAACTAGCAGAGTTTGCCCTGGAAAAGTTGTCCTGCCCGGCCAGTAGTGTGCCATCAGAGCGGGTGTTTAGTGCGGCGGGGGCCATAGTCACCCCAAGGAGAACTCATCTATCCACGAAAAATGTGGAGAAACTGACCTTTGTGAAGATGAATCAGGCATGGACCAGACAGGATTTCCACTCACCAATGCCTGATGCATCAGAGTAGATTGACCATGGTGCCACACCAACACTCCTCAAATATGGATAGGTGCTGCTCCCAAGTTACAGACATTCCTCGCCATCAGACCAAAAGTAAGCATTGAGGATATGCATTAGTTAAAACGTAATTTTTCTTAGGATAAAATATATGTACTCAAATTTATTTTTAAATCAAACAAAAAGGAAAGGTGTGCAAAAAAACACCATGTGCCACCTACACCACCAAGTATTGATGTGATGCAAAGACCTCTAAAAGGTGGAAGGGAACAACGTGGATAGGGGATAAAATGTCTAGGGGTGGAGTACCCCTTTAATGTTAAATTGCAAAGGCTAGAACAGGAGATCAGTTTCCCCCATCTTTAGCACAACAGTAATATGTAACAGTGGCCAAACATGAGTGCATACAATGCTGGGGAAGATGAGAAAGCATGCGCTGGCTTTAAATAGGGCCTTTTCCATATTCTTTCAGTAAGTCTAAGATTCATGCCATTAGTGAATTTTATTTTATTGAACATAAATATATTAAAAAATATATGTATATTTTTTTTAAATAAATGGTGGAACAAAATCGGTGGCACATATTTCTTTAAGAATAGAAAATTAAATGAATTATTGATACAGGTTCTGTAGTGTGCATGCTTCTATGGAGGATCAATAAGTAGCTTCATCCATGTTGTCATCACTGTTACCATATTCATCTCCATCTTCAAAATAGGAAGCAATATAGTCATTTTCCTACAAAGGAATTAAAATATTGTTTTAGGAAATATGGAATTCATTTCAACACAGATCTACACTTAGGGCCCTATTAGATGGCCCCACACTATCTATAAATGAATGCCAATCTAGTAGATCATCACTTGTTTAAAGAGTCATTTGCTTCTGTCATTCAGTGGTGGAACATTCCAAATTCCACAGGGGGACATGCAACCCATAAATTGGGAAGCAATTAGCAAAGGGCAACAATAGCTCCATGGAAAATGGCCTTTAAACAACAGAAGCTTAGTCTGCCTATCCTTTGGACTCACAAGCTTCATAATAAGAGGGCCTGATCCTACAGGTTAGCTCCATCCATGTGAATAGGGCTGAGCTGCAGTACTAGATGCAGCCACATGGAAGGATGTGGTGCTGTGCTTGAATAAACATTGAAAAGGGCACTGGTCCCCAGAGAAACCCATTGACTCCTACCAATCCTGCACTGATGACCTATCACAGTGTTCCTCAAACACTGTCCCCGCATGATGGAAGTTGTAGGAACACTGAGAAACATTGACCCCTCATAAGGACTGGCTAATAAAGGGGTACTTTGCTGCCCCAGCGGTCTGGGTGCGGAGGTCCTGATGTCATGGTCACGCCCCCTTAATGCAAGTCTATGGGAGGGGACGTGGTGGATGCCACGCCCCCCACACAGACTTGCATTGAGGGGGCATTGCATGATGTCACGAGGGGTGTGGCTGTGACATCACGACCCCCGCAGCATGCTGGGTCAGTGGAGTACCCCTTAAATATATATTTATGGAACCCCCCTATGATCAATCATATATAGTAGTGGAAAGTTAGAAAACTAAACAGAATGGATTATATAGAATACTGCCTATGAAGAAATTACTTCCTCAATTTCTTCCTCATCCACTTCTACTTCAGCCTCTTCCTCCTCCTCATCTTCTCCTTTCTTCTTCTCCTCATTCTCTTCATCAGATTTTTCATCATCCCCTTTTTTCTCTAGTTCCTGTTAACAATGAGAGAGCATACAGTAACAAATTGAGTGCTAAAGTTCTAATGATAAAGAGGTATACATAATATCAGACTGTATAATATAATATATAACAGCATTGAGCGGTGTCCCAAATAGTAACCCAAAGTAGTCTATGTGGAACACTCAAAAAAACTATTGTGTCCTTCTATATGTCACTATTCTGCAGATTGGTCATTGGAATGGTTTCTAATCTTTAACTAGATCCTACACACTGCCATACATGAAACTGTACCCAACCTATCATCAGTAAGTGTTCGCTGTATTATGAAGGGGACAAATTGCTGCAATGGCCAAGATCAGAGATAACTCTGATCCTGCCAGGTCAACCCTTTAGACTTTACAGTCAGGAGCAACTATGACAGCTAGGTACGGTATCTCACAGAATGTAGCATAGCACAAAATGACTCTTTGCAATAGTGACCAGCGGTCTTCTGAGTGTAGATCTGTACTGTAATACAGGCTAGTATAAATAGTGGCAGGTCCTAAAATTCACAAAGCTCATTGGAAATGAAGGAAAATGCATGTTATTTTGAAAAATGACTTTGGCGCACATTCATTTTAAATTTGGAGTCTATATCCCTAAACGGGGTACTGTTCTCCCCACTGTATATAACCACAAGCTATGAGACAAAGCTCCCCCCTCCATATGCACATCACCAATCTTCAGCGGGAGACCCAGTGCCATAGAATCACATTATATTGGATCTCATTCTCGAGACAGGTGCTGCAGAGCAGGAATCTCTGTCTAATGGCCTATAGAAATATTCATGAGAGAGTGGTGGGGAATGGGGAGAACAGCGCCCCTTTCAGGGATATAGGTACAAAATCTGAGATTAAAGTTACTAGTTAGACAAATGACTAGCGGGCACGGGGCTGCATGATAATTTGTCTAAAACCATTTTAGTTATGTTTTAAGCATTTAATATATAAAGGGTGGTTCATTTTGCATATTGGATTTTATGTAGCTTAATGGGGTTGGCCAGTGAAAAAATATTGATGGCATATCCTCAGGCACTTCTGCAAATTAGCTGTTTGGTAGAGTTGAGGTGCCCACACTACACAGTGAATGGAGCTGGAAGCAGACAGATATATACATTGGCATTGACATAGCAATAGGAGCTGCAAGGGTAACAGCTGCAACCGGGTCCCTTAGCTTGGGCTGCACTAGTTGCTGCATCTTCCTTGCAGCCAGGAGGAAAAGATGTGCCGGAAGGTGGGGGGTATGCTGGGGCATACAATCATGTCCCTTTGGCTCCGCCCCGCAACTGAGGCCTGCCCCCTGTCTCCGGACTTAAGTGCAGTCACAGTACAGGTGGACAGAGAGGAGGTGGCAAACACACAGGTACAGGAAGAGGATAGGTTTCTAACCCCCTTCTCTATTGTATACACGACTGACATTAGGGGAGAGTTAGGGGCCAACTGCCTAGGGACCAGGGCCCCCAACTCCAAGAGGACCCCTGGAGCCACTATTTTGCAGTGATACAGGGACAGGAGCACGCTGGCAGCAGCTATTAGTGAACCCAACTGCAGGCAATTGCCCCCCTGCAATAAAACTGTCCTTTATAAAAAGAGTGTATTATGTGTAAAATGTGTACGTAATATGAGCATGTATGTACATGTATAGCCTGCACTGTGTGTTTATACACTTGTGTAATGTGTTTCTCAGTATGTTTGGGGATGTATTTATATGTTTTTTATTTATGTAGCATGATGTTTTTTTTGTCACATATGTAGAGGTACTAAAGAGGTTGTGCTCCAGCTCTTCCTTTTTTTTTTTAAGCACTGGGGCCCTGTTATTGTAGTACTGATTCCATTCACTTCAACTGGATCTGAACTGCAATACTAAGCACGGCCACTACACATCGTACAAAGCTGTCTGCTTACTGCTCTATGGTGTCCATTTTAGGACAGAGTCATCAGCCGTAACTCCGTCCCGCGTCAGTTGAAACAGTGTCCCGCCTCCTCCCTCGGACCAATCTCCAGTCAGTCATCAGCCACAACTCCCTCCTCAGTCATCCGAAACTCCCTCATCCAAAACTCAGTCATCCCTCAGACGGAAAACTTCCTGCCATGTAACGGGTTCTGCTGTACATGCTATTCAGTGTCGGCTCTGCTATACAGACTCTGTAGAACATGTAGCACACGTGCAAATTTCACAGTTTCGACTATACTATACATGCCGTGCAGCATTGGCTCTGCTATGGGGCAGGAAGTTTTGTCTGAGGGAGAATCATCTGAGAGATGATGGAGTTTTGGACGAGGGAGTTGTGGCTGATGGATTACGGCGATTGGTGTGAGGGAGGAGGAGGGACACTGTTTTGCATAACAGTGGACGGAGTTGCGGCTGACGACTGACAATGTCCAAAAATGGACGCCATACTGTTCCATTCACTGAGCAGTGTGAGTGCCATGGCTATGACAAACATCAATAAATAAGTGTTCTTGAAGATAAACATTTTATTACAGCAGTAATGCAAATGCAGTATACTATACTGTGATATTATGCAAAATATATTTCTTCTACTTTGCACACAGTTACATATGTACATGCAATTTGATGCAACTGCAGTAGTTCAAAACATCCAATAATGTTCTGCAAAGCGATATAGGTCTCGTTCTTAAAATTACAAAAAAAACATATCCCCTATCAGCAGGATAGGTGATAAGTTTTAGATCGCGGGCGGGTCCTTCCGCTGCCCCCCCGTGATCTCATGTATGGAGCCCCGGCGTCATGACCCTCACCCGAAATGCGAGTCGCGAAGCACCCTCCATATATCTCTATGTGAGAGCCTCTCGGCTATCTTCGGCTCTACCATTATATATATATATGAATGGGGGAGTTGTGGCCCCGCTTCGGGTGGGGGTCGCCAAACCCCCTTTATATATCTTTATGGGACAGCCAGGGTTTTGTAGAGGAGATCACAGGGGCCCCAGTGGTCTGATCCTGCACAATCTAAACCTTATCCCCTAAGGGATACGTTTTTCTGTGATTTTAAGGGGGATAAATCTTTCTACTAGAAACTTTTGCAACTGCTTTGTTATGTAATATCACATGTGATAAATTATCACGGAGACTTACCCTGAGGGTATGTGCACATGGCATATTTTTCCAATAGGGGAAAAATACACTGTAAAATACACCGCAAGAATTCTGAGGGTAAACACAGATTTCTATTGCACATTTTGACTCTTTAGACCACATTTTGCCACAGTTTGGGCTCAATCCACTTCCTGTGCGAACCAAACCTATGCGCAAAGACTACAGTATTATCAGCAACTTCTTTATACAGAATCATTTACAAAGAAAAACACATGAAACTCACTTCAATTTTCTTCAGAACATCCACTTTGGAGTCAGGTTTAGCTGCTTTGGCCTTTTTTTCACCTGCTAATATATATGAGAATAGACATAACATGGTCGTATTTTAGTAGGCAAATTATTGGACCTCCCACGGTTCAACTGAACCAAACTTATTTAAACCTAAACTTAATTTATTAGAAGCAAGTAGGGGTAAAGAACATCTAGCCTAAGGCCTCACGCACTAGAAAGAGTTGAGATTTCCTGCATAGTCAATTGGACAAGAGCACCACTCTTCACATGATTTATGCTGCATTCAGTCGAGAGACAATTTTCTTCCATTCTTGTAATTGGTGAGGGTCCCATTGGTCGGACCCCAATGATCAGCTTGCTATTTCTCACCCTGTGGAGACTCCACCAAAACATTTTCTAGTGTGGTCTATTTCTGTACCACACTAGAAACTGTATTTCTGAGCAAATGGCTTAAAAGGATTTGTCATCGGTGTCGCCTGTACTAACCTGTCCGTACAGACAGGAAGTGCAGGTGACACCGATGTCAATGGTACTTACCTTGTCCCGTTCCGTGTTGTTGTTCTCCAGCAATCCTCTTCAGTATCTTCAGCTCCGGCCCGACTTGGAGCATGGACAGAGCTTAGTGACATCTCCGCTGCTGTATCCTGCTGGGTCCCGCTGCTGGCAAACAGCAGCAGTGAGGTCACTAAGCTCCGCCCATGCTCCAAGTTGGCCCGGAGCTGAAGATACCGAAGAGGATTGCTGGAAAGCAACAGCACGGAGCGGGATAAGGCAAGTACCGTTGTCATCAGTGTCACCTGCACTACCTGTCTGTGCAGATGACACTGATGACAGATTTCTTTTAACATGTCTACCCTTGTAGATGGCAAACTATAGACTACCTCATTTGTGTACTGATACATACTGGTGGTTTATACCTGCCTTTCTTTTCTTCTTGACAGCCTTCATTTCCCTTGGAAGTAACTGCCAGTCTGTCATTGGAAAAATAAAAAAAGGGCTAAATTAAAAAAAGAGTCAGGCTCAGGAAAAAATATTATTTTCCAAATTTGTTAAGTTTGCATTTACTTTAGAATTAATTACATTAGTCAAACATACAAATAGAATTGAATTACAGTTCATTTGGAAAGTTTTCAGTCCCTCTCATTTTTTTACATTTTGTTATTTTGCTGCCTTGTTCTAAAACAAAACAAAACATTTTAAAACTCCAGCCCCCCCCCCCTTATACTCTGCACCTAATGCCCCATAATCACAAAGTAAAAATAGAATGTTAGAAGTCTTTGCTCATTTATTGTAACTGAAAAACCAAAATATTGAAGTGACATTAGTATTCTGACCCTTTACTCAGTTCTTAGTTGAAGAGTTGCAGAGATTACAGCCTCCAGTGTTCTTGGGGAATGTTTGTACACCAGGATATGGGGATTTTCTTTCATTTTTCTTTGCAGATCCTCTCAAGAGGTGTCAGGTGGGATGGGGACCCCGTGTGGAATCCATTTTCAGAGGATAGGGCACAAGTTATAGATCGCAGGGAACCCCCACGACTTCCTGTACGGGGCCGCGGCCGTCCGCATGAAGTGAGCATTTCGTCCCTGCAAGACACGGCGACTGACACGCCCCCCTCCATGTATGTCTACGGTAAATGGGGGGGGGGGGGGGTGTTGGCCACCACGTCATGCTGGGGACAGACATGCCCCTTCCTGTGCACTGCCGAGACCCCGTACAGAAGATCACGTGGGATAAGTTATATACCACTACAGTTTTCCTTTAAATGTCAGGGCTCCTACAGGGCCAGTCAATGATATTCACAGAGTTGTTCCTAAGCCACTCCTGTATTGTCTTAGCTATGTGCTTAGGGTTAAAACCTGTGCAGAAGAAAGGTGGCGCAGTTGGCCATAGCAACCAACAAGATTGCTTCTTTATTATTATTATACTTTTTTTTTTTATGACCTCTAAAAAAAAAATTAGAAAAGCAATCTGATTATTGCATCACTATTCCTCTGCACGAGTTTTAATAAATCTCCCCTATTGTCTTATTGGAAGGCGAATATTTAACCCAGAGCACTCTGAATCAAGTATTCAATTTTCTGACAGTTTCTAAATATCTATTTTCACAATATGGGATACTGAGTGCAGAATAAGGGGAAAATATATATATTTTTTATTTTAGCATAAGGCTGTAACATAAAAAAAAAACAAACTGAAAACTGCATATCAATTTCCTTGAAATAAGTCTTCGGTAGGGCTCAAGTACTTTAGGTTTCATGTAGAGTTTTCTTAATTTATTCATTTGCTGCACGTGAAAATCCATATAGTATAAACACAAAACTCACAGCATGTTCAACGTCTCCCCACAACTTTACCATTTATAAATCATATAAGTAAAAATGAAGCCCTGAAGCTGTCCCTAAGACCACTCTCCCGCCTACACTTGCCCATCTTCCCTAAATGACAGTTCGACGCATGGGCGTCGAACAAAACAAACAGAACTGTGCAAAATCAGGGAACAAATCAAGAACATAATGGGAATACAATAACCAACAAACAGATATATAAATACAAACAAGGCAGGATATAGCATACAGTTCAGAAACCAGAATCAAGATTAACGGCAGATATGATAATATGAACAAGACTAGATATAGGGATAAGTTTACAGCATGCAAAACCAGGAGATGGAGGGGATGAACAGGTTAACTGAACATCAGAACACTAAATGGGTCAGCAAATCAAGAGCACTGGACATCAATACCAAAGCCACTGCATTCCAGGCAGCGGAAGAGAGAGGTCATATCTGGTAACTATAAAAGCAAGTATACTAAGCGATTGTTTGAGCTAGTGATTGTGTGTCTGTATGCAAGAGTGTGAAGTATACAAGTGAGTAAGTATAAACGTGAAAGGGACTTAAAATTAAGGGACTTTAAATTCAGGGAGATTAAAATATTTGATTTTTTTTTTACTGTTCATTTTTGCAATCCCCAAACCTAGTATGGCCTCCATGTTGGAAAAGGCAGTCCAGTGTGCATCTTGCACAATGTATGCAATCCTTGAACAGCAGTTTGAGGGGGCATATTGTTTTGTGAGATGTGTGCGAGTTGTTCATTTGGAAGCCCAGATCCTGGATCTAGAGGAGGAACTGGCAACACTGAGATGCATTAACAACTTGGAGAGGAGTCTCCTGCTCACTGAGCAAGTACTCTCTGGGTGGAGGAGGATAGTGGGACGGAGGTGCAGGACAGTCAGGCAGCTAGCTAGGTTAGTTAGAAAATGGGGTAGAGGGAAAAGTGTCAGGGAGGCTAGTCCTGAACTGGCACACCCCAACAAGTTTGCCCTGTTGGCAGATGAGGGGGATGTCATTTTAGAGCTAGCAGTACTGCACCAGGACTCTGCCTCTGACCGCCAGGGGGGTGTCTGCTCCAGGAAGGAGGGAGGGAGGAGTGCAGGGAAGGCCAGACAGGTACTGGTAGTGGGGGACTCAATTACTAGAGGGACAGACAGGGCGATCTGTCACAGAGACCGGGATTGCAGAACAGTGTGTTGTCTTCCTAGCGCTCGAGTTCGGCACATCGCGGATCGGGTTGACAGGTTGCTGGGTGGGGCTGGAGAGGACCCAGCAGTCATGGTATATATAGGCACCAATGACAAAGTAAGAGGAAGGTGGAGTGTCCTTAAAAATGATTTCAGGAACTTAGGCCGCAAGCTTATTACCTGTACCACGAGCCACACCAGAGAGGCGGGAGATTAGGGGGGTGAACAAGTGGCTCAGAAGCTGGTGTAGGAAGGAGGAGTTTGGGTTCATGAGAACTGGGCCGACTTCGCTGTACGATCCATTTTTGGAGAACAACATTACAGGTTATGGATTCTAGATCTATATCAACTCAGTAGGGACTCATTAGGGTTATAGGTTGAACTTTGGTCTTTTTTGCACCTTCTGAACTATGTTACTATGTTACTAAATAGGCTCCTAGCTCCACAGAGTGATCAGAATACTAGCCTAGTAGAAACCAAAAATGCTAAAATCACTCACTCCTAGATAGATGGATTAGCACAAGGCTCAGAACAAGATTCTATCCTCGGAGTTGCAGAATCCAACAAAGTCAAAAAAGGACTGACAAAACGCAACACAAAGCAAATGCAGAACGAACATACAATACTTAAACCCGACAAATGTACTAAAACAAAGCAGGCTAAAATCTACATATCAAACAGGACAGATAACCATGCTTAAAACTCAGGATAAGTGCACAGACAGACATAGTGAACATCATGCTAACATAGAGTACAGGTCTAATCACCAGCAATGGGATCAGCTGAAGTCAGGAAGGTTAACTCTTTCCATCCCAAGAAGAATTAACACAGAAACTGTTCAGACAAACCAAATATCTGAACAGGTCCCAAAGCAGAAAATACAAAATACAGATAAACGGACATTACATGTCCCCCATTACCTGCCGCGTAAGAAACTGGCCCTAACATCATAGTTGTGTTTCCAGCATCTTTTCTATAGGAGGTTTAGCATCCTGCCCTTCCTAGACAAGCTATAAAACATGAAATCTTTAATTGCTGTAGGATACATTTAATGATAGTTCCTAATCCAACATTACCTGGTGTCCAGTCTTCTATACGTTTTTTTTCTGCTTCCTGCAGATATTTCACACTGTACCTGTCAATACCTGAAACATAAGTCAACACGAATGTAGAATTCAGAGATGGAATTCAATAGATCACAGTGAGCCTGTGCACAATTCAGGTGATTTATCAAAACCACCGTAGAGGAAAAGTTGACCAGTTGCCCATAGCAACCAGATTGTTATTTAATTATTTTTTTTAAATGGCCTCTGAAAAATGAAAACAGCAATCTGATTGGTTGCTATGGGCAATTGGTAAACTTTTCTTCTGCACAGGTTTTGATAAATCTCCCCCAATGATCCTAAATTATACTGACTAAAGTGACTAGACTTTGGCTCAGCCTGATAAGGTCTCCCCTTGCATTGGCAGTAAGGGAGATTATGAGAAAAGGCAGAATCATTCTGCACTCTTATTCTATGATAAAAAGTAGCACCTGCCCTTTTCCAATGTCAGTAGGTCTGCTATATAGTCAGAAGTCACTGAAGGGCTGGTTAGCTTCACTGTACAGCCTTTCATAATAGTCCTCTACTATATCACTTTTTACAGGATCAATCAAAATGCCCATAGTGTGTTTCATAGCAAAAATGTCCTTGTGTTGTCCTATTCTCATAAATTAGTCATCTCTGTCACAACTTGTGACTATATCATACTTGCTAAGTTTTAGGAAGGGACATTAAAGAGGCCAAGAAAAGTGTTGCACAAAGTGTGCCACACAAAATTTTGAGATGTATGCTCCAATTCTAAAAAGAACAAAACTTCAACATGCAGAATTTTAAATCACAAATACAACATATGTCCTTCATCATACCCCAAAATAATACAGGCCCCAGACCAGATCCCCTCAATAAATCCACTGAACTGGCTCAAAAAAAAATACAGGCCTAAATAAAACCTGCCTCATTAGTATAGACCAGTACTTAAAAGAGATCTAAAGCAAAAAAAACAACAACCCCTATCCACAGGATAGCGGATAAGTAGCTGATCACAGGTGGGACCCAGAGCTCAGTGAGAAGTTTGTGCTGCAGCCGGCATGCGCTCCATTCATTCCTATGGGAGCGCCAAAAAGACCCGAGTAGTGCTCTAGGTATCATCGGCACTCCCATAGGAATGAATGGAGTACGTGCCATCTACCGGTAGACGATGCGCGCGCCTCACTGAGGTGGCACCCTCCACGATCAGCTACTTATCCCCTATCCTGTGTATAAGGAAAAGTTATTTTTTGCAGGAGTACTCCTTTAAATCAGGATTAGAAAAACATAGATGTTTTATTCCAGAAACAGTGCATCTCTTGTCCTCCAATAGTGTACAGTACTGTATTGCAGTTTAGTTCCATTGAAGTGAACAGAACCAAGCTGTAATACCACATACAACCTAACAACAGCTGTGGTGCAATTTTTGGAAGAAAGCAGCTTAAGCTTTCTAGTTCTAGAAAACCCCTTTATAGGGAACCCATTGTTACTTTCATGCTACCTGAACCACGAGTCATTGGGGATATTCCTGGCAGCTTCTTGTCATCCCACCAACCTTGTTTGGGTATATAGAGAGATCTATCAAACAGGTAGAAATCTATGAGACAAGGCCAGTATGGTGGGGAGATGCCACAGGGGGCATCTCCAAAGACTCCTGGTCCGGGCAGCATGAAAGTGATGACAGGTAATAATTTATCATTCCTTCCCCATTAGTTTTAGTAAATCATTGTATTCTACATAAAATTACAATTCTGGATCATGTTTTCTTTCTACCACTACATTGGCCCTCATTTACTATCAGGATCCCGACACTTTTTGTCGGGTTTTGCGCCAGAATTCTGTCTGCGCCAGAATTGGCACCAGAATTTGCGCCAGAATCTGGCGCACAACCCGACAAAATCAAAATCACTCAGAGTGAGAAAAAAAAAAAGACAAAAAGGGGCGTTTTCCCGACAAAAGGGGCGTGTTCCCGACAAAAAGAGAAAAAACCCTCTGAGTGGGAAGAAAACTCACAGGAAAACCTGTGAGTTTTGCTTCACAGAAACCCGACAGCTCAGAGCTGTTGGGAAATTACTCAAAACGGAGTAAATCCTGCTACCCACAGCATGGAACAGCAGCACAATTGTCCACCGTTGAAATTCCTCAGTGTCCAATGGGTCTCACGGAAGACCCATTCACACTGATGGTACCGTTCACTGCGCGGAATTCCGCAGTGAGAACATACCCTTAATGTGTGGGGGAGCACTCCACCAAAAACCCATGCGTTAAATCATCTCCAAGCGAGTTCAGGGGTGTTGTGGGTCCAAGAGCTTCCAAGTCCCTATATATTCACATACCCTGCAGTTAATCGGGGGTGGGATGGAGTAAGCTGGAATTCTGGTGGGGTGCTCACCCACACTTACCTGGTCCTATTCTTCACCTGGTCCGGTGTCTATAAGCTGTGGCTTACTGAACTTTAGAGGGGTTATTACATTGTTTACTGTGGCTATTATGCATTGATCTGATCACATTACTTTACTACTTCTAGGGAGGTGCCACATTGTATTATTGTGTATGTGACAGCCCTCTTCATTCATTTTCTTGGGGACCCCAATTTCCTGTGTGTGACGTGTGTTCAAAAAACAAATTTTTCATTATTATGCATTTTTGTGTAGGCCATTTTTGAGAGTGTTGCCATTTTCTTGTGTGGTTTAAAAGTAACACTTTAATGGCAGCCATATTGTTTTTCACTAAGAAAAACAGAACGGAAACAGATGCTAGGGAAATCTAAAAAAAAAAAAAAAAGAAGTCCAGGACAAATACTGTGAAACCTCTCCAAAAAGATACCCTCCTTATCTTGACCAGATTTTTAGCAACAGATTTTCAGACCACCATACATTTCAAATAGTGATTGTTTTCTAAGAGAAGACCACCCCCATACAAGATCACTTTTTGATGCAATTGTGGGTGGTCTTCTTAAAGAGATTTCACTGTACTATATAAAACATTTTTGTTTTGTTTTGTATTATCCCAGTTAGAGATGAGCGAACTTCTGATAAATTCAATTTGTCCAATTCGCAGAATTTCCTGAAAAAATTTGGTTTGGTCTGAATTTATTTGCGGGAATCTCTATTAAAAATGGCTATTTCTGGCCTACAGAGAGCCTTAAAAGGGGTGTAGAACAGTTTGCTTTGTTCTAACACGCATAGGAAGTATGCTGTGTTAGTGAAATAATACTGTTATTCAGTATGACATGCAGATTACAGGCATCACTATTAGAATCACTGCGGCAGAGCGCCTGAATGTGGCAGCAGGGAGACCATATGGCGTCAAAATTGAAGAGAGTAAATAGATTTTTTATGTAATTTTTATTTAATTTGAATTTATTTACACAAAATCGAACTGGCGGTTCGCCTCGAGGAGAGCTACCACCTGTTCCAGCCCGTGCCTCTCATAGCCCCCCCTCACTCTCTTACTCTTTTGTGGAACTGCAAATCTTTCATTTAAATCAGTAATGGTTCATTGTGATAGCTCCAACCTGTTTCATTGGATGCTTGTGGTAATTCCACAGCTACTATATGATGTCAATGATCATAGGGCCTCAGTCTTGAAAAGATGACATCTATTTTTTTAACTTGAAATTTAAGATTACACTCCCAAGTTTTAATGTCCCGGGGCCCCCGGCGTGTGGTTACAAAGGACCAAATCTAACAAGGAGTCACATGGCAGCACAATGACAGAACCTGGGAGGTGGCATCAGTACGAGGAGACCATATAATGGCTGAATGACTGCGTGGAGTTTGTGGCAGCATGAGGAGACCATATAGTGGCTGAATGAGACAGCCTGGAGGTGGCAGCAGCAGGAGTCCTAAAAGTGACCTAGTGATAGAGTGGTGTGGTGGGTGGCAATACCAGTAGGTAGATGAAGGTGGGTGAAAAAAGGTCTGATGCAGAGGAATGTTTGTAACTGGGGAGCAGTACCTTCAATCTGTTTGGCACTATCCATATTTGTGAAGTGTTGGTGTGGCACCATGGTCAATCTTCTCTCATGCATCATGCATTGGTGGTTGGAAATCCTGGCTGATCCATGCCTGATTCATCTTCACAAAGGTCAGTCCCTCCACATTTTTCGTGGACAGACGAGTTCTCTTTGGGGTGACTATGGCCCCCACCACACTAAACACCCGCTCTGATGGCACACTACTGGCCGGGCAGGACAGCTTTTCCAGGGCAAACTCTGCCAGTTGCAAAAACAAATCAAGTTTGGCTGCCCAGAAGTCCAGCAGATCTTCAAGGTGTGCTGGCATGGGCATGTTAAGGTATGCCACCACCTGCTGGTTCAGGTCCTGCTCCATGTCTACCTGCTGCTGACGAGTTGCTTCACTATGCGGGTGAAGAAAGCTACTCATCAGCGACTGTAGACTCAGGCTGCTGCTGATGGAGCTGGTACTGCTCCTGCTACCCCACCCAGGGCCAGATTAAGAGCATCATGGGCCTGGTGCTGAGAATTTTTCTGGGCCTTTTTATGAAAATATTTACATAATATATAAAATGAAAACGCAAATGGTGCAAACAAAGGCACAAGCAGGATTTATTTGTGCCTTTCTTTGCAATCCATTGATTTTGGCAATACACATGATGTGGATGGGTTTTATGAACCATCTTTTTGTGAAAAGGCACAGAAAAGGCGCAAAACCACTGAAAAGTCTCTAAAACTACACTAGCCCATACTTAGCTTTTTGGTGTATGTGAAGAGTGAAATTTTAGAAAATGTGACCTGCACAAAATGTATCAAATGGTCTGCTACATTTTAATAAATTTGGTGCTCCTACACATTACCAGCACACAAAAAGAAAAGGTGTAGAAAAAGGTTTCACTTACACCTACAATGATAAATGCCGGCCTATACCTCTGAAATGCAAAACACTCTGTGCCCCTCATAAATAGTAATAATGCCCCATCCTGTGCCCCCACATATAATAATTATAACCCGTCCTGTTCCCCCCACATAATAATGCCCTCTGTCCTGTGTCCCTCGCATATAATGCCCCCTGTCCTGCCCCCTCAGGGGGCATTATATATGAGGGGCACATGACAGGGGGTATTATAAGTAAGCAGCAAATGTCAGGGGGGCATTATATGTGCATTATATGGGCACATGACAGGAGGGCCACTGTCATGTGCCCCCACATATAATGCCCTGACATGTGTCCCTCACATATAATGCCCCAATGTCCTGTGCCCCTCACATATACATGTCCTGTGCCACTCACATGTAATGCTCCATGTCCTGTGCCCCTCACATGTAATGCCCCATGTCCTGTGCCCCCTCTCATGTAATGCCCCATGTCCTGTGTCCCTCACATGTAATGCCCCATGTCCTGTGCCCCTCACATGTAATGCCCCATGTCCTGTGCCCCTCACATGTAATGCCCCCTGACATGTGCCCCTCACATATAATGCCCGGCACATGACAGGGGGTATTATAAGTAAGCAGCAAATGTCAGGGGGGCATTATATGTGCATTATATGGGCACATGACAGGGGGGGGCCACTGTCATGTGCCCCCACATATAATGCCGACATGTGTCCCTCACATATAATGCCCCCATGTCCTGTGCCCCTTACATATAATGCCCCTCACATATAATGCCCCATGTCATGTGCCCCTCACATATAATGCCCCCCCTGACATGTACCCCTCACATATAATGCCCCCTGAGGGGGCAGGACAGGGGGCATTATATGTGAGGCATTATATGTGAGGGGCACAGGACATGGGGTATTATATATGAGGGGCACATGACATGTCATGTGCCCCTCACATATAGTTTGCCCCTCTCACTTATAATTAGCTTCCCCCCCCCCCTTTCTCACATGCTGTGGCTGCTCCGTTCTTGCAGTGTGAGTGAGAGCCGTAGTGACGTGATCGCCGGGCGCCGGCGCGATGATATGATGTCATTGCGCTGGCCTGCTGTGGATGGCGTCCCCGCGGCTCTCCCTCACACTGCAAGAACGGATCAGCCGAAGCGTGTGTGAAAGGTGACGGGGTGAGAAAGGTGATGGAGTGGTGGAGCGGGACAGCTGACAGCTCCACCTTGCTACAGTACAAGAGGAGGGGAAACTTTGCCCCCCCCCCCTGGATCCGCCACTGGCGTGGAGGTCATATCCGGAGGTGAGAGCGGCGATGAAAAACGTACCAAATCAGCAGCTCTGCCTGCCGGCCGCCGCGGCCTGCGAGAGTACAGCGTTGCGAGAGTAGAGAGGATTTAAACTCTGTTCTCTCGCGGTCCTGCAGCGCGGGCGGCTCCGCTCCTCAGTGGCCTTTTTGGCGGCTGGCTGGGCCTATTTTACTGTAGGGGACTGGAGCAGCAGCTCCATCAGCCCCTACGTTAATCTGGCCCTGACCCCACCCCTCCCCAGCAGCCATGGCAGTGGAAGGTGAGTGCAGAGGCCCCCCCCCCTCCTGAGTCATACCTGCAAGAGGATGGATGACGGCACCGATAGGCATTGGCCAACTGACTACATAGGATGCCTCTGTAGTAGGTCAGTTCGTCCTCCCTCTCAGTGTGTGTAAAAAAGGCCCCTATTTTGTGGCGGTAGCGAGAGTCCAATAAGGTGGAGAGCAAGAAGTCATCCCGCTGCCGAATGGTGACAATTCGGCTGTCAATAAACAAGCAAGTGAGCATGCATCGTGCCATTTGTGCAAGTGACTCGGAGGGACTCCATCCTGCCTCCATCTCCACTGCATACTGCCACGGTGTGTCTGGGTCCTCTTTCTCGCCTTCCTCATAACTCTCTAGCTTCTCAGGCTGCTCCTGCTCCTCCTCTCCTGTCAGATTACTAGAAAAGCCGCCCATTTGGCGAAACCTAAACTGTGCTCCACTGTGCCCCTCCCCTCCTCCTCCAGTTCAGCCCCCACAGGGCTCATGTGGCCATGAAATGTAGGCGCCACGTCTCCGTTGCCCTGACCAGCCATCGTTTCCAACATGTGTTGTAAGAAATGAAGCAGTGGAATGAGGTGGTTCATCCCGTAATCCTGTGGCTCCCGCAAAGGGCCTGAGCAAACGGCAGGTGTCACGTATGAGCTGCCACTGGTTGACATTGTAATTACACAGGGGAGTCCCCCTATCTGCTTGGATCATCAAGAAATCATTGATGGCTTTTCTCTGTTCGTATAGTCGGTCCAAAATATGAAGGGTGGAATTCCAATGTGTGGCAACATCGCAAACAAGACTATGTTGGGGGATACCGTTCTGACACTACAGCTCAAGGAGGGTGTGCTTTGCGGTGTACGAGTGGCTGAAGTGCATGCAAAGTTCCCTTACCATTGATGAAATGTCTTGCAAATTGGGGGGGGGGGGAGAACCAGCAACTTGGACAGGAGCACATTCAGCTTCTGCGTTGTTGGATGAGTGGGAGCATACTGTTGTCTCTTGGACATGGCTTCACTGATGGATTGTTGGCAGAATGACTGACAAAGTAGGAGGAGCAGGAGCATCTGGAGCGACAGAAGGAGGGTAAGACACACAGCTCCCTTCGGCTGAGGTGGTGGAGCCTTGGCTGGCTGAAAGAGGGAGCGGCGTGCCACTGGGTGATGCAGCAGGCTGGAACACTACATTGGAGCCACGGTTCTCCCAGGCCGCTTTATGGTGGCGCAGCATATGTTGACGCAGGGCCGTGGTGCCAACATTGGGACCCTGTCCACGCTTCACCTTCTGCCAACATATCTTGCATGTTAACCTCCTCCGAATGTTTGATGAAAAACTGCCACACTGCCGAGTAGCTGATTTTCCCACCAACAGTCCGCACTAATTGACTGCTACTGCTGCAGTCTCCAGGGACCCCTGTTCCACTACCTCCCAGGAAGGTAGGCTGCCGTGAAGCAGGTGGTCTCCCCTGGGGAGGTTTGGCTCCAGAATTTCCATTTCTGCCACCATGCTCACTGCCAACCATGCTTCCACCTTGCTTGTTCAGCTGCTGCCTCACGGGCAACCTGCAACCCTCCTCTCCTGATCAAGCTCCTTCTGCACCCGGCTCCCTATTGCGATCGGCTTCATCATCATCAACAAGTGTCTGCATGTCACAGTGCCCTCCTAGCAGAGGAAGCGGTGGATGTCTCCTCCACTTCTTGGCTGGGCAGTAGCTGCTGACTGTCCTCTGATCTTCCTCACTGAATAGTGGAGCTGAACCCACAGCATAAGATACATCTTTAGGGGAGGGAACAGCATAGGACAGAGTCAATGGGAGGACAGGGACTGCTCCCGAGCCATGCCAACTGAGGGTTGTGTCTGAGTAACCCACCGACTGCTGACTGGGGGTATCAGATGTCACTTGTAGAGATGAGCGAACTAACAGTGATTTGATTCGTCAAAAAAAACTCTCAGCTCGGCGGTTGCTTACTTTAGCCTGCATAAATTAGTTCAGCTTTCAGGTGCTCCGGTGGGCTGGAAAAGGTGGATACAGTCCTAGGAGACTCTCTCCTAGGACTGTATCCACCTTTTCCAGCCCACTGGAGCACCTGAAAGCTGAACTAATTTATACAGGCTAAAGTCAGCAACTGCTGAGCCAAAAAGTTCTTGACGAATAGAATCACTGTAACTTCACTCATCTCTAGTCACTTGTGATGAAGTAAATGACTGTGTTAACCAATTGATGACAGAAGATGGGATGATGGTCAAGACACGACCGCTAGCTGATACCGGAAGCTCAGGCCTCTCGACTGCAACTCCTGCTGCCACTCGCCCCTAGTCTGCTGCGACCTTTGCCTGCTCTTGATGAATTTAGGCCTCTCCTCTGTGCACGTCCTGGCATTTCTCTGTCTGCATATATGAGGGGAGTACAATATGCTTCACTACGCTTAAAACAGTATTTGTCACACCACGTGTAACCATTGGACCACATTTCTCTCGGCATGAGTCCGCCCTGATATACTCGTTAACCAACAAACGTTATGCGACTACCTGCTCACTACACGCTCAAGGTTGACGATGTGGTAACTGCTGTTCATTAATGTTAGCCTTAGATACCAAATTCACAATGGATAGCTGTTCCAGAAACACACGCTATAACTCCCTGTACTCGACATTTACCCTTATCCTGTAAGTAGTCAGTAACATGGTTCCCATATGTTGTGGCGTCTAGTCATACTAGCTGGTTGTAATGTGAATTGCTCTATTATTCGTGTTATAATGTTCATATGATTACAACTGGATGACATATGTCTGTTATATTGTTACTTTTGCACTATTGTTGGAAAAACCTCAATAAAAATTTGAATATGGAAAAAAAAAAAACAGTATTTGTCTAGAACAGCAGCAGGTGTGTACTTTTCGCTGTCCTTTCACAGTATCTAGGCCCTTGACAGATTAACAGGTACAAAATGGTACACTAATTGGATATATGCATGTGGTATGCACTTATGAGAGAAGAAAAATGTGCTACAGAGGCTAAAAATATATATAATGTCAAAGACTATTAGGAATGGATGGCTGGATGTTCTACCGTCTACAGACTAGTATAACCAGCAGATGATTTGTTATGGAACAAAGACACTGAATTGTGCTGAAAATTTATTCCTGCCTCCTCTGCTAAGGTTTATGAAGTTGAGGCAGCTTGTTGAAATGTATGAGGCAACACACAGCTATCTGCCCCTCTCTTTAATACTATGCTGAAGAAAGTAACTGGGAGGTTTGTGGCTGCAGTAAAAATTAATTTTCTGTGAAAAAAAGCACTGCTCTCTGTCCACCAGAACACTGATGTGACTAGGAGGTGAAACGCTGCTGGAAAAAGCTTTTCTGTATAATGCACACACACAGGCTGTCCATCCTATCTCTCTGCAGTGTGATGAAAGAAGTAACTAGCCGGATATGGCTGCCGATTATATAGGACTGTGACATCACAGGGGTGACCGGCTGCTGATATGCTGCATCCTGCATGTGATTCAGGGTCATCCCGCCTACTTCCCTTCCCGCCATCCCAGAGTTCCTTGTCCCATGTCCTCACATGTGGATCCGACATTTTAGATGCCCTGGAGCCTGGACCACACTAAATGGAGTTTAATGAATCGATTTGCGCGATAGAAACATGGCGATATTCGCATTCCTTGCAAATCAAATTTTTCATGAAGTTCTTAATGAATTCGGATTCATCAGCTTCGATTCGCTCATCTCTCATCACAATTTACACAGAAATAATTGTACCATACTTGACTGTTGAATCTCTTTTCCTATATAGTACGGCAGCTTTTTCATATTTCCTCGTAGTTCTTGTTTTAATGCCAATAAATAGGTCTGTTCCTCCCCTTCTAGTAAAGAAGCCGGTTTGTATTCTGAATTCTAGTACAGGCAGGAGAGAACATTAACAGAATTCAGTTTATATAGAATAAAATTGTCCAATTACACATATTAATTCTGTACTACACAAACATTCCAATAACTCAGGATCAGTGCAAGGGGACAAGAATCTACATGAATCAACATATGATGTGCACTAAACTATCCTCTTCCTATATTGTAAAACAGTGGCTTTATAGAGAGGGGGCATGCACCTTCTACCCTCCACCCATCATTATAGGGCACAACAAGAACTTCAATATATTAGTGGTGAGCATTTTTGCACCTTGTCTTTGCCCTAATATAAAACATAATTTAAAGGGATACTCCAACGAAAAACATCTTATCCCCTACCCTCGCAATCTCCGGGCCGGCAGCGTCGGGAACATGGAAGCTTGGACGTCACACCACGCCCCCACCATTCATGTCTATGGGAGGGTAGCCATCACACCTCCTTCCATAGACATGAATGGATGGGGTGTGGCGGCTGTAGTCGCCAGTCATCTGTCACGGAGGGAAGTTTGCTCCGTGTATGGATAACTAGGCTACCATGCCGGAAATCGACAGGGTTCCCAGCGTCGAGACCCCCGCAATCAGAAAACGTATCCCATATCCTTTTAACGACAGTTGGGATTGGACTTCTATTTGGATCATCAACAACTTACGGGGTACAGGGGTGTGGGCTGTGCTTGAGTCTCTGGAAGAGCTTCGCCCCTTGAAAATCCAATTGCCTGCAGGTCAAATGTGAAGTTTGCCCCTCGCCCTCTTCCTTTTCCAGCCATATCTGATAGAAGAGAGTAATATGAGTGTCATTGATTATTACAGTACTCAATATTATTGTTACTATTGACTCATTACTAAGATCCATCTCATCTAGCAATATATATACCCTGCAATCACAATGACCTGCACTGACACCCTAGGGTATGGCCACATGGGAAAGAAAATACTGCATTTTTCTTAGCTGAAAACCCCTGTATATGTTAGGGGACAGAGACCTAAATGTGGTATCCCGGTATCGGATTGCATCCGTTACCTTGTGGTGAGGTCCCCAAAGTCAGAGTCCCTAGGTACCAGTGGGATCCTCATCTATATAGTTAGCCCCTAGTCACCCCTTTAATAATGAAAATTATTCAAATTCTAATTGTCTATATGTATATAAAGTGTACTTACCTTGTTGTAGTGTCGCAGGACCTGCGGGTCACGTGATGCGTCCCAGAACTCTATGGTTTTTACTCAAGGACCTTTGGAGGTAGTCAGGTGATCACCCACCATGCTTTGTAATGGTGAGTGAAAGCTGACATGGACCAATCCAAAACGGCCCTGCCCATATAAGGGAGCGGCGGCCATTAATCTTTCTCTTTCCTCGTGGGCTGCTGATGAGGTCGGGTCTGCGCAGCTATCATCGGCATCCACTAGGCCAAAGCCTTGCGGCAACGGCCATCATTCCAAAACTGTGAGTTACTTCAATTCCCTATTACTCTGCAAGTTCACTGGACCTAAATAAACCCCTAAATCCAGCGGATCTCTGCAAGACCTAATTCTACTAATCTCAGGATAACTTATCGGTCCTAAGCAACTGTCAGTCACTGCCGTGCTGATAATAGACTCTGTTACTAAGACTGATACTGAATGTACCGCAATTCATCAGTAAAGTTCCTGCAAGTTCAAGTTCAGCACTGCCGTGGACAATCATTTATTTCTGCACGCACCTATCGTTTCTGGGAAGTGTGGCGATAGGCCTAGCAACTACCTCAGCGTATTAACCCTCACCATGGCGTCACGAGTGACAAGGGTTAAATTAACCCCTCATATTCCAACACAGCAACACCCCAACTACACTATACCCCCCAAGGGCTACCACATAAACATATACGTTAGGGATGAGCAAAGTTACAGTGATTCGATTCGTCACAAACTTTTCGTCACGGCAGTTGCTGACTTTAGCCTGCATAAATTAGTTCAGCTTTCAGGTACTCCGGTGGGCTGGAGACTCTCTCCTAGGACTGTATCCATCTTTTCCAGCCCACCGGAGCACCTGAAAGCTGAACTAATTTATGCAGGATAAGTCATCAACTGCCGAGCCGAGAAGTTCTTGACGTATCGAATCAATGTAACTTCACTCATCTCTAATATACGTCTAACATATTCCACATTTAGTATATATATATATATATATATATATATATATATATATATATATATGAACCCATGTTGAAAAAACACATATGTGTTTTTACAGGTTCAGTCGGATGAATTAGCATCGTAGATTATGCTATTCCATCCAGACATATATGTGTGGTAGGGGGGTGTGATGAGTCCAGATGTTGTTGCCCTAGGGGCAGATGGCATTAACCCCTTGTATTCCTGACACCAGGCGGAGTTTAGCCTAAAACCACCCGAAGGTATACCGCTGGATCCTGGGCTAGGCAGGGGGCAATAAAGTCTCCAACGACAAGTTACAGACAACGGTAGCTTTACTGTGGATCGACAGTCGGTGAAGTCTATACAGTTCAGCCAGGGCCCAAGGAGGTGACCAGTGACATTGAGACCTTAAGGGCTTGCTGGGACTTGTAGTAGGACTGAACAATTGAATGCAGATCATGCTGACTTGACAGATTACAAGGACTGACTTGATTCATTCTGTAAAGCTGTGACTTTAGCTTACTTGACTTGATTGTGGCTGCAGGACTTTGAAGCCTCCTACACTCTGGCCACACACACTAGGCACGACTGCACTGGACCTCAGCAGGAAGCAAGAGCTAAGAGCTCCAAGAGAGAGAAGCTAGCTCCACCCAGGGCTTATATGGGGGAGACTAGCAGGGAGCCCATAGGTCACTCTTGGGATCACCGGGTCACTGGTACCTCCTGGGTAACAATCACATGACATAACTCTTAAAGATACAACACATTTTATAATACAATACACAGCAGAACATATGTACAGGGAGGGAGGGAGGGGGAAGGTGCAAGGGGCCCTGGGGACACAGAAGGAGGCTGTCTGACAGGGCAGCAAGGGTACGGGGTAACATCTCCCATACTGGGCCACCACATATGTCTTGAATGAGGGGCCAAACTGATACAAATTAGGTGAATTGGGTTCTATTGATCTGTTTAACGCAGACTGTGTTAAACATGGGTGCCGGATCACTGCTAAATATAGGCTGAAACAGCCCTTAAATAGGGGTATTCCGGAGAAAACCTTTTTTTTTTTTTTTTTTTTTTTTTTTATCAACTGGGGCCAGAAAGTTAAACAGATTTGTAAATTACTTCTATTAAAAACATCTTTATTCTTCCAGCACTTATTAGTGGCTGTATATTACAGAGAAAGATATTTTGTTTTTGGATTTCTTTTTTTTCCCATCCACAGGTCTCTCTGCTGACACCTCTGTCTGTATCAGGAACTGTCCAGAGCAGGATAGGTTTGCTATGGAGATTTGCTCCTATTCTGGACAGTTTGTTCCGGACAGAGGTGTCAGCAGAGAGCACTGTGGACAGAAAAAAAAATCCAAAAAGAAAAGAACTTTCTCTGTAGTACATATAGCAGCCGATAAGTACTGGAAGGATAAAGATTTTTTTATAGAAGTTATTTACAAATCTGTTTAACTTTCTGGCACCAGTTGATTAAAAACAAAATGTTTTCCACCGGAGTACCCCTTTAGGGTCTATTCACACATACAGTATTCTGCATAGATTTGATGCGCAGGATTTTCTGCTGCAGATTTCAATGTAAACTCAATGACTGACACAGCTTCAAATCCTGCGCATCAAATCTGTGCAGAATACTGTACGTGTGAATAGGCCCTTAATCAGCAGGTGCAAATCATCACTAAGTCGTATGGCTTTTGGCACCGATTGCAATGTACCTGAAAGCTGCACCTCCTTTCATGCTCTATTACGTTCCCATTTAAATTTTCTCGTTCCAGAGATCGCAGGGTCCCTGCATTCGGTGGATAGAGGATACGTTTTTTTTCCAGCAATCCCCCTTTAACCTGTTGAGGACTCAGACAGAGAGCGGTCAGCAGCTAAAAAACTTAAGGAACACCCAAGCAGGCATTTAGTGGGGGGAAAAAAAAAAAGCAAAAATGTTTAAGTTTATTGAAAGAAAATAAACTTTTTAAATCCTTTTTTTTTTTTTCTCCAAAAGCCTGGATGGATTCTGTCACTTTTCTCTATGGTTGTGGTGGTGTTCCGCCTAGGATCTGTGAACTTGATAACATTTGCAATCGAAAGAAGCATTAGCAAAAGCTGGAGTGCTGTGGACATTGCCGTAAACGGCTATCTGGCGGCAGCTGAAGCAGTCAGCGCTGCCGGATAGCCGTTTATGCGATGGCCCCGACATACAAAGCATCGTATCTTGATGCTGCCTTCAACATGCGATGGTCTCTGAGAGGCCATCGCATGTTGAAGGCAGCATCAACATATGATGCTTTTGTATGTCGGGGCCATCGCATAAACGGCTATCCGGCAGCGCAGACTGCTTCAGCTGCCGCCAGATAGCCGTTTACGGTGCCCCGTGAGCTCCGGTGATGTCTCTTACCTGTCCTCGGGGCTCCGGCGCGTCCTCTTCGGGATCCCCTGCATCGTCGGCGCTCTCCAATCGACATCATCACGTCGCTGCGCGCGCCGTCCCGTCATCCAATAGGAGCGGCATGCGTGGAGACATGATGGCGGCGACGGAGTGTGCGGATGCCGGTGAAGCAGAGCCCTTGCCGGAGCTTCGGGGACACCTCGGGGACGCGGCGACATCGATGGATGGCGACATCCCGGGCAGCGGTGACGGTCCAGAGCGGCGGGGACACGTGAGTACAACTTCCTCCAACAGTAGTCTTCAACCTGCAGACCTCCAGATGTTGCAAAACTACAACACCCAGCATGCCCGGACAGCCAACGGCTGTCCGGGCATGCTGGGTGTTGTAGTTTTGCAACATCTGGAGGTCCGCAGGTTGTAGACCACTGTCCTATACTTTACATTGCACGGATCCCTCAACATGCGATGGTTTCAACAAACGATGGTCCGTTTGGAACGGATTACCATCGTATGTTGAAGGATCACTGTAGTTTGGTGTTACAACTAGTCTCTTATATGAACTCCTATAGCGTAAGTACAGAAGGTTTTATATGAAAGAAATGAAAGTATTATTGTTTACCAGCAGGATGAAATCTCCAGATGAAGCACACAGTGAGATCTTCTCTAGAGTCAGGTCCCTGAGCAGAGAACATGCATCCCCCATTCTCCCCACTTACATTGCTAACAGGTGGGCTGAGCATGAAGCAACTTTTTAAAGGAGAAGTGACTTTTTTTTTTCTCATGATCCTTAAGCTATGTTCCCACACTGTAAAATAGTATCAGAAAAATACACATGCATTTCAAAGCTTCATAGCAAAGAAATGCTTCTGATGCCATGTTCACATGATAACATTTCCTTGCAGAATTCCATATTGGAATTCTGCACAGAAATTCCGCAGCAGCAGAATGCCAATTATTTCAATTGAATTCTGCTGTACTGTTCACATGGTAGAATTTCGGTGCCAAAAACACCACAGTGCTCTTTGCTGACACCTGCTGAACTGTCCAGAGCAGGATAGGTTTACTATGGGGATTTGCTCCTATTCTGGACAGTTCCTGAGGTGACAGCAGAGAGCATTGTGGTCAGACTGGAAAGGACTACACAACTTTCTCTGTAGTATACAGCAACTGATAAGTACTGAAAGGATTAAGATTATTAAATAGGTATCTGGTTGCTATGGGCAACTGCTCCACTTTTCCCCTCCACAGGATATCATAAATCTGTGTTTTGTTTTTTTGAATGCAATCCCTAATGGCTTTTTCACAGCTTAAAAACTTTGCTTTAAAATTCTGTATGCAGAAGTGGCCACCTATATTAGTCGGCACTAGGACTGCCCTCATATGCGCCATCTCCATTGATGGCTATGAATTTAGCAGATTCTACTAAAAGAATTTACTTTTGCGGAAACCGTATTGCAGAAAATCGGCGGAAGATCTTGTGTGAATGGGATAGCAGAAATCCCATTGACTACAATGTTAATTTCCTGTAGCAGAATTTGCAAGCTGAATTTGCAAGCTGAATTTTCACACAGTGAAATTTCCAAGCTGAATTCTGTGGAAACATTCCATTTGGAGATTCTGCTGCAGCAGAGTCCCATTTATTTCAGTGGGCTTCTGCTGTACTGTGCACACGCTGGAACATTCCTGGGAGAAACATCTGCTGCAGAAATCCCAGTTTTGGTGTCCACAGAAACAATGAACATGCTTTTTATTTCTGCGCATTTCTGAGTGGTCCTAGCACTGGCATATTCTGTCGGTGCCCACTTTCTTTGGAAATTTCTGGGCGGACATTCCATCGTGTAAATGTATCCTTAGGGTGTGTTCACAAGCTATTACAAGCAGCGAGTTTCATGCTGCGGGAAACCTGCTGCAAGCTACACTACCATTCATTTGAATGGGTCCACGGACAGTCCGCAATAGTGTCAGATTTGTAGACTGTCCGCGGACCCATTTAAATCAATGGTAGCGTAACTCGCAGCGGGTTTCCCTCAGCGGGAAACTCGCTGCTAGCTACTAGCGTGTGAACACACCCTTAAGCTGAATTTCACTAGTAATTCTGCTGTGTGACATTCTGCCCAGACAGTAAGTAGCGGGCTTGCAGCCAGTGCCGCCGGATGCTGCATGCATAGAAAATACATATAAAAGTAAGACTAGGTTAATACTGCAGTTTTAATCTCTGTCACAGATGCCAGCATATACTGTGACCGGGAGCAATAGGTGTCTAGTGCACACAGAAAGGGGTACTCCACTGGAGATTTATTTTTTTTATTTTTTTTAATCAACTGGTGCCAGAAAGTTAAACAGATTTGTAAATGACTTCTATTTAAAAAATCTTACTCCTTCCAGTATTTATCAGCTGCTGTATGCTCCAGAGGAAGTTCTTTTCTTTTTGAATTTCCTTTTTGTCTGGCTACAGTGCTCTCTGCTGACACACTGTCCATTTTAGGAGAAAATCCCCATAGCAAACCTATCCTGCTCTGGATAGTTCCTGACATGGACAGAGGTATCAGCAGAGGGCACTGTGGTCAGACAGAAAGGAAATTCAAAAAGAAAGGAACTTCCACTGTAGTATACATCAGCTAATTAGTACTGGAAGGGTTGAGATTTTTAAATAGAAGTAATTTACAAATCTGTTTAATTTTCTGGCACCAGTTGATTAAAAAAAATGTTTTCCAGTGGAGTACCCCTTTAATGCAATATTTTGGTAAGTATTTGTAGCCAAAACATGGAGTGGGTCCAAAATACAGAAAAGGGTGCAATTATTTCCATTACAATTTTTTTCTGTATCAGTTCCACTCCTGGCGTTGGTTAAACATACTGGCTAAAATACCTATACCTAAATACAGCCTTTTGGTCCGTAAATTAGGCTGAAAAAATAATCAAACTAAGTCAAATAAACATTTAAATAACCTAGTGTAAGCAAGCAGTTGGCAAAATGATGAACGAAGGTGGCTTCTTGCCTCAGTGACATAAGACTGGAGTTTGACTTGGCTGTGGCCCGGGCACCTGCACTCCCCATGGAAAAGCCCAGTGGTCTTCTATATGTCTCCTTTGTTGGCCTTCCCCCCCCCCCCCCCCCCCGATCGTCCAGCCAATAGCAGCCGGCAGGGGAGGGGTTAACCGCATCCTCCTGCAGCTCCCGCAGCTGGCTGGGTTCAGTCAGCGGTCAGAGCTGCTGGAGGAAGACCGGGACCCCCCCCCTCTGCTGAGATCAGAGCCCCCACAGAAGGAAAAAAGACCCCCATAGATCAGGGAAAGAATACAGCCCAGGGAAAGGTAGGGCAAAAAGTAAAATAAAAGTAAAAAAAAAGTAAAAAAAATTCCCCCCCCCCCCGACCCCCTAATAGGTCCCCAAGGGTCCGCCGCAATTTTTCAGTGTGACCCGGGCCCTATTAGGGGTTTAGGGCGCTGCATTTGGCCCCCCATTTTTTTTTGGCCGTAGCGCTTTTATTTCCCCCCCCATACAGTTTATAGTTACACCAATCACACACAGTACATACTCTTATTGAACCCCCAGATTGTTCCCCCACTCTGGGTGTTAGCGGTAAACTCGTTTGGGAGCTTGTGCACCGATTGCTGGATAAGGGTTACCACGTGTTACCACGGGTTGTACGTGGGCAACTTTTATACCAGCATCCCTCTCTTCACATCCCTTGCCGCCAGATCGACGTCCGCTTGTGGGACCGTGCGGAAAAACCAGAGAGGCCTCCCTCTAAATTTTGTTAAGACACCTATTCCCAAGGGTGAGTCCCGTGCCCTTGCCCATGAAAACCTGTTGTTGGTCAAGTATAAGGATAAGAGGGATGTCCTTATGCTGACCACTATTCATGGCAACGGCAGCTCACCTGTCCCTGTGCGAGGTACCACAACACCGGTCCTCAAGCCCGATTGTATTCTGGACTACAATCGGTATATGGGGGGAGTTGATCTTTCTGATCAAGTCCTCAAGCCATACATGGCCATGCGCAAAACACGGGTATGGTACAAAAAAGTTGCCGTCTACATGGTACAGGTTGCCATGTACAACTCTTTTGTACTGTCCCAGCACGCTGGCAACACAGGGACATTCCTCCAGTTCCAAGAAGAAGTCCTAAAGGTCCTGATCTTTGGCGACCGGGAAAGAGCAGGCCGGACTTCCCAAGGAACTGGAGTAATAGGTGCCAGGATCGTCCCAGGCCAATACTTTCCAGGTGAAGTCCCCCACACTGGAAAGAAGGGATGAACCCAGAAAAGATGCAGAGTGTGTTACAAGAGGGGGATACGGAAGGATACCACCACTCAATGTGACACTTGCCCCGATCATCCGGGCCTCTGCATTAAGGATTGCTTCAGGGAGTATAACCTGGCACCATAGGGACTTCCTAAATGGGACATGCCCCCAAAAAACCATTTCAGCAAAATTTACTTTGCAAAAGCCAAATGTGACTCCTTCTCTTCTGAGCATTGTAGTGTGCCAACAGAGCACTTGACGTGCACATATGGGGTATTTCCATACTCAGAAGAGATGGGGTTACAAATTTTGGGGGTCATTTTCTCCTAATACCGCTTGTAAAAATGTAAATTTTTGGGGGAAACCAGCATTTTAGTGAAAAAAAATTTATAATTTACACGTCCAACTTTAACGAAAAGTCGTCAAACACCTGTGGGGTGTTAAGGCTCACTGTACCCCTTGTTACGTTCCTTGAGGGGTTTAGTTTCCAAAATAGTATGCCATGTTTTTTTTTTTTTTCTGTCCTGGCATCATAGGGGCTTCCTAAATGGGACCTTCCCCCAAAAAAACATTTCAGCAAAATTTACTTTGCAAAAGCCAAATGTGACTCCTTCTCTTCTGAGCATTGTAGTACGCCAACAGAGCACTTGACGTGCACATATGAGGTATTTCCATACTCAGAAGAGATGGGGTTACAAATTTTGGGGGTCATTTTCTCCTATTACCCCTTGTAAAAATGTAAATTTTGGGGGAAAACCAGCATTTTAGTGGAAAAAAAAAATAATAATAATTTACACGTCCAACTTTAATGAAAAGTCGTCAAACACCTGTGGGGTGTTAAGGCTCATTGTACCCCTTGTTACGTTCCTTGAGGGGTGTAGTTTCCAAAACAGTATGCCATGTGGGTTTTTTTTTTTGCTGTCCTGGCACCATAGGGGCTTCCTAAATGGGACCTCCCCCCAAAAAAACATTTCAGCAAAATTTACTTTGCAAAAGCCAAATGTGACTTCTTCTCTTCTGAGCATTGTAGTGTGCCAACAGAGCACTTGACGTGCACATATGAGGTATTTCCATACTCAGAAGAGATGGGGTAACACATTTTGAGGGGCCTTCTTTCCTATTAACCCTTGTAAAAATAAAAAATTTGGGGGAAAACTAGCATTTTAGTGAAAAAAATAAAAATAATTTACACATCCAACTTTAACAAAAAGTTGTGAAACACCTGTGGGGTGTTAAGACTCACTGGACCCCTTGTTACGTGCCTTGAGGGGTGTAGTTACGTGCCTTGAGGGGTGATATGCCCCCAAAAACAATTTCAGAAAAACTCACTCTCCAAAATCCCACTGTTGCTCTTTCCCTTCTGAGCCCTCTACTGCGCCCGGCGAACACTTAACATACACATATGAGGTATTTCCTTACTTGAGAGAAATTGGGTTACACATTTTAGGAAGATTTCTCTCCTTTTACCCCTTGTAAAAATTCAAAAACTGGGTCTACAAGAACATGCCAGTTTAAAAAATGAAGATTTTGAATTTTCTCCTTCACTTTGCTGCTATTCCTGTGAAACACCTAAAGGGTTAACAAACCTTTTGAATATAATTTTGAATACTTTGAGGGGTGTAGTTTTTATAATGGGGTCATTTGTGGGGTATTTCTAATATGAAGACCCTTCAAATCCACTTCAAAACAGAACTGGTCCGTGAAAAATTTCGATTTTGAAAATTTTGTGAAAAATTGGAAAATTGCTGCTATACTTTGAAGCCCTCTAATGTCTTCCAAAAGTAAAAACATGTCAACTTTATGATGCAAACATAAAGTAGACATATTGTATTTGTGATTCAAGATATAATTTATTTGGAATATTCATTTTCCTTATAATCAGAGAGCTTCAAAGTTAAAAAAAAAATGCAAAATTTTCAATTTTTTCATAAACATTTTTCACCAAGAAATGATGCAAGTATCGACAAAATTTTACCGCTAACATAAAGTAGAATATGTCACGAAAAAACCATCTCGGAATCAGAATGAAAGGTAAAAGCATCCCAGAGTTATTAATGCTTAAAGTGACAGTGGTCAGATGTGCAAAAAATGGCCGTGTCCTACAGTGAAAATTGACTGGATCCTTAACCCCTTAAGGACCAGGCCATTTTACACCTTAAGGACCGGAGCGTTTTTTGCAATTCTGACCACTGTCACTTTAAACATTAATAACTCTGGAATGCTTTTAGTTAGCATTCTGATTCCGAGATTGTTTTTTCGTGACATCTTCTACTTTAACTTAGTGGTAAAATTTTATGGTAACTTGCATCCTTTCTTGGTGAAAAATCCCAAAATTTTATGAAAAAAATGAAAATTTTGCATTTTTCTAACTTTGAAGCTCTCTGCTTGTAAGGAAAATGGATATTCAAAATATATTTTTTTTTGGGTTCACATATACAATATGTCTACTTTATGTTTGCATCATAAAATTTATGAGTTTTTACTTTTGGAAGACACCAGAGGGCTTCAAAGTTCAGCAGCAATTTTGAAATTTTTCACAAAATTTTTAAACTCACTATTTTTCAGGGACCAGTTCAGTTTTCAAGTGGATTTGAAGGGTCTTCATATTAGAAATACTCCATAAAAGACCCCATTATAAAAACTACACCCCCCAAAGTATTCAAAATGACATTCTGTAAGTGTATTAACCCTTTAGGTGTTTCACAGGAATAGCAGCAAAGTGAAGGAGAAAATTCAAAATCTTCATTTTTTACACTCGCATGTTCTTGTAGACCCAATTTTTGAATTTTTGCAAGGGGTAAAAAGGAGAAAATTTTTACTTGTATTTGATACCCAATTTCTCTCGAGTAAGCACATACCTCATATGTCTATGTTAATTTTTCAGCGGGCGCAGTAGAGGGCTCAGAAGGGAAGGAGCGACAAATGGTTTTTGGGGGGCATGCCGCATTTAGGAAGCCCCTATGGTGCCAGGACAGCAAAAAAAAAAAAAACACATGGCATACCATTTTGGAAACTAGACCCCTCAGGGAACGTAACAAAAGGTAAAGTGAACCTTAATACCCTACAGGTGATTCACGACTTTTGCATATGTAAAAAAAATATATATATTTTTTTACCTAAAATGCTTGGTTTCCCAAAAATTTTACATTTTTAAAAAGGGTAATAGCAGAAATTACCCCCCCAAAATTTGAAGCCCAATTTCTCCCGATACAGAAAACACCTCGCATGGGGGTGAAAAGTGCTCTGCTGGCGCACTACAGGTCTCAGAAGAGAAGGAGTCACATTTGGCTTTTTTGAAGGAAATTTTGCTCTGGGGGCATGCCGCATTTAGGAAGCCCCTATGCTGCCAGAACAGCGAAAAAAAAACACATGGCATACCATTTTGGAAACTAGACCCCTCGGGGAACGTAACAAGGGGTAATGTGAATCTTAATGCCCTACAGGTGTTTCACGACTTTTGCATATGTAAAAAAAAAAAAAAATTTTTACCTAAAATGCTTGTTTTCCCAAAATGTTTACATTTTTAAAAAGGGTAATAGCGGAAAATACCCCCCAAAATTTGAAGCCCAATTTCTCCCGATTCAGAAAACACCCCATATGGGGGTGAAAAGTGCTCTGCTAGCGCACTTCAGGTCTCAGAAGAGAAGGAGTCACATTTGGCTTTTTGAAAGCAAATTTTGCTCTGGGGGCATGCCGCATTTAGGAAGCCCCTATGGTGCCAGAACAGCAAAAAAAACCACACGGCATACCATTTTGGAAACTAGACCCCTCGGGGAACATAACAAGGGGTAATGTGAACCTTAATACCCTACAGGTGTTTCACGACTTTTGCATATGTAAAAAAATATATATTTTTTTACCTAAAATGCTTGGTTTCCCAAAATTTTTACAATTTTAAAAAGGGTAATAGCAGAAAATACCCCGCAAAATTTGAAGCCCAATTTCTCCCGATTCAGAAAACACCCCATATGGGGGTGAAAAGTGCTCTGCAATTTTTGAATTTTTGCAAGGGGTAAAAAGGAGAAAATTTTTACTTGTATTTGATACCCAATTTCTCTCGAGTAAGCACATACCTCATATGTCTATGTTAATTTTTCAGCGGGCGCAGTAGAGGGCTCAGAAGGGAAGGAGCGACAAATGGTTTTTGGGGGGCATGCCGCATTTAGGAAGCCCCTATGGTGCCAGGACAGCAAAAAAAAAAAACACATGGCATACCATTTTGGAAACTAGACCCCTCAGGGAACGTAACAAAAGGTAAAGTGAACCTTAATACCCTACAGGTGATTCACGACTTTTGCATATGTAAAAAAAATATATATATTTTTTTACCTAAAATGCTTGGTTTCCCAAAAATTTTACATTTTTAAAAAGGGTAATAGCAGAAATTACCCCCCCAAAATTTGAAGCCCAATTTCTCCCGATACAGAAAACACCTCGCATGGGGGTGAAAAGTGCTCTGCTGGCGCACTACAGGTCTCAGAAGAGAAGGAGTCACATTTGGCTTTTTTGAAGGAAATTTTGCTCTGGGGGCATGCCGCATTTAGGAAGCCCCTATGGTGCCAGAACAGCGAAAAAAAAAACACATGGCATACCATTTTGGAAACTAGACCCCTCGGGGAACGTAACAAGGGGTAATGTGAACCTTAATGCCCTACAGGTGTTTCACGACTTTTGCATATGTAAAAAAAAAAAAAATTTTTACCTAAAATGCTTGTTTTCCCAAAATGTTTACATTTTTAAAAAGGGTAATAGCGGAAAATACCCCCCAAAATTTGAAGCCCAATTTCTCCCGATACAGAAAACACCTCGCATGGGGGTGAAAAGTGCTCTGCTGGCGCACTACAGGTCTCAGAAGAGAAGGAGTCACATTTGGCTTTTTTGAAGGAAATTTTGCTCTGGGGGCATGCCGCATTTAGGAAGCCCCTATGGTGCCAGAACAGCGAAAAAAAAACACATGGCATACCATTTTGGAAACTAGACCCCTCGGGGAACGTAACAAGGGGTAATGTGAACCTTAATGCCCTACAGGTGTTTCACGACTTTTGCATATGTAAAAAAAAAAAAAAATTTTTACCTAAAATGCTTGTTTTCCCAAAATGTTTACATTTTTAAAAAGGGTAATAGCGGAAAATACCCCCCAAAATTTGAAGCCCAATTTCTCCCGATTCAGAAAACACCCCATATGGGGGTGAAAAGTGCTCTGCTAGCGCACTTCAGGTCTCAGAAGAGAAGGAGTCACATTTGGCTTTTTGAAAGCAAATTTTGCTCTGGGGGCATGCCGCATTTAGGAAGCCCCTATGGTGCCAGAACAGCAAAAAAAACCACACGGCATACCATTTTGGAAACTAGACCCCTCGGGGAACGTAACAAGGGGTAATGTGAACCTTAATACCCTACAGGTGTTTCACGACTTTTGCATATGTAAAAAAATATATATTTTTTTACCTAAAATGCTTGGTTTCCCAAAATTTTTACAATTTTAAAAAGGGTAATAGCAGAAAATACCCCGCAAAATTTGAAGCCCAATTTCTCCCGATTCAGAAAACACCCCATATGGGGGTGAAAAGTGCTCTGCAATTTTTGAATTTTTGCAAGGGGTAAAAAGGAGAAAATTTTTACTTGTATTTGATACCCAATTTCTCTCGAGTAAGCACATACCTCATATGTCTATGTTAATTTTTCAGCGGGCGCAGTAGAGGGCTCAGAAGGGAAGGAGCGACAAATGGTTTTTGGGGGGCATGCCGCATTTAGGAAGCCCCTATGGTGCCAGGACAGCAAAAAAAAAAAACACATGGCATACCATTTTGGAAACTAGACCCCTCAGGGAACGTAACAAAAGGTAAAGTGAACCTTAATACCCTACAGGTGATTCACGACTTTTGCATATGTAAAAAAAATATATATATTTTTTTACCTAAAATGCTTGGTTTCCCAAAAATTTTACATTTTTAAAAAGGGTAATAGCAGAAATTACCCCCCCAAAATTTGAAGCCCAATTTCTCCCGATACAGAAAACACCTCGCATGGGGGTGAAAAGTGCTCTGCTGGCGCACTACAGGTCTCAGAAGAGAAGGAGTCACATTTGGCTTTTTTGAAGGAAATTTTGCTCTGGGGGCATGCCGCATTTAGGAAGCCCCTATGGTGCCAGAACAGCAAAAAAAAAAAACACATGGCATACCATTTTGGAAACTAGACCCCTCGGGGAACGTAACAAGGGGTAATGTGAACCTTAATGCCCTACAGGTGTTTCACGACTTTTGCATATGTAAAAAAAAAAAATAATTTTTACCTAAAATGCTTGTTTTCCCAAAATGTTTACATTTTTAAAAAGGGTAATAGCGGAAAATACCCCCCAAAATTTGAAGCCCAATTTCTCCCGATTCAGAAAACACCCCATATGGGGGTGAAAAGTGCTCTGCTAGCGCACTTCAGGTCTCAGAAGAGAAGGAGTCACATTTGGCTTTTTGAAAGCAAATTTTGCTCTGGGGGCATGCCGCATTTAGGAAGCCCCTATGGTGCCAGAACAGCAAAAAAAAACACACGGCATACCATTTTGGAAACTAGACCCCTCGGGGAACGTAACAAGGGGTAATGTGAACCTTAATACCCTACAGGTGTTTCACGACTTTTGCATATGTAAAAAAATATATATTTTTTTACCTAAAATGCTTGGTTTCCCAAAATTTTTACAATTTTAAAAAGGGTAATAGCAGAAAATACCCCGCAAAATTTGAAGCCCAATTTCTCCCGATTCAGAAAACACCCCATATGGGGGTGAAAAGTGCTCTGCTGGCGCACTACAGGTCTCAGAAGAGAAGGAGTCACATTTGGCTTTTTGAAAGCGAATTTTGCTCTGGGGGCATGCCGCATTTAGGAAGCCCCTATGGTGCCAGGACAGCAAAAAAAAAAAAACACATGGCATACCATTTTGGAAACTAGACCCCTCGGGGAACGTAACAAGGGGTAATTTGAACCTTAATACCCTACAGGTGTTTCACGACTTTTGCATATGTAAAAAAATATATATATTTTTTACCTAAAATGCTTGTTTTCCCAAAAATTTTACATTTTTAAAAAGGGTAATAGCAGAAAATACCCCCCAAAATTTGTTAGGCAATTTCTCCCGAGTACGGCGATACCCCATATGTGGCCCTAAACTGTTGCCTTGAAATACGACAGGGCTCCAATGTGAGAGCGCCATGCGCATTTCAGGCCTAAATTAGGGACTTGCATAGGGGTGGACATAGGGGTATTCTACACCAGTGATTCCCAAACAGGGTGCCTCCAGCTGTTGTAAAACTCCCAGCATGCCTAGACAGTCAACGGCTATCTGGCAATACTGGGAGTAGTTGTTTTGCAACAGCTGGAGGCTCCGTTTTGGAAACAGTGGCGTACCAGACGTTTTTCATTTTTATTGGGGAGGGGAGGGGGGTTGTATAGGGGTATGTGTATATGTAGTGTTTTTTACTTTTTATTTTGTGTTAGTGTAGTGTAGTGTTTTTAGGGTACAGTCACACGGGCGGGGGTTCACAGTAGTTTCTCGCTGGCAGTTTGAGCTGCGGCAGAAAATTTGACGCAGCTCAAACTTGCAGCCGGATACTTACTGTAATCCTCCGCCCATGTAAGTGTACCCTGTACGTTCACATTGGGGGGGGGGGGGACATCCAGCTGTTGCAAAACTACAACTCCCAGCATGTACGGTCTATCAGTGCATGCTGGGAGTTGTAGTTTTGCAACCGCTGGAGGCTCCGTTTTGGAAACAGTGGCGTACCAGACGTTTTTCATTTTTATTGGGGAGGGGGGGGCTGTGTAGGGGTATGTGTATACGTAGAGTTTTTTACTTTTTATTTTATTGTGTGTTAGTGTAGTGTAGTGTTTTTAGGGTACAGTCGCACGGGTGGGGGTTCACAGTAGTTTCTTGCTGGCAGTTTGAGCTGCGGCAGAAATTTTGCCGCACCTCAAACTTGCAGCTGGATACTTACTGTAATCCTCCGCCCATGTGAGTGTACCCTGTACATTCACATTGGGGGGGGGGGGGGACATCCAGCTGTTGCAAAACTACAACTCCCAGCATGTACGGTCTATCAGTGCATGCTGGGAGTTGTAGTTTTGCAACAGCTGGAGGCACACATGTTGTGAAACACCGAGTTTGGTAACAAACTCAGTGTTTTGCAACCAGTGTGCCTTCAGCTGTTGCAAAAGCTACAACCCCCAGCATGTACGGACAGCGGAAGGGCATGCTGGGTCTTGTAGTTATGCAACAGCTGGAGGCATACTACTTTGGCTGGGGATGCTGGGGATTGTAGTTATGCAACAGCTGGAGACACACTGATTTGCTACTTAACTCAGTGTGCCTTCAGCTGTTGAAAAACTACAACTCTCAGCAGTCACCGACAGCCAACGGGCATGCTGGGAGTTGTAGTTATGCAACCACCAGATGCACCACTACAACTCCCAGCATGCACTTTAGCTGATTGTGCAAGCTGGGAGTTGTAGTTATACAACAGCTGAAGGTACACTTTTCCATAGAAAGAATGTGCCTCCAGCTGTTGCAAAACTACAAGTCCCAGCATGCCCATAAGGGAATGCTGGGAGTTGTGGTGGTCTGCCTCCTTCTGTTGCATAACTACAGCTCCCAGCATGCCCTTTTTGCATGCTGGGAGCTGTTGCTAAGCAACAGCAGGAGGCTGTCCCTCACCTCCAACGATCCTCGCCGCACAGGTCAGTCCCTCGTCGTCGCCGCCGCCGCCGCTGCTCCTGGGGACCCGATCCCAACAGGGGTGCCGGGGATCGGGGTCCCCAGCACCCGGGATGCACGTCCCGCACCCGCTCACGTCCTCCGGCCGACGAATCAGGGCGATCGTGAGGTGGCACCAGTGCCACCTCACCCCTGCTGGCTCTGGCTGTTTGGGGCCGTCAGAGACGGCCCCGATCAGCCAGTAATTCCGGGTCACCGGGTCACTGAATTGTCCAGCGATCTGCGGCCATCGCCGACATGGGGGGTCATCATGACCCCCCTGGGCGATATGCCCGATGCCTGCTGAACGATTTCAGCAGGCATCGGGCACCGGCTCCGCTCCAGATGGTTGCGGGGGGCCGATAAAACACATGACGTTCTCATACGTCATGTGTCCTTAAGGACTCGGAAATGGAGACGTATGAGAACGTCATGTGTCCTTAAGAGGTTAAGGGGTTAAGTGACTTTAAATGGATCATGGTTTTTAAGATTTTCAGTATAACTTCAAAGGGCTGTACAAAAAGATGCTATTAAAAAAAACTGTACATCTTGGCAAAATATTAACATTTCTAATATACTTCAAAACCTGTGCCCAGTTGCCCATAGCAACCAATCAGATTGCTTCTTTCATTTTGCAGAGTCCTTGTTAAAAATGAAAGCAGCGAGCTGATTGGTTGCTATGGACAACTGAGCAATTTTTCCTCTGGACAGGTTTTGATAAATCTCCCCTGATGTGACCAAATATCTGCAATTTTGGACTTTGGAATTTTTTTTATGTTTATGCCATTCATTGCATAGGATCCTTAACAAAATGTCATGGCATAAATATAAAAATTATTTTAATAGTTTGTACATTTCCACACGCGGCAATATCAAATATTAAATTATTTTACGTTTTTTTTATTTGTAAAATGGGAAAAAGGGTAATTTATGTAATTTTGAGCAACAGGCTTATTCACATTTATTAAAACTCAGGATGCTGGGAGTTACAAAAAAAAGTGCATCCCCATGTTCTGAACCTTATAACTTTGTATCTTTCAACCTGTGAAGCTGTGTGATGCCTGATTTATTGTGTTGTGAGCTGCAGTTTCTACTAGCATCACATTCGTGTAGTGTACATTTTTCTGATGAATTTTTTTTCAATTTAATGAGATATGACCAGAAATTAGCAGTTTAAAGGGGTATACTCATTAGCTGCAGAATACTACAGAGTAAATTATTTTCTTTACGGCAGTTTTTCCCAACCAATGTGCCTCCAGCTGTTGCACAACTACAACTCCCAGCATGCCCGGACAGCCTTTGGCTGTCCGGGCATGCCGGGAGTTGTTATTTTGCAACAACTGGAGGAACACTGGTTAGGAAACACTGCTTTACGGAACACAGAGCTCTCTGCTGACATCACTGTCCATTTTAAGAACTGTCCAGAGCAGCATAAGTTTTCTATGGGGATTTTCTTCTACTCTGGACAGTTCTTAAAGGGGATTTTTTAAATCAACTGGTACCAGAAAGTTAAACAGATTTGTAAATTATAAGGGTAAAAAGGGGGGTACCAAATGCCTCTAGACTAATACCATAAAATGGTACATGATGATGAAATTACAGAAAAAATTAATAAATCGGACTGTGCTTCACTTTAAATGATGTACAAATTTAATATAAATTGATATAAAATATTGCAAATGAGACATAAAATAAATAATGCAATTCTAATACATAAATGCCTCCTACCACAGGGCCCTTGTGGGGAGGTATGATATTTGAATACAAAGCATATATTAAAAGATGTAAAAAAATAGCATGTAAATTATGTTCTACCGCTAACCCAATATATTGCAAACCGACATAGTGTACTTATGTGCGGTACACTCCGTTCTCATGTGATTTAGAACAGTTCACAAAGTGATATAGCTACCAACTCCTAAAGGTAGTTTTGGCTAGACGTCCGAGAGATGGATGTATGGAGGCTGTGTCCAGCGCTAGCATGCGCTTACGGTGACGGGCCCGGATGCCACAGGCCAAAGAAAAGATCACCGGTCACGGAATAATTGCAGGCTTGATATGCTTTGTATTCAAATATCATACCTCCCCACAAGGGCCCTGTGGTAGGAGGCATTTATGTATTAGATTTGCATTATTTATTTTATGTCTCATTTGCAATAATTTATATCAATTTATATTAAATTTGTACATCATTTAAAGTGAAGCACAGTCCGATTTATTTATTTTTTCTGTAATTTCATCATCATGTACCATTTTATGGTATTAGTCTAGAGGCATTTGGTACCCCCCTTTTTACCCTTATATATTATTTTGTACTAGTATTTTTTTTGGTGTAAATACTTTCCATCTAGCCTCGACTAATTTATATTGTGAGCTGCACATACCCCAATTTCTTTCCGATTTAATCTATTACACCTTTGTGAACGTGCTCCACTATTTCATGATGAATATTTGGTCACATTTAGAGAATAAGAAAAAATGAATAGATCATTTTACATTTTCAAATATTGACAAAAATTCTACAAAACCAGATTAAGGTATAGATTTACAGACAATTCAAAATTTCAAAAGGTTGGAGAATGTCTTGTCGCGCAGATTAAGAAATCAGTGGGAAATCAAAAGTCTGTCCCACCTATTAGAGATAGACCATATCCCAAAAGGTCTATATCTAAACAAAACCCCTGCGGGGGACTTAGAAAGTGAACAGTTCAATTCCAAATGGGATAAAACCCTTAAAGAATATTCTAAGGGACTGGTCAGACTGGTCATAGAAAAAAGAAAATAACTTATAGTCACCCAAGATAATGAAATCAATCAAATCAAAATACTACTAGACCAATATGACCAAACCCCGGAATATCTTAAACAACAAGAATATTTATGTAAAAAATTGGATAAATTAGAAGAAGAAATCATCAGTAGAAAAACAAAAAAATTCTTATGGCAAACCACGATTAAACCTTCTAGATTGGCTACATCAGAGAAAGAAACCACTTATAATATCAATACTCAGAACAGATATGCCCCTCTGACAGATAAAAAACATTTTTTTGGGGAAGAACACCCTCAGACCAATTTCAATTATACACAAAACCCATCTCCATACACCAGAAAGAAATATCCTCCTTATGCCAACCATCACCAACCTCACTACACTTATCAAACACAACACTACTCCCCCAAGTGGAGAAAACACCCACAATCTCCATACAGATACAATCAGTACCAAACACGTTGATCACAACCAACAGGACCAACACAGAGAACACAGACAGTAACAGTGGAGATGCATCCCATAACTGGGAAAAACCATATAGAACCAATTGCAACACCGAACCCCCCCAAAAAAAGAGGACACGAAGAAAATTTAGAACTAGAAAATTTATCACAACCACCTCAGAAAATAGGAAAGATACATCCACACCAATAGACAATGTTATTATTAATTTAAGCAATCACACTTTAACTCCTGCCCAGACCAAACTGTTGAATAAGGGCTTAAAATTTGCTCCATCTTATCCTTTAAAAAAATTTGACACCTATGTCGGTCTTGAAAAATTTATTAGAACCATCTGTTTAAAAAAATACTTAATTAAACACCCTTTCCAATATGAATCCAAACCTACGGAATTTGTACATACGAATCTTAAACCACAATCTTGGTTCTATCCAAAAAATATGATGGGTCCAGAAATTGTGACTTTTAAAAATCTAGTAGAAAAAGATATTAGACAAATAAAATATAGTCACAAACAAAAATCTAATATCAATTTTGCAGAAAAGAAAGCAATTCAAGAACTACATAACGAAATCACAATACGTCCCGCCGATAAGGGGGGAGGTATTGTGATTTTAAATACAAATGACTATTTAAACGAATGTCAAAGACAGTTGAATGATGGTACGACATATAAAAAATTAACAAAGGATCCCACTGTAGAATTCAGTGCCCAATTATTAAATATCTGTAAAAAAGCCTTAGAGGAAGATATCCTCAATGATAATGAATATAAATTCATCTTGAGCACTCAGGAGAGACTTCCTGTTTTTTACTGTCTACCCAAGACACATAAGAGCTTAATTAGCCCTTCGGGTAGACCTATTATATCTGGGATTGGGTCTATGACTTCAAATCTGTCCCAATATGTAGACAAATTTTTACAAGATATAGTACAAAGTACCAAATCTTATATTAAAGATACCACCCAAATAGTCAAAATTATGGAATCATTTAAATGGTCTGATAATCATATTTTGGTCACTCTGGATGTATCATCTCTTTATACAAATATACGTCACAATTTAGGTCTGGCAGCAACTCAGAAATTTTTACTCAAACACAATCACAAACCCTCACAGATTGAATTCATCCTCACAGCTATTAATTTCATTCTTACTCACAATTATTTCTACCACAATGGTGATTATTTTTTACAGTTAATCGGCACCGCGATGGACACCAGATTTGCGCCAAGTTATGCTAATTTGTTTATGGCATCTTGGGAAGAGGATACCATCACCCCCCACCTTGGCGCAAATCTGGTGCTCTGGAGGCGTTATATCGATGATATTATTTTAATTTGGGATGGGTCTATCACAGATTTAGAATCATTTATTGATAATTTAAACACTAATAGTCACTTTCTTAACTTTACTTCACACATTAGCACACAATCTATCACTTTTCTTGACTTAGAGATTAAAGTGAGTCCGGATAAAACTAGATTAAATTGCAATACTTATAAAAAAAAACACTACGAAAAACAGCTATATCGACTATACAAGTTGCCACCTGTCTAGTTGGCTTACGAATATCCCTAAAGGACAGTTTCGCCGTTTAAAACGTAACTGTACATCCAACAATACTTTTCTGGAAGAAGCAGAAGATATGACTTCTCTCTTCAAAGACAAAAATTATCCGGACACACTTTTAACCCAGTCCCTTAATCATGTTAAACTTCTAGATAGGACCACGTTTTTCACACCAAAAGATAATGACACTACATCCACAGAACATTCAATTAAACTAATTCTACCTTATAATTATGAATATAAAAAAATTGAACAAATCATCAATAAGCACTGGTATATGGTTAAACAAGATAAAGATATAGGAAGATTGCTGCCAGACCGAGCCCCTATTGTATATAAAAAGGCCCCCAATTTGGGGATAACGATTGCACCAAGTATAAAACCACCCATAAAAACTCATAATATGTCTGAGACGTGGCTAAATACAAAAGTTTTTTTTAGATGTGGAATATGCCCCAATTGTATGAAAGTGAAGGGCCCTAAAAAAACGATAGAAATTTCATCATGCACCACTGACTTTAAATGGATCATTAAAGAACACATTTCGTGCCACACAAGTGGAGTACTATATTTGATACAGTGTGGATGTATGAAACAATACATTAGGAGAACAAAAAGACCATTAAAGACTAGAATTGCTGAACACTTAACAAACAAAAAAAATGGAAACCTAAAACACCCTTTATCAGCCCATTTTGCAAAATTTCACAATAAAGAAATTACTACCTTCTTCTACACAGGCTTACAAACTATCAAGAAAGATTGGAGAGGAGGCAGCTTCATTGTTAAAATGTCTAAGGCTGAAAGTCAGAAGATTTATGAATTCAATTCTCTAGAGCCGAATGGCCTGAACTCGAATTTTGAACTTTTTGGATTTCTGTAGAGTGTGTCCCGCTCTCCCCATGGAGGCCCCCCTTTTCCACTTGGGGGCCCCCATGGGGGAGCTGGACCCACTCTATCATTGCTCTGCGTGACAAGCCATCCTTTAACCTTTCTGTATACTAATTACTTTCAGTGTCTTTATTATGTATATTTATAGTATTTTATGTTATTTTATTTATGTACTTATTTTGCATTTTTCATTTATGTACTTATTTTGCATTTTTCACCTTTTTTATTTCTCTAATTTTCTACTTTTTTCTATCTTTTACTTTTCTATTTTAATTTCATTTTATTTTCATTTTTTCTTCGCTTTTATAAAATTTTTTTAATTTTCTATATTATTTTTATTTATATTTATTTTTATTATTTTTATTATTATTTCTATCTCAGTATTATAGACTCTATCTGTACATCTTACTGTGTGTCATATTTACCATTCCAATGTTTATAATATATATAATACTATATTTAAATAAGAACGCATATATACTGATTCTAAATGTGAACATTGTTCTTTCAAGATGAAACAACCCTATGTTCCCCGTTCCATTCCGCTATTTGCGGAAGATCTAAACAGAAACACACCTGTTACAATTAGACAGGTAACATGTATAAAAGGACTTTGAGCTTCACTGTTAAAGATATCTCTACTGAGGAAAGGGTTATATATAAAGTACCCTGAAACGCGTCTAGAGAAAGAAATATTTACCGCATGACCACCGCAATCCACAAACCGCTATCACCTACCTCCGATACAACTCCATCATCTGCTGTTTTCACACCTGGCTGTAATCCATCCGCCATTCCACCAGACGCCGAGAGATCCTCCACGAGGCTTTCCTTCCTTTGTTTCCAGAGTAAGATCCATCCATCTCCGAGCACATCTCCACCTCCGGAGCCACTCCGTGACCGGTGACTTCTCCTCGGCCTGCGGCAACCGGGCCCGTCACCGCAAGCGCATGCCAGCGCTGGACACAGCCTCCATTACATCTGCCATCGAGCTTGCAATTATTCCGTGACCGGTGATCTTTTCTTTGGCCTGTGGCATCCGGGCCCGTCACCGTAAGCGCATGCTAGCGCTGGACACAGCCTCCATACATCCATCTCTCGGACGTCTAGCCAAAACTACCTTTAGGAGTTGATAGCTATATCACTTTGTGAACTGTTCTAAATCACATGAGAACGGAGTGTACCGCACATAAGTACACTATGTCGGTTTGCAATATATTGGGTTAGTGGTAGAACATAATTTACATGCAATTTTTTTACATCTTTTAATATATGCTTTGTATTCAAATATCATACCTCCCCACAAGGGCCCTGTGGTAGGAGGCATTTATGTATTAGATTTGCATTATTTATTTTATGTCTCATTTGCAATATTTTATATCAATTTATATTAAATGTGTACATCATTTAAAGTGAAGCACAGTCCGATTTATTAATTTTTTCTGTAATTTCATCATCATGTACCATTTTATGGTATTAGTCTAGAGGCTTTTGGTACCCCCCTTTTTACCCTTATATATTATTTTGTACTAGTATTTTTTTTGGTGTAAATACTTTCCATTTAGCCTCGACTAATCTATATTGTGAGCTGCACATACCCCAATTTCTTTCAGATTTGTAAATTACTTCTATTAAAAAATCTTAATCCTTGCAATAGTTATTAGCTTCTGAAGTTGAGTTGTTATTTTCTGTCTAACTGCTTTCTGATGACTCACATCCCGGGAGCTGTCCAGCTCCTATGGGGATATTCTCCCATCATGCAAGGGATATTCTCCCATCATGCACAGCTCCCGGGACATGACATCATCATTGTGCAGTTAGACAGAAAACTTCAGAAGCTAATAACTATTGAAAGGATTAAGATTTTTTAATAGAATTAATTTACAAATCTGTTTAACTTTCTGGAGCCAGTTGATATATTTATAAAAAAAAGTTTTTGCCTGGAATACCCCTTTAAATCCCCTGTCTTCCCGATTCTGATATTCCTCATACCTAAATGCATTGAGATGCTGACATGTGATTGACTGCCTAGGTTTTTAGGCTTACAAGCAATTGAACTGGTGTACCTAATTAAGTGGACAGTGAGTGTATATGCACTTAAAGGGGTACTCCTCCAGACATCTTGTTCGCTATCGAAAGTATAGGAGATAAGATGTCCGATTGCAGAGGGTCCGGCTGATCTCCAGCACCCCAGTAATCCGCAGCATGGAGGGAACTCCGCTCTGTGCCGGATTATGATTGACCACAGCCATCACGCCCCCTCCTATAGTCATTAATGGAGGGGGCGTGAGGACCACAGCCGTAAATGTTCAGAATGCTCAGGTGCTAGGCCAGAGATCGTGGGGGGTCCCAGCAGCCAAATAGGGGATAAGATGTCTAGGGGCGGAGTACCCATTTTTGACTGCCAACGGGAAGTTTGCAGACACACAGAGCTATGGCAGCAGCAGGGACCTTGCTCTGTTGAAACTCTGTGTGTGCCGGCAGCGCATCCACGGCATCAAATACGCTGCAGATGCGCCCCTGTGTGAACGTACCCGAATGGGGTACATAGTTACATAGATAGTACGGTCGAAAAAAGACATATGTCCATCAAGTTCAACCAGGGAATTAAGGGGTAGGGGTGTGGCGCGATATTGGGGAAGGGATGGGATTTTATATTTCTTCATAAGCATTAATGTTACTTTGTTCCATGAATGTATCTAATCCTGTTTTAAAGCTGTTAATTGTTCCTGCTGTGACCAGTTCCTGAGGTAGACCGTTCCATAAATTCACAGTCCTCACGGTAAAGAAGGCGTGTCGCCCCTTGAGACTAAACTTTTTCCTCTTCAGACGGAGGGAGTGTCCCCTCGTCCTTTGGGGGGGTTTAACCTGGAACAGTTTTTCTCCATATTTTTTGTATGGGCCATTAATATACTTACATACGTTTATCATATCCCCCCTTAAACGTCTCTTCTCAAGACTAAACAATTGTAACTCCTTTAATCGCTCCTCATAGCTAAGATGTTCCATGTCCCATATTAGTTTAGTCGCGCGTCTCTGCACCCTTTCCAACTCTGCAGTGTCCCTTTTATGGACAGGTGCCCAAAACTGAACAGCATATTCCAGGTGAGGCCGTACCAATGCTTTATAAAGGGGGAGTATTATGTCCCTGTCCCTTGAGTCCATGCCTCTTTTGATACATGACAATATCCTGCCGGCTTTGGAAGCAGCAGCCTGACATTGCATGCTATTCTGTAGTCTGTGATCTACAAGTACACCCAGATCCTTCTCTACCAGTGACTCTGCCAGTTTAATCCCCCCTAAGACATACGATGCATGCAGGTTATTAGTACCCAGATGCATAACTTTACATTTATCCACATTGAACCTCATTTGCCAAGTGGATGCCCAGACACTTAGTCTATCCAAGTCATCTTGTAACTTATGCACATCCTCTATAGACTGTACCGTGCTACAAAGCTTGGAGTCATCTGCAAAGATAGAAACAGAGCTGTTAATACCATCCTCTATATCATTGATAAATAAATTAAACAACAGCGGGCCCAGTACTGAACCTTGGGGTACACCACTAATAACCGGGGACCAATCAGAGTACGAATCATTGACCACCACTCTCTGGGTACGATCCATGAGCCAGTGTTCAATCCAGTTACAAACTAAAATTTCCAAACCCAAAGACCTTAACTTACCTGTCAGACGTCTATGAGGGACAGTATCAAACGCTTTAGCAAAATCCAGAAACACTATATCCACAGCCATTCCTCTGTCAAGGCTTCTACTCACCTCTTCATAAAAGCAAATTAGATTGGTTTGACAACTTCTATCCTTAGTAAACCCATGCTGGCTATCACTTATAATACAATTATCCCCTATGTATTCCTGTATGTAATCCCTTATAAGTCCTTCAAACAATTTACCCACAATGCACGTTAAACTTACCGGTCTATAGTTTCCTGGGGAAGACCTAGAGCCCTTTTTGAAGATTGGCACCACATTCGCCTTGCGCCAGTCCCTTGGCACAATATCAGACACCAGAGAATCTCTAAATATCATGAACAGGGGTACAGATATTACTGAACTTACCTCTCTAAGAACTCTTGGGTGTAGTCCATCCGGCCCTGGGGATTTGCTTACATTTATATCACTTAACTTACCTTGTACCATCTCTACATTAAGCCAGTTCAGTACATTACATGATGTGTTACCAGCACTGACCTGGCCAATGTCAGCTCCTTTTTCCATAGTGTATACAGAACTAAAGAACCCATTCAGTAGCTCCGCCTTCTCTTGATCGCCTGTGACAACCTCCCCATTATCATTATTAAGGGGTCCTACATGCTCTGTCCTTGGTTTTTTTTTCATTTATATATCTAAAAAAATATTTAGGATTAGTTTTGCTTTCTTTGGCCACCTGTCTCTCGTTTTTAATTTTTGCTGTTTTTATTACATTTTTACAGATTTTATTAAGCTCTTTGTACTGTTTAAATGTTATCGCTGACCCATCAGATTTGTATTTTTTGAAGGCTATTTTTTTGTTGTTTATTGCTCTTTTAACATCATGTGTCAGCCATGTAGGATTTAGTTTTAATCGTTTATATTTGTTCCCCTTTGGTATATATTTAGAATTATAGTTATTTAGAGTTGATTTAAAGATGTCCCATTTACCTTCTGTATCAGTATTTGACAACACCTCCCCCCAGTCTTTGTCCTGTAGTGCAGCCCTCAGCCCAGGGAAGTTTGCCTTTTTAAAGTTATATGTTTTTGCTTTCCCCGCCTGTCTTTGTTTTCTACATTTTAAGTCAAAAGTAACTATATTGTGGTCGCTATTACCAAGGTTTTCCCGCACAGTTACATTACCAACCAGCTCTGCGTTGTTGGAAATGATCAGATCCAACAAGGCATCACTTCTTGTTGGGTCCTCCACAAACTGGCCCATAAAATTATCCTGCAATAAATTTAGGAATTGTCGCCCCTTTGTAGTTTTAGCCAACCCCGGACCCCAATCTATATCTAGATAGTTAAAATCTCCCATTATTACCACTGTACCTGCCCGGGCGGCCCTCTCTATTTGTTTATGAAGCCGAACTTCTATCTCTTCAGTGATATTAGGGGGTCTGTAGATTACCCCAAATATTATTTTTTCAGTATTTCCCTCCTTTTGTAATTCTACCCACAGTGATTCCACCTCCTCAAAATCATCACACACTATGGCATCGTTCACGCTGTCTTTCATACCACTTCTTACATACAGACAGACTCCACCACCTTTTCTGTTCATTCTATCCTTGCGAAACAATGTAAACCCCTGCAGATTGACAGCCCAGTCATGCGAGGAGTCCAGCCATGTCTCAGTGACCCCAACTATATCAATATGTTCCTCCAGTATCAAGGCCTCAAGCTCCCCATTTTATTTGCTAGGCTTCTGGCATTTGTGAACATACACTTTACATTTCCATCCTTTATGTTATTGGGGTTAATGGGATTCAAGGGTGTAAGTTTTATTTTCCTATGAAGCCTATTCCTATTAACTATTCTAACCCCTCCCTCTGCTCCACCCCCAGGTACATTTATAATTCCCACCTCTCTATCTACACTATCTTCCCCCTCTTTGCTGTAGGTTCCCTCCCCCAAAGTCCCTAGTTTAAGCACTCCTCCACCCTTCTAGCCATCTTCTCCCCAAGCAAAGCTGCACCCTCCCCATTGAGGTGCAGCCCGTCCCTACGGTAGAGCTGGTAACCGACAGCGAAGTCAGCCCAGTTCTCCAGCCCAGTTCTCCATGAACCCAAACCCTTCCTTCCTACACCAAGCCGTACATACAGACCTTATTACTGGGCAGAATTTCAGAAGGAAGATACATGGCCCTATGAAGTGGCATCTAATCCTTGGCCAATTCATATTTTCACCTTTAATGGGGAAGGCAATATTTCATCATACTGCGGACTTCTATTAATACATAAGACCCAGTGGTATTTTACATGTGGAGAGTTAAACAACTGCCTTCATGTAATTTCCACTTACTGAGTACTTCTGTTACCATGGATATTATTTTTCACACACTATCTAACACCCACGTTACAATTATTCTGTAAAGAGTATGTTTCAGGCAATAACATGTCCATGATAACTAACTGCAGCCAAAGGTGTCCACACTAGTGATGTCGCGAACATAAAATTTTCAGTTCGCGAACGGCGAACGCGAACTTCTCCAAAAGTTGGCGAACCTCCATTGACTTCAATGGGCAGGCGAATTTTAAAACCAACAGGGACTTTTTCTGGCCCCAATAGTGATGGAAAAGTTGTTTCAAGGGGACTAACACCTGGACTGTGTCGTGCCGGAGGGGGATCCACATAGATTCCCCCATATTAGGCAGCACATAATGCAGGACGGTGGACCACCAAAATAAATTATTTTGTAAATAACATTTTGAATCAAATAAAGAAGCAGAGTTTATCCCTCTCTGTATTTTTTTGTTGTTGAAAATTTAACTTAAAAAATCACACGCAACAAGCGTTCCATGGTGTAATGGTTAGTACTCTGGAAAATTCAAGTATAAATTATCAGAAAGTCCAGAAGACTCTATAATGCAGTACGGAGAAACACAAAAAGAAATCCTTTTCAAAATAAAATTTTTCATCAAATAAAGATGAAAGCAGCGGCCAGAAAAATTGCAGCACCAGAGGCCGGAAAAATTAGGCATGTACACATGGCTGGAAAATTTGGTATTGTCGCAGCCGCTGCTGTAGCAGCGGGCAGAAAAATTTCTGTTTGTTTCCCAGGCAGAAAGTGCCCTAAAACATTGCGGCTTGAACCCTAGTTGGTGACGAATAAGTCACGCAAGTCATCCTTGGTCGCCACCTTACCCAGACGGAACGTGATTGGTCGGATTCTTCAAAAAAGAGTTGCCGCCGATGCCTCTTGGAATTCTCCAAAGAGGAAATACATGTCTCATCCCTGATTGGTCGCCAGCCGGACCTGCCCAGCAGTAATTGGTCGAATTCTTCAAAAAATATTTGTCGCCGATGCCTCTAGGAATCCCCAAAGAGGAATTATACGTCTTTAACCTGATTGGTCGCTGCCCGGACCTGCCCAGCAGCGATTGGCTGAAAGATTTGAAAGACATCCTGCCGCCACCAGCAGCAAAGACTTGCAACCTGAACTCATACGTCCCCTCTCTGATTAGCTCACTCAAAGTCCCGAACAGCCAATCAGAGTTAAGCCTACCATCCCCATGCCCATGTTTGGATGACATCCCCTCACCGACTTTTTCCTATGACAGCGTAACTGTACACAGCCATGCACGGCACGTTCCTGATTGGTCGCCCCCATACCATCCAGCAGCGAGCGACCAATCAGCTTCAAGAGGCCCATCTTCATTCAAAATCCACCGCGGCAACCCTGCATAGCGTCACCAGGTTTACCTAATGCGCAGTGTAGGTGATATACCTGCCCTGACCATGCTTTGCAGACCAGGTATCAGTGGTCAGATGGACCCTTGCCCCAACACTGTGTGCCAGACATGCCATTACCTCCTGTTGCACAATCGAGTACAGATTGGGGATTGCCTTTTGTGCAAAGACATTTTGGCTGGGTACCTTCCACGGCGGTGTCCCAATAGCTAAAAAACATTTTTTTTTTTTTTTTTTAATTTCGGCCCGGTACCTTCCACTGCGATGTCCCAATAGCTAAAAAATGTATTTGCCAAAGGATAAGTTAGCCTGCACTATTGGTTACAAACTACTATATGGACCTGGCTAGCAGGTGCCAGCTGCTGGGCTAAAATATACAACAACAGGAGAATACAGCAGCACACTGTTAGCACAAAGATATAGATAAGACATGAGTATATAGATACAACATTAAAAGCTATACAGCTATGGTGCAAAAAATGAAAATATAAAATGATTAAGTTATGAATAGTGAGGTACTTAGCTTGCAATTTGGCGGCCAAATAGCTTGGACCATCCCACCACGGTTTGGTGACCTCATTGGGACGGACCCTACACTATGAATATGCCTCTGTGTGAACAGTTCAGCAGGCATTGCAGGATTTGAAACATCCAAGACACCTAATATACACTTGATACAGGTGGGTGGGGTGCAAGAGCTGTATAAAAATGTTTTGCTATTTTTTTGTACTTTTTTTTAATTTTTTTTAATTTAAAAACATTTTTTTTTTAAAGCCGGCGGGCTATGAGTTCAGAAAAGCCAGCTGTCACACCACATATGATTTGCACTAGTGTGACAATCAGCTCAGCAGGCCCAAAAACTCTCAAGTGTGAAGTGAACTGACTGATGTTAATTTCACAGCCAAAAAAGTTTTTAATTTTTTTATTTACACTACGGTCACACCACATATGATTTGCACTAGTGTGACAATGAGCCCAGCAGGCCCAAAAACTCCCAAGTGTGACGTGAACTGACTGATTTTATTTCACAGCCAAAAAAGGGTCTGCTAGTGATTGGCTGTAATGTGTCTGCTGACTGTGACACACAGTAATGAATAGGGGGCAGATCAAACTTCACATATGTTTGCCCAGCGAGGGGAACGCGAACAAGCGAAATTCGCCGGGAACCGTTCGCCGGCGAACAATTCGCGACATCTCTAGTCCACACAGGGATTTCTCGAACTCAATGACCCAGATTTATCAATGAATGTCTACAGTAGAGCTATTTTCCCACGTTTATTTGGGTGGTGGGTTTGACTAGCGTGCATCTTATTTATCAAGACGGTGCAGCAGGATGATGAATTTTGCGCAGCTCTGCTGTGGTGGAAAAAACCTCTACCACATACACTTTTTCTAGACCCTTGTGAGGGAGGGAAGTAGACACTTTCCTGGGTCCTGAATTTGGCAGGTGAGGTGTTTTTACTTACTTTCACAGAGCTACTGGGACATTTTTACTTGTATTTTAGATGCTACAATCAAATTTGATTGCAGTGTCTAAGGGGTTAAAGCCGGGCATCACCGTGATTGGTGATGTCTGGCATTAGAGATGGGTCCTGGTGGCAGATAGCCACCAGGACCACCCAGCTATGACCCGCATTCAGCTTCTGTGTGTCATAGAAGGGGAGTGGGATGCTGTCGTCCACAAGAGGTTAAAGGTTGAATTGTGGAAGGTAGAAGTGATTCTCACACCTACTGGTAGGTGGTGTAGCTTAGCTTTGCGCCTAAAAAAGTACCTTTGCGCACAAAATAGCGACTTTTGACAAAAGTCGCAAATGTTAAATACGTGACCACTGCATGGTCAAAAAGAAAAAGTTCTTCGGGTAGGCAAAAAGAGTGAAACTGTCTATATCAAAAGATGCATAAAAGTCTCTAAATATGCTGCTTGCGTCTGAACTGTGCCTAAACATAGACAAAAAATGCTCTAAAAGCAATGATAAATCTCCCCCCATGACTTTTATATAATAAGCAAACTTGACTAGGTAAACAGGTGGGGCCAAAACTGTGCCAACATGTCAGTTGTTGCAGTTTGTATGCTGTCTGTAACATAATGCAGTTTTATTGTCCAGATAGTATTGCTGGTAAAACTGCAGCAGAACAAATGTTCCCTGCAGCTCCACCATCGGGGACAGAATTACACAGTGCCCATTAAAATGAATGGGCTTTCTATTTAAAGGGTACCTCTCATCAAATAAACTTTTTATATATTTTAGATTAATGAATGTTGAATAACTTTCCAATAGCATGTTAATGAAAAATATGCTTCTTTCTATTGTATTTTTCCCGATCAGTCCTGTCAGCAAGCAGTTCTGACTCATGCTGGAGTCCTAAACACTCAGAGCTGCAAGCCTGCTTTGTTCACAGCCAAACAGGCTGTGAACAAAGCAGGCTGACAGCTCTGAGTGTTCTCCTTTGTGAACAAAGCAGACTGGCAGCTCGTAGTGTTTAGGACTCCAGCATGAGTCTGAAATGCTTGCTGACAGGACTGGTAGGGAGACCCCGAGTGGTCATTTCTTCAAAGTAGAACATTAAATAGAAAAAAGCATATTTTTTAATAACATGCAATTGTAAAGTTATTCTGCATACATTAATCTATAATATATCAAAAGTTTTTTTTGATGAGAGGTACCTTTTAAAGGGGTACTCCCGTGGAAAACTTTATTTTTTTTTTTTTAAATCAACTGCTGCCAGAAAGTTAAACAGATTTGTAAATCACTTTTATAAAAAAAATCTTAATCCTTCCAGTACTTTTTAGGGGCTGTATACTAAATAGAAATTGAAAAAAGAAATTCATTTCCTCTGATGTCATGACCACAGTGCTCTCAGCTGACCTCTGCTGTCCATTTTAGGAACTGTCCAGAGCAGCATATGTTTGCTATGGGGATTTTTTCCTGCTCTGGACAGTTCATGAAATGGACAGCAGAGGTAAGCAGAGAGCACTGTGGTCATGACATCAGTGGAAATACATTCCTTTTTTCGATTTCTCTTTAGTATACAACCCCTAAAAAGTACTGGAAGGATTAAGATTTTTTAATAGAAGTGATTTACAAATCTGTTTAACTTTCTGGTGCCAGTTGATTTAAAAAAAAAAAAAAAAAAAAAAAAAAAAAGGTTTTCCACGGGAGTACCCCTTTAAGACATTTCCGGTTCTCCAGAGTAAACATTGCCCATTATAGCTACCCTACACTACCCTAAGATGTGGGTACTGAGTGTGGGGCCCTACTATTTTATTCACTAATAGGGAATCTAATGTTGTATTCACATTAACCAAAAAGAAGAAAAATTGGAGTCACTTAAAGCGCAACTGTCATGAGATTTTAGCCCCCCCAGACTACTACAATATTGTTACAGATGTCCATAACATGAGTGTAACCATACCTTTATGGGTTTTCCTCCTTCTTTTATGACTTATAAAATACATTTATACAGCTGTCTGGCACAGCAGATTGGCGTGGCTTGGGGTTCGCAAAGCCCCACCGCCGCCACACCTATCCTCTCCTTTCAGTGCTAGGATCGCTGTCTAGTAAGACACAGCACATCCACAGTGCATATGCCCCTCCTGACGTGCGCGCGCCACCGCCCTGCATTGACAGAGTTAGCCTATGCGCTCCCGCTGCCTATGCGCTCACTGAGCAGGTTCAGTACTACAGGAAGGGAGGGGCGCATGCGCTGGGTCATACTACACAGTGATCTCAGCGCGGAAAGGAAAGGATAGGCGTGGCGGCGGTGGGGCTTTACGAACCCTAAGCCACGCCTATCCGACTGTGCCTGACCGATCGAAAAATGTATTTTATAAGTTATAAAAGAAGGAGGAAAACCCATAAAGGTATGGTTACACTCATGTTATGGACACCTGTAACAACATTGTAGTAGTCTGGGGGGGCTAAAAACCTATGACAGTTGTGCTTTAACCTCTTAAGGACTCAGGGTGTACCGCGCGCTGTTAACCCTTCAGACACGGCGATCAAAGTTGACCGCCACGTCTGAAAACGAAAGTAAACGCTTCCTGGCAGCTCAGTCGGGCTGATCGGGACATCGCGATAAAATTGTGATGTTCCGATCAGCTGGGACACAGGCGGAGGTCTCCTTAACTCTCTCCGCGGCGTCCGATCGTCGATTGATTGCTCCAAGTCTGAGCTACAGGCTTGAGCAATAAAGCCCCTATCTGACTGATCCCTTCAAAGCTATGGCTTTGCAGGGATCAGCATAGGAGATCAATGTGTGCAGTGCTATAGCTCCCTATGGGAGCTCTAGCACTGCAAAAAAAAAGTGAAAAAAAAAAGTTAATAAAGGCCATTTAACCCCTTCCCTAATAAAAGTTTGAATCACCCCCCTTTTCCCATAAAGAAAAAAAAACTGTGTAAATAAAAATTAACATATGTGGTATCACCACGTGCGTAAATGTCCGAACTATAAAATCATAGAATTAATTAAACTGCACGGTCAATGACGTACGCGCAAAAAAATTCCAAAGTCCAAAATAGCGTATTTTTGGTCACTTTTTATATCATAAAAAATTAATAAAAAACGATCAAAAAATTCGATCAACACAAAAAAAGTACCGATAAAAACTTCAGAACACGGCGCAAAAAATGAGCCCTCATACTGGCCCGTACGCAGAAAAATAAAAAAGTTACAGGGGTCAGAAGATGACAATTTTAAACTCATAAATGTTTCTGCATGTAGTTATGATTTTTTTCAGAAGTGCGACAAAATCAAACCTATATAAGTAGGGTATCATTTTAACTGTATGGGCCTACAGAATAAAGATAAGGTGTCATTTTGACCAAAAAATGCACTGCGTAGAAACGGAAGTCCCCAAAATTTACAAAATGAAATTTTTTCTTCTATTTTGTCACACAATTATTTTTTTTTCTGTTTCGGCGTGGATTTTTTGGTAAAATGACTAATGTCACTGCAAAGTAGAATTGGTGGCGCAAAAAATAAGCCATCATATGGATTTTTAGGTGCAAAATTGAAAGCGTTATGATTTTTAGATGGTGATGAGGAAAAAATGAAAATGCAAAAACGGAAAAACGCTGAGTCCTTAAGGGGTTAAATACAATAAAATAATACAGTTTATTGGTATGCATTAAAAACAATGGTATTTCATGATAAAAAGGAGAAACAGAATCACAAAAAACATAACAGTGATATCACCGGTACATCTGCCAAAGAACAAGATGGTAATGTGTGGGTAAACGTGACACTAATATACACTAAAGTGCAGAGAAAGAGCAGCAAATGGCACACTATATGGCGTAAGTAAACGTAAGTACAGAGTAAAGAAGTTTAAAGTGCCATAAACATAAAGTGCTAGGTTACATGGAAAACATCAAACTATACCAATGTATAGCTGTCACGCCCCCTCCCATAGGCTTGCATTGAGGGGCGGAGCGTGACAACACACGGGGGCACAGGCGTGACGTCACACGCCGCCCGCCCTGTGATCGCCCGTAATCAGGAATGATTATAAACGGGGTGCCGCGTGCATGATCGCGGGGGTCCCCAGCAGAGGGACTCCTGCGGTCAGGCGTCTTATCCCCTATCCTTTGGATAGGGGATAAGATGTCTAAGCACCGGAGTACCCCTTTAAACACAACATGACACTTGGACTATGCATGTAACATAATACTCATGACTAGATTTATAATTATATATTAGACATTTGCCGATTGGGTTGCCTGAGGCTCTTTGCCCAGTGCCTTGGCTACAGGGGTCCCTTGGCATTTAAAACACTTCTCCCCAAAACATTATATTTAAGTTTATGCTAGACATTTTTATGCTAGACAACTGATATAGATAACATTTTGAAATTTCTGTTACCTTATATTGACTACGTGCATTACTTTAGAAAGTATCCTGTGCTTGAACATAATAATATGACATTAGAGACATTTGACATATGATATCAAGTAGACTGTGAAATTTTGAGTGTTACAGTACTACTGTATGTGACTTGTGGTGTACATTACTTGTACGTGTACATTGTGTGTACATGACTATGTGTACTTTTAGGTGTACATTAGTGTATCACACAGACTGTTTGTTGTAAATGATGCTGGTGGTGGGGTTACATGTGCTTCTCCCAAGTAGATCAGGACAAACCCCTGTAAGGATACAACTATTCATCAGAAAAAGACTGTACACAGTGACCTTTTGTAGTACAATAACTTATATACATTTTATTAGACCTTGACAAACATATTATAGGACCATGACATTTCAATGTACCTCCGTAACCATTTTACTGAACCAAAAATATATTACTTTGAGTATTTACACAACAGTTCGTGTACTGCTCAGTAGTCCATATACACAAGGAGTCTTTTGTTCAGTCAGCTCAGGGTCCGGTCCTGAGGAGACTGGCATGCAGCTAACATTGCATCTCCTACCCCAAGGAGTCTCTCGGCCAAAGCTGGGCACATTGCTTACTAAGATTATTTGCAAAAAGAAAAAAACTTTTCTTAACAAGTCTGTCAGGCACATTTCTTGAACGTTGCAGGAATCTGGAACAACAAAGAGGTGCTACTGCATGACAGTCAGTTAGTCTGACAACCAAGTCTGGTTAAAGTTTTTCTGTACATAAAGTTACTTAGAGACCTGTCTTTCCCAGTTGTGAGATGAACCTGGGGTTGCGAGACTGGGCCCCTTGCATGGGGTCAACGTGGGTGTTCCATGAGACATGGGACAAGCGGGAATCAGTAATGGTTGGACTGACTGTAACCACTACTTGTACTCCAGCGGCTTGCGCCACTGCAGGATTACTTGTTCGTGCCTGCTGATCCAGCCAAACCTCCGCCACTGCAGGAGTAGGCCGAGGCACTTGAGTTGGTACCCGCTGGTTGGGCCACACCTCCTTGACAGCTGTAGTAGGCCTGGGTACTTTTCTTGGTGCCCGCTGGTTAGGCCAAACCTCCTCGCTCATAGGAGTAGGCCTGGGCACATCTGTACAGGACCCTTGATGCAGATACTGGGGATCCACTGCTGAGGGATCTGTTGGCTTGGACAAGTATGGTGGAGCCATGGCAAGCTCCTCGGGCATGCCTGTGGAGGCCTGTGGACACAGATGATTTGAGTGTACCGTCTCTTTAAGAGGAAAATATATATCAGAAAAAAATCCCAATAGCGCTCAGATCCAACACCAATCACCTAAAAGAATAAAATGAACTCACTCGGTGTATGCGGTGAACTACACCCAGAATGGATGAGTTCCCACAAGACACCTGAGAGCCAGAACTAACGTATAGTACAGTAGACAAAACTTCATATGTTTCTCATATATCCAATTAAAGGAGAGCGCTCAGCATTCCGGATCCATGTGAATAGGGTCTGTGAGAAATAGATCAATAGGGCAAAAAAAGACAGAAAAAAACAGCGCTCAGAGAAGACACAGATCTCTAAATGCATATATGAATTCAATTTCAAAGTACCACTCACTTTACCAGGGGGGGATATGGAAAAGGAATTATAACCTTAGTCCAAATAGAACCCCCTGTCCAGGATAGCTTCAATATGCAGATCCATGCAAGGCACAGCAACATCCAATGGGTATATTTTGATTTTTTAATTGCGACACGTTTCAAAGGTCATAATTAACACCTTTTTCATCAGGCTTACTCATAAGGGGATGTCATGCCACGCCCCCTCCCATAGACATGAATGGAGAATGTGGGTGCTGCAGGGAGATCGCGGGGGTCCCAGCAGTGGGCCCCCTGCGATCAGACATCTTATCCCCTATCCTTTTGGATAGGGGATAATATGTTTACCCCTTTAAGCCGAACGGAGATACGGAGTCAGATAGTGCCTCCGGTCTGCTTATTTTTGACCTGTATCAGTTTTATTGCCAGACTAAAAACCGTGGCAGAGGTGTCAGCAGAGAGCACTGTGGTCAGACTGTAAAGAACTATGAAACTTCCTCTGGAGCATACAGCAGCCGATAAGTACTGGAAGGAGTAAGATTAGAAATAGAAGTAATTTACAAATGCGTACAACTTTCTGGCATCAGTTGATTAAAAAACATTTTTCCCAACGGAGTACCATGTTAGGTGTTAATTCTACAACATAGTTCATAGTTTTAGAATATGCTACTAATGTAACTAATATAACCATCACATGATCAGCTATAGATCTATTCTCACAGAACAGTCAGTTCTTACTGTAAAGCTTCAGAAATAGGGAATGATCTCATTTATTGTTGGAACTGTAATCAAAATCCACAGACAGCGCTGTCAAGACCATGGGTAATATCATACTGTCAGTGGTGCATCATACCATACAAACCTATTGTCTAAAACCATAAACACTATGGATCAATGACCTCCTCAGTATGATCAGTTTACAGTTTTCCTAGAAATGTGCATTTTCCTGTACACAGAATAACAAATATCTTTCTAGTGCAGTACAAGACAGGCTAGCTTCAGTCTTATTGTGAATTAAATTGAAGGATTGGGTCATGATGTAGAATATAAAAAGGAAAAGGTGGACCAACATGTTGTATCTCTGACCTCATGGAATAAACTTCACGTGGCAGGAAAGCCAGTGCCTCCTCACCTCTTCTTTCAAGCCATCAAATTGTGGTATCCCGGTACCGTATAGTATACCGTACCTTGTGTGGTGGTCCCCAAAGTCAGAGTTACTTCATTACTGTAGGGTCCACCTGGTGGGATAGCCCCTAGTCGCCTCTTCATTCTTCAATTTTGTGATGTTTACATGTATATGTAATTGTATATTTAATTGTTGAATATAGTGTCGCAGGACCTTAGGTCACATGACTAGTGTTAATTCTAGTAAGGTATGTTGTAGGACCTTCCTAGGTCACATGGGTGGTCACATGGTTAGACCATAATTCCTTGTAAAGTGAATGACAGATGGTATGGACCAATGAGCTCAAGGCCAGCCCCTGCCCATATAAGGGAGCTGCCAGCCAATTCTTGCTCTCTTGCTCCTGAGCTGCAAAGCAAGCAGCATATCTCTTGATTCCGGATTATCAGACTGAGCAGATCTGTTATATCCTTCAAGACAAGCTTAGGCCTGAAGCCTGCCAGCCTCGGCCTGAATCTAATCGTAAGTTACAATACAACTCCCCGCTAAAGCAAGCCTGAAGCGTGAACAATTATTTATTATACCTTCCTATCTCTCTTGGGATGGGTGGCGATAGGACAAGCATATACAGAGGAGCCCTCACGAGTGATAAGGGTTAAACAAGCACCCTTAAGTTACCGCACAGCTACACCCCATATACCCTACAACCTCAGGCTACCACAAAATAAAAACACACAAATAAATCTTGTCATGGAAAGCAGTTCTCCTGGTGACACCTGTGATGTCCCAGTACGGGACATGCATATCACAATCCTATCAGCTTGAGCCCTGCACGTCCCCAGGGCTCACCTGCACTGTACCCCTATAATCTGTATAATTGTATTTATATGTAAAGGAACTTTGATATGGTCACATGGTTATTGATCACATGATAATGGTTGTCACATGTGAAAGTCACATGTTTTGTTACCCAGAGAGCACCAGGTGACCAGATGACCCGCAGCAAGCCTATGGGCTCCTTGCTCAGCCCCCCTTTATAAGGAAGGGAGGAGCTGCTCTTTTGCTCTTCTACCACACTTTCTGCTAAGGTCAAGTCTAGTCCAGACGTCTCGGAGCAAGTGTTAAAGGGGTAGTCCAGTGGTGAAAAACGTATCCCCTATCCTAAGGATAGGGGATAAGTTTGAGATCGCGGGGGGTCCGACCGCTGGGGCCCCCTGCGATCTCTCTGCACGGGGGCCACGCTCTCCGGCCAGATAGCGGGTGTCGACCTCCGTACGAAGTGGCGGCCGACACGCCCCCTCAATACATCTCTATGGCAGAGCCGGAGATTGCCAAAGGCAGCGCTTTGGCACTGCCATAGAGTTGTATTGAGGGGGCGTGTCGGCCGCCGTTTCGTGCAGAGGTCGACATGCCCCCTTCCCGCGGGCTGTCGGGGCTCCGTACAGGAGATCGCAGGGGGCCCCAGCGGTCGGACTCCGCGCGATCTCTAACTTATCCCCTATCCTTAGGATAGGGGATAAGTTGTTCATCACTGGGTTCACCACTGGACTACTCCTTTAAGCACATCTGGAGGCCTCATTTTACTGTAGCCTGTTGCAGAAGGGACCAAAAAAGGAAGTCTCATGTACGCAGCCATGTTAGATATATTGGTGGCTGTGTCCGGCTCCGCAAATTTTGACCGGGTACCTGCTGCAGCGAAGACTCTGCAGACACCAACGATCACAAGTAAGTCTCCGGTACCGGTGGCAAGTCACAGTAACCCCTTAGTGCCCAGCAGTGTCCCCGAATACTTGTCATTTAGTGGGGGAACACCACCCAGGATATTTCAGCCAAGTCAGACTCAGCCGCTGCAATACATCACCAAGCCTCTTAAAGAGACAGCACACTCAAATCATCTTAACGTGACAGGGCAACTTTTTCAAGATCTCGCTGACCGGTTGCAGCGGTTGTCCCTCTGGGCCAAGGAGGCCTGTCACCTAATCCTGTTACCGGAGGATGACGACTGGCCAGCTACCCCCGAAGGGGAAAGTCCCAAGTCATCTGAGAGTGTGCCAAAGCCTACTCCTAGGAGCGAGGAGGTTTTGCCTAGTCAGCGGGCACCAACGGAAGTGCCTCGGTCTACTCCAGCTGTTGTGGAGGTTTGGCTGGCCCACCAGGCACCAACTGCTCATCCCCCAACAGCCAGGAGGATCTTGCCAGCCCTGCCTACAGTCAATTTCAACAGTCCTGGTGTTCCAGTGTCAGCCCCTATATTCATGGGGAACCCTGTCCTAGCTGCTTACAATGGAGACTCCTTCACCCTGAGGGATTTCAAAGAGAAGATCCAGAGTTTGTTTGTATTTTACTTTCTTCCCCTAATCAACAGGTGCAAATGCTCACAGGACAACTCCGGAGGCCAGCATTAGAACAAGTCTGCACCTGGCCCACCTCCGAGAAGGCTGTAGAGCAGATCTTTGAAGGCTTATACCAGGTATTTTAGTCACATTCTCCATCAGAGGTATGTCTCCGGCTTTATGAAAGGCGACAGAAGCCAGGTGAGACATTGAGAGCTTATGCCGTAGCTAGAGATGAGCAAGCTTTTGAAAACCTTGATTTGGCCGATTCGCCATATTTCCTGAAAAAATTTGTTGAATTTATTTGCGGCAACTCTATATTAAAAACGGCTATTTCTGGCCTACAGAGAGCCTCAATAGAAGTATATGTTACGCCGAGCGCTCCGGGTCCCCGCTCCTCCCCGGAGCGCTCGCTTCACTCTCCCCGCGGCAGCGCTCCGGTCACGTCCTCTGACCCGGGGCGCTGCGATTCCGCTGCCAGCCGGGATGCGATTCGCGATGCGGGTAGCGCCCGCTCGCGATGCGCACCCCGGCTCCCCTACCTGACTCGCTCTCCGTCTGTTCTGTCCCGGCGCGCGCGGCCCCGCTCCCTAGGGCGCGCGCGCGCCGGGTCTCTGCGATTTAAAGGGCCACTGCGCCGCTGATTGGCGCAGTGGTTCCAATTAGTGTTTACACCTGTGCACTTCCCTATATCACCTCACTTCCCCTTCACTCCCTCGCCGGATCTTGTTGCCTTAGTGCCAGTGAAAGCGTTCCTTGTGTGTTCCTTGCCTGTGTGTCCAGACCTTCTGCCGTTGCCCCTGACTACGATCCTTGCTGCCTGCCCCGACCTTCTGCTACGTCCGACCTTGCTTTTGCCTACTCCCTTGTACCGCGCCTATCTTCAGCAGCCAGAGAGGTGAGCCGTTGCTAGTGGATACGACCTGGTCACTACCGCCGCAGCAAGACCATCCCGCTTTGCGGCGGGCTCTGGTGAAAACCAGTAGTGGCTTAGAACCGGTCCACTAGCACGGTCCACGCCAATCCCTCTCTGGCACAGAGGATCCACTACCTGCCAGCCGGCATCGTGACAGTAGATCCGGCCATGGATCCCGCTGAAGTTCCTCTGCCAGTTGTCGCTGACCTCACCACGGTGGTCGCCCAGCAGTCACAACAGATAGCGCAACAAGGCCAACAGCTGTCTCAACTGACCGTTATGCTACAACAGTTACTACCACAGCTTCAGCAGTCATCTCCTCCGCCAGCTCCTGCACCTCCTCCGCAGCGAGTGGCCGCTCCTGGGATACGCTTATCCTTGCCGGATAAATTTGATGGGGACTCTAAGTTTTGCCGTGGCTTTCTTTCCCAATGTTCCCTGCATCTGGAGATGATGTCGGACCTGTTTCCCACTGAAAGGTCTAAGGTGGCTTTCGTGGTCAGCCTTCTGTCCGGAAAAGCCCTGTCATGGGCCACACCGCTCTGGGACCGCAATGACCACGTCACTGCCTCTGTACACTCCTTCTTCTCGGAAATCCGAAGTGTCTTTGAGGAACCTGCCCGAGCCTCTTCTGCTGAGACTGCCCTGTTGAACCTGGTCCAGGGTAATTCTTCCGTTGGCGAGTATGCCGTACAATTCCGTACTCTTGCTTCAGAATTGTCCTGGAATAATGAGGCCCTCTGCGCGACCTTCAAAAAAGGCCTATCCAGCAACATTAAAGATGTTCTGGCCGCACGAGAAATTCCTGCTAATCTACATGAACTTATTCACCTAGCCACTCGCATTGACATGCGTTTTTCCGAAAGGCGTCAGGAACTCCGCCAAGATATGGACTCTGTTCGCACGAGGCGTTTCTTCTCCTCGGCTCCTCTCTCCTCTGGTCCCCTGCAATCTGTTCCTGTGCCTCCCGCCGTGGAGGCTATGCAGGTCGACCGGTCTCGCCTGACACCTCAAGAGAGGACACGACGCCGTATGGAGAACCTCTGCCTGTACTGTGCTAGTACCGAACACTTCCTGAGAGATTGTCCTATCCGTCCTCCCCGCCTGGAAAGACGTACGCTGACTCCGCACAAAGGTGAGACAGTCCTTGATGTCTACTCAGCTTCTCCACGTCTTACTGTGCCTGTGCGGATGTCTGCCTCTGCCTTCTCCTTCTCTACAGTGGCCTTCTTGGACTCTGGATCTGCAGGAAATTTTATTTTGGCCTCTCTCGTCAACAGGTTCAACATCCCGGTGACCAGTCTCGCCAGACCCCTCTACATCAATTGTGTAAATAATGAAAGATTGGACTGTACCATACGTTTCCGCACGGAGCCCCTTCTTATGAGCATCGGATCTCATCATGAGAGGATTGAACTTTTGGTCCTCCCCAATTGCACCTCGGAAATTCTCCTTGGACTTCCCTGGCTTCAACTTCATTCCCCTACCCTGGATTGGTCCACTGGGGAGATCAAGAGTTGGGGGTCCTCTTGTTCCAAGAACTGTCTAAAACCGGTTCCCAGTAACCCTTGCCGTAACTCTGTGGTTCCTCCAGTAACCGGTCTCCCTAAGGCCTATATGGACTTCGCGGATGTTTTCTGCAAAAAACAAGCTGAGACTCTACCTCCTCACAGGCCTTATGATTGCCCTATCGACCTCCTCCCGGGTACTACTCCACCCCGGGGCAGAATTTATCCTCTCTCTGCCCCAGAGACTCTTGCCATGTCCGAATACGTCCAGGAGAATCTAAAAAAGGGCTTTATCCGTAAATCCTCCTCTCCTGCCGGAGCCGGATTTTTCTTTGTGTCCAAAAAGGATGGCTCCCTACGTCCTTGCATTGACTACCGCGGTCTTAATAAAATCACGGTTAAGAACCGCTACCCCTTACCCCTCATCTCTGAACTCTTTGATCGCCTCCAAGGTGCCCACATCTTCACTAAATTGGACTTAAGAGGCGCCTATAACCTCATCCGCATCAGAGAGGGGGACGAGTGGAAAACGGCATTTAACACCAGAGATGGACACTTTGAGTATCTGGTCATGCCCTTTGGACTGTGCAACGCCCCTGCCGTCTTCCAAGACTTTGTCAATGAAATTTTTCGTGATCTGTTATACTCCTGTGTTGTTGTATATCTGGACGATATCCTAATTTTTTCTGCCAATCTAGAAGAACACCGCCAGCATGTCCGTATGGTTCTTCAGAGACTTCGTGACAACCAACTCTATGCCAAAATTGAGAAATGTCTGTTTGAATGCCAATCTCTTCCTTTTCTAGGATATTTGGTCTCTGGCCAGGGACTACAGATGGATCCAGACAAACTCTCTGCCGTCTTAGATTGGCCACGCCCCTCCGGACTCCGTGCTATCCAACGCTTTTTGGGGTTCGCCAATTATTACAGGCAATTTATTCCACATTTTTCTACCATTGTGGCTCCTATCGTGGCTTTAACCAAAAAAAATGCTGATCCCAAGTCCTGGCCTCCTCAAGCAGAAGACGCCTTTAAACGACTCAAGTCTGCCTTTTCTTCGGCTCCCGTCCTCTCCAGACCTGACCCTTCCAAACCCTTCCTATTGGAGGTTGATGCCTCCTCAGTGGGAGCTGGAGCTGTTCTTCTACAAAAAAATTCTTCCGGGCATGCTGTCACTTGTGGGTTTTTCTCTAGGACCTTCTCTCCAGCGGAGAGGAACTACTCCATCGGGGATCGAGAGCTTCTAGCCATTAAATTAGCACTTGAGGAATGGAGACATCTGCTGGAGGGATCAAGTTCTCCTGTTATTATCTACACCGACCACAAGAACCTCTCCTACCTCCAGTCTGCCCAACGGCTGAATCCTCGCCAGGCCCGGTGGTCTCTGTTCTTTGCCCGATTTAATTTTGAGATTCACTTTCGTCCTGCCGATAAGAACATTAGGGCCGATGCTCTCTCTCGTTCCTCGGATGCCTCAGAAGTTGAACTCTCTCCGCAACACATCATTCCACCTGACTGCCTGATCTCCACTTCTCCTGCCTCCATCAGGCAGACTCCTCCAGGAAAGACCTTTGTTTCTCCTCGCCAACGCCTCGGAATCCTCAAATGGGGTCACTCCTCCCATCTCGCAGGTCATGCGGGTATCAAGAAATCTGTGCAACTCATCTCCCGCTTCTATTGGTGGCCGACTCTGGAGACGGATGTTGTGGACTTTGTGCGTGCCTGCACTATCTGTGCCCGGGATAAGACTCCTCGCCAGAAGCCCGCTGGTTTTCTTCATCCTCTGCCTGTCCCCGAACAGCCTTGGTCTCTGATTGGTATGGATTTTATTACTGATTTACCCCCTTCCCGTGGCAACACTGTTATTTGGGTGGTCGTTGATCGATTCTCCAAAATGGCACATTTCATCCCTCTTCCTGGTCTTCCTTCTGCGCCTCAGTTGGCTAAACAATTTTTTGTACACATTTTTCGTCTTCACGGATTGCCTACGCAGATTGTCTCGGATAGAGGCGTCCAATTCGTGTCTAAATTCTGGAGGGCTCTCTGTAAACAACTCAAGATTAAATTAAATTTTTCTTCTGCATATCATCCCCAGTCCAATGGACAAGTAGAAAGGATTAACCAGATCTTGGGTGATTATTTGCGACATTTTGTTTCCTCCCGCCAGGATGACTGGGCAGATCTCCTCCCATGGGCCGAATTCTCGTATAACTTCAGGGTCTCTGAGTCTTCCTCCAAATCCCCATTTTTCGTGGTGTACGGCCGTCACCCTCTTCCCCCCCTCCCTACTCCCTTGCCCTCTGGTCTGCCCGCTGTGGATGAAATTTCTCGTGACCTTTCCATCATATGGAGAGAGACCCAAAATTCTCTCTTACAGGCTTCATCACGCATGAAGAAGTTCGCGGATAAGAAAAGAAGAGCTCCCCCCGTTTTTTCCCCTGGAGACAAGGTATGGCTCTCCGCTAAATATGTCCGCTTCCGTGTCCCTAGCTACAAGTTGGGACCACGCTATCTTGGTCCTTTCAAAATTTTGTGTCAAATTAATCCTGTCTCTTATAAACTTCTTCTTCCTCCCTCTCTTCGTATCCCTAATGCCTTTCACGTCTCTCTTCTCAAACCACTCATCCTCAACCGTTTTTCTCCCAAGTCTGTTCCTCCCACTCCTGTTTCCGGCTCCTCGGACATCTTCTCGGTCAAAGAAATTTTAGCTGCCAAAAAGGTCAGAGGGGAAAATTTTTTTTTAGTGGACTGGGAGGGTTGTGGTCCTGAAGAGAGATCCTGGGAACCTGAGGACAACATCCTAGACAAAAGTCTGCTCCTCAGGTTCTCAGGCTCTAAGAAGAGGGGGAGACCCAAGGGGGGGGGGTACTGTTACGCCGAGCGCTCCGGGTCCCCGCTCCTCCCCGGAGCGCTCGCTTCACTCTCCCCGCGGCAGCGCTCCGGTCACGTCCTCTGACCCGGGGCGCTGCGATTCCGCTGCCAGCCGGGATGCGATTCGCGATGCGGGTAGCGCCCGCTCGCGATGCGCACCCCGGCTCCCCTACCTGACTCGCTCTCCGTCTGTTCTGTCCCGGCGCGCGCGGCCCCGCTCCCTAGGGCGCGCGCGCGCCGGGTCTCTGCGATTTAAAGGGCCACTGCGCCGCTGATTGGCGCAGTGGTTCCAATTAGTGTTTACACCTGTGCACTTCCCTATATCACCTCACTTCCCCTTCACTCCCTCGCCGGATCTTGTTGCCTTAGTGCCAGTGAAAGCGTTCCTTGTGTGTTCCTTGCCTGTGTGTCCAGACCTTCTGCCGTTGCCCCTGACTACGATCCTTGCTGCCTGCCCCGACCTTCTGCTACGTCCGACCTTGCTTTTGCCTACTCCCTTGTACCGCGCCTATCTTCAGCAGCCAGAGAGGTGAGCCGTTGCTAGTGGATACGACCTGGTCACTACCGCCGCAGCAAGACCATCCCGCTTTGCGGCGGGCTCTGGTGAAAACCAGTAGTGGCTTAGAACCGGTCCACTAGCACGGTCCACGCCAATCCCTCTCTGGCACAGAGGATCCACTACCTGCCAGCCGGCATCGTGACAGTATAGAACACTTTGCTTTGTTCTAACATGCATATGGAGTGTGCTGGGGTAGTGAAACAATACTGTTATTCAGTATGACATCCAGATTACAGGCATCGCTATTAGAATCACTACCACAGAGCAGCACAATGACAGAGCCTGGAGGTGGCATCAGTTTGAGGAGACCATATAGTGCCTGAATGATACAGCGTGGAGGTGTTAGCAGCATGAGGAGAACATATAGTGGCTGAATGACACAGCGTGGAGGGGTTGGCAGCATGAGGAGACCATATAGTGGCTGAATGACATGGCAGGGAGGTGTTGGCAGCATGAGGAGACCATATAGTGGCTGAATGACACAGCATGGTGGTGGCTGAAACATGAGGAGACATATAGTGGCCGAATGACACAGCGGGGAGGTGTTGGCAGCATGAGGAGACCATATGGTGACTTAATGACACAGCATGGAGATGTTGGCAGCATGAGGAGTCCATATAGTGACTTAATGACACAGCATGGAGATGTTGGCAGCATGAGGAGACCATAAAGTGGCTAATTGACACATCATGGAGGTGTTGACAGCATGAGGAGACCATATAGTGGCTGAATGACACAGCGTGGAGGTGTTGGCAGCATGAGGAGACCATATAGTGGTTGAATGACACAGCTTGGATGTGGCTGAAGAATGAGGAGCCATATAGTGACTTAATGACACAGCGTGGAGATGTTGGCAGCATGAGGAGACCATATAGTGGCTAATTGACACATCCTGGAGGTGTTGACAGCATGAGGAGACAATAGGGCCTCACAATCCCTAAGATTAAATGATGAATTTTGAAATTTAAATTGAAGATGTATGGTAGCTAGTGCTACCATAAACCTTTTTAAAGTAAAGTCGCAGGCCAAGCAGCATCACTTAACCATATTATTGCTGAATGACACAGCCTGGAGCTGGCAGCAGCATAAGTAGACACTAGGGCTTCACAATCCCTAAGATTAAAAGATGAATTTTGAAATTTAAATTAAAGATTTATGGTAGCTAGTACTACCATAAAATTTTTAAGGCCCAGGCTCAGCAGCATCTGTAAACCCTATAGTGGCTGAATGACACATACTAGAGGTGGCTGAAGCATGAGGAGACTATATAGTGGCAAAATGACACAGCCTGGAGGTGGCTAAAGCATGAGGAGACCATATAGTGTCTGAATGGCACAGCCTGGAGTTGGCAGAAGCATGAGGAGACCAATGGAATGTAAGATTTTTTTAATTAAATTTAAGATTTTGAAATTGAGGATTTTGAAATTGAAATTCTAACTCCCACGTTTTAGTGTCCCGGGCCCCGGCATGTGGGTACAAAGAACCAAATCGAACAAGGAGTCACATGTCACATGGAAGCACAATGACACAGCCTGGAGGTGGCATCAGTATGAGGAGACCAGATAGTGGCTGAATGACTGCCTGGAGTTTGTGGCAGCATGGGGAGACCATATAGTGTCTTAATGGCACAGCCTGGAGTTGGCAGAAGTATGAGGAGACCAATGGAATGTAAGATTTTTTTAATTAAATTTAAGATTTTGAAATTGAGGATTTTGAAGTTGAAATTCTAACTCCCACGTTTTAGTGTCCCGGGCCCCGGCATGTGGGTACAAAGGACCAAATCGAACAATGAGTCACATGTCACATGGCAGCACAATGACACAGCCTGGAGGTGGCATCAGTATGAGGAGACCATATAGTGGCTGAATGACTGCCTGGAGTTTGTGGCAGCATGGGGAGACCATATTGTGTCTTAATGGCACAGCCTGGAGGTGGCTGAAGCATGAGGATACCATATCGTGGCTGAATGGCACAACCTGGGGGTAGCTGAAGCATGAGGATACCATATAGTGATTAAATGGCACAGCCTGGAGGTAGCTGAAGCATGAGTACAACATATAGTGGCTGAATGGCACAGCCTGGAGTTGGCTGAAGCATGAGGATACCATATAGTGGCTGAATGGCACAGCCTGGAGGTGGCTGAAGCATGAGGATACCATATAGTGGCTGAATGGCACAGCCTGGATGTGGCAAAAGCATGAGAATACCATATAGTGGCTGAATGACTGCCTGGAGTTTGTGGCAGCATGGGGAGACCATATAGTGTCTTAATGGCACAGCCTGGAGGTGGCTGAAGCATGAGGATACCATATCGTGGCTGAATGGCACAACCTGGGGGTAGCTGAAGCATGAGGATACCATATAGTGATTAAATGGCACAGCCTGGAGGTAGCTGAAGCATGAGTACAACATAGAGTGGCTGAATGGCACAGCCTGGAGTTGGCTGAAGCATGAGGATACCATATAGTGGCTGAATGGCACAGCCTGGAGGTGGCTGAAGCATGAGGATACCATATAGTGGCTGAATGGCACAGCCTGGAGGTGGCAATAGCATGAAAATACCATATAGTGGCTGAATGGCACAGACTGGAGTTGGCTGAAGCATGAGGATACCATATAGTGGCTAAGTGGCACAGCCTGAAGTTGGCTGAAGCATAAGGAGACTATATAGTGGCTAAATAAGACTGCCTAGAGGTAGCATCAGGAGTCCTGAAAGTGACCCTAATGCAAGGAATTTCTGAAACTGGGGACCAGCACCTTAATTATGTTTTGCAGCACAATGAGAGAGCCTGGAGGTGGTAGCATCAGCATGAGGAGACCATAGAGCAGCACAATTAGAGAGCCTGGAGGTGGCAGCATCAACATGAGGAGACCATATGGCGGCACAATGACAGAGCCTGGAGATGGAGACATTAGCATGAGGAGACCATAGAGCAGCACAATGACAGAGCCTGGAGGTGGTAGCATTAGCATGAGAAGACCATAGAGCAGCACAATGACAGAGCCTGGAGGTGGCAGCAACAGCAGCAGGAGGGTCATGCCAATTGAGGGTTGAGTTTGAGGAACCCACCGACTGTTGACTGGGGTGTCGAATGTTACTTGGGATGAAGTGGATGACCGAGTGAACGATCAATCACTGCTGCTGGGTTGCTGGTCACGACATGACCGCTAGCTGACACCGGGAGCTCAGACATCTCGCTGCGACTCCGACTGCCACACACCCCAACTCTGCTGTAACCTATGCCTGCTCCTGATGAATTTAGGCCTCTGCTACTCCTCTGTGCATGTCCTGTCACTTATCTGCCTGACATACATATTGCGTATATGAGGGGAGTGCAATACGCTTCTCTACGCTTAAAACAGTATTTGTCTAGAACAGCAGCAGGTGTGTACTATTGGCTGTCCTTTCACAGTATCTAGGCCCTTGACAGATTGACAGGTACAAAATTGTACACTACTTAGATGTACGGATGTTCTGCACTTATGAGGGCAGAAACATGCGCTACAGTACGCAAAAAAAAAAAATTGCCCACAGCACCAGCAGTATACACAAATGCTAGAGCACACAGTCACTGTGTACTAAACCCAAAATTGCAAAAACACACTCTCTCAAATACTATTGGGAATGGACTGCTGGGTATATATTATACCGTCTACAGACTAGTTTAACCAGCAGACCAGTTGTTGTGGAACAAAGACACAGATTTGCCCTAAAATTATTTCTCCTTCCTGTGAAAAGGTTTCTGCAGCTGAGGCAACACACAGCTCTTTGCCCCTCTCTGTAATACAAGATTCTGGCCTCGCTGTAAAGACTGTACCATCCGTCTACCTCAGTAAAGCTACCGTTAACCCTAACATGGCCTTGGACTCTTATTTGCCTTGCCTAACTAGGACTAGCGGTGCTACTGTTCGGGTGGTCATCAGTTAAAACCACGCCCTGGTGTCACGAACAGGAAGGGGTTAACAACACCTGCCCCTGGGCTACAACACCTGCCCCATACACCTCACATCGCACTCCCGTGGCACACCACACACCATTCTGCTGTTCATAGCTGTATGCAGTCCTAAAGCTGAGCTCCTATGATGAGCTTGGTAAGTAGTGATTTTGTTATGGTTTACACAGTTCTCAGGGGTTTATGACTATGTTCACACACAGTATAATGGACTCATTTAAGACATTAGGCTACGTGCAGACTATGGGTTTATAAAAAAAAAGTGCCCTTAGAAAGCAATGACAATACAGTCTTTATTTCATATTCTGCTTGTAAAAATGAAAGCTTTGATTTGCATTTTAATTTCCATAACTCATTTAGTGTTTCAGCTAAATGTATTTATTTATTTTTTTCTTGGGGGGGGGGGGGTTCAATGATGGACAGTGATCATGGCACTTTAGTGCCGTAATGACAGCCCCCCTGCAACATGTATGAGGGTTCCAATCAGTTGAAATGTCTGCCGGAGGTCCTCTAATCTGCTTTGTGCGGGTCCCGGATACAATCTGTTGATAGAGCTAAAAAAAATGTTTAATTTGTCCGAAAAACATCTGAGATGCATTTTTCCTGTAAAAAATATTTTTCTTTTCAGACTCAAAATGAGCCTCAGACTACTATCTCCGTGCATCCACCCTACAAGTAGCAAATCTAAGCCCAAATCAGTTCGGCCATTGATTGCTTCAGTCTACATAAATCATTTCATTTACAAAGTCCTCCAGGTGCCAGAAAAGTCCTGGATGACAGTCTTCATTCTCCTTGGACTGTATCCAACTTTTTTAGGCTAAGTTTCTAGCTTAAAAACACCAGTGCAATTTCCTTGCGTTTTTTCTGGTGTTTTTTTCATTTGTGTGGAAATTGCATTTTTGGCACCTTGGCAGTTTTTCCAGCCTTTCCAAGTTGGATTTTTTTTTTTTTTTTACTTTTTGGCTGACTCCAGAGAAAATGGCTGCTGTTCCTCTTCCTGGGAACAGCCCCTTTTTTTCACAGGTGAAAAAACGCCAAAGAAAAACGCCAAATGCGAAACATACATGATGTTTTTAATGGCGTTTTTTCACTCCCATAGACTTCTATGGGAGCAAAACGCCACAGTTTTGACAAAAAAAAACCGCCAGTGACTCAACATGCTGTGACTTTGGAAAACCGCCAAAAAAGAGAGAAAAAACACCAAAAGGATTTTAAAAAAAAACGCCAAAATGAAAAACGCCAAAATGAAAAACGCCAAGTGGAAAAAGAATTTTGCCATTTCTCATTGATGTACATCTAACACCTGGCCGCAGCGTTTTTTAGCCGAAAAAACGCCATGTTTCAGATTTTTCTCTGCATTTTTCTCAAAAAAGTAGAAACTTAGCCTTAGGCCCCTGAAGCGCTGACAATGGAAATAATTTAAGCAGACTAAAGCAATCACCATCTCAGTCATCTGGTTCGTGTTCAGCCGCATTTACTGTAAATTCCCTCAACACTATGTACAATAATTTAACCAGTAACTGACAAAGATTTTAACAGAAGTCTACTATTTGTGTGGATTTCAGTAGATTTTGCCCCAAATGTACAAAAAGTGTGCTTCGTAATTCATCAGACAAATTTCTGGCTGCATTTGCGCCTTTAAAATGAAATTCATTTCGGCTTAATTGTACTTTGTAATAACACTTTTAATTTCACCATAAAATGTACAACAAAAGCAAAAAAAGGATAATTTTTGTGGGGAAATTGAAATTTTTTTTTTAAAAAAAGCTGAAATGCTGCTTTTGGGATGTTTCTTTTTATGCAGTGCATTTGGTGGTAAAACACATGTAACCTTTCTTCTGAGGGTAAATACAATCACTATACCCAATTTATTTAGTTTTTGTATCATTTTACAACTTTTTTTTTAAACACAATGGGGGAGATTTATCAAAACCTGTGCAGAGGAAGAGTGGTGCAGTTGCCCATAGCAACCAATCAGATTGCTTCTTTCATTTTCCACAGGCCTCTTTAGAGGCCTGTGGAAAATGAAAGAAGCAATCTGATTGGTTGCTATGGGCAACTGCACCACTTTTCCTCTGCACAGGTTTTGATAAATCTCCCCCAATATGCTTAAAATGACCGTTTTGATACCCATAACATGTGTTCATGCTTATCTTATGATCTGTGGTTTTTATTGGTACCATTTTGGATTATATGGGACTTTTCGATCACTTTTTTAAGATGTCAACAATAATCAGCAGTTTTTGTCCTTTTTTTTCGTGTTTTCGCCTTCATGTTATATTATAATATTTCAGACAGTTCTGCACACATTAATACCAAATATGTTTATCTTTTTCCACCCTAAATCTGTTGGACCGCAGGAGGTCACACTTCTACAGGGGAGTCCCATTTTTGGGAATGTGGTGGGCAGTACAGATTAGATAAGATCGTACAATTTGAGCAAAATATGGCGTACACAAAAATACTGACAAGAAGAGAAGTAATAGAATGCACACGTGGTTGTGTACACTGATCCTATGTGTATAGTGGTCATTCCCCTTTCCTTGCTATGTACGACCCACTTCTCAGGTCATGCGCTCATCATCTCCTCCACTAAATTCACTACGGAACAAGCTTTCCGGTGCTTCCTCCTCATTGGCTGACTCAGCGGTGACGCGCCTCAGTTCTTATCTCTCATTGGTTGGGAGGCTCCACTTGGATGACAGGTCTGTGGGCGCTGCCCGAGGTGCTGACTGCAACAGGCGCCGTGCCCGGAGTGTGCCCTGAGTGTGCCCGGGAGTCCGGCCATGGCCGCGCTGGAGTGGTACGCACACAAGGCCCTGGGGGACGGCGTGTTCTGGATACAGGAGCGCTTCTATGAGTCGGGGAACCGGGCGAACATTTGGCTGGTGCGCGGCTCCCACCAGGACCTGGTCATAGACACGGGGCTCGGGCTGCGCAGCCTGCCGGACTACCTGTGCGCTGCCGGGCTGCTCCCGCACGGTAAGGACGGGGGATCCGGGCGCAGGCCGCTCATGGCTGTGGCCACCCACGTCCACTTCGACCACTCGGGGGGCCTGCACCAGTTCGAGCAGGTGGCGGTGCACCGGGAGGAGGCGGAGGCGCTGGTCCGGGGAGATAACTTCGAGACCGTCACCTGGTTGTCTGACAGCGAAGTGGTGAAGCCCCCGGTACCGGGCTGGAGCGCCAGTCAGTTCAAGGTGCAAGCGGTGACCCCCACCCACATCCTGGAAGATGGTAAATGTCTGCCCCCTTTATACCGCTGTGTGAGTTATCTGTGTGTCCTCTATATACTGCTGTGTGTTATCTATGTGCCCCCTGTATACAGCTGTGTGTTATCTGTGTGTCCTCTATATACTGCTGTGTGCTATCTGTGTGCCCTCTGTATACTGCTGTGTGCTATCTATGTGCCCTCTGTATACTGCTGTGTGTTATCTATGTGTCCTCTATATACTGCTGTGTGTTATCTATGTGCCCCATGTATACAGCTGTGTGTTATCTATGTGCCCTCTATATACTGCTGTGTGTTATCTATGTGCCCCCTTTATACCGCTGTGTGAGTTATCTGTGTGTCCTCTATATAATGCTGTGTGTTATCTATGTGTCCTCTATATACTGCTGTGTGTTATCTATGTGCCCCATGTATACAGCTGTGTGTTATCTATGTGCCCTCTATATACTGCTGTGTGTTATCTATGTGCCCCCTTTATACCGCTGTGTGAGTTATCTGTGTGTCCTCTATATAATGCTGTGTGTTATCTATGTGTCCTCTATATACTGCTGTGTGTTATCTATGTGCCCCATGTATACAGCTGTGTGTTATCTATGTGCCCTCTATATACTGCTGTGTGTTATCTATGTGCCCCCTGTATACTGCTGTGTGTTATCTGTGTGTCCTCTATATACTGCTGTGTGTTATCTGTGTGTCCCCTGTATACTGCTGTGTGTTATCTATGTGCCCCCTGTATACTGCTGTGTGTTATCTATGTGCCCCCTGTATACTGCTGTGTGTTATCTATGTGCCCCCTGTATACTGCTGTGTGTTATCTATGTGTCCCCTATATACTGCTGTGTGTTATCTATGTGTCCCCTATATACTGCTGTGTGTTATCTATGTGTCCCCTATATACTGCTGTGTGTTATCTATGTGTCCCCTATATACTGCTGTGTGTTATCTATGTGCCCCCTGTATACTGCTGTGTGTTATCTATGTGTCCCCTATATACTGCTGTGTGTTATCTATGTGTCCCCTATATACTGCTGTGTGTTATCTGTGTGTCCTCTATATACTGCTGTGTGTTATCTGTGTGTCCTCTATATACTGCTGTGTGTTACCTATGTGCCCTCTGTATACTGCTGTGAGTTATCTGTGTGTCCTCTATATACTGCTGTGTGTTATCTATGTGCCCCCTGTATACTGCTGTGTGTTATCTATGTCCTCTATATACTGCTGTGTGTTATCTATGTGCCCCCTGTATACTGCTGTGTGTTATCTATGTCCTCTATATACTGCTGTGTGTTATCTATGTGTCCCCTGTATACTGCTGTGTGTTATCTATGTGCCCCCTGTATACTGCTGTGTGTTATCTATGTGCCCCCTGTATACTGCTGTGTGTTATCTATGTGTCCCCTATATACTGCTGTGTGTTATCTATGTGCCCCCTGTATACTGCTGTGTGTTATCTATGTGCCCCCTGTATACTGCTGTGTGTTATCTATGTGCCCCCTGTATACTGCTGTGTGTTATCTATGTGCCCCCTGTATACTGCTGTGTGTTATCTATGTGCCCCCTGTATACTGCTGTGTGTTATCTATGTGCCCCCTGTATACTGCTGTGTGTTATCTATGTGTCCCCTGTATACTGCTGTGTGTTATCTGTGTGTCCCCTGTATACTGCTGTGTGTTATCTATGTGTCCCCTGTATACTGCTGTGTGTTATCTATGTGTCCCCTGTATACTGCTGTGTGTTATCTATGTGTCCTCTATATACTACTGTGTGTTATCTATGTGTCCTCTATATACTACTGTGTGTTATCTATAGTCATGGCCGTAAATGTTGGTACTCCTCACATTTTGCTATTTCTCACTGAAAAAGATTGCAGTAACACATGTTTTGCTATTCACCTGTTTATTCCCTTTGTGTTTATTGGAACTAAACTAAAAAAGGAGGAAAAAAGCAAATTGGACATAATGTCACCAAACTCCAAAAATGGTCTGGACAAAATTATTGTCACCCTTCACTTAATATTTGGTTGCACCCCCTTTGGAAAAAATAACTGAAATCAGTCGCTTCCTATAACCATCAATAAGCTTCTTACTCCTCTCGGACGGAATGTTGGACCACTCTTCCTTTGCAAACTGCTCCAGGTCTCTCTTATTGGAAGGGCGACTTTTCCCAACAGCAATTTTAAGATCTCTCCACAGGTGATCAATGGGATTTAGATCTGGACTCATTGCTGGACACTTCAGAACTCTCCAGCGCTTTGTTGCCATCCATTTCTGGGGGCTTTTTGATGTATGTTTGGGGTCATTGTCCTGCTGGAAGACCCAAGATCTTGGACGCAAACCCAGCTTTCTGACACTGGACTGTACTGTGCAACCCGAAATCTGTTAGTAATCCTCAGATTTCATGATGCCTTGTACACATTCAAGGCACCCAGTGCCAGAGGCAGCAAAACAACCCCAAAACATCATTAAACCTCCCCCATATTTCACTGTAGGTACTGTGTTCTTTTCTTTGTAGGCCTCATTCCATTTTCAGTAAACAGTAGAATGATGTACTTTACCAAAAAGCTCTATCTTGGTCTTATCTGTCCACAAGACATTTTCCCAGAAGGATTTTGGCTTACTCAAGTTTATTTTAGCAAAATAAAGTCTTGCTTTTTTATGTCTCTGTGTCAGCAGTGGGGTCCTCCTGGTTCTCCTTCCATAGCGTTTCATTTCATTTAAATGTCAATGGAAAGTTCGCACTGACACTGATGCTCCCTGAGGCTGCAGAACAGCTTGAATATCGCTGGAACTTGTTTTGGGCTGCTTATCCACCATCTGGACTATCCTGTTTTTACACCTTTCATCATTTTTTCTCTTTCGTCCATGCCCAGGGAGATTAGCTACAGTGCCATGGGTTGTAAAATTCTTGATAATGTTGCGCACTGTGGACAAAGGTAAATCTAGATCTCTGGAGATGGACTTGTAACCTTGAGATTGTTGATATTTTTCCACAATTTTGGTTCTCAAGTCCCCAGACCGTTCTCTTCTCCTCTTTCTGTTGTCCATGTTTAGTGTGGCACACACAGACACACAATGCAAAGACTAAGTGAACTTCTCTCCTTTTTATCTGCTTTCGGGTGTGGTTTTTATATTGCCCATTCTTGTTACTTGCCCCAGGTAAGTTTTAAGGAGCATCACATGCTTGAAACAATCTTATTTTTCCACAATTTAGAAAGGGTGCCAATAATTTTGTCCAGCCCATTTTTGGAGTTTGGTGTGACATTATGTCCAATTTGCTTTTTCCTCCCTTTTTTGGTTTATTTCCAATACACACAAAGGGAATAAACATGTGTATAACAAAACATGTGTTACTGCAATCCTTTTCTGTGAGAAATAGAAAAATTTCAGGGGTACCAACATTTACGGCCTTGACTGTATGTGTCTTTTATATACTGCTGTATGATATCTATGTGCTCCCTGTATACTGCTGTGTGTAATATCTGTGTCCCCTAGATACCGCTGTGTGATATGTATGTGCCCCTATACTGCTGTGTGTAATATAGATATGCCCCCTATATACCGGTGTGTGTGGTGCCTGCGTGCCCCCTGTTTACCACTGTGTATGGTATATATATATGCAGCATAATAGAGTGCCCCCTGTATACCACTGTGTATGATATATATATATGCAGTAGGGATCGACCTATTTTGGACGTTATCGGTATCGGCAATTACCTTGGATGGGGGGAGGCAATGGGGCAGCGGCGGTGGTTGGACTAAGGACCGACAGGGGTAGAGAAGCAGGCAGTGGCGTTCTCTGGCCAGAGGATGGGGGGGGGGGGTGTACTCAGGAGGACCCCAGGACAGGCAGGGGAGAGAAGCGGGTGGCAGCGATCTCTGTTCACCCACACTAAACCCAGTACATTGTGTGGGTGACCAGGAGTCCAGAGGTAAAGAAGTTGTTCCTCTGATACAGTCTTCAGAAGTTCTGTTGCTCAGTTCACTTAATTGCTCACAGGAGGCGGGGCCCCGCTGGCCGCAGATTTTTACCTCTGTACTTGGCTGGAGTGCTGCATTGATGGTTGACCATCTGGAAGTTTCTTCTATCTGCACACTTTGGAGTTCAGCCAGAGTGACCTATGGGTTCTTGGTTACCTCTAACCAAGGCCCTTCTACCCCAATTACTGAGATTGAGGTGGTGACCAGCTCTAAGAAGAGTCCTGTTTGGTCCAAGAATTATGGAGGCCACTGGTCTTTTGGGAACTTTCAGTGCAGCAGAAACTCTTTTTGTACCCTTCTCCAGATCTCTGCCTTTACACAATTCCTGTCTCTGAGCTCTACATGCGGCTCTTTCTGCCTCATGGCTTGGTTTTTGCCCTGATACACATTGTCAGCTGTAGAACCTTATATAGACAGGGCTGTGTCTAGAGATTTGTGGGGTTTTTAGCACTGACCCATCAAAACTTTAAACATGTCTATGTGACTCGCCAAAAGTTTTTTTTTTTTCTTCTTTCTTTTTTAAATGACCGTAATGCTTCTGCATACAACGAGTAGTAAACTTGAGAAATAAGTCATGATATTTCTGTAGGGTGTCACGTGACCCATTCGTATTGATCCCGATCCTGTTACAGTTTCCACTGTGATTGCAAGGCGGAAGCATTTACTTGATGGGATCGATATCCCAGGTGATCACCCCTTTTAGCGGCTCTTAAGTGGATAGCAGACACAGAGTAGTGATGCGCCGGGCCCTTTCACATCTCCGGGAGTGCCAGCGTTTACATCATATAAAAGCTTTGAAATGTTTGTTCACACTAAAGTGATCATGGGAAGTCATCATACATTATGTATGTGATGTGCGGATTACATCGCTGTGGTTGGAAGGATGAGCTCGGGGGTTTCCTGGAAGTTGTGCATGTAGCTCCTTCACTGGGGACCACTTCTGGTCACTGTACAACACAGAGGTAATAGCCGACGCCTGTGCCGTAAAGCCTGAGGAAATGTAATTACGGATCCGCTACATTACTGAGGTGGAAAGAAGAGTCTGATTGTAGAGAGGTTGTGCTCTATAGTTTATATATACCGTATTTTTCGCCATATAAGACGCACTTTTTGTTCCCCAAAACTGGGGGCGAAAAGTTGATTCGTCTTATACGGCGAATACACACACCTATCGCGGCGGTCCCTCCGGCCATCAACGGCCGGGAACCGCGACTAATACAGGACATCACCGATCGCGGTGATGCCCTGTATTAACCCTTCAGACGCAGCGATCAAAGCTGACCGCCGTGTCTGAAGCGAAAGTGACAGTAACCCGGCTGCACCGAGAGGGACCTTACCTGCCTCCTCGGTGTCTGCTCCGTGCCGGGATCCCCTGCATGGCCGGCGCTCTCCCTTGTCGTCATCACGTCGTCGTGCACGCCGCCCCGTCATCCAATAGGAGCGGCGTGCGTAGCGATGTGATGGCGGCGACGGAGAGCGAGGACACCGGGCAGCAGAGATGTTCCGGAGCGACGGGGACGCGGCGACAGCGATGGAGGGCGACATCCAGGGCAGCGGTGACGAGCGGTGACTGTTCCGGAGCGGCGGGGACGCGTGAGTATTGCCTCCTATACCAGTGGTCTTCAACCTGCAGACCTCCAGATGTTGCAAAACTACAACTCCTGGCATGCCCGGACAGCCAACGGCTGTCCGGGCATGCTGGGAGTTGTAGTTTTGCAACATTTGGAGGTCCACTGGTTGAACATCACTGTGACCTATACTTTACATTGTATTCTAGATTTTCCTCATTTAAAATTGGGTGCGTCTTATATGCCGGAGCGTCCTATAGGGCGAAAAATACGGTATATATAATTTGTCTAGCTTGGTACTATCTTGTTACGTGTATCTGTCAAAAGGTTTTTTTCAAATGGGTTGTTTTAATAGGATAATCTGGTCCTTATGACCTGTTAACCCCTTAAAGGGGTACTCCGCTGCTCAGTGTTTGGAACAAAGTGTTCCGAACGCTGGAGTCGGGAGCTTGTGACATCATAGCCCCGCCCCCTTGTGACATCACATTCTGCCCCCTCAATGCAAGTCTATGGGACTTTTTTATCGCTTTTTATAAACATTTTTTAGGGTATACATAATGCCCAAAGATACGCCATTGACCTTGCGGTTTAAATAACAATATAATTTAATTAACGTGCGATACCACATATTTTTATGTTTATTTTTGTTTACATAATTTTCTTTTTTTTTTCCAAATGGCAAAAGGGGTTAAATCACATTAGTAAACTTTTTTAAACTTTTTTTTACACCTATTTTTAGTCCCCACAGGGAACTATTACATGCAATCTTCTGATTGCATACACTGTTCAATGTTATGTCATAGCATAGCATTAAAGGGGTATTCCATGAAAAAACTTTTTATTTTATATATCAACTGGCTCCAGAAAGTTAAACAGATTTGTAAATGACTTCTATTAAAAAATCTTAATCCTTTCAATAATTATCAACTGCTGAAGTTGAGTTGTTGTTTTCTGTCTGGCAACAGTGTGCAGTTCCCGAGACAAGCAGAGATGTCAGCAGAGAGCAGAGTAGAAGAGGTTTGCTATGGGGATTTGCTTCTAAACTGGGCAGTTCCCGAGACACGTGTCATCAGAGAGCACTTAGACAGAAAAAAAACAGCTCAACTTCGGCAGCTCATAAGTACTGAAAGGATTAAGATTTTTTAATAGAAGTAATTTACAAATCTGTTTAACTTTCTGGAGCCAGTTGATATATAAAAAAAAAAGTTTTACAAATCTTACAATGCAAAAGAGGTAGTGTGCACTCACCGCGGGTAAACAGCTGCAGGCCCGTGGTCCGGGATCACCACGGCATAGACGGAGAGGGTAAGGGGCGCTCAGAGGCTACGCCGGCTGTTTCGGACGTAGGAACATCCTTCTTCCGGCCGGAAGAAGGACGTCCGAAACAGCCAGCGTAGCCTCTGAGCGCCCCTTACCGTCTCAGTCTATGCCGTGGTGATCCCGGACCTCGGGCCTGCAGCTGTTTACCCGCGGTGAGTGCACGCTACCTCTTTTTCATTGTATTGTTTGATACTTTATCTAGTGTGTGCACCCAGTTGATATATAAAAAAAAAAGTTTTACAAATCTTACAATGCAAAAGAGGTAGTGTGCACTCACCGCGGGTAAACAGCTGCAGGCCCGTGGTCCGGGATCACCACGGCATAGACGGAGAGGGTAAGGGGCGCTCAGAGGCTACGCCGGCTGTTTCGGACGTAGGAACATCCTTCTTCCGGCCGGAAGAAGGACGTCCGAAACAGCCAGCGTAGCCTCTGAGCGCCCCTTACCGTCTCAGTCTATGCCGTGGTGATCCCGGACCTCGGGCCTGCAGCTGTTTACCCGCGGTGAGTGCACGCTACCTCTTTTTCATTGTATTGTTTGATACTTTATCTAGTGTGTGCACCCTGCAGGTGCTGCGTTGTTACTTATCGGTTCCGGAGGCTGCCAGTGTACACCAGCGGTATCGTATATCTGCATGTTTAGCTGCACGGTGTGCTCTCTCCTCTTCCAGTGGCTTAATTTACAAATCTGTTTAACTTTCTGGAGCCAGTTGATATATAAAAAAAGTTTTTTCCTGGAATACCCCTTTAATCAGTGTAATCTGCTCGATTGCCTCACCTGCTGAGACTGGCTGGAGTAACCAAGCAACAATTGGACAGCGAGGAGGTAGGTAAGGGCCCTCCCCCCTTTCCTCTCAGCTGTTCGGGACACCGCGATTTCACCGTGGCGGTCCCGAACAGCCTGACTGAGCTGCCGGGAACCTTTTTTTTTTTTTTTTTTTTTTCATTTTAGACCGCTGGACCCCTGCGCTCAGACATCTTATCCCCTATCACAGCCACACCCCTCGCAATGTCATGACACGCCCTCACAATGCAAGCCCATAGACATGTATTCAGGGGGCGTGGCCTTGACATGACAACCTCGTCGCCCGCACCCAGCATTCTAAACGAACGCTGGGTGCTGCACAGAGTTATTCCAGTTAAAGTTTAAAGGGGTACTCCGCCCCTAGACATCTTATCCCCTATCCAAAGGATGGGGGATAAGATATCTGATAGCTGGGGTCCCACCGCTGGACCCCTGAGATCAAACATCTTATCCTATCCTTTGGATAGGGGATAAGATGTCTAGGGGCGGAATACCCCTTTAAACTTTCAACTGGAATAAAATCTGGACTGTTTGCCGGCCATACGTTTCTTGTAGAAAAATGTTAACTCTGTATGCTCTGTGGCAAGATGCATTATCAGCTATTAAACATAGTTTTGTGTCATAGCTGTCATTTATGTAAGTATACAGGATGGGTGACTATCCTATAAATGTGATGATCAGTATAATCCCTGCTCCCATTTTATATATTCTGTATGGGCTCATGTGTTGTTAACTGGGTTCTTAGTACCATTAAAATGTCCAGTCTTTTAATATAATATTTTAAAGGGGTTATCCAGTATTTATTTCTGAAACAGTGCCACTTTTTCCTAAGGTTCCTCAAGTACCATTAAAGGGGAACTCTGGTAGAAAACAATATCTTTTAAATTAACTGGTGCCAAAAAGTTCAACAGATTTGTAAATTACTTCTATTTAAAAATCTTAATCCTTCCAGTTCTCATCAGCTGCTGTATGCTCCACAGGAAGTTCTTTTCTTTTTTAATTTCTTTTCTGTCTGACCATATTGCTCTCTGCTGACACTTCTGTCCATGTCAAGAACTGTCTAGAGCAGTAGCAAATCCCCATAGCAAACCTATCCTGCTCTGGACAGTTCCTGAGATGGACAGAGGTGTCAGCAGAGAGCACTGTGGTCACACGGAAAAATAAATGTAAAAAGAAAAGAACTTCCTGTGGAGCATACAGCAGCTGATAAGTACTGGAAGGATTAAGATTTTTAAATATAAGTAATTTACAAATCTGTTTAACTTTTAGGCACCAGTTGATTTAAAAAAAAAAAAATAATAATAATAAAAAAAAAGTTTTCCACCGGAGTGCCCCTTTATAGTGAATAAGGCCGAGTAATACAACCTGAGGACAGGTGTAGCGCTGATTTTAGAAGTAACTATGGGATTTTAGCTAACCCCTGTAATAGTGCTGCTGATTGGTTGCTGAACTTCAGTTGATCCTCTGTTCAGATCATGTGAATTTAACCCGACGTGTTCTATTTCCAGGTGACATCATCAGCCTTGGCGACAGACAGCTGACAGTGATGCATATGCCGGGACACTCACGGGGCAGTATCTGCTTGCACGATAGAGATCGCAAGCTCCTGTTCAGCGGTGACGTTGCATATGATGGATCAATGATAGACTGGCTTCCTTACAGTAATATCCCTGAGTATGTCAGGTCCTGTGAAAGTCTTAAGGGGCTGGTGGACAGAGGTCTGGTAGACAAAGTGCTCCCTGGGCATTTCAATACATTTGGGGCAGAAAGACTTTATCGCTTGGCCTCCAATTATATAACCAATGCCGGAGTCTGCCACAAAGTGTCAACCTATGCGGTGCGATCCTTTGCTGGATTAGCGCTTCGTGTAACTAATTCCAGGAGAACAACTTAGAGAGCCTTGGCAGTGCCAACCAAGAGAGCGAAATACCAAGAACTTCTATGCAAACATCTGAAACCAAACAAGGTGTTTAATATGTAGATACATTTAATACCTCCCGTATAAGCCTGGTTTAATATCCAGTTGGCAAGTTAAAGGGGTACTCCAGTGGAAAACAATATTTATTTATTTTTTATCAACTGGTGCTAGAAAGTTAAACAGATTTGTAAATTACTTCTATTAAAAAATATTTGCCCTTCTAGTACTTTTTAGCAGCTGTATGCTACAGAGGAAATTCTTTTCTTTTTGAATTTCTTTTTTGTCTTGTCTCTGCTGACACCTCTGTCTGTATCAGGAACTGTCCAGAGCAGGAGAAAATCCCCATAGCAAACCTATGCTGCTCTGGACAGTTCCTGACATGGACAGAGGTGTCAGTAGAGAGCACCGTGGACAAGACAAAAAAGAAATTCAAAAAGAAAAGAATTTCCCCTGTAGTATAGAGCTGCTAAAAAGTACTGGAAGGGTAAAGATTTTTTAATAGAAGTAATTTACAAATCTGTTTAACTTTCTGGCATCAGTTGATTTAAAAAAAAAAAAAAAAAAAAAAGTTTTCCATTCCACCGGAGTACCCCTTTAATGTTCTATTGATGAATCAGGGTTTAGGTTATAGAATGAATTTTGAATGTGCCTGTCGCTTAAAAAAAACTTTTGACATGTCCTAGAGCAGTGTTTTCCAACCAGGGTTCCTCCAGCTGTTGGCTGTCCGGGCATGCTGGGAGTTGTAGTTTTGCAACAGCTGGAGGCATCCTAGTTGGGAAACATTGTCCTAGAGACCTGTCAAAAGTTTTGATCGGCCGGGGTCTGTGTGTTCAGGTCCCAAATTACTGTTAAAACAAGAGTGGAGAAAAGCGTAGCTGACAGAGACAATCCCATAGACTTCATTTGTAAGTTTGTCTCGCTTGGCGTGCTCTTCTCCCAGCTATTGGTCTTAGTGTGAGCACTCAGACTTGACCAATCAAAACGTTTGACATGTCTTTAAAAAAACCTTTTGACGTGTTATAAAGTGACAGTACCCATTTAATATTTACTAACATGAATGGATAAAATGCGGTGAAAAATATATATATATTTTTTAGTAATGTCATGTCAATCGGTGAATAGGAACGGAAGTGGAATGTGGTTAAAGTTTAAGATATCAATATGTCATTTTTGTAAATTTCTTACTTTTAGAAACATTGTTCCCTCTAAGCTGCCTGGCGTAAAAGCTACCCTCTGCTCAGAAAAAAAGCCTCCTTAAAGGGGTACTACTGTTTTCTCCTTAAAGGGGTACTACCATCTGGAACATATATGCCATATCCACAGGATATGCCATAAATGTCTTTTAAATAGGGTCTCAATTCTGGGACCCCCACATATCTTCTGATAGAGGGCTTCCGGAACCGCTGCAGTCCGTTTGCTGAAGTTGCGCAATGGAAGTGCGCAAACAGCGTAGCCCCGCAAGCTCCAATCAATCTTACTTCCGAATGGAGCTGTGAGTTGCGCATATGTGGTGCAGCTCCATTCATTGTCTGTTAAAGAGTACCTGTCATATCCCAAGGTTACTCGGTACCTAATCCTGATCTACCTAATCCTACATATAATTTTTATGTGCCTAGCACCTATATTTCTCTCACAAATACCTTCTATCTGTTGCTGACTTGGTTTGTCATTCTGTGCTTTGGAGGGAGTAATGGGTCTGGCCATCCAGTCACTGCAGGCTGCTCTGTAATCCCCTCCTTTCTTTTTTTTATGCTGCAGTCTGATAGGACAGGAGTGAGCACAGAGGAATGCTAGTCCCTGCCTGTGCATCAGTTTAGACCAAAATAATGCTGCAGCTGGACATGATTATGTCCTGGATGGTATGGGGACCCCTAGGGGAAAATAACATTTTCTTATGAAGTATATTAGAAGGGTTAATGTTTTGCCATGATGTACAACATCTTACAGTGCCCCTTTAACCCCTAGAGGACAAGTGTACATCATAGTGCCCAGGTTCAAAAGATAGGGGATAAGTTATAGACACGGCAGGGTCCGATCTCCTGAAAGGGGCCCCTGCAGTCTGCTGGAAGGGTGCATGCCGACCCCTGCACGGAGTGGCGGCCGACAACCCCCCTCCATGTGTCCCATAGAGATACATGGAGGGGGCGTGTCGGCCGCAGCTTCCTGCAGGTCGGAGCTGCCGATTCAGGCAGACTGCCGGGGCCCTGTTCAGGAGATCGTCCACGTCTATAACTTATCCCCTATCTTTTGGATAGGGGATGCATTATGTTTCACAGCACTGCTCCTTCAACTTAGTGCTGATCATAGCATCTAAAACAGTTGCGGGGATGTAGGGACACTCATCGGACACCCTATAGCATGATGCAGGGATCCATTGAGTGAAGGTAAAGCCCGAGGGTGTATTACCCTCATCTCTGCCTTTCTTCGGGCATCTGCTCGTATGGTCTGCCATCAGGTGTACAAGCAGATAACTAATATTTCTGGTCAGTGCTATGCCATTTCATAGCAGTGATCAGTAATAGCAATCTAATACCCTTTTAACCCTTTTACTACTGTTAACCAGCAGATGATATACAGACTTTAACCACTTCACTAGACCATCAGGGATGCAGACAGTAACTTTCACCCCGCTAGACCTGGATGCAGTTTAATATCATTTGTTTGGATATTTTTTCCTGTAATGTTCTGTATCGTCCATTTTAGAGGGAACAATGTCTCGTCCCTTACTGCACTACCCACTAGCTAGAGGGAACATTGCTTGCAAAATGACCACAAATGGGGTGAAATGGGACAACTATGGACTTGAATGGGATGAATAGTGTTACCTTATCCAAGAGGTTGTGTGGGTGGGAAAAAGGCTTTGTGGTCCCTTATGTTGCTTTGTCTGCTCCATCTATTCCTGGGGTCTAGTATTTGCTGAAGATTATATTTCCATTTGCTAACATGATAGACATTATGTGGAATAGTTGGATCCAGCAAAGTAAAAAATCTTACCGGCTGTATAAAGATTGTATAGTTTTAAGGAATTCCAAAGTAAGCTCAGCCAGCCATGTCATTGCCAATCCTGGATAAATTCCTTCTTTTATTTACCATTAATGGCCTATGATCTATAGGAGTATTTTATGATGTTTCTTCTTAGTGTCCTATTGAGAGACATTGTAACTAGACGGAAACAAGTCTAAATGAGTCTAAGGGTGGCTCTTACATTCAGTTATACTGTCCGTGGCTGCTGTGTCATCCCCTAATTGCAGTCAGACCGTGGACTAATTGTTTAGGTCCAGGTACCAGCTACAATTACCCCCTTAACGATGCAGGACGTAAATGTACGTCCTGGTGAGCTGGTACTTAACGCACCAGGACATACATTTACGTCCTATACATAACCGCGAGCATTGGAGCGATGCTCGCGTCATGCGCGGCAGGTCCCGGCTGCTGATAGTGATCACGCGGATGTCCGCCATTAACCCCTCAGAGGCCGTGATCAATACAGATTACGGCATCTGCAGCATCGCGGTACTTTGAATGGATGATCGGATCGCCCGCAGAGCTGCCGCGGTGATTCGATCATCCAGCATTGCGGCGGTAGGTCCCCTCACCTTGCTCCGGCCGTCTTCCAGGGTCTTCTGCTCTGGTCTGAGATCGGGAAGACCAGAGTAGAAGATCACCGATAATACTGATTAGCAATATCGAATGATTGCTATAAATAGTCCCCTATGGGGACTATTAAAGTGTAAAAAAAGTAAAAAATGAAAGTAAAAAAAAGTGAAAACCCCCCCTCCCCCAATAAAAACATAAATTGTCCCATTTTCCCTATTTCACCCAAAAAGTGTAAACAAAATATTTTATATACATATTTGGTATCGCCGCTTGCGTAAATATCCCAACTATTAAAATAAAATGTTAATGATACCGTACAGTGAACTGCGTGAACGTAAAAAAAATATGTCCAAAATAGCTGATTTTTTTTTTATAACATTTTATTCCAAAAAATTTATTAAAAAAGTATTAAGTTTTATATAAGCAAATATGGTATCAATAAAAAGTACAGATCACGGCAACGCGGCAGCCACGTACAGTACCACTGAATGTAAGACTGACCTAAAGGGTGGCGCTTGTACTTTTATTCTACTAGATCACATGACTTGATTGATGCCACAATGCACTTTGTACGGTTTAAAGTTAAGGCACAAGTTTGGGAGCTGACACCCGCCGGTTATTACAGACATCACACTGATGTTGGTCATTTAATGTATACCTGACACATTAAAAAAACCTTTCACCTGTCCTAGAGACAAGTGAAATGTTGTCATGGTTGTTTAAATCCCCACAATCATTAAAATGGGCAGGGAGAAAAGTGTGCGCATAGACTTGTTTGTCTGTGTAGCACGCTCTTCTCCCGTCTCATTTTAGCGATTGGTGGGGATTGAACACTCAGACCTTGACCAATCACACCTTTTAATATGTCTCTACAACATGTCAAAAGTTTTTTTTTTAAGTGAAAGTGCCCATTTAACTGTTTAAATGTCAAGATCACTGCATTTAAACAGTTTTGGTGCGCTTAAAGGGATACTACGCTTCTCAGCGTTTGGAGCAAACTGTAGCTGGCGCCAGGAGCTCATGATGTCATAGCCCCGCCCCCTCATGATGTCAACGCCCCACCCCCTCAATGCAAGTTTATGGACTTGCATTGAGGGGTTGGGACGTGACATAATGGGGGGTGGGGCTATGACATCACGAGCTCCCGGCTACAGCGTTCGGAACAGTTTGTTCCAAACGCTGAGCAGCGGAGTACCCCTTTAACTGATGGTCCAATGGTTCAACATGGCCCCATACAACGATCAGTTGTCAGGGCAGCCCTGCCCTGTACCAGGCCTTGTCGTGGTTGCCCTGACCGAGCTACAGATATAGTCCGCCTGTGGCAGGCTATACCAGTAGAACACCAATCTAATCAAATTATTGCTTTGAAAAGGTCAGTGTGCGTGGCTAAAAAAGTGTTTCCCCAGACTTATAATTTATTGCGTTCCTGATCCTGGAAGGTTAACGACGTAAGCGCACAAAAACAATTGGTGATTTTTGGTCACATGATATTCAAGACAAAATGGAATAAAAAGTGACCTCTACCCTAAAGAAGTATTGATGAAAGCTACAAATTACAGCACAAATAAGCCCTCACACTAAGCTCTGTAGGAGGAAAAGTAAAAACTTACAGGGGTCAAAACATGGCAATGCACAGATTTTTGTTTTATTTTATTTTTCGTATCCAAATGTGGTATCGTTGGAATTGTACTGACGCGCAGAAACAAAAACTTGTCCAGAAAAAAATTAGGCCCTCATACAGTCAGCCAGTGGAAATGTCAAAACCTTATGGGTCTTAGTAGGTGATGTGGAAGAAAACGTAGGCTAAAGGCCAAAATTAGAGGGCCGGAAGAAAGTTAAACTTCTCTGGTAAAATGATGGCTGAACATTGATTGGTTGCTAAGGGCAACAGAGACTTTCTCAACAAAGACAGTTTAGATGTATGGAGCTCAGTCAGGTCTACGATGTAGATGTAGTCTGTCAACAAATGTGAAAAAGAAAAGCTAGCAGGGGATTCTTGGTATTTATTCCAGTCCTCTGCATACACATCATGTAAATGAGAGCAGTAGGGAGATGAGTGTGAACACAGCCTTACACAGAGGCGAGTGTGAACACAGCCTTACACAGAGGCGAGTGTGAACACAGCCTTACACAGAGGCGAGTGTGAACACAGCCTTACACAGAGGCGAGTGTGAACACAGCCTTACACAGAGGCGAGTGTGAACACAGCCTTACACAGAGGCGAGTGTGAACACAGCCTTACACAGAGGCGAGTGTGAACACAGCCTTACACAGAGGCGAGTGTGAACACAGCCTTACACAGAGGCGAGTGTGAACACAGCCTTACACAGAGGCGAGTGTGAACACAGCCTTACACAGAGGCGAGTGTGAACACAGCCTTACACAGAGGCGAGTGTGAACACAGCCTTACACAGAGGCGAGTGTGAACACAGCCTTACACAGAGGCGAGTGTGAACACAGCCTTACACAGAGGCGAGTGTGAACACAGCCTTACACAGTGACGAGTGTGATCACAGCCTTACACAGAGGCGAGTGTGAACACAGCCTTACACAGAGACGAGTGTGAACACAGCCTTACACAGAGGCGAGTGTGAACACAGCCTTACACAGAGGCGAGTGTGAACACAGCCTTACACAGAGACGAGTGTGAACACAGCCTTACACAGAGACGAGTGTGAACACAGCCTTACACAGAGACGAGATTGAACACAGCCTTACACAGAGACGAGTGTGAACACAGCCTTACACAGACCACCTGTTCTATTCAGTGTTATCTTCACAGATACAGCTCTTCTTTGCTGCCACCTAGTGGTCAAAGTGATAGTAACTGCAGCTTGTACGATAGACTACAAGTAACACAAGTGCAATGTATGGATTGTGGTGCAATGGTACAGATGTCTAACTTGTTTATATGACAAATGTTTTCTATAATTCAAAGTATATAAATGATGAATTGTGACCTTTATTGTGCGCTGAAATAATTTTTTAAACATATCTGCTAATACTATGCTTGTGCTTAAAGTGACCAGATAATATTTGCAGTATATATTTATGCCAGGACGCGATCCTAAGAATGTATTTTATACAGATAGCAACATTGCAGTTATGTGATGTGCATTCATTTTTCCAAAGTACATTTTGTAATGCATTTGTTGTTTTGCTACAAAAAAATATATATATATAAATATAATAAATAAAGTTATATACAGTATATATATAAGCAAATAAAATGCTGTAACACTAAACTTGAATTTTTTATTAGTCTCTGCCTCCTTTATGTGCAAGGAATTTTTGACATAAATGTGTGGGACAATGGACGTCCCCTGACCCCCGCAACATCAGGTGAAGCTGCTGGCACAATCAGACAAGACAAAGCTGCAACTCGGTCTACATTCACACTTGTGGTGGACGGGGACATAAAGTTTAATGTAAATTTACTTTTGGCATATGGCTGTGAGCTTTACTCCCTGGCTTGGCACTCAGTGCAGGAGAAAGGTAATGGAGCCCATTTCCTGTAATCTGAAGTGAAGTGTACTACCACGCATTTCAGCTGGCAATAACAATCGGAGGGGATCTCAGTACTGACACCCTGACTGATCTTAACTATTGAAATGTCTGCGCGACAAGTCAAACGTTAATAAACTGCACCAAAAATTTGCATATATACAGATTTTGTTGTTGATTTTGCTGTGGATTGTATTTATTGCTGGTCTTATATTTTTGCAGAATGCGCAAAGTGTTATTTTTGCGTTGGAATGCCCGCCACCATAAATTTGTCTGTCTGAATGGGACTGCGGAATCCCATTGAAATCAATAGGCAGTAATGTAGTGTGAGCCTGTCCTAACAAACCTGTGTGTAATCCCCTTTAAATACTCATCGTCACAGGTGCAGTCATTAGAAATCAGATAAGAATACACATTATACATACAGTGGTTAAGAAACCCTCACTGTACTCTATGTGAATAATTAAAAATCCCACCAATCAAAAGTTATTAGGTTAAATCATACAAAAATCTGATGCGCACTGAGCTAGGTGTGGAAATTAACACTTTTTGTGGGAAGATGAGCTGAATTTACAAATTCTGCATGAAACATGTAAATGTCCTCTAAAGAAGTAGGTTTTTTGAAACCCCATTCACTAACATTTTAGTGTGCTTTTTTCTGATTCACATTAACTTATGGGAATACATCCATAATACAGATCCAAAATATGGTCATAATAAGAGTTGAGAGAGGCGAGCTTCCCCAAACCCGGATTTGATCCAAACTTCGGGGAGGTTCGCAGCTCGCCACCGATCTTTCAAACATTGCCAGGTTCAACTCGTGCAAACCTGGCAGTGTCAGAGCTTAGCTGTGCTTGCAGCTGACAGACAGAAGTACAGCTTAACCTAGCAAGATTTAATTAGCGGTATTAACTCTGTCTACATGGCTGTATAATGTATACAGTGAAGAGAGTGATATCTTGTCACTGTCCTGGTCTCTTCTTGTGTAGCTTCGCCCACTCATGACATCGCTAGAGCCGGGGCTACACAAGAAGAGGCCCGGACCAACAACTAGATGGTAAGTATCATTCTCCTTACATTATACCTGTATACATTTTTCAGCCATATAGATGGCTGTATAATGTATACACCTCTCTCCCAAGGAGTCAACTAGGACTGCTCAGCGGCGCTAATTAACTCCTTGTTGGGCCATCATATAGTGCTCAGCCCAGTAGGATGTTACAGTAAACCAGCGGTTTCGCTGGTTTACTGTGACAAGAGTTTAAAGAGTACTTTGCCACTAGACATCTTCTCCCCTATCCAAAGGACCCCACTGGGATCCTCCACGATCTTCAGCCCGACACCCCGGCCGGCTGTGCCAGGCTTCATACGGCTGTGGTCGTCACTCCCCCTCCATTAATGTCAATGGGAGATTTATGGAGGGGATGTGACGGCTGTGGTCACTCGTAATTCGGCACAGAGCGGAGATCGCGATCAAACAACTTAACCCTTTCACTGCCGGTTCGGGGTGAACAGCTTTGCCGCAAACCAAACACTTTTAAAAAGTTTGGCAAGACAAACTTTCAGAGAGCTTGTGCATCCATCATTCTGTACATTAAATACCGATGGCCGTCTAGACGACAAAATGAATTAAATTCATTTTATATATATATATATATATATATATATATATATATATATATATATATACTGCTGAAATACAGATCAAATATAAATGCATGTTCCACCTGCAAAACGGATGAAAGTAGCACATACTGCATTTTTAAAATACATACATATCTTTACCTTCATGTGATAATGGTTCCTAATATGTGTCTTAGGTAGATTAGACCTTGGGACAGGGAATTATAAAAATGATGACAACAAGTGAAATGAATGAATCTGTAGGCAGCCATTACTCACATTATGAGAGATTAAAAAACAAATGAATGCCATCTAGTGGTGTTATCCTTGAAATGCAGTTTCCTATTTTTTTTTTTTTAATTTTTCTTCTAGTTCTCCATCAATTCTGTGGTTTTATCGGTAAACAGGAAACATTTAGTATTGGTGCATCAAGTTTAGATTTACTTCAAGCATTTGCTGCATCACACTGGCGGTTGGGAGGTTCATTCTTCCATCATAATATATAAACATAAGGAAAGGTACCAACGGAGTGGAGAATTGTCTACTCACATCCAGGGCAGGAGAAGCTTGGTAGGTAACCGAACCACATTTGCACCCAAAAATAAATTGGTAAAGCAATACAGAACTTTTCACAAGTTTCCACACAGGTTTTTTTTCTTCTGTTTCTCTTTCTTTTTTTTGGGGGGGGGGGGGGGGGGGGGGGGACTGACGCTTTTGGGCCAAAGTCAGACGTGGATCCGGTAGGAAGGAAAAGTATAAGTTCTTTTATATTCACCATCCCTTTTAAATGCACTTCTGGCTTTGGCTCAAAAAACTGCAGTAGCAGATTTCCAAAAAACGCCAGTAAAAAACCTGTGAGGAAACCTAGCCTTACAGCAAAATTCTCTTAAAGGGGTACTTGGGTGGGAAAACATTTTTTTTTAGATGAACTGGTGCCAGAAGGTTGTACATATTTGTAAATTACTTCTATTAAAAAACCTTGATCCTTCCAGTACTTATCAACTGCTGTATGCTTTTCAGTCTGACCACAGTGCTCTCACACTGACACCTCTGTCCATGTCAGGAACTGTCCAGAGCAGGATAGGTTTGCTATGGGGATTTGCTCCTACTCTGGACAGTTCCTGATATGGACAGAGGTGTCAGCAGAAAGCAGTATGGTCAGAGCTTTATAAAAATTTGACAACTTTTCTCTTCCTCTATTTGAGCACAGTCTCTCTGCTGCCTCCTCTCTTCATGTCAGGGTCTCTACAGCAGTGTGTCCCAACCAGGTGCCTCCAGCTGTGGCAAAACTACAACTCCCAGCATGCCCGGACAACCTTTGGCTGTCCGGGCATGCTGGGAGTTGTAGTTTTGTCACAGCTGGAGGCATACTGGTTGGGAAACACTGCCCTACAGTATCACCATAGTATAATAATATTGTTCGGCTAGGTTCTCACTGTGGTCAGGCTCCAACCCATTTATGGTTTGGCTCTTTTATCTTTGGGCCAAACTGGCCGTACATATACACCTATTCCTATTTCCTCCAGAGAGCTGTGATTGGCCAGATGATTCCAGCCAATCGCAACTCTCTGTGGGAAATAGGAACATGTGTAAATATACATCAGTGCAGGGGACCATAGATGTCACGATGCCGGCTGGCAGGAGGTGGATCCTCTGTGCCAGAGAGGGATTGGCGTGGACCGTGCTAGTGGACCGGTTCTAAGGTACTACTGGTGTTCACCAGAGCCCGCCGCAAAGCGGGATGGTCTTGCTGCGGCGGTAGTAACCAGGTCGTATCCACTAGCAACGGCTCAACCTCTCTGACTGCTGAAGATAGGCGCGGTACAAGGGAGTAGACAAAAGCAAGGTCGGACGTAGCAGAAGGTCGGGGCAGGCAGCAAGGATCGTAGTCAGGGGCAACGGCAGGAGGTCTGGAACACAGGCTAGGAACACACAAGGGAACGCTTTCACTAGACACAAGGGCAACAAGATCCGGCGAGGGAGTGCAGGGGAAGTGAGGTATACATAGGGAGTGCACAGGTGAAGACACTAATTGGAACCACTGCGCCAATCAGTGGCGCAGTGGCCCTTTAAATCGCAGAGACCCGGCGCGCGCGCGCCCTAGGGAGCGGGGCCGCGCGCGCCGGGACAGGACCGAGGGAGAGCGAGTCAGGTACGGAAGCCGGGGTGCGCATCGCGAGCGGGCGCCACCCGCATCGCGAATCGCATCCCGGCTGGATAAAAATGAATAAAAAATAAAAAAACTGAATTTTCTCAACAAGGGTTTGAAAAATATAAAAGAATAATTCTACCACACCAGGCTGTTACTGAATAAAAAAAGACCATACACAGACCAAAATCCACAACATACAGTGGTTATCCCCACATCACCGTATAAGGCTAAGCTTCTACTTGTTTTTTTTGGGGGGGAAAAACACCAAGAAAAATGCCAATTCTGTCGCATGGTGTTTTTTCGTCCCAAAAAACACTGCGGCCAGGCGTTAGCTGTAAATCAATGAGAAATCGCAAAATTCTTTTTCCACTTGGCGTTTTTCAGTTTGGCGTTTTTTTAATCCTTTTGGCGTTTTTTCACTCTTTTTTTTTTTAGCTCCTTGGCGGTTTTGCAAAGTCGCAGCATCTTGAGCCAATGGCGTTTTTCCCCCCAGAAATTTTGGCATTTTCCTCCCATAGAAGTCTAAGGGAGTGAAAAAACGCCAAGAAAAACGACATGTAGGTTTTAACTTTGGTGTTTTTGCATGCAGTTTTTATTCTTTTTTTGGACTTTAGCGATCCAAAAAAAGGGATGGCAATTCCTTTTTTAATAAAATTTCGCAGGGTACCATTTAAATATAAAAATAAAAAAGATACAGTAGTGAAGGAAAAAATTGTATCTAACGAAATGTATCTTTTTTATTACAAAATTTTTATAAATTTTTAAACAGGGATCAATTTATGTGAGCGGGAAGGGCACTAGAAATGTAGCCGACAATAATAAAAATGTAGTGTGTGTGTGTTTTTCACTTTTTTTTCTATATTTAAAAAAAAAAAAAAAATGTAGGTAGTACTACTACTCCCAGCATGGAACACACTGTTCCATGATGGGAGTAGTAGTATCTGTACTTCTGACACCCGCTGTGATGCTCCTGTATAATGTATGAATGCGGCGGCCGCTCTCCTATGGTCCCCTGCACTGACGTATATATACACCTATTCATATTTCCCACAGAAAGTTGTGATTGGCTGGAACCATCTGGCCAATCACAGCTCTGCGGGAAATATGAATAGGTGTATATATACGTCAGTGTAGGGGACCATAGAAGAGCGGCTGGCCGTGTCTGTACATTAAACAGGAGGATCGCAACGGGTGTCAGGAGTGACATCTGCTGTGATCTTTCCTTAACTGCAGGTACTACTACTCCCAACATGGAGCACACTCTACTCAATGCTGGGAGCTGTAGTACCTGCTTTAATAGACAGATCCCAACAGGTGTCAGAAGTTACACTCGCTGCGATCTTTCAAATTTATTTTTTTTTTACTTTTTATTTTAATTTTTAAGTGATCTGTCTATTAATGCAGGTACTACAGCTCCCAGCATGGAGCAGAGTGTGCTCCATGTTGGGAGATGCGATCGTCCAATCTATTGCAGAGATATGGAGCGGCTCTATACAGCGCTCGCATCTCTGCACTCCGGCCAGTGATGTGAATAGAACATCACTCATTCATATTTCCCACTGAGAGCTGTGTTTGGCTGCAACCATTAGGCCAATCACCACTCTGGGAGGCAAATATGAATGAGTGATGTTCTATTCACATCACTGGCCGGAGTGCAGAGATGCGAGCGCTGTTTTGAGCCGCTCTGCATCTCTGCTATATTACGGACGATCGCATCGGGTGATATGTCTATTAGTACAGGTAGTACTACTCCCAACATAGAACAGTCTGCTCCATGCTAGGAGTAGTAGTACTATCTAAAAAATAGAGAAAAAACATACGCACTTTATTAAAAATGTATTTAAATTTTGTTATAAAAAATATAAATTTTGTTAACCTCTTATGGAATGACCCATTTTTTACCTCAATGACCAGGCTCTTTTTTTTAAATTTGACATGTTTCTCTTTAAATAGTAATAACTTTAGAACTCTTTTTCTGAGCGGAGCGATTCTGACATATTGTACTTTATATAACTGGTGCATTTTTGTTGACACATAAAAAAAAATTTGTGAAAAACTTAAAAATATTGTGAAAAACTGGAAAATTTCTGGCTTTTTTATGGTGTACACTGTGCGGTAAAAGTGATGTTATATTTATTCTGTGGGTCAGTACGATTATGGCGATACCCATTTTGTATGGCTTTCTATGTTCTTTTTTTCTTTTCTGAGCAAAATTCTTTTTCTGCCATTAATTTTCCAACAGCCGTAACTTTTTTATTTTTCGTCCTACGCCATTGAGTAAGGGCTTATTTTTTGCGGGATGAGCTGTACTTTTTATTGGTTTCATTTGTCTGCTACTTGCTACCTTTAGATCTTTTTCATTCCGCTATTTGTACCAAAATTGGCGAATTTTGCGCTTTAAAAAAAAAAATTTTTAAGGCGTTCACCCTGCGGGATACTTTACATTATAGTTTTATAGTACATGTTATTACGGACGTGGCAATACCTATTATGTATATGAATTGTGTTTTTGATCTTTTTTGGTGATAATACAGGGCTTTTATTGGGAAAGGAGCATTTAAAAAAAAAATTCACTTCATACTTATATTGAAGAACTTTTTATTTTATAAACTTTTCACAGGTTATATTATGCTGCAATACATTTGTCCTGCAGAACTGTATGATCTGATGAGCTGCACACACTACAGCCTGTGTAGAGAGGAGGTCATAATCGGACCTCCTGCTGCCATAGCAACCAACAGCAACCCGCGATCATATTGCGGCGCCGCCATTGGAGAACAGGTGGAGAGCGCTCCCCCTGTCAACACCATAGATGCCGTGATCAGGATTGATCACGGCATCTATGGGGTTAATGCTGCCGGGACCGGCGTGTTCGCGGCTCCGGCAGCTGCGGCGGGACTCTGGCTGTGATTAACAGCAGGGTCCCGTCACCGATTTCCTGTGCTGCCCGCGGCAGTGCAGGAGATCGCTATGACGTATGCATACGTCCAATTGCGCGCACGTGGCGGATGATTGGACGAATGCATACGTCCTATAGCGGGAAGGGGTTAAATAAAAAAAAAAATTTCCATCACTACTGCATCCTTTGTTTTGTATTGGTACCCAACAAATTTTGGCTAAGTTTCCACTTGTTTTTTTTCTGGCAGTTTTTGAGCCAAAGTCAGAAGTGGATCCATATGGAAGGAGAAGTGTAAGTTCTTCCTTTATATGTCCTATTCCTTTTGAATACATTTCTGGCTATGTGGAAACTTAATCAAAATTTGTTGGGTACCAAAAAAGAAAAAAAAAAACGCCAAAAGGGCCAAAAATGCAATTTCCACTCAAATGCAAAAAATAAAACGCCAGAAAGTACGCAAGAAAAAAAGCCAAACACAGGAAAATGCTGTGGCGTTTTTTCTTGCGTTTTTGTGGACCACAAAAAAAAAAAAGTAGAAACTTAGCCTGAGGGTAAATTCACACGTGCGTATTTTGCTGCATATTTTCTGCAACTGATTTTGCTTTCCCATTAGCTGCAGAAATTCATGCAGCAAAATACGCATGTGTGAACATACCCTTAAAGGCCCGTATGGCTGTAAGGCTGCTGGTGACACAATGGGGCCCTGGTTCTATATTTATTTATAGGGGTGACATTAACCTCTGTGACATCTTGTCAATGATCATGTGAGGAAGCAGCATAACTGTAAATATAGCGCCACTGTGCATTCTGCTGCTTTACATGTGCGCACAGTTAGGAGTATAGATTATTTTATTATTCATATCAGTTATTATACTGTTTATAGAGAAGACGCCAGAAGTCCATGACCCCTATACACACAGCAGAACACTGACAGCAAATTCTTCACTTCCCGCTCTCAGCAGAGTATAAGCGCCACTGGGATGGAGCTGCAGCGCCACACTGGAGACACAAGGGGGCGGAGTAACACTTAAAGGGTGACGCGGCAGTTGGTTACAAAAGTACATTAGGCACCGCCCTTAAATCTCCAGTAATTGCTATTTCTCCATCTCAGGAGGTACGTTAGGATACGTACTGTTTTCGGCCAATCAAGATGTTGTTTTTAGATTGACACGTGTGGCAACCAATCACAACGCACCACCACTGGCAAGCTGTTCTGGTTTCTAAGGGGAAGGGAAGACGTGTTAACCAGTCACATATTAGAAACTTTGTTTACTGGGCGGGCCTAGGCCTTGCTGTCTGCTGGTGTCTGGGCCGGAGAGAGTGAAGACATGAGCCTGGCTGTAAGGTAAGACTGGCCGGCAGGTGCCGAGTGTGCCCGGCAGGTGAGTGCTGCGTGTGCCCAGAGTGCAGGCTGTGAGGCTGGAGGTGATCCAGGTAGATCTTCAATATTGTCTCCTGCAATTTGGATAGGGGAGCATGTGTTGTCCAGGTCCCCATACCGACTTCTGGTCATCACCCCTAGGAGCAGTCCCCTGCTGCTCATCACCCCTAGGAGCAGTCCCCTGCCGCTCACCACCCCTAGGAGCAGTCCCCTGCTGCTCATCACCCCTAGGAGCAGTCCCCTGCTGCTCATCACCCCTAGGAGCAGTCCCTGGTCATCACCCCTAGGAGCAGTCCCCTGCTGCTCATCACCCCTAGGAGCAGTCCCCTGCTGCTCATCACCCCTAGGAGCAGTCCCCCGCCGTTCATCACCCCTAGGAGCAGTCCCCTGCTGCTCATCACCCCTAGGAGCAGTCCCCTGCCGCTCATCACCCCTAGGAGCAGTCCCCTGCTGCTCATCACCCCTAGGAGCAGTCCCCTGCCGCTCATCACCCCTAGGAGCAGTCCCCTGCCGCTCATCACCCCTAGGAGCAGTCCCCTGCCGCTCATCACCCCTAGGAGCAGTCCCTGCTCATCACCCCTAGGAGCAGTCCCCTGCTGCTCATCACCCCTAGGAGCAGTCCCCAGCTGCTCATCACCCCTAGGAGCAGTCCCTGCTCATCACCCCTAGGAGCAGTCCCCTGCTGCTCATCACCCCTAGGAGCAGTCCCCTGCTGCTCATCACCCCTAGGAGCAGCCCCCTGCTGCTCATCACCCCTAGGAGCAGTCCCCTGCTGTTCATCACCCCTAGGAGCAGTCCCCTGCTGTTCATCACCCCTAGGAGCAGTCCCCTGCTGTTCATCACCCCTAGGAGCAGTCCCCTGCTGTTCATCACCCCTAGGAGCAGTCCCCTGCTGCTCATCACCCCTAGGAGCAGTCCCCTGCTGCTCATCACCCCTAGGAGCAGTCCCCTGCTGCTCATCACCCCTAGGAGCAGTCCCCTGCTGCTCATCACCCCTAGGAGCAGTCCCCTGCTGCTCATCACCCCTAGGAGCAGTCCCCTGCTGCTCATCACCCCTAGGAGCAGTCCCCTGCTGGTCATCACCCCTAGGAGCAGTCCCCTGCTGGTCATCACCCCTAGGAGCAGTCCCCTGCTGGTCATCACCCCTAGGAGCAGTCCCCTGCTGGTCATCACCCCTAGGAGCAGTCCCCTGCTGGTCATCACCCCTAGGAGCAGTCCCTTGCTGGTCATCACCCTAGGAGCAGTCCCCTGCTGGTCATCACCCCTAGGAGCAGTCCCCTGCCGCTCATCACCCCTAGGAGCAGTCCCCTGCCGCTCATCACCCCTAGGAGCAGTCCCCTGCCGCTCATCACCCCTAGGAGCAGTCCCCTGCCGCTCATCACCCCTAGGAGCAGTCCCCTGCCGCTCATCACCCCTAGGAGCAGTCCCCTGCCGCTCATCACCCCTAGGAGCAGTCCCCAGCTGCTCATCACCCCTAGGAGCAGTCCCCTGCTGCTCATCACCCCTAGGAGCAGTCCCTGCTCATCACCCCTAGGAGCAGTCCCCTGCTGCTCATCACCCCTAGGAGCAGTCCCCTGCTGCTCATCACCCCTAGGAGCAGTCCCCTGCTGCTCATCACCCCTAGGAGCAGCCCCCTGCTGCTCATCACCCCTAGGAGCAGTCCCCTGCTGTTCATCACCCCTAGGAGCAGTCCCCTGCTGTTCATCACCCCTAGGAGCAGTCCCCTGCTGTTCATCACCCCTAGGAGCAGTCCCCTGCTGTTCATCACCCCTAGGAGCAGTCCCCTGCTGCTCATCACCCCTAGGAGCAGTCCCCTGCTGCTCATCACCCCTAGGAGCAGTCCCCTGCTGCTCATCACCCCTAGGAGCAGTCCCCTGCTGCTCATCACCCCTAGGAGCAGTCCCCTGCTGGTCATCACCCCTAGGAGCAGTCCCCTGCTGGTCATCACCCCTAGGAGCAGTCCCCTGCTGGTCATCACCCCTAGGAGCAGTCCCCTGCTGGTCATCACCCCTAGGAGCAGTCCCCTGCTGGTCATCACCCCTAGGAGCAGTCCCCTGCTGGTCATCACCCCTAGGAGCAGTCCCCTGCTGGTCATCACCCCTAGGAGCAGTCCCCTGCTGGTCATCACCCCTAGGAGCAGTCCCCTGCTGGTCATCACCCCTAGGAGCAGTCCCCTGCTGGTCATCACCCCTAGGAGCAGTCCCCTGCTGCTCATCACCCCTAGGAGCAGTCCCCAGCTGCTCATCACCCCTAGGAGCAGTCCCCTGCTGCTCATCACCCCTAGGAGCAGTCCCTGGTCATCACCCCTAGGAGCAGTCCCCTGCTGCTCATCACCCCTAGGAGCAGTCCCCTGCTGCTCATCACCCCTAGGAGCAGTCCCCTGCTGCTCATCACCACTAGGAGCAGTCCCCTGCTGCTCATCACCCCTAGGAGCAGTCCCTGCTCATCACCCCTAGGAGCAGTCCCCTGCTGCTCATCACCCCTAGGAGCAGCCCCCTGCTGCTCATCACCCCTAGGAGCAGTCCCCTGCTGTTCATCACCCCTAGTAGCAGTCCCCTGCTGTTCATCACCCCTAGGAGCAGTCCCCTGCTGTTCATCACCCCTAGGAGCAGTCCCCTGCTGCTCATCACCCCTAGGAGCAGTCCCCTGCTGCTCATCACCCCTAGGAGCAGTCCCCTGCTGGTCATCACCCCTAGGAGCAGTCCCCTGCTGGTCATCACCCCTAGGAGCAGTCCCCTGCTGGTCATCACCCCTAGGAGCAGTCCCCTGCTGGTCATCACCCCTAGGAGCAGTCCCCTGCTGGTCATCACCCCTAGGAGCAGTCCCCTGCTGCTCATCACCCCTAGGAGCAGTCCCCTGCTGCTCATCACCCCTAGGAGCAGTCCCCAGCTGCTCATCACCCCTAGGAGCAGTCCCCAGCTGCTCATCACCCCTAGGAGCAGTCCCCAGCTGCTCATCACCCCTAGGAGCAGTCCCTGCTCATCACCCCTAGGAGCAGTCCCCTGCTGCTCATCACCCCTAGGAGCAGCCCCCTGCTGCTCATCACCCCTAGGAGCAGTCCCCTGCTGTTCATCACCCCTAGGAGCAGTCCCCTGCTGGTCATCACCCCTAGGAGCAGTCCCCTGCTGCTCATCACCCCTAGGAGCAGTCCCCTGCTGCTCATCACCCCTAGGAGCAGTCCCCTGCTGCTCATCACCCCTAGGAGCAGTCCCCTGCTGCTCATCACCCCTAGGAGCAGTCCCCTGCTGCTCATCACCCCTAGGAGCAGTCCCCTGCTGCTCATCACCCCTAGGAGCAGTCCCCTGCTGCTCATCACCCCTAGGAGCAGTCCCCTGCTGCTCATCACCCCTAGGAGCAGTCCCCTGCTGGTCATCACCCCTAGGAGCAGTCCCCTGCTGGTCATCACCCCTAGGAGCAGTCCCCTGCTGGTCATCACCCCTAGGAGCAGTCCCCTGCTGGTCATCACCCCTAGGAGCAGTCCCCAGCTGCTCATCACCCCTAGGAGCAGTCCCCTGCTGCTCATCACCCCTAGGAGCAGTCCCCAGCTGCTCATCACCCCTAGGAGCAGTCCCCAGCTGCTCATCACCCCTAGGAGCAGTCCCCAGCTGCTCATCACCCCTAGGAGCAGTCCCCAGCTGCTCATCACCCCTAGGAGCAGTCCCCAGCTGCTCATCACCCCTAGGAGCAGTCCCCAGCTGCTCATCACCCCTAGGAGCAGTCCCCAGCTGCTCATCACCCCTAGGAGCAGTCCCCAGCTGCTCATCACCCCTAGGAGCAGTCCCCAGCTGCTCATCACCCCTAGGAGCAGTCCCCAGCTGCTCATCACCCCTAGGAGCAGTGCCCAGCTGCTCATCACCCCCAGGAGCAGTGCCCAGCTGCTCATCACCCCTAGGAGCAGTGCCCAGCTGCTCATCACCCCTAGGAGCAGTCCCCAGCTGCTCATCACCCCTAGGAGCAGTCCCCTGGTCATCAGCTATAGGAGCAGTATTCTGGCCATCGCCTATAGGAGCAGTCCCCTGGCCATCGCCTATAGGAGCAGTCCCCTGGCCATCGCCTATAGGAGCAGTCCCCTGGCCATCGCCTATAGGAGCAGTCCCCTGGCCATCGCCTATAGGAGCAGTCCCCTGGCCATCGCCTATAGGAGCAGTCCCCTGGCCATCGCCTATAGGAGCAGTCCCCTGGCCATCGCCTATAGGAGCAGTCCCCTGGCCATCGCCTATAGGAGCAGTCCCCTGGCCCTCGCCTATAGGAGCAGTCCCCTGGCCCTCGCCTATAGGAGCAGTCCCCTGGCCCTCGCCTATAGGAGCAGTCCCCTGGCCCTCGCCTATAGGAGCAGTCCCCTGGCCCTCGCCTATAGGAGCAGTCCCCTGGCCCTCGCCTATAGGAGCAGTCCCCTGGCCCTCGCCTATAGGAGCAGTCCCCTGGCCCTCGCCTATAGGAGCAGTCCCCTGGCCCTCGCCTATAGGAGCAGTCCCCTGGCCCTCGCCTATAGGAGCAGTCCCCTGGCCATCGCCTATAGGAGCAGTCCCCTGGCCATCGCCTATAGGAGCAGTCCCCTGGCCATCGCCTATAGGAGCAGTCCCCTGGCCATCGCCTATAGGAGCAGTCCCCTGGCCATCGCCTATAGGAGCAGTCCCCTGGCCATCGCCTATAGGAGCAGTCCCCTGGCCATCGCCTATAGGAGCAGTCCCCTGGCCATCGCCTATAGGAGCAGTCCCCTGGCCATCGCCTATAGGAGCAGTCCCCTGGCCATCGCCTATAGGAGCAGTCCCCTGGCCATCGCCTATAGGAGCAGTCCCCTGGCCATCGCCTATAGGAGCAGTCCCCTGGCCATCGCCTATAGGAGCAGTCCCCTGGCCATCGCCTATAGGAGCAGTCCCCTGGCCATCGCCTATAGGAGCAGTCCCCTGGCCATCGCCTATAGGAGCAGTCCCCTGGCCATCGCCTATAGGAGCAGTCCCCTGGCCATCGCCTATAGGAGCAGTCCCCTGGCCATCGCCTATAGGAGCAGTCCCCTGGCCATCGCCTATAGGAGCAGTCCCCTGGCCATCGCCTATAGGAGCAGTCCCCTGGCCATCGCCTATAGGAGCAGTCCCCTGGCCATCGCCTATAGGAGCAGTCCCCTGGCCATCGCCTATAGGAGCAGTCCCCTGGCCATCGCCTATAGGAGCAGTCCCCTGGCCATCGCCTATAGGAGCAGTCCCCTGGCCATCGCCTATAGGAGCAGTCCCCTGGCCATCGCCTATAGGAGCAGTCCCCTGGCCATCGCCTATAGGAGCAGTCCCCTGGCCATCGCCTATAGGAGCAGTCCCCTGGCCATCGCCTATAGGAGCAGTCCCCTGGCCATCGCCTATAGGAGCAGTCCCCTGGCCATCGCCTATAGGAGCAGTCCCCTGGCCATCGCCTATAGGAGCAGTCCCCTGGCCATCGCCTATAGGAGCAGTCCCCTGGCCATCGCCTATAGGAGCAGTCCCCTGGCCATCGCCTATAGGAGCAGTCCCCTGGCCATCGCCTATAGGAGCAGTCCCCTGGCCATCGCCTATAGGAGCAGTCCCCTGGCCATCGCCTATAGGAGCAGTCCCCTGGCCATCGCCTATAGGAGCAGTCTTCTGGACATCACCTATAGGAGCAGTCCCCTGATCATCACCTATAGGAGCAGTCCCCTGATCATCACCTATAGGAGCTGTTTACTGGTCACCACCTATAGGAGCAGTCCCCTGGTCATCACCTATGCTGCGTGTGCCCAGAGTGCAGGCTGTGAGGCTGGAGGTGATCCAGGTATATGTGCTGCTGACATAGATCTTCAATATTGTCTCCTGCAATTTGGATAGGGGAGCAGGTGGAGTCCTGGTCCCCATACTGACTTCTGGTCATCACCCCTAGGAGCAGTCCCCTGCTGGTCATCACCCCTAGGAGCAGTCCCCTGCTGGTCATCACCCCTAGGAGCAGTCCCCTGCTGGTCATCACCCCTAGGAGCAGTCCCCTGCTGGTCATCACCCCTAGGAGCAGTCCCCTGCTGGTCATCACCCCTAGGAGCAGTCCCCAGCTGGTCATCACCTATAGGGGCAGTCCCTGGTCATTACCTATAGGAGCAGTCCCCTGCTGGTCATTACCTATAGGAGCAGTCCCCTGCTGGTCATTACCTATAGGAGCAGTCCCCTGCTGGTCATTACCTATAGGAGCAGTCCCCTGCTGGTCATTACCTATAGGAGCAGTCCCCTGCTGGTCATTACCTATAGGAGCAGTCCCCTGCTGGTCATTACCTATAGGAGCAGTCCCCTGCTGGTCATTACCTATAGGAGCAGTCCCCTGCTGGTCATTACCTATTGGAGCAGTCCCCTGCTGGTCATTACCTATAGGAGCAGTCCCCTGCTGGTCATTACCTATAGGAGCAGTCCCCTGCTGGTCATTACCTATAGGAGCAGTCCCCTGCTGGTCATTACCTATAGGAGCAGTCCCCTGCTGGTCATTACCTATAGGAGCAGTCCCCTGCTGGTCATTACCTATAGGAGCAGTCCCCTGCTGGTCATTACCTATAGGAGCAGTCCCCTGCTGGTCATCACTCATAGGAGCAGTCTTCTGGTTATCACCTATAGGAGCAGTCCCCTGGTCATCACCTATAGGAGCAGTCCCCTGGTCATCACCTATAGGAGCAGTCCCCTGGTCATCACCTATAGGAGCAGTCCCCTGGTCATCACCCCTAGGAGCAGTCCCCTGCTGGTCATCACCTATAGGAGCAGTTCGCTGCTGGTCATCGCCTATAGGAGCAGTCCCCTGGTCATCGCCTATAGGAGCAGTCCCCTGGTCATCGCCTATAGGAGCAGTCCCCTGGTCATCGCCTATAGGAGCAGTCCCCTGGTCATCGCCTATAGGAGCAGTCCCCTGGGCATCGCCTATAGGAGCAGTCCCCTGGGCATTGCCTATAGGAGCAGTCCCTGGTCATCACCCCTTAGATGCAGTCTAAAACCTAAAAAAAAAAAAGAAATAAAAAAAACACCTAGTGACAAAAAAGCTATGGATCCTAAAAAATACTCATATAGAGGGGATTTATCAAAACCTGTGTAGAGGAAGAGTGGTGCAGTTGCCCATAGCAACCAATCAGATCGCTTCTTTCATATTTAAAGAGGCCCGAGAAAAGTGCACTTTACATCTCTCTTTTGGCCTTCAGCTAACATCTGGTCGCAGTGTTGTTTTGCAAAAATAAATGTATGTGATGTATGTGTGTGTGTATATATATTGTCAGAAAATGCTGCAGCCAGATGTTAGCTGGAAGTCAATAGGAAATATGAAACGCCAGACCCACAGGGCTTTTATTTTTTTCACTCTTCATTCGTTTTTTGTAATCTGAATTGTTTACTGCAGGATTCTGTGCCAATGGAGACAGCTGCATTTGGACTGTGCCACACATGGAGTTCCTGCTCTAAATAAATTATATACACTGGGGGACATGTATCATTATTTGTGTATGGTAGAAGCATTTTACCCCTTTTCCCGAATTCTAAATTATGTGCAGAAGCGCTAAATTTATCAATCAAGCGCAATGAGCTTCATAAATTGCGGGTAAATATAGTCATCTCTTCAATCCACTCTTTGGAAAATAGAATTGATGATTTAGAGCATCTTGCTGCGTTAAGTCCAAGATGGCTTATATTTGCGCAAAAAAAACAGCTCATGCGGCAAAATTTTTGGTGTAAAGGAAAAGTACGCAGTTAATAAATCCATGTGTACTATAGATGTCACTCCAAGGTACCCTGATTCGGCCACATCTGGAGGACATGCTCTACCAAAACGTGCGCAAAAAAAGGGCTTGCGCAAAATTTTGCGCTAAAAAATACACACAAAACAGGGGTAAAATCTTTGATACATGTCCCCCATTGAGTATGTACAGTGGTCCCTCAACATACGATGGTAATTCGTTCCAAACGACCCATCGTTTGTCGAATCCATCGTATGTTGAGGGATTCGTGCAATAGTAAAAGTGCATTTATACTCACCTGTCCCCGCCGCTCCGGACCGGGTCCTCACCGCTCCCGATGGTCTCCCAGGGTCTCCCGATGCTGTCCCGCTGCTCCGGTGTCTTCTTCGCGATCCTCCGGTGTCTTACGCATCTTCTGCAGGGTCCGGGCCTCGCTTTCCGGTGACGTTATTACGCTACGGCGCGGCATGCGTAGTGACGTAATAACGACGCCGGAAAGCAAGGCCTGGACCCTGGAGAAGATGCGCAAGACACCGGAGGATCGCGATGTTGACCCGGAGCAGCGGGGATAGGTAAGTGAACCTGCTGGGGCACATTACACTGCTATCCGACAGCAGCTTAAGCATTTTGCGCTGTCGGATAGCAGTTAATGCGATGGCCCCGACATATAAAAGCATCGTATGTCGATGCTGACATCGACATGCGATGGCCTCTGAGAGGCCATCGTATGTCGATTTTATCATATGTTGGGGCCATCGTAGGTCAGGGGGTTACTGTATGTATGTATGTATATATATATATATATATATATATATATATATATATATATATATATATATATACACACACACTCAATGTGTATGTTCCAGCATCACGTCCAAACACCTTAAGATATTAACATGAAACTTGTTACTTATATGTCAACAACAAACATAGGATAGGTGATTTAACCCTTACTCACCCCCATTTGCCAGGGGCGGGGTTTTTATTTAAAGTCCCATACAAGTCTATGGGAAATGCATGTTATTGCATAACTTCCAAATGGCTGAAGATATTTCGATAATACTTGGTCTCATGTCCACTAAAAATATAGGATAGTTAATTTAACCCTTAACTACCCCCATATGTGAAGGATGAGGTTTTTGTTTCAAGTCCCATGCGAGTATATAGGACTTCCAGTACATTACTCCACAAGCTCCGCTCTGTATCTCCTGGTGAATGCCTTAGTCTGGCTGGCAAGCCACACCCTCCCCGCATTGCATTCCATGCCCCATCTTGCAATGACACGCCCACCTTTTAAGCCACACCCCTTTTATTTTCAGCTAACAATTTTTACCACAACTCAGCCCCACCTGAGGACGGGATATGAGGATTAGATAGGAGTACGAGATATGAGGACAGGATATGAGGTCGGAAAATGAGGAGGGGATTTGGGGTCGGGATATGGGGTCAGGATTTAGGGATGGGATATGAGGACAAAAGCTTCCTCCTTTGTTGCTTTTCCTCCCCCACAAGGATAAGGTAGGAAAAACCGGGCAGCGCCGGGTACTCAGCTAGTAGTTAGTTAAAAAGAGATATATATATATCAGGGGTCTCCTACTACTATGGAGACAAGCCCAGCGTCATCCCCTCTCCACCCTATGTCAGTGTCATAAAGCCAATGTTCAGCTCTCTTCTTGGTTGTTCTTCACTCCTTTTGGTAAACCTGCCCTTGGAGCTGCTGTTCATTCTGTGCATTTCATTGGTGAACAATGTGTTCCTGTCTTTTCTACTAGAACGGATTTAGCAGTCGACAAAATGAAAAAGAAGAAAAAAAGGGAACTGACCGAGGAACAGAAGCAAGAGATTAAAGATGCCTTTGATTTGTTTGATACCGACAAAGACAAAGCGATAGACTATCATGAGTTAAAGGTAAAGATTCCCCCTTCACTGACTGACATCCCTATAACTAAGCAGACTGTCCTAAAATATTCAGGTTTTCTCACTGTAGAGAAATGGCTGATTGTGAGGGGTTCCCAGAAGTTGGACCCCCTGCCACGGTTGGACCCATGTTATCAGCCACTTATTCTCTAGGCTGTGGATTTGGGTATAAGTGTCTATGGTGGCAAAACCCCTTTAACCCCTTAAGGATGCGGAATGTACATGTACGCCGTGTGCCCTCTCCCCTTCTATGAAGTGAGCTCAGGAACTGAGCACGCATCATAGTGGGATGGTCCCGGTGCCTTATAGCCGGACCTGTGTCTAATACTGGGCATCAAAGTTGATTGTGGCGTCTGAAATGGAGAAAAAAAAATTAAAAGATCCCCGCTGCTCAGCAAAGCTGATTGGGACCACCGTGGTGAAATGCTGTGCCGCAGGTGATCAGATCAGCCATTACAGACACCGCACTGCCGCGGATGCCGTTATCTGTATTGATCAAGGCATCTGTGAGGTTAATTGCTGACATAAGCGTGATCGCTGATTTCAGCCATTATTACCGTCGGGTCCTGGCGTGCATGATGCGAGCATTGCTCAGGTCATGTACAAGACGTGAATGTACTGTACATCTTGGTGCATGAAGTACCAGCGCATCAGGACGTACGTTTATGTCCATTGTCGTTAAGGGGTTAAAGTGCACCAATAAAAAATTCATGCGTGCTTATGGGGTTAAAAGTCTATAGTAAATTGATCATATTTAGATAATATTTTCCTTTTATAAGATGTCTGAGCTGATCCTGATGAGGTCTTGGTTTACCTTTACTTATTTGTTGGCAGGTGGCCATGCGAGCTTTAGGGTTCGATGTTAAGAAGGCCGATGTTTTAAAAATCCTGAAAGATTATGACAGTGAAGCCACAGGGAAGATTAGTTTTGATGACTTTAATGAAGTTGGTAAGTGCTCTTTTCTCAATACATGTTTACAGGGTACAAGAGTCCCATCTTTATACTTTAGATCCTGAGAGTCTTCTTTTCAAGGTTGCTGAATTGTTGCACTTGGGTTGTTAAAAACTTTGGCCCACATTTATGATTGTAGGTGTAAGTGAAGCATTTTTTTTACACCTTTTTTTTGTGTGCTGATAATGTGTGGGATCACTAAATTTATTAAATGTTCACCGAGCATTTGATAAATTTTGTGCAGGTCACATTTTCTAAAATTTCTCTCTTCACATACACTAAAAAGCTACACCATGTCTGGGATGATGTAGTTTTAGAGACTTTTCAGTGGCTTTGCTCTTTTTTACAAAAGGCGCAGTTCATAAATCCCTTCTATATCGTGTGTATTGCTAAAATCAGTGGATCGCAACTCAAAATCAGGAGAAATGTGTAAACAAAAAGGCGCAAAAAAGGCGCAAATAAACCCTGCTTGCGCCTCTTGAAGACACAAAAAACTGCCTAAAGACCATGATAAATGTCGGCCTTTGTGTTTTTGTTTGGGAAGAAAGGCCAGAAACCTGTAAACCTGTAAAAAAAACAAAAAAAAAAATTTATTTTAAAATTTCCTTAAGAATTCTTTTACATCTCGCTGATGTCATCCCTCTGTTCTGTATGATGACTATACAAATAAGATGGTTGCAGCACTCCTGGTCAAAAAATGGAGGCTCTTAGATCACTTTTTGATCAAAACGTGTCCCCTATCCACCACGCGGAGGTGGCCTCATTTCGGATGGGACCCTAACACTCATTTCACTCACCTCTGCTGGGCATATGGCCTCTGACTGGGTGACATGCTGGATCCACTATCAATTTAAAAACCTCCTGTGAAACAGGGAGGGTTATATGGCTACAGAGGGTGCCACTCCCCCTAAATTGCACAGCAATATTTAAACTGTGAGTAATATTTTTCTAAATATAACCACACTTGTCTGAATTACATGCTATAAGCTTCTAGCCATATCCTCTTGATTTGCATAAATAGGACTAAACATGAAGTGTCTGCCATAGGGGTCTTATTTTATGCATAAAACATCATCACTAAGTATATTTGAAGGTGTGCCCAATAAAGGGAAGACAGTCAGCATTGCTCTTTGAATTAGTGTTGGAATGTACATGGGGCCGTTGTTCTTTTCTCTTCAGGAAACCGCCACCTAGCAACAGCTAATAGATATAGGCGACTAGCCTCCAAGCCACACCCACTCAGCGTTTCTCTGGCGGTATTGATAAATTTTCCCTAATGAACTGAGGTATCTGTATTGAAGGACCTGCAATTGTCTGCAGGAATAAATAATGGCTGATGATCCTACATTGTATATTTAACAAAATTGTTTGTGGATCAACAATACGTTAGCCTACATTACTAAGCTCTGTTATCACCTTTCCTTTCCAGCTTTTTAAGTACTGGAGGTGTTATTTTGACTGCGCTCTTACCTGATAACTGTGCCTAATTATTTTATTGTCCTGGTTGACTTATCAATACCCTCTTTATCGTGGTATAAATCAGGGAAAGGACTGTATAAACATTTGTGCAGGTTGAACCTTGCATTCGTATTATATGCAAATGTTTACATTTTCCTCTATTCGGACAACAAATTCTGTATTGACAGGACTAGGTTTTGTGATGTCTTACACTAGGACATCACTAAGGCTGGGTTCACACCACGTTTTTGCAATACAGTTCCCGTATCAGGTTTTTGGATGAAAAACGGATTCCTCAAAACCTGACTACGGCTGCATTCACTCCTCGTTTTTTTTACATACAGATGCCGGATCCGGCTGCGGGAGGGGCAAAAACGGGCGCTCCCGTACCCCAGCCGGTTAAGCCTGTGACTCCATTTACTTTAATGAGCCGACCGGAGTCAAACGGTGACTTCGGTCGGCTCAGTTTTGACCCGTATGCGGTTTACTGACCAGACCTAAAACCGTAGTATATTAGGGTTTTAGGTCTGGTCCAAAACCGGATACCGGTCAAAACTGAGCCGACCGAAGTCACCATTTGACTCTGGTCGGCTCATTAAAGTAAATGGAGTCACGGGCTGATCCAGCTGGGGTACGGGAGCGCCCGGTTTGCCCCTCCCGGCACCCGTGTGTAAAAACCGAGGTGTGAATGCAGCCTAAACTGTATCAAAACGTGTGTACAAATTTTAACCAGTTTACGGTTGAAAACGGTATACGGTTTGAGAAAATTATGTCCGGTTGCATCAGTTTTTAAGGAAAAAATGTTTACATTTTTAACTTTTCACTCCATTGTGAATAAAGTTTCACTTGTTTGATTGAAATTCCAAGCAAGAACTTTCAATGTCAAAAAATGTATGATACAAACCAGATGGAACCGTACGCACATACGGTTCTGTACAGTTCCCATTGACTCCCATGTTAAAATAAACCGTATACGGTTTCCATATGGTTTTTCACCTGGACCAAAAACCGTGGTAGGCTACAGTTTTGGGTACGGGAAAAAAAAACTAACAAAACGCAAAAAGTACACAACCGGGTTGATCGGTTTTAAATGGAGAGTCAATTCATACGGTTTTCAATATGGTTCTGTATGGTTTTTACATTGAAAATGTATATGGGAACTGTATTGCAAAAACGTGCTGTGAACTCAGCCTAAGAGAATATTGCGCAAGTTCTCTTGTATGAGGTCTACTATTTTATTCTGGTAGACTAGACATTTGAGAGTGCCTGATCACATGTTTACATTACTTGATGTCGCAGTCCAATCTGACTGATATTGCGGTAATGTGGTCAAAAATCAAATGCACTATAGGAGAAGATGCAGAAACAGATCAGGCACTGCCTTTTATTTGCTTTCCCCAATAGTAGCTCAGTTACACAGGGGCTAACTGCAAAAAGCTGTCTGCACGTCGGTGTAATTATAAGTATATATGTATTAACTGTTCATAAGAAAATATGAATTCACACTCACCCGGATATTCATCAGCAGTTCATGGAATCTTTATTCCTAGATCAGTGTAGTAAAACAAATGAAACAATGCTCCATAGCGGGGAGCGAGAGCCGCGCTCCCTGCTATGGAACATTGTTTCACCTGTTTCATTTGTTTTACTACACTGATCTAGGAATAAAGATTCCATGAACTGCTGATGAATAGTTTCTGGTGCCAGAAAGTTAAACAGATTTGTAAATTACTTCTATTAAAAAAAAAAATCTTAATCCTTCCTGTACTTATTAGCTGCTGAATACTACAGCGGAAATTATTTTCTTTTTGAAACACAGAGCTCTCTGCTGACATCACGAGCACAGTGCTCTCTGCTGACATCTCTGTACATTTTAGGAACTGTCCAGAACAGCATATGTTTGCTATGGGGATTTCCTTTTACTTTGGACAGTTCCTAAAATGGACAGAGATGTCAGCAGAGAGCACTGTGCTCATGATGTCAGCAGACAGCTCTGTTTCAAACGGAAAATAATTTCCACTGTAGTATTCAGCAGCTAATAAGTACAGGAAAGTAAAGTAATTTACAAATCTGTTTAACTTTCTGGCACCAGTTGATTAAAAAAATAAACATTTTCACCGGAGTACCCCTTTAAAAATCAAATATAGATGCATTTTCATAAGGCCTCTTTCACACTACAGGTATCATCCTTCTTTTTTACTGCTGTTATTTTACAATAATGGATGGAAAAAAAAATGGATGCAATAACTGGTAATAACTAATGATAACTGATGACCATCATCCATTATTTTTAATGTTTTTTTTTTCTTAAAAAACCTGATGTTGTTCATCCGTTATTACCAGTTACATCCATTTATTTTTTATCAGGTTTTTAACCCTTTTTTTTTTTTTTTTTTGTAAAGCTGTACTGGGCATGCTCAGTACAACAAATGGATGTTAAAACTGATAACGGATGTTGTGTTTTTTTTTTTTTTTTGAACATCCAGTTCCAATAGACTTCAATGTTAAATTATAACGTCCGTTTCTTCACCATTTTTTTTTTTTTTTGCCGGACCAAAAATAACGGACATTAGTGAAAAAAAAAAAAGCATTGCCTGATGCAAAAGGATGTTCAAAATATCCCATTGACATGAATGGGATTTTTTGACAGCCGTTTTCAGGACTTTTTGCCGGGAGTAATAACGGAGGTTTTTTTTTTTTTTACAGAATGATACCTGTAGTGTGAAAGGGGCCTAAGGAGGTTTTGATTTGACACAACTTATTCTGTTTTAGTGACAGACTTGATATTGGAGCGCGATCCCCAAGAAGAGATGCTAAAAGCCTTTAAACTGTTTGATGATGATGATTCAGGAAAAATAAGCTTGAGAAATCTCCGTCGGGTTGCTAGAGAACTTGGTGAGAACATGACAGATGAAGAGCTCCGTGCAATGATTGAAGAGTTTGACACAGATGGTGATGGAGAAAGTAAGTTCCTGTCAAGTTCAGTGTCTAAAAATGTTACCAGATCTTTAAAAAGAGCACATTGCTTTCAACGTAATCCTATAAAATGTCAGCATGGCCTTAGGGTGGTGGTAAGATGAGACACTGCCAGGAATCGGGGTTGCTTATTGCCACAGCATTTGTAACAGGATTAAATACGAAAACACAACCTGTCAAATAATTCTACATGTAATGTGGTTCCCTAAAATCAATCTATGGCAGGACTTGGGTTGTTTTAGATGGCCCGAGCTGGATCTCTGTGATCAGTGGTCATGTACAGAGCCTTCACAAAGTTCAATTAGTTGAGCTGCCCTATCTGGTGTTGTGGTAAAATGGGACCGGTAACATCAGATCATCTGTTCAACCAAGTTCCATGTGACAGCGCAGACGCAAGCACACGCGCCAATCCCCATTCTGTTTGGTAAAACTGACATTACTTGCATGTAGAAGCAAGTGATGGCAGAGCCGTTCTTCTTGTCTTGATTCTCCTGAAAGTGCTGCTCCTGCCCTCCAGTGCTAAATGCACTCGGGGGGGGGGGGGGGGGGGGGGGGGGATGTGTATCAAGTGTCCAGGATAAGGATTAGGGATCACTGTACTTAACCCCTTAAGGACGCAGGACGTAAATGTACGTCCTGGTGCGGTGGTACTTAACGCACCAGGACGTACATTTACGTCCTAAGCATAACCGCGGGCATCGGAGCGATGCCCGTGTCATGCGCGGCTGATCCCGGCTGCTGATCGCAGCCAGGGACCCGCCGGCAATGGCCGACGCCCGCGATCTCGCGGGCGTCCGCCATTAACCCCTCAGGTGCCGGGATCAATACAGATCCCGGCATCTGCGGCAGTGCGCGATTTGAATGAATGATCGGATCGCCCGCAGCGCTGCTGCGGGGATCCGATCATTCATAACGCCGCACGGAGGTCCCCTCACCTTCCTCCGCCCGGCTCCCGGCGTCTCCTGCTCTGGTCTGTGATCGAGCAGACCAGAGCAGAAGATGACCGAAAACACTGATCTGTTCTATGTCCTATACATGGAACAGATCAGTATTAGCAATCATGGTATTGCTATGAATAGTCCCCTATGGGGACTATTCAAGTGTAAAAATAAATGTAAAAGTAAAAATCCCCTCCCCCAATAAAAAAGTAAAACGTCCGTTTTTTCCTATTTTACCCCCAAAAAGCGTAAAAAAAGCTTCTGAAGTTGAGTTGTTGTTTTCTGTCTAACTGCTCTCTGATGACTCACGTCCTGGGAGCTGTGCAGTTCCTATGGGGATATTCTCCCATCATGCACAGCTCCCGGGACGTGACATCATCATTAAGCAGTTAGACAGAAAACTTCAACAGCTAATAACTATTGGAAGGATTAAGATTTTTTAATAGAAGTCATTTACAAATCTGTTTAACTTTCCGGAGCCAGTTGATATATATAAAAAAAGATTTTGCCTGGAATACCCCTTTAACGCCAACCACACACCCAAGCCACTTACTTTAAAGTGTAACCTCCACCCAATCCTATACACTGTTGCTCTGAAGTGCATTGAAGTCTCTCAGTTTACAACAACACTGGCAATGGGGTTACACAGGCAGATGCCGACAACCCATTATTTTTCAGCACATTAAAATGGCACGATTAGATAACGAACAAACACTTTATAGTTCGCTGACTGACTGCTAGCCTTGTGTGGAAATCGCTGCTTGCTGATTTTCCTCACATTGGCTTCTTTCATATCATTTTAAACCATAAAGAACTCAAGAGTATAATCGGTTGAGAAAAATAAAGTAGCAAATCAAACGTAACTTCTATAAGTTATTTAAAGGAAAATGGTCATCTATTCACTCACGCTAAATCCAATACACTGGGTTATAGTGCGGGTGAACAGGAGACTGATGAGTGGTTAATGGGTTAAATACATACCTGCACTCTGGAGATCTGTCCCTCCGAAGATCTTCCATCTTCAATGAATTGCGTGCTGGAGGCGGGCCCGCCAGCTCAATTTGAATATTTTATTGTCGTGGGTAACGCGAGCGCTCATATGACCTGGGGAAATAAATATTTATATTGAGCGGGCCCGCCTCCAGCACGCAATTCACTGAAGATGGAAGATCTTCGGAGGGACAGATCTCCAGAGTACAGGTACGTATTTAACCCATTAACCCCTCATCGGTCTCCTGCTCACCCACACTATAACCCAGTGTATTGCATTTAGTGTGGGTGAACAGATGACCATTTTCCTTTTAAAAAGTCATCAACAAAATTTCAACATTTGGTAGGGGTGATAATTCGGTAAGTCAAAAACTGTAAAAAAAATAAATAAATAAAAAAAATGTGTGTGTATTCATTCTGTTACCTTTATAGATGTGAACTAGAGATGAGCGAACTTACAGTAAATTCGATTTGTCACGAACTTCTCGGCTCGTTAGTTGATGCCTTTTCCTGCATAAATTAGTTCAGCTTTCCGGTGCTCCGGTGGGCTGGAAAAGGTGGATACAGTCCTAGGAGACTCTTTCCTAGGAATGTATCCACCTTTTCCAGCCCACCGGAGCACCTGAAGGCTGAACTAATTTACGCAGGAAAAGTCATCAACTGCCGGGCCGAGAAGTTCGTGACAAATCGAATTTACTGTAAGTTTGCTCATCTCTAATGAGAACATAAGGGTCAAAGTTTGTTTGCAGGAAAAGAGCCAACTTTGCGTCAGACTTTAGGCCCATGTCTTTACTTAACATGGATATAAAGATATATGCGAAGATCCTGGCCAACAGATTAGTCCCAATTAGAGCCCTGTGTGGGACTGTTTCTTAATCCCACTCCGCTGGATTTTTGTTACCATTACCTCCTGTAAGGTGTGTTTCACCCCCATCTGCACCTGCAGCATGTGTGTCCACTTCAGCTCCTGCAAACATTTTGTCCCATCTTTTAGAGATCACTCCCCCTTGTGCTATTTTATCAGCCCCCACTGGTATTGCAGAGGCTTGCGGGACCTGCTGTATGTTCTGTGACTGCCCACTCCTGCAATCAGAGCACAGTGAGATGGAAGGAATTGAAGTCTTAGATTATCAGCAAAGAATAAACCTTTTTGCAGATGGTGTCTCACATTGGTTCCTGTCCCTATTAGGAACCAATGTTAATGATGCAATCCCAATCTCTCTAGTGTTGCTAAATATTTTGACAATACAAAAATAGATAACATGAAAAATTTTAATAATTGTGGGAGCACAAAGGAAATATATAAATGGAAATATTAAGACTGGTAGATATTTAGTCTTCAATAAAAAGTTTTAAATTAAAACGAAAGGGGTTGTCTGGCAGAAAAATATATATATTTGGGTCAGAGTGGCTTAAATAGAAAAAATAGTGTACACTTAGGGGGAGATTTATCAAAACCTGTGCGGAGAAAATGTTGTTCAGTTGCCCATAACAACCAATCAGATCTCTTCTTTCATTTTTCACAGGCATTTTCAAAAATGAAAGAAGCGATCTGGTTGCTATGGGCAACTGGGCAACTTTTCCTTTTGGACAGGTTTTGATAAATCTCCCCCTTAGGCTATGTTTAAACGGCAGAATTTCTGCATGAATGTATTGCCAATACACTTCAATGAAATTCCTGCAGCAGAAATTCTGCTATGTGAATGAGACAGCGGAATCCCATTGAAGTGTATTGGCTATAAATTAATGTAGAATTCCATGCAGAAATTCTGCCATGTGAACATAGCCTTACCGCCTGATCCTCCTCCACAGCTCCTTCGGTGATGCCGGGTTCTGCTGCTCACTGCTTCCTGGTAATATCTTGACCTGCGGCCAGTGATTGGTTTATTGGGCAGATGTGATCTTGTCCTCTCTTCAGTCTCATCCTGAGTGTAGAAATATACTTCCCACTTTCCCGGGGGTATCCAAATCACCAAATCATCCCCCCCCCCCCCCCCCCCTTCCTCTGATTACGTTATATCTTATTGCTATGACCAATATAAATGTATGACCATATTTTAATTTTGTGTGTTACTTAAAGGGGTACTCCGGCGGAAAACCATTTATTTTTTAAATCAACTGATGCCGGAAAGTTTAACAGATTTATAAATTGCTTCTATTAAAAATTCTTACTCCTTCCAGTACTTTTTACTGGTTGTATACTACAGAGGAAATGCTTTTCTTTTAGGATTTCTTTTCTGTCACGACCACAGTGCTCTTTGCTGACACATCTGTCCATTTTAGGAACTGTCCAGAGCAGCATATGTTTGCTAAGAGGATTTTCTCCTGCTCTGGACAGTTCTTGACATGGACAGAGGTGTCAGCAGAGAGCACCGTGGTCGTGACAGAAAAGAAATCCAAAAAGAAAAGAATTTCCTCTGTAGTATACAGCCACTAATAAGTACTGGAAGCATTAAGATTTTTTTTAATAGAAGTCATTTACAAATCTGCTTAACTTTCTGGCATCAGTTGATTTAAAAAAAAAAAAAGGTTTCCACCGGAGTACCCCTTTAAGTCATAATTTTCTTGACATATCTGATATGTATTTGGTCCCTACCTACCTTTTTTATTTTCCTGTATACCTTTTTTTATTATTATTATTTTTTTTTTTTAAATAAATAAAAAAGATTCAGTAAGTCTCATTTCATTGAAACACAATTTTGTCCTTTCCTGAGAAAACATGTTTTCTACAATAAACAATAAAGGTTTCTCTTCTGTCCAAATAAGATGGGTAAGTAAGTATTTTGATCAGTATTTTTTAGCCAAAATCATTTTTGGCCACAAATACTGACCATAATACTATATGTGAACCTCGCGTAATATACCACACAGTAGAAGGGCAGCTGTAGGTAGGTAACTGGTGGACCAGTAAGGCACTTACTGAGAGTTGTTTTTTTATTTTATTTTTTTCATAAATTTTGTAATGCACACTTATGTATTATATTTTATTTTTTATTTTTTTTCCAGTAAATCTGCAAGAATTTATTTCCATAATGACCGAAGATGAATAACCAGGAGAAAAGATCTAGAATTCAGCTAATTGTAGGACCGATGGTGATGACTTTACCTAAGGACCAACATCCATGCTAAGAGTCAGTGTTTGTAGCATATTATATAATGTAGAATTACTCATTTTTGAGTGTAACTTGGTTTGCTTTTGTAAGATATTTTTTATGCAGCTGTGAATTAAATCAAATAGAACTTTGTAAATCTGTATCTGTGTCTTCACTTCACAACTACAAATTCTTGATTACAAAGGTAAATATGATGGTTTCCCAACTTCTCTCCATCATCCGTCAGTGTCAGAATATTCATCTGATAACTCCCTGACAGTGTTTCCCAACCAGGGTGCCTCCAGGTGTTGCAAAACTACAACTCCCAGCATGCCTGGACAGCGTTTGGCTGTCCAGGCATGCTGGGAGTTGTAGTTTTGCAACATCTGGAGGCACCCTGGTTGGGAAACACTGCTCTATGTGGTCTATCAGACACTTATGCCTTATCCTGTGAAATCATTATAATAAATACAGTTATTTTCACACAAAGCACTGTAGACACTTGTACAACCTGTTTATTATGTCAATCACATCTCGATGGGTTTGTTTATGATGGGATCCTACAAACACCTTTAACAGAGATGACAAAATTCTCCTTCTCTATTATACTCGCTTTACCATCATTTAAGATGTTCTACATCACATATTTCTACATAGGTTGATTTAGGGGGTTAGGCATATAGGGGAAAGGTCTATAGGGATGCAGGGGTAATGTTATTTATTATACATGGTGGTCTACAATGTTAATGGGTTAATATATTCTCTACCTTCTAGGGGGGTGTTAGGGGTTAATACATTTAGGGGGAGACTTATAAAAACCTGTGTAGATGGGGTGGTGCAGTTGCCCACAGCAACCAATCAGATTGCTTCCTTCATTTTTAAAGAGACCTGTGAAAAATGAAAGAAGCAATCTTGGTTGCCATGGGCAACTGCACCACTCTTCATCTACACAGGTTTTGACAAGTCTCTCCCTTAGAGTTAAAGGGGTACTCCGCCCCTAGCATCTTATCCCCTATCCAAAGGACCCCCGGAATCTCTGCTGCGCCCCCCCCCCCCACTATCATTACTGCACAGAGCACACTCGCTCTGTGTGTAATGACCGGCGATACAGGGGCCGGAGCATCATTACGTCACGGCTCTGCCCCCTCGTGATGTCACAGCCCACCCCCTCAATACAAGTCTATGGGAGGGGGCATGGCGGACATCACGCCCCCACCCATAGACTTGCATTAAGGGGGCGGAACGTGACGTCACGAGGGGGCAGAGCCGTGACGTAATGATGCTCTGGTCCCTGTATCGCCGGTCATTAAGCACAGAGCGAGTGTGCTGTGCGCAGTAATGATAGCGGGGTGCCACAGCGGAGATCCCGGGGGTCCCCAGTAGTGGGACCCCGGCGATCTGACATCTTATCCCCTATCCTTTTGGATAGGGGATAAGATGTCTAGGGGCGGGGTACCCCTTTAAGCAGGTGAAGTTGTAGTCCACAGAAGTTGTAGTTACACAACCATCTTGTTAAACTATCACATTCTGTCTTTCTGGACTTGCCACTAGAGGGAGCTCATTGCACTTTTGCACTTTACAACAGCATAAAATATTTCAGTATGCAATGTACTCCCCCCTAGTGAGGCAAATTTATTAATACGGTCTTAAATGCAGACAGCATAGAACAAGACTAGATACACAGAGTAACTCCGATTTTAGTCTGGTGGCAGGATACCTGTTAATATATCCCTGCAGCTTTGTACCCCAAGACTTGCCGGGCACACTACAAGTCCTATGGGGCTTCCAGCAAATCCTTATCCTGATCGCTTTAGTCTCGGACAAATCTCAAGCTGCGAAGTTGCATGATGTGCATTTTAAGCCATTTTTGTTTCCACCAAGCTACATCCCTTTTTTATAGGCCTCGCCACCATGTTTTTTTATTTTTTGCCACCATGTTTTTTTTTGTCATTTGAGAAACAAGTTTGGTGCATATTAATTAGTAAATCTGCACCACTGTTTTCTTTTGATCAACTCAGAGGACTATGAATTTCTCTCTAATGTGTTCCCATATTCTCGGTGTTCCCATTTCTACATTTTGGCTGAAATGTGTTTACCATTTTACCTATTCCCATGCTAAGCATCTCTGCCAATGCTTAAAGGGGTACTCCGGTGAAAAACTTTTTTTATTTTTTAAATCAACTGGTGCCAGAAAGTTAAACAGATTTGTAAATTACTTCTATTAAAAAATCTTAATTCTTCCTGTACTTATTAGCTGCTGAATACTACAGTGGAAATTCTTTTCCGTTTGAAACACAGAGCTGTCTGCTGAAATCATGAGCACAGTGCTCTCTGCTTACATCTCTGTCCATTTTAGGAGCTGTCCAGAGTAAAAGGAAATCCCGATAGCAAACATATGCTGTTCTGGACAGTTCCTAAAATGGACAGAGATGTCAGCAGAGAGCACTGTGCTCATGATGTCAGCAGACAGCTCTGTGTTTCAAAAAGAAAAGAATTTCCACTATAGTATTCAGGAGCTAATAAGTACTGGAAGGATTAAGATTTTTTAATAGAAGTAATTTACAAATCTGTTTAACTTTCTGGCACCAGTTGATTTAAAAAAAAAAAAAAAAAAGTTTTTCACCAGAGTACCCCTTTAATTTAGTTTTTCATCCTATTGTAAAAATTCCAAGAGTTTTTGGTTGGAAAACTCTGAAGTAAATACAGTATAATACAGTAAAGTAAAATATTATTTTGTTTGTTAGCCACAGACAAATCACTCAGATGTTCATTGACAAACTTCAGACGGACCTGTACATGTGCTTTTTGATCAGGGGGACCTTGAGGGCATTGCAGGATTTCACTTCTTCACGGTGAAATGTGTTACCAACTGTTTATGTTTGTGATTATGGTCCCAGTTGCCTTGAGGTCAAAGACAAGATCTTTCCATGTAATTTTGGGCTTATTCTTCACCGTTCTCCTGATCATTGCAACTCTTTGAGGTAAGATCTTGCATGGAGCCCCCGGCCAAGAGATATTGACAGTCATTTTGTGTTTCTTTTATTTGTGAATAATTGTACCCACTGTTGTAAACTTCTCACCAAGCTGCTTAGTGATGGTCTTGTAGCCCATTCCAGCCTTGTGTAGATCTACAATCTTGTCCCTGACATCATTGGACATGTTTGGTCTTAGCCAATGTAAAGAGTTGGGAATCCTGATTGATATCCGCTCCTTACGTGTATAAAAGACACATGGGAACCAGAAATCTTGCTGATTAATAGTGGGATAAAATACTTATTTCACTAAAATGCAGTAAAATGCAAATTAATTCATAACTTATTTGTAGAGATGTCCCGATACCATTTTTTTAAGACTGAGTACGAGTACTGATACTTTTTTAAGTACTCGCCAATACCAATTACCAATATTTTTTTTTTTTTTTTTAAATGTCATGGGTTTGTTTCTTGTTTTTTTTTTTTATGGGGGGGAAAAGGGGGGGGTGTTTTAAATTTTTATTACAGGAAGGGCTTTTTTTATTTATTATAAAAATACAATTTTTTTTTGTTCTATTTAAAGGGGTACTCTGGTGGAATTTTTTATTTTTTTTTGTTTAATCAACTGGTGCCAGAAAGTTATACAGATTTGTAAATTACTTTTATTAAAAATGTTTAATCCTTCCAGTACTCATCATCTGCTGTATACTAAAGAGGAAGTTCTTTTCTTATTTAATTCCTTTTCTGTCTGACCACAGTGCTCTCTGCTGACACCTCTGTCCATGTCAGGAACTGTCCAGAGTAGGAGCAAATCCCCATAGCAAACCTCTCCTGCTCTGGACAGTTCCTGACATGGACAGAGGTGTCAGCAGAGAGCACTGTGATCAGACAGAAAAGGAATTAAAAAAGAAAAGAACTTCCTCTGTAGTATACATCAGCTGATAAGTACTCGGAGTACGATTTTTAAATAGAAGTTATTTATAAATCTGTTTAACTTTCTGGCACCAGCTGATTTAAAAAAAAAAATAAAAAAAATATATATATGTTCAAACTTTTATTAGGGAAGCGGTTAATTCACATTTATTATCATTATTTTTTAGTCCCCATAGGGGGACTATTAGATGCATTCTGTAGATTGCATACACTAATCAATGCTATACCATAGCATAGTATTAATCAGCTTTTTCTGCGCTCCTTTACTACTGCCTGCCATGGCTGTATAGGAGTGATGATGGGACAGCACGGAGCACCTCCGATTTCACCAATCTGCATCCCTGGGCTAACCGGCAGTTAATTTCAGAACTTTTAGATGCTGTGATCAATAGATTAAAGGGTTAATGCCGTACATCACCATGATCAGTGATGTACAGCATTAGCCACAGGTCCCAGCTATGATGCACGCTGCATAGCTCGGTAGCGTGCTCAGAGTATCTCCGTGATACCTGCCGGGGGGAGGGGGGTCCTGCAGCAGGTATCGGAGACATCTGTACAAGTACTCATGCAAATGTCCAGTATCTGTTCCAATACCGATACCAGTATCATTAACGGGACATCAACATTTTACTGGATTTTTTTTTATTATTCTGTCTCTCACTTTTTAAATAATACCAGTTGCTAAAATTATAGACTTTTTTTGTCACTGGGCAAACGTACAAAATCATGACATTTTTCCTTTACTGTATTTACTATTTATGTTCTATATTGAACAGTACTTTGATGAGTGAAACAATGTTCAATAGGCACAATGAAAATAACAAGTGATGTTACATTTGAAAGTCCTAAAAAAAACTTAACTTGAATAGGGAATTCCAAGCTAACTTCTCCAAAAGGTTCCTTATTTGTAGCATATAAGCAATCAGTTTTGAGTGTTTTAGTGTTAAAGGGAATTCTATTGATTTTCTACAGTTTCGAGCTCAGATTGTCATTTGCACAGAAGGCCACAAGATGTCTCTGATCCCACAAGAATGCATTTATTCATGAAACTACAGAAAAGAAGTCTTTTATATGAGAATGTTTACCAAAGGCAATGCTGTCATTGTTTACACTGTAGTTTACTAGTTTTGGGTATTCTTGTTATTGGGTATTTATTTACCCAATCCACTCTGTGTTGACATTATTTATTTGGGATCTTTTTAATGGAATTTTTTTTTTGAGATACATGCAACCTATCTACTTAACAATGAATAGGATTTAGCCTTCAGCTACCAATCAAGGGTGTAAAAAGCAGTGAGGTATTACAGTAGGGGCCTAGCTAGCTAAATGTAATTCATTCCCAGCTGAATCTATTAGTTTATAGCTTTTACCTTACAAAGTGGTTTTGTTACCCCTCAGCGATTGCATAGACACTGGGGTTGTCTACTGTATTGTGATGTCCAGCAATTGGAAGTAAGCTGTAGGGACACCTGACAGCAAATGTTCAGCTGCAGCGCCACCACAGGGGAAATGAAGCATTACATTTCATCACTGAAATTAATAGCCACTCTCTGCTAATCGAACTATGAACTACAAATGCTCTATATAAAGTGAAAATGTTTCTTGTAAACCAGACAACACTCTTTTTTCCTTCCCACAAATTAACTTATTACATCCTAATTGTAATGTTTAAACAGCAATATGATGTAAAAGTCCAGTGGATGGCACAAGCACATAAGCCTGCCCGTGTCATCAACAGTGGATGTCAGCTGCAATATACTGCCAACATCCCACTACAATGGCTGGGATTGTTCTTACCTTCAAACCCACCTGTCAAATCCATTAAATTCCATATTCAATGGTGACTGCAGCATCTAAGGAGTTTAACATAGGCAGATGGCTTCCTCTGTCAATTAATAGATACCCTGTGATACGATGGGTTACCTTGGCTCCCAGGGCTACAACGGCCCCCAGGTTTGCTGTAAATAAAACGTGTATGCTGATGGAAGAATGAAAAAAAAAGTTTTGGGTTTTGGAATGCTGCTACACAGTATGAAAAACATTGTCAGTCAAACTCATTCACTCCAGACTATATTAGAGTGAGTTAGAGTGCGATCAGAAAGTCAGCTGGCTGAGGAGTGAAGTGTGCTACCTGCGCACATCATCTAGCTATTAAAATTACAGCCTGTTTCAGGACGGAGACCCAACGTGATCTATACTTTTGCAATGCCATTATGATATGTCAAAAGTTTTTATTAATGACATTTATGCTTTAATACTCCTTCGCAAAGACAATAACATCTCAAAGAGGTATTCCCATGTCAAGAAAATATACCAAGCTAATCGTGGGGGTCCGACTGCCGAAACCCACACTAATTACACAAATGGAGATGAAATGTCCCCCACAACGAACAGAGAGCACCATACATACGTGGTCAATGCTCTCTTTTTGGCAATTTTTTCTTTTTCTTTTTATGGAGCTCACTGTGTGGGATAAATAGCATAATATTTTGAAAGGTTTGGATATTTCCAAATGTGATGATGTCAATAATGTTTACCTTTTTATTATTTACATTTTTTTATGATAAATGAGCAAAGCAGTTTGTTTTGAATATTCTATACATTTCTTTGTATTTTTTATGTTTAAGAAGCACCTTTATTGTGGTATATTTAATTTTACTATTCTCCTATTATCCCTCCTCCCCCTGTGCCAAATTACCCCCCCTTACCCCTTGTGCCACATCACTTCTCCTCTTCCCTCTTCTCCCTGTTGTTCTTCTTACCTGGTCAGAAGGCTCAGGTGCAGGCGCTCTCAGCGGGTTTGATGCTCTCCTGAAGTCCTCCACGCTGGACTTACTGAGAGCGGTGGCTGTGGCACTAACAAGTGACGTCAGTAGTGTCACTCGTCGCTGCTGACAGCCGCCACTGCTCACAGCCTGTGAGTGAAGCGCAGAGAACATCAGGAGAACATCAAATCCACTGAGAGTCCCTGCACCTGAGCCTGCTGGCCAGGTAAGAAGAACAACAGGGGGAGGAGGGAAGAGGAGAAGTGATATGGCACAAGCGGTAAGGGGGGATAATTTGGCACAGGGTACAGGGGGATAAAGTGGCACAGGGGATTCAACAGAGTGGAATGAAGTGGCATTGGACAAATCAAGAGGGGGAATAAAATGGCATGGGGGGATGTTACGTTACAGGGGGTGATGAGGGGTGATTAAACGGCACTGGGAGATTCTACTGTAATATTACCTTTTATCTTCATTTATAGGTAATTACACTCTGGAGTGAGTATAGTACAGTATTTGGTCATTTAGAAAGATTTTTGAGCCTTTTTTCCCAATAAGGGACATCACTCAATGGCAGACAGTTTTATTATTATTTTTTTTTTTTCAGTGAGCGTCCACTATTGGGAGATTCTATTTTATTATCATGGCAGCCATGACAACTGACTGGCACACCATGATCACATTGCTCTGTGTAACCCCACAAATGCTGTGATAGCTCTTGACTGCATTGTTAAAGGAGTTTTCTTACAAAGCAAAGTCGGTAAAATCAGATGTGTAGCACATACATAAAGGTATAAGAGTACAAATGTGTTTTTTTAATTGTTGGTAAAATGCCCTACATCCCTGTACTGTTCTTCTCCCCCATGGACCTGTTCTTCTGAATTGCTGCTGCCCCACACCAAAGCACACACTTTCCCACAATCCTTCTCGCTTGCATACACAGTAGAGACTAACAAGCAATATGCAGTTGAACTGAGAATGCTTGACCATCCCAGTGGATGCCCTAACAGGGTTGTAACCAAGTGCAACAGGTAAAATGGGGATTAGTAAATGTATATATTTCTCAGTGCTTGTACATTTGAAATATGTTTAACTTCACATAATGCATCAATTTAGACCAATTTATCTTTGTGGTAAAACCCCTTTAAATAGTTGGGATCTGAGTTATCAGCTATATAACATAATTGACACCCACTGCATATGACATAGACTCAGCTCTCGCGACTATGCCATATTTCCCCAGTCATCATCCTTGAAGTTTCTTTGTGCTGAGGGACCACAAGCAGCTCTAGTAATCCTCTTATTTTTCTTTTGAATACATAAACTTCTACATTGAATTCACATCTATCCATGCATATTGCCATTTTGTGTCAGGAGCTCATTGACTCTATTTTGGGATGGTCTGTGACTGTCACTGAAAACACTATTGAGGGATACACATGATATCCATTTACATAGGTACACTATAAAAGACTGCAAATTTTTTGGAGTTCCCCAACCACAAAAGACAAACGGCACAATAACAATCCATTGGTGTCCTTCACACTCGGCTCATTTCCTTAACTTTGATAGGCAGAAAATATGAACGTTGTACCTGTTTTCAATCCAAAAATGTGTTTTTCAAAAAAATACACTGAATGAAATATTCCTCTAGAATAAAATATGTAGGAAAATATCCACTTAGTATAGAAAATGATTGTGATTTCCTCAAAGGCTGCAATTATAATAAAATAGTACAGGTCATCTGAGAATAGCACGATTTAGTTAATTTCTCCAGGGATAATTCATGCTGCAAGACTTATTTATATTCATGCTTTATTGTTGAGGAACTTTTTGACTTGTACAAACAAACACAGTCTTTCTCCAATTGTATCGTTTGTCTGTGTTGGTTACCTAGGTTATGGATGGGGACTTTCGCGATCTCCGCTGTGGCACCCCTGTCATTCAGTGCACGGAGCGAACTCCGCTCCGTACCCGATGACTGGTAATGCCAGCCACCACACCTCCTCCAATCATGTCTGTGGGAGGAGGCTTGACGGCTATGTACTAGCCGTCACGCCCTGTCCCATAGACATGAATGGAATGGGCATGGTGTGACGTCACAAACACAAAAGCAGCAAGCTTCAGTGTTCCGGATGTCGCCGCTGCTGGCCTGGAGATCGCGGGGGTCCCGCCGCTTTGCATAGGGGACAAGATGTTTTCAGAGGAGTACTCCTTTAAGCACCTGAACTATCATGCCACATTTCATGAGTTTAATAAAAGAGGTTTTCATCCTATCCACAGAATAGGCCATCAATAGCTAATTGGCGAGGTGTAAACATCTGGCATCCCTGCCAACCAGCTGTTCGGGAAAGCCGCTGTACCAGAAGGAAACAATATATGTGATCCACAGTCGTCAGCTATCTTTAGTGGAAGTTGTGTTGCAGAAACCTTGCACTGTCAATTCAATGTACAGAACCAAGGCTTTTTACTCCTGTAGATCGTTTACTTCTGGCGCCACAGCTTATCTGAACAGCTGATTGTTGGGAGTGCAGGGTGTCTGCACTTCACCAATTAGCTACTGATGACCTATCCTGTGAATAGGCAATCAATAACCTTTCCCTGGAAAACCCCTTTAGGCCATGTTCACATGGCAGAAAATTAGCAGAAGGTCCGCCCAGAAAACGCTGAGGACATTCCACAAATAGTGGGCATTGGCGTTATATAGTCAAAGAAAAATATAGCCAGCTCACCGCTTATAATGTATTGGTTTCAGGCACTTTGTCATTATTATCCAGAAGCCAGGAGATAGTTGGGCCCTTGTCCTCGGTAACTTAATAGGAAAGGAACATTTTCCTTTCCTATTACATTGGCGGTATATGCTAGAGCAAGGACCGCTCAGAAATGAGCTGTCTTCATAGATGGCAATGCATTTCCAGGCAGATTCCGCCAAAAGAATTGACATGTCAATTCTTTCAGTTTTCATGGTAGATATTTCCGTAGCAGATATTGCACCATGTGCACAGTGAAGCAAAATCCCATTGAAAGCAATGCAATTCTGCTGCAATGGAATTTCCGAGCTGAATTTTTCCTCCAAATTCCGCTTGGGAATTCCATTGTGTTAACATGGCCTTAGGATATTTTCACACTCACTGGATCCACAATTGTGGATTTTACAAAGCAGTCAAAAACTGCAATTGTGGGGTGTTATAACTTCAACAGATGCTGTCTGTGAATGCATCTTTCATGTAGACACACACACACTGCATCCACAGCGTATTTGACACTGCAGATGCACTGCCTGGAGTCAAAAAGCAACAGCAAAGCAAGCTCCCTCTGCAGCCAAGTAGCTCTGTATGTCAGCTTGTGACTACCAGAGGGAAATCCGTTACACAGAGCTTAGGCTGGGTTCACACTACGATTTTCAAATACGGTAACCGTATACGGTTTTCCGCAAAAAAATGTATACGACCGTATCTGAAACCGTATTCGAAACCGTATGCATAGAGAATGCATTGTAAACCGTATTCCAAATGTTGTGTACGGTTGCATCTGTTTTGCCTCGGATACGCTTTTGCCGATTTTTCAACCGTAGGCAAAAACGCTGTCGACCACGTTTTTGCCTCCGGTTGAAAAACCATATGCGAACCATATGCGATTCTTTTAACATTGTTGTCTATGAGAACCGTACACAGAATTTCAGAATACGGTTGCACACGGTTTTTCTAATCCGTTTTTGGAGTTGACACATGCGCAGAAGGAATTTCAATAGAACAATAGTAGCTTTATTAAATTGCTTGAAAACTAATTCCAACAAAATTGCAAAAACGGATGCAAACGGATAGAACCGTACATATGTTTTCGAACCGTATACTGGGAAAAACCGTATTTGGAGTCATACGGTTGCATACGGTTTTTGCCATACGTTTTGTAGCGGAAAACCGTATACGGTTACCGTATTTGAAAATCGTAGTGTGAACCCAGCCTTACAGGGAGCGTTTTCAGCCATCACTCACTATGACTTCCGGCAGTGCATCCGCAGCTTCAAATATGCTGACAGCTTACCTTTAAGACTGACCATCAACTTATCATTGATGAGGGTCCAGTCTCCAAGACAAGTATTGATAATCCAAATGAGTGTTCATAAGAGGCTTTGTGCCAGGACAAAGAACATTTTTTTTTTAAAGGGGAAGAAAAAGCATAGATAAGTGCCTCCCAGAGGAGTCTGAGGAAGTGTTCAGTTCAGATCTGGAAAATCCTTGCTAAGAATTGGGAATATCCTGGGGCCAGTGTCAAATGTTACATCATTTATTAAAGGGGCACTTCACTCCTAAACATCTTATCCCCTATCCAAAGCATAGGAGATAAGATGTATGATCCAGTGACCACAGCCGTCACCCCTCCCCCCCAAAGACATGAATGGAGGACATGATGACATCATGGCAAGACATCATGACTGCCCGTAGCTGGCGTTCTGAACATAAATGTTCAAAACACTGGGGTGCCAGCCTGGAGATTGCGGCGGTCCAAGCGGCAGGACCCCACATGATCTGACATCTTATTCCCATCCTTAGGATAGGGGATAATATGTAATTTAAAGGAGTTATCCAGGAAAAAAACTTTTTTTATATATCAACTGGCTCCAGAAAGTTAAACAGATTTGTAAATGACTAATAAAAAAATATTCATCCTTATGAGCTTCTGAAGTTGAGTTGTTCTTTTCTGTCCAAATGCTCTCTGATGGCACGTGTCTCGGGAACAGCCCAGTTTAGAAGCAAATCCCCATAGCAAACCTATTCTACTCTGTGCAGTTCCCGAGACAAGCAGAGATGTCAGCAGAGAGCACTGTTGCCAGACAGAAGACAACTCAACTTCAGCAGCTGATAATTATTGAAAGGATTAATATTTTTTTATAGAAGTAATTTACAAATCTGTTTAACGTTCTGGACCCAGTTGATATATAAAAAAAAAGTTTTTTCCTGGAATACCCCTTTAATAAAATCCCCTACATCCTGATGAACTGCCCTGGAGGTCTATCCAACACCAGTTTACCCAGCACAAGTCATGCATGAATGGTCAGTCCTAAATACTGGTCATGAATATCCTAATAAGTCCCATTAAATCATTCAATCTGTTAAAAATTGCAATAATTTCTTCACTGTTCTCCTCTGATATCAGCACAATGTATAAGGGTGCAGCAAGATGGGGTATATGTTCTGGCAGGTGGGAGTAGGGCTGGGCGGTATACCGGTTCATACCGAATACTGCCATCTTTGTGCTGCACGATATGAATTTTAGCCCATACCGCAATACCGGTTTGGCCCCTCCCCCTTGGGAATTAATGAATCAGCCCAGCGTTGCGCTGTCCCCACATCTGGGAACTAATCATATGTTGCCCGCGAGTGCTGTTCTGCCCCCCAATTAATTATCAGCCTAGCACTGTCCCCATCCTCATGTTGTGTCAGCCGCCGGCGCTGACACTCTATAACAGTGGTCTTCAACCTGCGGACCTCTAGATGTTGCAAAACTACAACTCTCAGCATGCATGCTGGGAGTTGTAGTTTTGCAACATCTGGAGGTCGGCAGGTTGAAGACCACTGCTCTATACTGTGTGGTATTCCTATGCCCGGGCTGCAAAAAATAAACAAAATAAACTTTATCTTACCTCCCGTTGGTCAGGTACCGGCCGCCCACAGCTCCTTACATGACAGTGGGCTCAGCCTATCACTGGCCGAGGCGGGACATCGCTGCGGCCATTGATAGGCTGATGGCTGTCCGACGTTCCCGTCCCCAGCGTAAGGCCGACGTTGGAACATGCCATTAGTTTATTTTGTTTACCTTGTGTCAGCGCCGGCGGCCGCAAAAAACAGCACGAGGAGGGCAGCGCTAGCGGGTGACATTTGAGTATTTACCCCCATGGGGGCAGCGCTGTGCTTATAATTAATTGGGGGGGGGGGGGGCAGAACAGCGCAGCGCTGGGCTGATAATTAATTTGGGGGCGGAGGAGGAAATACAGTTATATACCGTGGAACCGCCAAAAGTTACAAAAATACCGTGATACACACATTTGGTCATACCGCCCAGCCCTAGGTGGGAGTGAGGGAGACTGCCAACGCACCCTTCAACTCAATATTTAGATACAAGGCTGGGGTAGTTGTTACTTTGTATGATCAGTCCTTCGGGATCCATTAAATAACAAAATGTCCGTTTACTTAGAAATGTGTAGGAATCTGCAAACCTATGGAAAAGGAAGGCAATAGTGGTTAAATAGTGTATCCTTAGCAGTCGTTCTGTCATAGATTATTCCTATGATTCAGGAGTGACAGAACATTAATAACCTGAGAATATGCAGAACCATAGATGTCAATAGATAAGACTACACCAAGAATGCAGCTCTGCGATATGTTCACGATCTTCTCATATATTTTTCTCTTTTTCTCGTAGGTTTCGCCTCTCTCCTGCTCTCCTACATCAAGCCCTTGTAGCAGCGTGGCAGATTTCATTATTAACACTGTAGCAGGTTAATGTTCTGGCACTATGGAGCTATGGAGGAACTATCAATTATTTATTAACGTATGGGATTGGAGGTGCCACATTTACAACTCAACTTTTGTTACATTGTCTCAATTGTGACATTCCCTATTTTAAAGGAGAAGCAATTTCTATGGCATCTCTGTTGTCTACTATGCTCCACTTTTCTGGGTAGACATTGATTAATGTTGTACAGTTGAAAGTAATAAACCACAGCCCTGTCATATCCCTGCAATTCTCATTCTGTAAAAAAAAAAAAAGTCTAAGGTACCTTAAAGGTGTCTTACTCTCAACCCTCTTGTTAAAATGGACTAAGTCTGAGTGTAAATTTGTTATTCTATTTTTATATATTATTTTGGGGGTGCTGCTCATTAAAGACAGCAGCACCACCAAAATAATATATGAAAATAGGGGTAAAAGGAGAGAAACCACCCTAAAATTTAGTGAAATGCTTTAGAGCAGCAAGATGAACCGAAGGAATCTGTAGTCAGGAGCTGACCTATTGAATTTCATGGGAGAGTTTTTTTTAGGCAGATTTGTGACCTGTGCAGAAAAATGGGTGGGCGGGGGAGCTATGGCCATCAGCTAATGTGAACGGTGGATCCTGTCTTATCTATTTATAGGTGTCACTTCCCATTGTAATCTTGTCTGTAATGATAAGGGGATGACTGCTGAGAGGAGGTCTGTATAGAACAGGTCATGTGAGACTATTTTTAGGCTCAAAGACCATCATGAAAACTGTAATATTATATGATAAAAAAAAGTAGTGATGGGAAAAATTTACATGCTACTTAAGATGCTAATGATTTAAAGGGTTTATCCAGCCCTAAAAAATGTATGTCCTATCCTTAGGTTAGGCTATCAATATTAGATTTGGCAATGGTTTGACTCTCAGAAATCCCAATGCTTGACTTCTGGAAACCTTGATAACCCATTAAAAAGTAGAGGGACCAAGTAGAAAGCAAAATTAAAGGGGTACTCCATGGGAAAACATTTTTACTTTCCCCAAAATCAACTGATGCCAGAAAGTTACATTTACTTCTATTTAAACATCTTAATCCTTCCAGTACTTATCAGCTGGTATATGTTCTACAGGAAGTTTTTGAATTTCCCTTCTGCCTGACCACAGTGCTCTCTGCTGACACATCTGTCCATGTCAGGAACTGTCCAGAGCAGGATAGGTTTGCTATGGGGGTTTTCTCCTACTCTGGACAGTTCCTAAAATGGACAGAGGTGTCAGCAGAGAGCAGAAAGGAAATACAAAAAGAAAAGAACTTCCTCTGGAGCATACAGCAGCTGATAAGTACTGGAAAGATTACGATTTTTAAAAGGAAGTTATTTACAAATCTGTTTAACTTTCTGGCACTAGTTGATTTAAAAAAAAAATAAAAATTCCAGCGGAGTACCCCTTTAAGTAGTTGGTAAAGCAGAACAGTTGTAGAGAAGTTTTAGTGAATTTTGTTGCAGATTTCACCAATTTCTTTACATTTAATAAAATCCACAGCATTTCTGCTATGAATATGTAAAAACTAAATGACATGTTTCCAGTTTTTATTTCCAACATATGCAGCTTGCCTTCAAATCCAAGTATTTCCTTGGAGAATCAAAAATTGTAGATATGAGTGGATGTCAGCTCAGCTGAAATATTTGTTTAAAAACCAGTAACAGTTTCTGTATTCATGGGAGATGCATGGGCATGTTATTTGGAGAACCACCAAGGTATAAAAGACTTCACAAACAATTAGTAATTCCAGTGCCCATGTGAATTGTTGAAACCGATAATCCGTTAGTATAAAGTTAAACATACAAAAGATTAGAGCTGCGGTTAGACATCCCACCGATATTCTTTGGACACAACGCGTTCTTACATTACAGCATTTTTTTTATATGTGACCATAGCCATAGTGTTTGGGTCTTCTCACATCTACCTTCTGAAAAAATGGGATCAGGCATTATGGATTTCAATATGCCTGCTGAAGAAGGTAAGCCACTACCAGAGCTGTCTGTAAGTAGTTTATTTCCTTCACCCTATTGAAATAAACATACACTTTTTGCTGGTTCTGCTAACGGAAAATCTCCAAGGATTCTCATCTTTTCATAGCATCATATTTACTTTTAATTTATATAGGAAGTTATGAATGTTAGTGACGTGTTATAAAAACACATCCTTAATATTATATATGTACAATTTCAGGTGCATGTCACTGATACTTTATTCCACAAAATATGCCTACATAAAAACTGCTCACATTTAACCCCTTAAAGGGGTACTCCCGTCGAAAACTTTTTTCCATTTTAGGAACTGTCCAGAGCAGAAGAAAATCCCCATAATAAAAATATGCTGCTCTGGACAGTTCCTAAAATGGACAGAGGTGTCAGCAGAGAGCACTGTGGTCATGACATCAGAGAAATCTAAAAAGATAAGCATTTCCTCTGTAGTATATAGCCTCTAAAAAGTACTGAAAGGATTAAGATTTTTTAATAGAAGTAATTTACAAATCTGTTTAACTTTCTGGCACCAGTTAATAATAATAAAAAAAAAAAAAAAAATTCCACGGGAGTACCCCTTTAAGGACACAGCCTTTTTTTTGCAAATCTGACCACTGTCACTTTAAGCATTAATAAGGCTGGGATGCTTTTACTTTTCATACTGATCCCGTGAAAGTTTTTTCGTGACATGTTCGACTTTATGTTAGTGGTAAATTTACATCGATACTTGCATCATTTCTTGGTGAAAAATTCAAAATTTTTATGAAAATTCAGCTTTTTTTATTTATTTGAAACTCTCTGCTTATAAGGAAAATGGACATACCAAATAAATGATATATTCATTCACATATACAATATGTCTACTTTATGTTTGCATCATAAAGTTGACATGTTTTTACCTTTGGAAGAGATCAGGGGGCTTCAAAGTTCAGCAGCAATTTTCCAATTTTTCACATAATTTTCAAAATCTGAATTTTTCAGGGACCAGTTCAGTTTTGAAGTGGATTTGAGGGGCCTTCATATTAGAAATACCCCATAAATTACCCCATTATAAAATCTGCACCCCTCAAAGTATTCAAAATGATTTTCAGAAAGTGTGTTAACCCTTTAGGTGTTTCACAGGAATAGCAGCAATGTGAAGAAGAAAATTCAAAGTCTTCATTTTTACACTCGCATGTTCTTGTAGGCCCAGTTTTTGTTTTTTTTACAAGGGGAAAAAGGAGAGAAATTACCCTAAAATTTGTAACCCAATTTCTCTCGAGTAAGGAAATATCTATGTGTATGTCAAATTCTCTGTGGGTGCACTAGAGGGCTCAGAAGGGAAGGAGCGACAATGGGATTTTGGATAGTGAGTTTTTCTGAAATTGTTTTTAAGACATTTAGGAAGCCCCTATGGTGCCAGAACAAAAAAAAAACAAAAAAAACACATGGCATACTATTTTGGAAACGAAACTCCTCAAGGAACGTAACAAGGGGTCCAGTGAGCCTTAACACCCCACAGGTGTTTGACGACTTTTCATTAAATTTGGATATGTAAATGAATTTTTATATTTTTTCCACTAAAATGCATTTCCCCCCCCCCAAATTTTACATTTTTAGAGGGGGTAATAGGAGAAAATGTCCCCCCAAAATTTGTGACCCCATCTCTTCTGAGTATGGAAATACCTCCATGTGTGGATGTCAAGTGCACTGCGGGAGCACTGCAATGCTCAGAAGAGAAAGAGTCACATTTGGCTTTTGGAAAGCAAATTTTGCTGAAATGCTCTTTGGGGGGCATGTCACATTTAGGAAGCCCCTATGGTGCCAGAACATAAAAAAAACACATGGCATACTATTTTGGAAACTGCACCCCTCAAGGAACATAACAAGGGGTACAGTGAGCCTTAACACCCCACAGGTGTTTGACGACTTAAAGTCGGATGTGTAAATGAAAAACAAAATTTTTTCACTAAAATGCTGGGTTTTCCCCACATTTTACATTTTTACAAGGGGTAATGGGAGAAAATGTCCCCTAAAATTTGAAACCCCATTTCTTCTGAGTATGGAAATACCCCATGAGTGGACGTCAAGTGCTCTGCTGGCGACCTACAATGCTCAGAAGAGAAGGAGCGCCATTGAGCTTTTGGAGAAAGAATTTGGTTGGAATAGAAGTCGGGGGCCATGTGCGTTTACAAAGCCCCCCGTGGTGCCATAACTGTGGACCCCCCCACATGTGACCCCACAGAATTTAATAAGGGGTGCACTGGCGTTTGACAGATCTTTTGAACAGTGTCAGACATCTGTGGGGCGTAAATGCTCATTGTACCCCTTATTACATTACGTGAGGGGTATAGTTTCCAAAATGGGGTCACGTGGGGGGGGGTCCATTGTTCTGGCACTATGGGGGCTTTGTAAACACACGTGGCCTTCAATTCCGGACAAATTTTCTCTCCAAAAACTCAATGGGGCTCCTTCTCTTCTGAGCATTGTAGTGCACCTGTAACAATCCTAGAGTGCAAGGGGCTGGACTTATATAGGGAAGTACCAGGTGTGGGGAATCAAGGGTGATGAGCAAGGCTTGGCAAGACTAAGGTTACATGATAGGTTTCAGGAAGGAATGTCCAGAGAAGACGGTAGCCTAGTAAGCAGGGCTACTGCCTGGGATGTGGCTGGTCACGGGTTCGAATCCCGACAGTACTCCCCCCCCCTTCCAAGGTGACCTCCGGGCACCGCAGGGGCAGGCTTACCGGGGTGCCGTTGGTGGAACTCTTTTACCAGTCTGGAGGCGTGGACATTGTCTTATGGCTCCCAGGAGTTATCCTCGGGAGGGTAACCCTCCCACCCAATTAGGAATTGTAGTCTTCCCCGGTGAATCCTGGAGTCGAGGATCTTTGCGACCATGTATTCTTCTTCACCCTGTACCCTCACGGGTGGTGGAGGGGGCGAGTGGCGGCCTGTGAAGGTGTTCTCCACGTATGGCTTTAGGAGTGAGCAATGGAAGACAGGGTGCACCCTAATGGAGTCCGGAAGGTCAATCCGGAACGTCAATCCGGAACGTGACCTCGTTGATTTGTGCGGTGATCCGGAACGGACCCATGTATCTTTGGGCCAACTTTTTGGAGGGGACCTTCAATCTGAGGTTCCTGGTGGACAGCCACACCTTGTCTCCCACATGGAAGCCCGGGGTGGGTTTGCGATGTCTGTCTGCTCCCTGTTTAAAACGCCTCTGGGTGAGCTGGAGGTTGTCTATAATGTTCTTTTGTGCCTCCTGTAGGGTTGTTAGGCGTTCGGCCACTGCTGGGAGGGTGGAGGCGACGGGCAGGTGGGGAATGAATACCGGGTGCGAGCCTGTGTTAGCAAAGAAGGGGCTGTGCTTGGTTGAGCTGTGCTCAGCATTGTTGTAGGCGAACTCGGCCGTGGGGAGATGGTCAAGCCAGTCATCCTGCAGGTGGGAGCTGAAATAGCGTAGGTACTGCTCTAGGGTCTGATTAGTTCTCTCAGTCTGCCCGTTTGACTGAGGGTGGAAAGCGGAGGACAGGTTTACTTTAACCCCAAGCGCCAGGCAGAAGTTCTTCCAGAACTTTGAGGCAAATTGTACGCCTCGGTCGGAGACCACTTCGTCCGGGATCCCATGCAGCCTGTAGACCTCTCTGAGAATTAGATCGGCCGTCTGTTTGGCGGTGGGTATGCCTTTGTAGGGGATGAAATGGGCCATCTTGGTGAGACGGTCGACCACGACCAGGATGGTGTTCATCCCTTTTGAAGGAGGAAGGTCTACCACAAAGTCCATGGAGATCGAGCCCCAGGGGCGGGAGGGAATAGGGAGGGGTTGTAACAGACCCACGGGAGAGGAACGAGGAGTCTTATTGTGGGCACAGACCGTGCACGATGAGATGTACCTCTTGATGTCCTCCTTGTATGTTGGCCACCAGAAGGAGCGGGAGAGAAGCTCCTGGGTCTTTCTTGTGCCAAAATGGCCGGCCAGCTTGGAGTCATGGTTGAGTTTGAGCACTTCGAGCCGTGCGATTTCTGGTACATATAGTTGTAGGTCCTGATGAAACCAATGGCCGTTCTTAAATGTAAGGCTGATATTCCCTGTGAGGTGGGCGAGGAAGGGGTCATTTTCATATCCTTCTTTGATTGTGCCCAGGAGTTCTTTAGAATAGGTGGCCCCTATGACCCTTCTCTCGGGTAAGATGTTATCTTGGCCCTTGTTACTCTGTGAGGGCTCGGAAAACATTCTGGAGAGGGCATCAGCCTTTTGATCCGGGGCGATAGGTGATGAGAAAGTTGAAACGGGAAAAGAATAGGCTCTATCTGGCCTGTCTGGCTGAGAGTCTCTTAGTGCTGCGAATGAACTCGAGGTTCTTGTGGTCAGTTAGTACGATTATGGGGTTGGAGGCTCCCTCCAGCAGGTGTCTCCACTCGGAGAAGGCATCCTTGATCGCCAGTAGTTCTTTGTTCCCGATGTCATAGTTCTTCTCGGATGGGGACATCTGACGGGAGAAAAATGCACACGGGTGTAATAGCATCCTCTCCCCTGTCCGTTGTGACAAAACTGCCCCCACCGCAGAATCTGATGCATCCACTTTGACTGTAAATGGGAGCTCGGGGTTCGGGTGGATTAGGATTGGGGCAGAAGTGAAGAGGAGTTTCAGCTTGGTGAAGGCCTCCTGGGCCTCGGGTGTCCAGGAGAAGGGGACTGCCTTCTTGGTGAGTTGGGTGATTGGTGCTATGACCTTGGAGAAGTTCCGGATAAACTTCCGATAGAAGTTGGCGAAGCCAATGAATCTTTGTATCTCCTTCTCGTTTTTCGGAACGGGCCAGTTCATCACAGCTTGGACCTTCCCAGGGTCCATACTTATGCCCTCTGGGGAGATGATGTATCCGAGGAACTGAGTGGTGGTTCGCTCAAACTCGCATTTCTCTAGCTTGATGTAGAGAGAGTTCTGTCGGAGTCTCTGCAGTACCCTGCAGACGTCTTCTCGGTGCTGCTCGAGGTCTTCATAGAAGATCAAGATGTTGTCCAGGTAAACGACTACAAACAGATCCAGCATGTCCCTGAGGACGTCGTTAATCAAGTGCTGGAATGTGGCGGGAGCATTGCAGAGTCCGAAAGGCATGACTAGGTACTCGAAATGACCATAGCGTGTCCGGAAAGCTGTCTTCCATTCGTCCCCAGGGCGGATTCGGACGAGGTTGTAGGCCCCTCGAAGGTCGAGTTTATTGAATATCTTCGCTGCCCGGAGTCTCTCAAGGAGTTCTGAAATCAGTGGGAGCGGGTACCGTTTTTTTACGGTTATGTCGTTAAGCTTTCTGTAGTCTATGCAGGGACGCAGGGAGAAGTCTTTTTTCTCTACGAAGAAAAAGGGGGCTCCGGCAGGGGAGGTGGAGGGCCGGATGAACCCCTTCCTCAGGTTCTCGTCCAGGTACTCTTTCAGAGCCTTGAGTTCAGGCTCTGAGAGGGAGTAGATACTGCAAAAGGGCAGTCGTAGGGTCGGTGTGGTGGCAGCTTGTCTGCGTTTTTCTTTTCGCAGACATCCTGGAATTCGCAGTATTGAGGGGGTAGCAGATCCTTGACCGATAGTTTTGAGATGTTGGTGTCTTCGGGTGGAAGGACGGGTTTGTGGGAGCAATTTAGCGAGCAGAACTCGGACGGGAATCGTATGCAGCGGGTTTCCCAGTCCACCGAGGGGTTGTGGGTGGCCAACCATGGGATGCCCAAGATCACTGGGAACTTCGGGGAGGCGATCAGAGAGAAGTGGATCTTTTCACAGTGATCTGGTTCTATGAGGAGTTGTAGTTCGGTGGTCTCGTGAGTGGCCGGCCCCGAGGAGAGTGGGGATCCGTCAACGGTTTCCAGGTCAACGGGGGCTGCCTTGATTGTCAGTGGAATGTTCTTTTCGCGGGCGAATGTTAAATCCATGAAGTTGCCTCCCGCCCCGGAGTCTAACATCGCTGAACAGGGAAGTTGTCGCCCCTCAATGTCGATGAGGATGGGGACGATGAAGTGGGATCCATGAGCCGCCGTGTTGGTGTTTTCGGGGGCTGCAGGCGGAGTTGGAGTCTGTAGTTGCTCCTTTAGCTCTGTGACGGCAATAGCTTTCGGATCTTATGTGGACATTTGATGGCAAAATGACCTGGCTCCCCACAGTAGAGGCAGAGGTTTTCGGCCAGCCTTCTCTCCTTCTCAGCTGTGGATAGAGACCTACGTAGAGCGTCGACCTGCATAGGTTCAGTTACTGACTGGGGGTCGCGCTGGGCGGTGGAAGAGAAGGAGTAAGTGGGTCTGTGGTCCGAGGACCAGAGTCTTTCTTTTTTCCTCTCGGAGAGTCTTTGATCTATCCGGATGCATGACTGAATGAAGTCATCCAGATCGTCCGGGGCCTCAACTCTGGCGAGTTCATCCTTTATTAATTCGGACAGGCCTCGCCGGAATTGGCTTCTCTGTGCTGCTGGGTTCCAGGTGGTGTCCATGACCCAACGGCGAAACTCAGCGGTGTATTCTGCGACGGAGCGTCTCCCTTGCCGCAGACCATGTAGTCGCGCCTCGGCTGTCGCACAGCGGTTGGGGTCATCGAAGACTTGGCTCATGGCGGTGATGAAGTTGTTAAGGTTGTCCAGGAGGTGACTGTTAGTGTCTATGTATGATGATGCCCATGCTAATGCTTCATCCATCAGGAGATTGACCACAAATAGCACCTTCTTTTTCTCGGTGGTGAAGGGGGCCGGGTACATTTGAAAATAGATGCAGCATTGGTTTAGAAACCCCCGATACTGGCATCTGTCGCCGCTGAATCTTGAGTGGAGTGGCATGCGGGTGTCTGCAGATGCGCCGCGGACGTTCAGGAGTTGCCTCTGTAGTTCAATAATCTCCCTCTGTTGGCTTTGGACTACGCCTTGGAGCTGGGCAAATTTCTCCTGATATGTAGTGCCAAATTCTTGAAGTTCGGAGATCTGCTTACGCAGAGTGGCCATTGCGGACTCCATAGTGTGGCTGATTATTCTGTAACAATCCTACAGGCTCACCTGAGTCAGAGGAACGCTGGCTGGAGGTAGGAGTGGAGCCCAGTAGCAAGGACCACAGGCAGGTAGTAAGTGCAGGAAGTCTGGCAGAGGCGTAGTCAGTAGGCAGGCGGTGGGTCAGGGCAGGCAGCAGTAAGCGTGGTCAGACAATCCAGATGGCAACGGTGGTAGCAGTTCAGTAAGTAGGGACAAAGCAGAAGAGTAGTCGGTAGGCAATTCCTGGTCAGCAGTGGACTTCAGTAGTAGCAAGAGCAGCAGATGAGGAGAAGCTTGATCAAGGCTCAGGAGCTCAATAATCAGCAAGCTAGAGTGCAAGGGGCTGGACTTATATAGGGAAGTACCAGGTGTGGGGAATCAAGGGTGATGAGCAAGGCTTGGCAAGACTAAGGTTACATGATAGGTTTCAGGAAGGAATGTCCAGAGAAGACGGTAGCCTAGTAAGCAGGGCTACTGCCTGGGATGTGGCTAGTCACGGGTTCGAATCCCGACAGCACCAGAGAGCACTTTACATCCACATATGGGGTATGTTCTTACTCAGAAGAAATGGGCTTACAAATTTTGGGGGGCTTTTTTATCCATTTTCCCTTGTGAACATGAAAAATTTAGGGTAACACCAGCATTTTAGTTAAACATTTTGTTTTTGTTTTTCATTTTCCCATCCTACTTTAACGAAAATTCGTCACCTGTGGGGTGTTAAGGCTCACTATACCCCTTGTTACGTGCCGTGAAGGGTGTAGTTTCCAAAATGGGGTCACATGTTGGTATTTATTTTTTTGCTTTTATGTCAGAACCACTGTAAAATAAGCCACCCCTGTGCAAGTCACCAATTCAGGCCTCAAATGTACATAGTGCACTTTCCCTCCTGAGCCTTGTTGTGCGTCCGCAGAGCATTTTGCGCCCACATATGGGGTATTTCCGTACTAAGGAGAAATTGAGTTAAAAATTTTGGGGGTCTTTTTTTCCTTTTACCTCTTGTGAAAATCTTTTTTTTACACTAACAGGCTCGTGTAGACCCAAACTTTTCCTTTTCATTAGGGGTAAAAGGAGAAAAAGCCCCCCAACATTTGTAACGCAATTGCTCCCGAGTACGGAAATACCCCATATGTGGCCCTAAACTGTTTTCTTGAAATACGACAGGGTTCCGAAGTGAGAGAGCGCCATGTGCATTTGAGGACTAAATTAAGGATTGCATAGGGGTGGACATAGGGGTATTCTACGCCAATGATTACCAACAAGGATCAGTGGCTGTCCTGAAATGCTGGGAGTTGTTGTTTTGCAACAGTGAGGATCCGTTTTGGAAATACTGATGTACGATACGTTTTTCATTTTTATTAGGGGGGGGGGGGAACAGTGTAAGGGGGTGTATATGTAGTGTTTTACCCTTTATTTTGTGTTAGTGTAGTGTAGTGTTTTTAGGTACATTCACGTGGGCTGGTTTACAGTGAGTTTCCCACTCGGAGTTTGCGATCCGGAGGAAAATTTGCCGCAGCTCAGACTTGAAGCAGGAAACTCACTGTAAACCCGCCCGTGTGAATGTACCCTGTACATTCATATGGGGGGGGGGGGGGGGCAAACCTCCAGCTGCTGCAAAACTACAACTCCCAGCATGCACTGACAGACCGTGCATGCTGGGAGTTGTACTTTTGCAATAGCTGGAGGCACACTGGTTGGAAACCCTTCAGTTAGGTTCTGTTACCTAACTCAGTATTTTCCAACCACTGTGTCTCCAGCTGTTGCAAAGCTACAACTCCCAGCATGTACTGATCACCAAAAGGCATGCTGGGAGATGTAGTTATACAACAGCTGGAGGTGTGCAACTACAACTCCCAGCATGGCAAGACAGCCATTTGCTGTTCGTGTATGCTGAGAGTGAGTTGAAGTTTTGCAAGATTTAGAGGGCCACGGTTTAGAAACCACAGCACAGTGATCTCCAAACTGTGGCCCTCCAGAGGTTGCAAAACTACAAATCCCAGGATACCCAGACAGCAAACTGCTGTGTGGGCATGCTGGCAGTTGTAGTTTTGCAAGATCTAGAGGGCCACAGTTTAGAGATCACTGCACAGTGATCTCCAAACTGTAGCCCTCCAGCTGTTGCAAAACTGCAAATCCCAGCGTGTCCAAACAGCTGTCTGAGCATGCTGGGAGTTGTAGTTTTGCAACATCTGGAGGTCTACAGTTTAGAGACCACTGTATAGTGGTCTCCAAAATGTAGCCCTCCAGATGTTGCTAGGCAACTCACCAGCTTCCGTAGTCTGCAGGATCGCTGCGCGCACCTGGGAGAGGATTGCCGTCCACCACCGATTGCCGCCAGTAAGTGACCTCCATCGCTGCCGTTCACTACAGTTCCCCCATTCTGCCCTGACCACCGTGGGTGAGCAGAACGGGGGAAACAGAAATTTAACCCCCCGCCCCCGATCTGCTATTGGTCAGTCGCTTCTGACTCCTACCACCTCACACCTATCCCTTGGACATCCCCAATCCCCTTATTTCCCTGGTCACCGGAGACCCGTATGACCCGGAATCGCCGTATATTCAGACCGGCGATTTGCGGCGATCACCAACATAGGGGGGTCTCAGGAACGCCATCAGCGATGTGCCGGGACGCCTGCTGAATGATTTCAGCAGGCATGTACCTGTACGCCCTATGTCCTTTAGGGCTCAGGGTAGTATACATACGCCCTGCGTTCTGAAGAGGTTAACTGAGTAAGAACCTGAGGTGCAGTGATATTACCTAAGGTGAATAGAAGATCTGATCTCCGACTTGTGACAGTATGCAGAATTTTTAATACATGGAAGCCAGCTGTCTGTGCACCCTACAGGTAGGAAGTCTAGATTACGGCTTCTTTTTCTCTTTTTGCAAATAAAGATAAATTTATCAGTGTTAAACTGAAACAGCATGATTAAACATCACAACATGTGACAATTATATGGATGGGGGGAGGTGCGAACACATTAAAATAACTCTTAACTTGGTGGCTTGAAGTAGATATACAAAGGCTATGAAAATTTTCATTGCTGTTGGCTTCTTTGATGACCTATCATGAGGCTTATCCTCTTACCAATAAAATAAGTTACGTGCCCACTGAGAGTAGTACAAGTCTGTGTCAGTGCTGACTTGTAACAAAAAAAAGACAGATCCAGGAGGGCTTCTAACCGGACATGACGTAGGACGCCGGTCTCCCGTCTCTGTGCACCTACCCAACGTACCTATTGCTCCGTGATCATTGGAGTGCCTCTCAGCTTTTTGGATACGGGAGTTGCCTGCCTTGCCCTGGTATAGAACACGGGTTGGAGACCCTTGGTTTTCCTGGTGTGGCTGCTGAAGTCGCCGCGCTGCCATGCTAACGATACTGCCTCCTGCCTGCGGACGATACTGCATCCTGCCCCTAACGAAACTTCACAGGGGTGTGTGCTGCTCGGACCGGAAGTGCTCGTCCCTGTGAGCGGTGCGCTCCGCCGGGACCCGTGACTGGATCGCGGTGCTGACAGACAGGACCCAAGACAGGACCCCAGAGCGACGGCCGCAGTGAACTACAAGGTGCAGGTAACCCTGGGACTGTATAAAGACTGTGTCTGGGGACTATTGTGTGCCGCACCTATAGAGACTGTGGCCGGGGGCACCAGACGCTGCATATATAAAGTCTGTGTCTCGGGATCACGGACTACTGAGTAGTGTATATACAGGTGGTGCCCGCGGACTATTGAGAGAAGTGTACATAGGCAGTGAGCGCAATAATCAGCACAGGCTTGTTACTCCACTTCTTTAAGGAACAGTGTAATAAAAACTGTTAGCCGACTGTCCGTATATCAATTGCAATCGGAGTATAAAGTACACTGAAATGGCTATTGCGGCCAAAAGAAGGGCTAAGGCATTGGCCAAAGCTTTGGCTATACAGGAGGCAACACTGGCAGAGGTCTCCTTTGAACAACTAGATCTTAAAGGGAATAGGAGAGCTAGTGGGAAATACTCCAATTTTGAGATTTGTCATCCACAGGGCTTGATAAGCACTGAAGGCATTGTGAAGACATCTACACCTGTATCAGATAAAACTGAAAACCAACTCTCCTATCAACATGATGGGGACTGTTATTTAGAACAGGACCCTGTGGAATCTGCAGGACCAACAGGCCCGGGAACCGCAAATCATAGGGCAGGGGGCAATACGGTTTCTAGCATTGAAGCAGAGAGTGATTTATCTGCATATGTGGACAAAGTACAGCCGACAAAAGAGCCAACTTTAAGGGCTATATATTTAGCAATTACAGGCTTATCTACTCAGATTGGCCACGTACAGCAAGACATATCTGTGATACGTAATGACTTTAAACATATCTCCACTAGAGTGACCGCGGTGGAGCAACGCATCACTAGGGTGGAAACTAAGTTGACTGACTGTGATGGGGCGATTGTTAAATCTACGCAGGATATCAACTCTGCAACACAAAAAATTGACAACATCGAAAATTGCCTGCGTAGAAATAATATTCGCTTTATAGGATTTCCAGAAAAAGTAGAGGGAAGTAATATGGCGGAATTTATTGAGAGTTGGCTTATAGCTCAGTTTGGATGCAAATCACTGTCTGCTATATTCACAGTGGAGCGTGCCCATCGGCTTCCCTCTAGACCGCTACCTCCTGGTCGTCCTCTCCGCATTATAATCGCAAAACTCTTAAACTTTCGGGATAAAGAGAATATATTACTGAAGGCTAGAGAGAGCACTAATCTACAATATAATGGCTCACGAATCTCTATATATTCGGACTTCTCTGCAGAAGTCCAAAAGCTAAGACTGAAGTTCAGTGACATTAAGAAGAGACTGCGTTCTCTATCACTATCATACTCAATGTTGTATTCGGCACACTTGAGGGTTGTGGCCTTTGACAGCACCCATTTATTTGATAACCCAAAGGATGCTAGTGACTGGCTGGATACTAATGAAATGTGTCTAAAACAAAATTCGTAAATATTGGCCCGAACTGATAGAGAATAAGCAAGAAATCACTTATTGTATTGTGAAGGGGAGGCGATCAGTGGGGCTGGCATTTGAACAGAATATACAGTATTAGATGTAATCTACTCTTATTTTGGCTTATTATATGGGTGGGTGCGAGACTGGGGTGTGTGTTTTTTGCGTTAGTAGTAGGGTTAGGTAATTAGAAATGCCTCCATTACCTCTTATAGAAAAGGTCGGGTTTGGGTGTGGGACGTTGCCAGGGTGTTTTTTTTTTTTTTTTCTCCCTAATTAAAGAATGGCTGCATTAATTGTAAGCTGGAATATTCGGGGATTGTTGAATAAAACAAAGAGAGATGTTGTATTTAATTATTTCTTAAAGTCTCAAGTGGATGTGCTTTGTTTACAGGAGACGCATCTGCCCCCTGACCGTCTTCATATTACCAATAGGCCCTGGATACAAGCCGCGTTTCACTCAACCTATTCGAATATTTCTAGAGGTGTGAGTATTTTGGTACATTATAGACTCCCATTTAGTCTTCTGAAGAGGTATGAGGATGGTCAGGGGAGATACGTAATTATTGTTTGCACTATACGTAATGTGAAAATGGTATTGGTAAACATCTATATTCCCCCGCCATATTCTGCTAGTGTTTTGGGTAAAGTGTTATCAATTGTCTCTACATATTCTAATATCCCAATACTACTAATGGGTGATTTTAATAATGTGATAGATTGTCAACTGGACAGATGTACGATGCAGGGCGCCAGTACACAGCCTAAACTCTCCTCATTGGGTGTCCTTATTAAGGAAACAGGCATGATGGATTTATGGAGATATAAATACCTATTGATCTAGCAATAGGGAATCATTTTACTTATATATACTTATCAAAGATCTACTATGATGCTCACCACTCTGCACTCTTTTTGATTTCAAAAAGATTAACAAGGGCCTAATTTTCTGGAAGTTTAGTCCTTCCTGTTTTTTTTATAATGGATAATGATAATTCTATCCTAGAGCAGATCAAGGAATACTTTTTCAATGACAATACGGCACCCAAGTAACTAGTATGGGATAGCATGAAGGCGTTTTTGAGAGGCGTCCTGCTCAAGCATGTGGCTTGGGAAAAACTTAATAGAATAGCTCAACTAGATACCTTACGCGATACAGTACGATTTGCTGAGGCAGATTTTGTAGGGGATCCCTCTGAAGAAAAGGGATTGACCCTAAGCAGAGCACAAAGTTTTCTGAAGGCTTATCTCCTGCAAGAAGCTAATAATAGACTTCTTCAGCATAAACAGGAGTTTTATGCTGAAGGCAAATCGGCAGTGCATATGCTAGCCAAGATTATTAAGGCTCAAAACTCATCCTCCAATATCTTATCACTTAAAAACCAGAGGGGTGAGGTTATAGAGGATGAAGCTGGTATTATGGAGATAATGTTGCAATTTTACACATCTCTTTATTCATCTAAGAGTACAATGAGGTACGCTGATATAAAAAATTTCTTGGGAGAAGTGTCTCTAAAGAAATGATCTGTTTGCGAGAGGGAATATTTAGATTCCCCATTGACTATGGAGGAAGTAGAGCTAGCGATCAAAACATCCCCCACTAATAAAGCACCTGGAGTGGATGGCCTCCCATTGGAGGTCTACAAAAAATACTCAGAGATTCTCCTACCAAAGCTTTTAGACCTCTTTAATACAGCCCTGAGCGAGCAGAATTTACCCAATTCTATGAGCGAGGCAATAATAACTTTAATTTAAAAAAAGGGGAAAGATCCCCAGCTCCCCGAGTCATACCGCCCGATCTCCCTTATTACCAATGACATTAAAATACTCGCTAAGATCCTAGCAGGCCGATTAAATAAGGTAATCTCAAATTTGATACACCCCGATCAAACCGGATTTATTCCAACTACATCCACCACAACCAATATCAGGCGTCTGTTCTTGAGCCTACAGATTCCTTCGGACTTGCCCAGAGACAGGGCCATCTTTTCACTAGATGCTCAAAAAGCTTTTGATTCAGTGGAATGGCCCTTTCTCTGGGCGACTCTGGAGGAGATGGGCTTTGGCCCAAGGTTTGCATCTTGTATACAATTATTATATAAAGAACCCCTGGCCCGCATAAAAATAAATGGGCAAAGTTCAGATAGCTTCTCTCTTTCCCGTGGGACAAGGCAGGGGTGTCCCCTGTCTCCGTCATTATTCGCCATTGTGATGGAACCCCTAGCGGAGCATATCCGCTGCTCTCCCGGAATATCTGGATTTCAATACGGAGATTATACAAGCAAAATTGCTCTGTATGCGGATGATGCATTACTTTTTTTAAATGATACTGATTCGTCACTAAGGAATGCCATGGGGGTCCTAATTCACTATGGAGAATTGGCGGGGATAGTGGTAAACTGGTAGAAATCCTTTTTATTACTACTAGATTGTACAGCAACACAGGTCCACATAGAAGAATACAATTATATACACTGTGTGAACCAAATTAAATACCTTGGTATAGAAGTAACAACCAACGTAAAAGATTTTGTGCCCCGGAATGTTAATCCAGTACTTAATAAATTAAAATCTAAATGCAAAGCGTGGGGGAAACTTCCGCTAAGTCCTATAGGTAGAATAAATTTAATAAAAATGATAGTTACACCGCAAATTTTAGATCTATTACAAAACTCCCCCATTTGGCTACCATCGACTCTGTTTAGGTGGATTGACTCCCAACTGCGGGAGCTGATCTGGAGGGGCAGGAAACCGAAACTGAAATTGTTGAACCTACAACGTTTAAAAAAAACGAGGGAGGTCTCGCATTGTGAAACCTTTGGGCTTTCTTCTTTGCTGCAAACATTTTGAGAACTCTGATAGCCTGGATCTTGGCGGCAGTACGGCTCGGATGATATCCAGTACTCTTTCTGCCCCCAATATCTTATTGTCTTTAGAGAATGGCTTTGAAAGGGAAATTAAAGATCTCCTCCCCTCACTGTATTTAATGGGAAAGACCTGGACCACTGTTAAACGTATCTGTGGGATAGATTGTATACATCAATACACTCCAATTTGGGGCTATAACAAACTAAAGGAGTTGAATAAATTAAAGGGGTTTGATAGATGGAGACAGGCAGGAGCAAGTTGGTTGGTGGATTTGTATGATAGTGGAGTTATTAAATCTTTTCAACAATGCATAATGGATTTCCAATTACCTCAAAAGCTCCACTATCAATATCTCCAGCTACAACATGCACTCTATGCTCAAAATAAACAAACACCCTTAGAAATTAAGTACGATGCTATATTGGATATAATGTTGGGTAAACAGGGATCAAAAGGGGCAATATCAAAAATCTACCAGAGACTGTTGCCACACATAGTTGAGTCATATAGTGTACCAGCTTTCATTAAGTGGCAATCAGTATCTGGATTAGATCACTTAGAGTGGAGGTCTGTGTTAAAATCAGTAACCAAGCAATCATGAGGAGAAGGCCCTCGCCTATCTCAGTTATACATCTTATACAGATCATACCAGTCGCCCTCTTTAATAGCTAAGGATGGCCCTGGGTAAGATGCTTGATGTCCAAGTGTCACCACTTGGATGCGGACATTGAACATATGCTATGGAGATGCTCAAGTATACAGACCTATTGGTCTATAATTTTGAAATTTATAGAGGAAAAGATTAAGATCAGGGTACCAGCAGACCTAGGAATCTGTGTTCTTGGGTATGTTGGGGTATAGGGAGCATTTACGCTCCCCAGGTATCTGACAGATTTTTGGAACAGTGGTCCGTGAAAATGAAAAATTTAATTTTTCATTTGCACAGCCCACTGTTTCAAAGATCTGTCAAACACCAGCGGGGTGTAAATACTCCCTGCACCCCGTATTAAATTCTATAAGGGGTAGTTTCCAAAATGGGGTCACATGTGGGGGGGTCCACTGTTCTGGCACCACGGGGGGCTTTGTAAACTCACATGGCCCCTGACTTCCATTCCAAACAAATTCTGTCTCCAAAAGCTCAATGGCGCTCCTCCTCTTCTGAGCATTGTAGTGCGCCAGCAGAGCACTTGATGTCCACACATGTGGTATTTCCATACTCAGAAGAATTGGGGTTCCAAACTTTGGGGGTAATTTTCTCCTATTACCCCTTGTAAAAATGTAAAATTTGGGGAAAAACCTGCATTTTAGTGAAACTTTTTTTTTTCATTTACATATCCAACTTTAACAAAAAGTCATAAAACACCTGTGGGGTGTTAAGGCTCACTGTACCCCTTGTTACGTTCCTTGAGGGGTGTTGTTTCCAAAACAGTATGCCATGTGGGATTTTTTTTTTTGCTGTGCTGACACCATAGGGGCTTCCTAAATGCGACATGCCCACCAAAAACCATTTCAACAAAATATGCTTTCCAAAAGCCAAATGTGACTCCTTCTCTTCTGAGCATGGAAGTTCGTGAAAAGTGTAAGTGAAAAAATTTTTTTTTCATTTACACATCCGATTTTTATTTACGAAAATCATCAAACACCTGTGTTAAGGCTCACTGGACCCCTTGTTACGTGCCTTGAGGGGTGTAGTTTCCAAAATGGTAGCCATGTGGGTTTTTTTCTGCTGTTCTGGCACCATAGGGGCTTCCTAAATGTGACATGCCCCCCAAAAACCATTTCATCAAAATTCACTCTCCAAAATCCCATTGTTGCTCCTTCCCTTCTGAGCCCTCTACTGCGCCCGCCGAACACTTGACATACACATATGAGGTATTTCCTTACTCGAGAGAAGTTGGGTTACAAATTTTGGGGGACTTTTTCTCCTATTACCCCTTGCAAAAATTCAAAAACTGGGTCTACAAGAACATGTGAGTGTAAAAAATGAAGACTTAGAATTTTCTCCTTCACTGCTATTTTGCTGGTATTCCTGTGAAACACCTAAAGGGTTAACACATTTACTAAATGTCATTTTGAATACTTTGAGGGGTGCAGTTTTTATAATAGGGTATTTCTAATATGAAGGCCCTTCAAATTCACTTCGAAACTGAACTGGTCCCTCAAAAATTCTGATTTAAAAAATTTTGTGAAAAAATAGAAAATTGCTGCTGAAATTTGAAGCCCTCTGATGTCTTCCAAAAGTAAAAAAATGTCAACTTAATGATGCAAACATAAAGTAGATGTATTGTGTATGTGAATCAATATATAATTTATTTGGTATGTCTATTTTCCTTATAAGCAGAGAGCTTTAAATAAAAAAAAAATGCTAAATTTTCAATTTTTTCATCAAATTTTTGGAATTTTTCACCAAGAAATTATGCAAGTATCGACAAAATTTTACCACTAACATCAAGTAAAATATATCACGAAAAAAACTGTCTTGGAATCAGAATGAAAGGTAAAAGCATCCCAGAGTTATCAATGATTAAAGTGACAGTGGTCAGATGTGCAAAAAATAGCCGGGTCCTACACTGAAAATTAGTTGGGTCCTTAAGGGGTTAATATTCTCATTTACCAATAATAATACTAATATTAATTAAGAATGAGCATACCATAATTATTCATGGGTAAAAGAAACATATTTAGTAATGGATAAAACTACATAAAACTGTTTTACACACATAATAAATGAAATAATGACAATAAATTTGAGTGAATATTCCATTTGTAGAGAAAATAATCCCCCATAATACTTTAATTGTTTTAATTATTTTAATGATAAATAATAATATGAGTAATAAAATGAAGAGGGGCAGTATATTTATGTTTTCTGCAGTTCCAGGGCTGGCCGTGATATTTATTACAGTCAGCTCAGTGACTTACAATGAGTGCACTATATCTACACTCGCTTCTAATGAAATAAAATTACATTCATGAGTAAAAAAAAAAGTTCATGGACAACCATTTCAGGTGTATGAGGCTGAGCCTTGTGCCATGAGGGAATTTAATGAGTGACATGTGACATTTTGTACTTTAACCTACCCGGAACTTCACACGTTTTTCATCTTCTCATGAGTCTGCCAGATCTGGCTGTCAATTAATAGCTAATGTGAGAGCGCTTGGAAGTCATGTAATGCTGTTATCCATGTGGAAATACATCAAATGCAAGTCCACTCTCAAGGCTACCATGCCTAGGAAAAGTCACATCCCAGGGGCAGGCTAGACATAACAAAAGCTTCAGGATTATCCATTGAAAAGCTATCTTTGTGATACCGAATGACATAGCCACTCACTTTTCTCTAAACGTCTCTATGGATCTGTATTGAATACATGTAATATTTTTAAATAAAGACATTATAGATGTATTCACTATACACAGGCGTCATGACACTCTGATTACACTATGTTGGGGGTCTAGAGACTTGAATATTTTTATCCTAAGTGTTTTTTTTTTCTAACAAGATACCAAAGTCTGTTCAATCGAAAGGGATTTCACGCTCAACATTGTACATTTATGACCAAACTGGGTGCTCGCTTCATAGCTTGGGAGTTCTGCTTGTTATCAGCAGCCGGAGACTCACCACTAATGGGCGGCATCAGTGATCATGCTGATGTCTGCCATTAACCTTTTTGATGTGGTGATCAATGCCAAGTCCCTTTGTAAAATCAATATTAAAAAGTGTTTTAAATAATATATAAAAGCCCCTCCCCTAATTAAGATTTAAATCACCCCCCTTTCCCATAAAAAAAGTTAAAAAGCAGTATATTTGATATTGCTGCATGCAGAAATGTAGAACTATTAAAATATAATGTTTATGATTCCACAAGGGGAACAACATAAACATTAAAAAAAGAAAAAGCCAGAATTGCAGAAATTTTTTTTGTCACATCATATGTTAGAAAAAAAATGTACAGGGTGGGCCATTTATATTATTATTATTATTTATTATTTATTTATATAGCGCCTACAGATTCCGCAGCGCTTACAATCATGGGGTACAAACATAGACAAGTATCAGACATAATATTACACAATAACTATTCAAACAAGAGGTGTGGGGATATATTGAGGATATGTTGGGGATATATTGAGGATATGTTGGGGATATGCTGAGGATATATTGGGGATATGTTGGGGATATGTTGGGGATATGTTGAGGATATGTTGAGGCCAATTAGAGACTGTTATAGGCCTGTCTGAAGAGATGTGTTTTTAGGCTACGTTTGAAACTATGGATGTTGTTGTTGAGTCTGAAGGATTGAGGGATAGCATTCCAGAGAACCGGTGCAGCACGAGTGAAGTCTTGGAGAAGGGAGTGAGAAGTTCGGATTATAGAAGATGTTAGTGTGAGATCATTAGCAGATCGGAGAGAACGTGTAGGATGGTAGACGGAGAAGAGAGAGGAGATGTAGGGAGGTGCAGCATTGTGGAGAGCTTTGTGTGTGAAACTGAGGATTTTGTACTGTATTCTGGACTGAATTGGTAACCAGTGTAGTGACTGGCACAGGGAGGAGGCGTCGGTGTAGCGGCTGGAGAGGAAAATGAGTCTGGCTGCGGCATTAAGGATGGACTGGAGAGGAGAGAGTTTGGAGAAAGGAAGGCCTATTAGTAAAGAGTTACAGTAGTCGAGGCGGGAGTGAATCAAAGCAATAATGAGAGTTTTAGCAGTTTCAATAGTGAGAAACGGGCGGATTCTTGAAATGTTTTTGAGATGCAGGTGGATACACCTTAATAAAATAGGAATGGTTGGTGATATTAACTTCCTGTTTGTGGCACATTAGTATATGTGAGGGGGGAAACTTTTCAAGATGGTTGGTGACCATGGCGGGCATTTTGAAATCAGCCATTTTGAATCCAACTTTTGTTTTTTTCAATAGGAAGAGGGTCATGAGACACATCAGACTTATTGGGAATTTCACAAGAAAAACAATGATTTGCTTGGTTTTAACATAACTTTATTCTTTCATGAGTTGTTAACAAGTTTCTGACCACTTATAAAATGTGTTCAATGTGCTGCCCATTGTGTTGGATTGTCAATGCAACCCTCTTCTCCCACTCTTCACACACTGATAGCAACACTGCAGGAGAAATGCTAGCACTGGCTTCCAGTATCCGTAGTTTCATGTGCTGCACATCTCGTATCTTCACAGCATAGACAATTGCCTTCAGATGACCCCAAAGATAAAAGTCTAAGGGGGTCAGATCGGGAGACCTTGGGGGCCATTCAACTGGCCCACGACGACCAATCCACTTTCCAGGAAACTGTTCATCTAGGAATGCTCGGACCTGGCACTTTCTCTGAGTTTTCCCATTATGGGTGTCAGGTCCGAGCATTGGATTAAAAATGGCCTACTTCAAAATGGCCACCATGGTCACCACCCATCTTGAAAAGTTTCCCCCCTCACATATACTAATGTGCCACAAACAGGAAGTTAATATCACCAACCATTCCCATTTTATTAAGGTGTATCCACATAAATGGCCCACCCTGTATTAACCTGTTGGGGACCATGGGCGTATGGGTACGCCCTTGCACCCTGGTACTTAAGGACCAAGGGCGTACCTGTACGCCCGTGGGAATTTTGATCCCCGCCACTAGCCGGATTGGGGATTGGAATGGGGTGCCTGCTGAAATCATTCAGCAGGCATCCGGTGCAAATGCCTGGGGGGGTCCTGAGACCCCACCCATGTTGGTGATCGCCACAAATTGCCAACCAATTCAGACTGGCGATTCTCAGCGATTCTGGGCTGATCGGGTCTCTGATGACCTGATAGCCCAGAAAATAGGGATGATTGGAGCTGCCAGAGACAGCTCCAACCAGCCTGAAGGATAGGAGTGAGGTGGCATCTGTGCGATTGGACTGACCGGCGAATTGCAGGGCAGGGGTGGGGGTGAAAGTTAATTTCCCCCGCTCTGCTCGCCCCTTGATGTTGGGGTAGAGCGGGGTAAAGATGGTGGCGATGGTGCGGCGGGGGCCGGTGACAGTTATCTCTGGTGCGGGGACCAGGGACCAGGACCGGCGGCTGACAGGAGGTGGCAGGCAGAAGGCGGCAGGCAAAAAAATTTCAGATTTTGAAATTTACTTGAAAAATTGGAAAATTGCTGCTGAACTTTAAACCCCTCTGATGTCTTCAAAAAGTAAAAACATGTCAATTTTTTGCTGTCAACATAAAGTAGACATATTGTATATGTGAATTAATATATAATTTATTTAGTATGTCTATTTTCTTTACAAGCAGAGAGCTTCAAAGTTAGAAAATGCTAAATTTTCAAATTTTTCATGAAATTTTGGAATTTTTCAACAAGAAAGGATGCAAGTATCGAAGGAAATTTACCACTAATGCTGCTTTCACACTATAAAAATTCATCCGTTACAAACATCCGTTAGAAAAGCCATGTTAAACGGTCGTTAAACAATCCCATTGAAGTCTGCGGGAATTTTTTATTATCCGTTAGGAACCGTTATAGCCCGTCATGAATAACGGCCGTTAGTTGTGACTGAAGAAATGCACTAATTTTTCTTCCGTCACAAGAAACGGGTAAATTAACGACCGTTATTTTTAACATTGAAGTCTATGGCTGACGGATGAGCCTTTATGTCATCCGTTTGCACCCGGTTTATAATATCCGTTATTACATTTGAGCATGCTCAGAAGAGGTGACATCAGCAGACTCCTGCAGTGCTGAGGGACTACTACTACTGCCATCATGGAAAAGACTTCTTTCCATGATGGGAGTAATAATTTCCTGGCTGCGGGAGTCTGCAGACAGCTGGGGAGGCTACATTAGTGTTTGTACTACTATCCCCATCATGGAACAGAGTCTGTTCCATGATGTGGGTTGTAGTACAGGGGCTGAGGGATTGATCGCAATGGGTTTCACTTCTGAGATCCGATCAGAAGTTATTAAGCAGGGGAGCGGGCGGCATACTCCGCAACCCTGTGATGTATAGTGTGTTTTAACTTTCACTTTTTAATCTCCCGCGGGGAGCCCTAGTCCCGGCTGTGGGAGTCTGTAGGCAGAGCTGTTACGGCCATACAGGAGGGATGTTGTAACAGGTCTTAACGGGTTAATATTTATTCGGTCATTAGCACCCGTTTTTTCATCAGTTATTATACATCCGTTTTTACACAGAAAACGAACGTTTAATAATGGATGAATGCTCATAGTGTGAAAGCAGCCTAACATAAAGTAGAATATGTCACAAAAAAACTATCTCAAAATCAAATTCATAAGTACAAGCATCCCAGAGTTATTAAAGGGGTAGTCCGGTGAAAACCTTTTTTCTTTTAAATCAACTGGTGGCAGAAAGTTAAACATATTTGTAAATGACTTCTATTAAAAAATCTTAATCCTTCCTGTACTTATTAGCTGCTGAATACTACAGAGAAAATTCTTTTCTTTTTGGAATGCTCTCTGATGACATCACGAGCACAGTTCTCTCTGCTGACGTTATTATAATAATAATAATGCTTTATTTATTGTTGTCCTTAGTGGGATTTGAGCCCAAGTCCCCAGCACTGCAAGGCAGCAGTGCTGACCACTGAGCCACCATGCTGCCCCTAGCACACATCTGCTATGCATGGTTGCTAAAATGGACAGGGATGTCAGCAGAGAGCACTGTGCTCGTGATGTCATCAGTGTTCCAAAAAGAAAGGAATTTCCTCTGTAGCATTCAGCAGCTAATAAGTACAGGAAGGATTAAGATTTTTTAATAGAAGTAATTTACAAATATGTTTAACTTTCTGCCACTACTTGATTTAAAAGAAAAAAGGTTTTCACCGGAGTACCCCTTTAACGCTTAAAGTGACAGTGGTCAGATGTGCAAAAAATGCTCTGGTCCTTAGGGTCAAAATGGTCTCGGTCTCCATGCAATCCATGGGATTTTAGATGTTCCACAATCCTATCCTTTAGTAGGGTTTCCATTAATTTCCCCACTATTGATGTCAGACTTACTGGCCTATAGTTGCTTGATTCCTCCCTACTACATTTCTTGTGAATAGGCTCGACATTTGCTAATTTCCAATCTTCCGGGACGACTCCTGTTACCAGTGATTGGTTAAATAAATCTGTTAACGGTTTTGCTAGCTCACCACTAAGCTCTCTTAATAATTTTGGGTGTATCCTATCAGGCCCATGTGACTTATTTGTCTTCACTTTAGACAGCAAACGTAGAATCTGCTCAGCTCCTCCTGCTCTATAATGTGATACCTGTAAACTGGACTGCATTTTACTGTGGTAACTAGCTAAATATTGGCAATCTTCCATTGAGGGGGCCCCCACCCATCGTAAAAATAAAGGTCAAATGTCCCCTAAGTGAACAGAGCAACAGTGGGCAAAATCTTGGGATAGCTACTTTCATTTTTTAATAAAAATTGGTTGTCACTGCAATGTAACCTAACTCCGCCTTCTTGCTATCCATAGCCTAATACTCCCCATTGCCCACCCCTACATAGCTTTACAAATATATATAATTTATATTTTATTTTTTAGTAAGATATGTAGTGGAATGCGAAATAAAAAACTTTTAACATACAACATAGAAAACTTGATATTAACAGCAGACAATTTTATGACGACACATTAAATCAGAATTTCGGAATTATTATTAGATTTATAAGTTAGTATGTTTTAAAGTACAAAATAATACCTAATCCTGGACAATCCCATATGTTAGCATTTGAAAATGTTGAAAAAAGTGAAAATGTGTCCATTTCATGTTGTTTATTCTTGACCAGGTTTAGGAATGTGCTTTCTATGAAGAATAGAAAAAAGGTATATCCTTCAAACACAGTGTTGCGGCTTTTGTGGTATATTTAGAATTGGTAGAACTTTGATATCATGCCACATAGGAGGGAAGAACTTAAATTAAAGGATGTTGTGCTAAGGGACACTATTTCTATGAAAAGAAAGGTTCTTGAATGATATGGTATACATAGCTGTGACTGGAACCTGTTCAAGCTGGACAAACTTTGTGCATGAACCACATCACTTTGTAGGCAGCGCACAATACACTTTATATATCTCAACAGTGAGAGAAGATATATTTGGAAACAGACGATAGAAATAGAAGCGTTCTATATTCGTTTGAAGAAGACGTGGACAAACATTTTAAGTTACCACATACAGTATATGGACAAACAATGGGATTTTCCATTGAAAGAAATGAGAGAAAATTTTTACAAAGAAAAGAGCTGCACATAGAGGGTCAGAGGCTCAATAAAGACTGAGAGGAAGGCCCTGGATATGTAGCCCCATAGGCTCCTTGTACTGCCAAATATACTCTACTGAGTGCATACACACCACTGTAAGTAATTAAAGGCATATAGTAGTACAGTAGAGAACTCATATAATCTATGGAAGCCCCTGGGGCAGGGTCCCAGTGGAGGTGGGTAGATAGGAATTTAATATAAAATATTTACAAATATGTGAGGGATGTACCCACATATGCATGAGACTGCTCACGCATAACATATACATATGGAAGTGAAATCGATGCTGTTGTCATTCATGATAAGGTAAACCCAACCTTAAAAGATAAAACTTCTCATCAGAACTATGTGCCACTAGTAATGTGGTTAGTCATATTAATACAACTTTAAATGGGCACGGTCACTTTAAAAAAAACATTTGAGGGGTCGTAAACAGAGTCTTAGAATTTTCAAACCCAGACCGATAAACAGAACAAGATGGGAGACAAGATGGGAGACATGCTTTTTGAAGTGTCTGAGCATGGAGGGTCCGAGCGCAGGGTTCTCCCACTATCAACCGCATGGGGCATTGGCTCTCCTTCTGCGTGGAGCAGGGGTAAACACGCCCCCTTCATGCATCTCTATTGGAGACCTGGAGATCCAAGAGCGCTATTCTTGTGTATTTCCATCTCTCTCATAGAGATTACTTGAAGGGGGCATATCAACTCTCTCTCCATTCATGAGGGGAGCCGGAGCAATTCTCCAGATAGAAAGAGCTAAACACGGCACTCACCGGTAAAGGGAAAACATCTTAATTCAGCCATTGATGCTTGACAGCGCGTGCAGCGGGAAGAGACAAAGACAGAAGGGGCACTTGCGACAGCCGTTTTGTGCATCTCGGTGCACTTCCTCTAGCCTGATCGCCATGCAGGAGATTGTGGGTGGTTGCAGCAGTCGGAACCCTACGTGATGGATATAGACTCCCAATGTAAATCTATGGGACCATCTTGGTCATGCATTCAGAGTGGGGAGAGAAGCTCTTAGCCATTCCCTTCTCTCTCTCCGCTTGTTCTAGCAATCGCTCAGGGTCTGAACACTCAGACCCTAGAAGATCAAACATGTTGACATGTCTCAGGACATGACAGGTACACTTTAAGAAGACCTGTCAGGACAAAAAAGTGCAACGCTATCTGAAAATTATGGACTATTACAGAGCCTTCTTTCTGGATGAGTCGGGCTGTTTCTGTAACCAGTTGCCTTTCAAATGACAGTATTGTATTCTATATTTTACATCAGTATTTACAAGTCGAAACCTGAAGAGGAACATACAGTGATCCCTCAACTTACAATGGCCTCAACATACAATAGTTTCAACATACAATGGTCTTTTCTGGACCATTGTAAATTGAAACCAGAGTCAACATACAATGTACAGACAGTCCGGATCTGTGAAACGTGTCAGAATGAGCGTAAACACCCTGTATTCCTGAAGCGTAAGCACTGACTGATGTCTGGTAGCACCCCCTACAGTACAGGGAGGTATTACATGTTCTGTACACTTTACCTGTACCAGGGTTACCTGCTCCTTTGGACATCAGGTGAGGGCGACTCCATGTTACTTTTTTAGGACATTGTGTTCTGTACAGGACCCTGAAGAAGCTCCTGTCCTACACATAGACCAGTGTTTCCCAAGCAGGGTGCCCCCAGCTGTTGCAAAACTACAACTCCTAGCATGCCCGGACAGCCTTCGGCTGTCCGGGCATGCTGGGAGTTGTAGTTTTGCAACAGCTGGAGGCTCTGTGCTTGGAAAACACTCACATAGACAGCGATTACAGCTCCCAGCAGATCTTTCTTACTTTTATATGTAAGGACTTACTTTATCTATATTAGTTATCTACTTATTTTTTCTTTAATTCTCACTTTTTTTTTTTATTTGTGGATGACATTTTGGGCCTTTAGAACCAATTACCAGGTTTCCATAGAGTTCTGGTCTCAACATACAATGGTTTCAACATACAATGGTCGTCCTGGAACCAATTAAAGGAGTACTCCGGTGAAAACCTTTTTTCTTTTAAATCAACTGGCTCCGGAAAGTTAAACAGATTTGTAAATTACTTCTATTAAAAAATCTTAATCCTTCCTGTACTTATTAGCAGCTGAATACTACAGAGGAAATTCTTTTCTTTTTGGAATGCTCTCTGATGACATCACGATCACAGTGCTCTTTGCTGACGTTATTATAATAATAAGTCTTTATTAATTGTTGTCCTTAGTGGGATTTGAACCCAAGGTCCCAGCACTGCAAGGCAGTAGTGCTAACCACTGAGCCACCATGCTACCCTTAGCAAACATCTGCTATGCACGGTTGCTAAAAGGGACAGAGATGTCAGCAGAGAGCACTGCGCTCATGATGTCATCAGTGTTCCAAAAAGAAAGGAATTTCCTCTGTAGCATTCAGCAGCTAATAAGTACTGAAAGGATTAAGATTTTTTTAATAGAAGTAATTTACAAATATGTTTAACTTTTTTGGCACCAGTTGATTTAAAAGAAAAAAGGTTTTCACCGGAGTACCCCTTTAATATTGTAACTTGAGGGACCACTGTATTGGAGGAAATTTATAAATGGAAAATTTGTTGCAGGAATTTTAGCAACTGAATACCGAATCAGTTTCATCCATTCACTGACTTCTCTAAGCCTTATTCACATACATAAGACAGCTGCAGAAATGTCCACAACAAATCTGCTGCTGTGTTAAATCATCCAAACTGGTAAAAAATATAATGGACAGATTAGTGCTTTTTCCATTTGTGGGACCCACTGCTGGTTTTGACCATAAAAATACTGTACTGATACTGACCTAAATATTGAAGTAAGAGTAAGGGAGAAAGTGAGAAAGAGTAGGGCAGGTGGATGATCGCCTGGGACGCACAGGATATCTTTATTTCAGGTTTTATTGTAATATGAGACAAAAAGAAAGAGAACGTAAAGAGATGAATTGTTGCCATTTTGTGTCACATTTTTTGTGTGTTTTCTGCAAAAAAAATAAATAAAACAAAATAAAAAAACAAGACAAAATACCCCAAAATTTTTTACAAAATAACAATTTATTAGGGATATATGACTATACATTCATTCTCACAACCAGATACATTGCTCGCTATAAGTGATACATCTATCCAGAAGGGGGGAGTATTAGTCCATGTTAATGAATGCCAATATGCAATATTTCAGACACTGTTAGAGCATAGCAATAATCCGTGGGAAAACGCTTGTCTTACTGGGAAGATGCTGTGTGTTCTGCACATGTAAAGTCTTGGATTGTCATTAGGGAATTGAAAGAAAAGCACAGAATAGAAAATGAGGTATATTCACAAAAAGTACAAAAGAAAATCCTTTCAATTATCCTGAAGCCTGATAAACTAACGTTAGTAAGTGACTTGATAAAGGTTTTAAATGTATAAGGGAAATTGCATTTAATATTCTATAAAGTTATTATTTGAGTGATAGCTGTTGTTACGCCTCCTCCCATAGACTTGCATTGAGGGGGTGGGGCGTGACATCATGGGGGGCGGGGCTATGACGTCATGAGCTCCAGGCGCCGACTCCAGCGTTCAGAACAGTTTTTTCCAAACGCTGAGCAGTAGAGTACCCCTTTAATGAAAACTTGAACCTAAAGAAGAACACTAGCGCAGTTGCCTACAGCAGCCAGCATTAAAGGGGTACTCCCATGGAAAACTTTTTTTTTTTTAAATCAACTGGTGCCAGAAAGTTAAACAGATTTGTAAATCACTTCTTTTAAAAAATCTTAATCCTTCCAGTACTTTTTAGGGGCTGTATACTAAAGAGAAATCCAAAAGAAATGCATTTCCTGTGATGTCCTGACCACAGTGCTCTCTGTCCATTTTAGGAACTGTCCAGAGAAGCATATGTTTGCTATGGGGATTTTCTCCTTCTCTGGACAGTTCCTAAAATGGACAGCAGAGGTCAGCAGAGAGCACTGTGGTCAGGACATCACAGGAAATGCATTTCTTTTTTGGATATCTCTTTAGCATACAGCCCCTAAAAAGTACTGAAAGGATTAAGATTTTTTAATAGAAGTGATTTGCAAATCTGTTTAACTTTCTGGCACCAGTTGATTTAAAAATAAAAGTTTTCCACAGGAGTACCCCTTTAAGGATGAATAGAACAACCTGACTGGCTTCTCTTAGCAACTACACAACAATGTGAAAATATTTTAGAAATTCCTAAAAATGTCTGGCATAATACTATAAAAACAGTATAATAAGTCCGCTAGCCCGTGAACAAATCCTTGTACATTTCTATTGTCTAGGATTGTCTGTCCTGTATACATTGTTACACATCTACCCACAACTAGGTTACTGAAGTCTTCAATATACAGTGGTCCCTCAACATACAATGGTAATCCGTTCCAAATGGACCATCGTTTGTTGAAACCATCGTATCTTGAGGGATCCGTGCAATGTAAAGTATAGGACAGTGGTCTACAACCTGCGGACCTCCAGATGTTGCAAAACTACAACACCCAGCATGCCCGGACAGCCAACGGCTGTCCGGGCATGCTGGGAGTTGTAGTTTTGCAACATCTGGAGGTCCGCAGGTTGAAGACCACTGGTATTGGAGGTTATACTCACGTGTCCCTGCCGCTCCGGACCGTCACCGCTGCCCGGGATGTCACCTTCCATCGCTGTCGCCGCGTCCCCGGGGTGTCCCCGACGCTCCGGCAAGGCCTCTGCTTTCCCAGAATCCTCACTCTCCATCGCTGCCATCACGTCACTACGCACGCCGCTCCTATTGGATGATGGGAAGGCGTGTGCAGCGACGTGATGACGACGATGGAGAGCGCCGACGATGCAGGGGATCCCGAAGAGGATTCGCCGGAGCCCCGAGGACAGATAAGTGATTGTCAGCGGACCACAAGGGGCACCGTAAACGGCTCTCCGATGGCAGCTGAAGCAGTCTGCGCTGCCGGATAGCCGGATGCGATGGCCCCGACATACAAAAGCATCGTATGTTGATGCTGCCTTCAACATGCGATGGTCTCTGAGAGGCCATCGTATGTTGAAATGATCGTATGTCGGGGCCATCGTAGGTCGGGGGGGTCACTGTACAGATGAGAATAATCACTCAGGCAGAACACACTGAATGGAATCTAGATTATTAGTCAAAGCACATTTTCTCTGGACACATACTGTAGCGGGACATTTATCATTGCATTTAGAGCTGTTTTGTTGTCTATATTTGGTGGAGTTTTTTTTTGCAACTTTTCAAATAGGCATTCTTCACATTGATGACTTGCAGTACACCATTTATCCTTTTCCCTAAGTCATGAATTTATCGGCTGCGAATTTTGTGAAAAGTTTCAAGTTTTTGCGCAAACACTTCCAAAAAGTGGCAAAAATACACAAGCCCAGACCTGGCTTAGTTTTTTGGTGTGTGTAGAAAAGTTGCATATTTTTGCGCAGCAGTATATAAAAAAAAGTCGCTAAATTTTACACAATGGATAAACCAGAGAAATTCCAGGAAATGTGTATCTGCACAAAATAAATGTGGTGCACCTACGCATTACCAGCACACAAAAAAAAGTGTAAAAAAAATGCTTTATCTACACATTTAATGATAAATGTCCCCCATAGGTAATTATACAATGAATAGATTTTATTTACAAAGACAATAAATATTAAATCAAACCCACAAAGCAACTCATGTGAAGAAAAGTGGGTATAGAACATAAACAGAGCATTAGGGTGCGTTCACACTGAGTAATTCACAAGAAATTGACTCTAGTAAACCTGGTGAATTCTCCGCTGAAAAAAATTGAGCATCTCATTTGGCCATAGACTATAATGTATTTTGCGCTTTTCAGTTCACACTGCTCAAATTCCTCCGCGGAATTCGGCCGAGGAATTCCTCTCTGCTTGAAGAAAGAGCGTAATCCGCGAACAGAATCCCTTTGAAATCAATAGAAAGTAAAAATACGCCCGATACTGATTTCGTGCATAATTTGTGCGCAATTTGCGTGGAATACGCAAAGAAAAAAAAAATTGTTAAAAAGCGAAATTCTGATTGGTGGTTGTAGTTCAGCAAAAAAATAAAAAGTTTCCTCCTATGTTTTTCGCACGATTTTCAGGTAGATAGATTTCGAGCAAAAAAAAAAAAAAACTTTCGTGGTGGAATTTTTATGCGAGGATTCCTCTCCAATTCCTCAGTGTGAACGCAACCTTACACTGATCGAACATACAGCAGAAACTGCTCCTTTATGAATGCCATGTGCAAACGCATGCATGCTGGATAGATGATTCAGAGTCAAGGATTTAAATATATAGATACCAACTTATTAATGCTGTTAAAGGTTTGACTTATCAAAGACATTGCTATTACTAGGTAATGCCACCAATGTTTGAATGTCTCATGAATTCTTACTGGTTCCTATTTCAGTAACCTGGCGCCACCACAATGTACAGAGCTGAGAATTACCACTCTGTACATTGTTTACAGCTGGGCACTACGGCTGTGCTGATCAACTGATCAGTGGGTCTGCCACATAAATGCACCCCACCAATCAGCTATTGATATCCTACCCGGAAAAAAAGGGTACTGTGGTGGAATTTTTGTTGTTGTAAATTACAGATTTGTAAATTACTTCTATTTAAAAATCTTAATCCTTCCATTACTTATCAGTTGCTGTATACTCCGCAGGAAGTTCTTTTTTTTTCTTCTTTCCTGTCTGATCACAGTGCTCTCTGCTGACACCTCTGTCCATGTTGGGAACTGTCCAGAGTAGGAGTAAATCCCCATAGCAAACCTCTCCTACTCTGGACAGTTCCTGACATGAAAGAAATTAAAAAAGAAAATAACTTCCTTTGGAGCCTACAGCAGCTGATTAGTACTGGAAGGATAAAGATTTTTAAATAGAGATCTCCATTACGATTTTTACCTATGCCTTACCAAATGTCCTTTTTAACTTGTGGTGCATACCCGTTAACATCCCCCATTCTTTGTTGTTGTGCACTATAATGTTGTGTATTTTGGTGTACCTTGTGACCTATTGTCTTTCCCCATTCCCTTATTATTTTCTTTTGCTTTCCTCCCCCCCCCCCTCGCTTCCCCTATCCTTGTTGTTCCTTGTTCTTATTATCATTATTGTACTGTTTTAGTTTTTATTGAAATCTGATAAATAAACGTTTGGAAAAAAAAAGATTTTTAAATAGAAGTAATTTACAAATCTCAAAATGTCCCTATTCCGTTTGTAACGCCATCATATTATTTAGGTCTATAATTATGAGGGAGGGGAGAAGCTCTAGAATTCTCGGCATAGCCATACAATTTCTGTGTCGGACCGTTTCTCTGCCAGAGTGACTGAAAAGCATTTTCTCTGCCAGCTGCAGATTATTGTCAGTGACGGTTAAAGCCATCTCGGCGTCACTTATAGACTATTGTGCCAAAGTGATGGCTACTGTGGCAAAGAATCTCTCTGCCAGTCATACAATTTAACCCCTTAAGGACCGAGCGTTTTTCTGTTTTTGCACTTTCGTTTTTTCCTCCTTACATTTTAAAAATCATAACCCTTTCAATTCCGAACTTAAAAATCCATATTATGACTTATTTTTTTGTGCCACCAATTGTACTTTGCACTGACATCAGTCATTTTACCCAAAAAAATCTACAATAAAACACCCCTCAAAAAAATCATTGTGCGACAAAATTGAAGAAAAAACACCATTTTGTAAGTTTTGGGGGCTTCCGTTTCCATGCAGTACATTTTTCAGTAAAAATTACACCTTCTCTTTATTCTGTAGGTCCATACGATTAACATGATACCCTACTTATATAGGTTTGATATTGTCGGACTTCTGGAAAAAATCATAACTACATGCAGGACAATTAGTATGTTTAATATTGTCATCTTCTGACCCCTATAACTTTTTTATTTTTCTGCGTACAGGGTGGTATGAGGGCTCATTTTTTGTGCCATGATTTAGTATTAGAAGTACTAGAAGTATTTTTGCATTGATCGGACTTTTTGATTGCCTTTTATTAATAATTTCAGGATATAAAAAGTGACCAAAAATACGCTATTTTGAAGTTGAAATTTTTTTGCGTGTACGCCATTGACCGTGCGGTTTAATTAATTATATATTTTTATAGTTTGGACATTTATGCACGCATCAATACCACATATGTTTATTTTTTTATGGTTACATATTTTTTTATATGGAATTTGGGAAAAGGGGGGCAATTTAAACTTTTCATAAGGAAGGGGTTAATGGGTGTTTTTGTAAACTTTTTATTTAACATTTATTTTTTTTACACTTTTAGTCCCCTTAGGGCACTCTTAGGAGGAATCATTAGATTCCTCATACAGATCAATGTGGTTTCATAGAACCACATTGATCTGTGAGCTCTGCGCTCGATTGATAAAGCCTGATCCTGCCAGGCTCTATCATTCTCAGTGCAGCAGCCAAGACGGAAGGAGAGGTAAGCCCTCCGGCTACCTCAGCAGTGCCCCCCCCCCCCCCCCCGAGATTGCGCTGCGGAGGGGCGATCCACCTCACTGGACCACCATGGGATGGTTTAAATGTTCCTTTAGATGCTGCTGTCAACTTTGACAGTGGCGATCTAAAGGGTTAATAGCCGGGCACGGCAATCACTGCATGTCGGCTATTAACGCCGGCCCCCAGCTACAGGAATCAGCTGGGGGTCGGCCGGTATGACGTGGGCTCGAGTCGGGAGCCCACGCTATACAACGGTTGCCGTCTCAGGACGAGCCGGCTGGTCCTTAGACGGCAACCGGTTAAATATAAAAATCTGACTACCTGCAGCCACCACTAGGGGAAGTCTAGAGAGCTAACTGCATACTGCTTTATTATTGGGTTCTATATACAGTACTGTATAAATCGTTTTTAGTAAGCTCCTATGTTCTCTCTAGTGGTAGTTTCATGTAGTTTCAACTTTTACTTCATGGCTATGCATATTTGGGGCTCTGTATCAGAAAAAATTAAGTACCTAGCATTATACATTGGGGAATCTTTATATCTATCTACCTATTGTATTTATTATCTATCTATTGTATTTATTATCTATCTATCTAATCTATCAGTCCATCCCTCTTGCCTGAAAAGATGCATAATGTGTGCTAAGATCCACTATAGAGAAAAGGTTTCACCCATCTGAATCACTGTCAATTATTAAAAAATTAGGAAAATCTGGGAATATTGATCTTTGGAATACCAATAGAGGTGCCATCTTGTAATATGCACAGTATCCCAAGATATATATTCTTTTAATCTTTAGCTTTATTTTTTTAAATACATTCTTTTGAAAATTTAAGAACAGATAAAGATCCCCGTCTGCGCTGTTTCTACTAACACCCAAACCAGTTAAGATGAGTGAATTAAATCTCTCCAGCAGAGGTTACATTGATGCAAAGTTTAAAAGTTCAGTGTGGTGGCAACACGTGAAACTCCTGGCTTTATATTGTTCTTTTATCTGTTTTATTGGCCGTTCTATTGCAGACAGCAGACTAATACAGCCCAATGCCATTAAATAAAGTTGAAATATAGGGAATATTTCCGTTAAACTAATTAGTGGGATGTTTTTTCACCCACCGGTCTGGAGAGAGCGCTAATAATTTCATTGACACATATGTCAGCGCCGCAGCAACCTCTGCCGCCAAATGATGTGCACACTGTTTATAATCGAGACAAATTCTCCCTGCCTTAAAATAAAGAAAATAGGACGTTCACTATCAGGATTTGTTCTTGTTTTTTGTGCAATTTGTTGCCGAATTTCTTCTGAATTGAACATTGAAGAACAAAGAGAAGATCTTATATAGTTGGCTTTTGAGTCAACTTTCTGTTCATCTTAGTACTCCCTTGACATCACTGCGAGGGCTACAGGGCCACTTCACAGGGAGTAGCTTCACAAAGACACAGAAAACAGCTACTATACATCAGCAGTTTTAGATCACAGAAAAGACATTTTTACTATTCTTGAAATATCTTTGATTTGAAAGTGCTTTTGTGCAGATGGGGCCAGGTCAACAAAGATTTTTTTGTGTGCTGCTCTCAGGCAGTGAGGATTTTCATTTATGTACTTTTCAGTTGTGTTTGCTTTGGATGAGAATGCTATTAGTAGACGGCAGTCATTAGAGAGATGCACAGAAATGCTTCATAAACAGGGACTTACATGTTTCATACGCGTCCGAGTTTCCTTCACATTTTGGATTCAATTTAGGAAAGAAATCTTGAAAGTGCTTCTATAAATATGAATAGGAATATTGATACGTTTCACATTAAACTGGGGCAGACATTATTTTTGTTACCTTATATACTTGAGTATAAGCCAAGTTTTTCAGCACGATTTTTCGTACTGAAAACGCCCCCCTCAGCTTATACTCGAGTGAAAAAATTTTTTTTTTGGGCTTAGCTGTGAGGGGATGGCCCGGGGCGTCCATCTCCGCCTGTCAATCCCTTCTCAGTGGTCTTCAACTTGCAGACCTCCAGATGTTGCAAAACTACAACTCCCAGCATGCCTGGACAGCCATCGGCTGTCCGGGCATGCTGGGAGTTGTAGTTTTGAAACATCTGGGGGTCTGCAGGGGTACTCAGGTGGAAAACATTTTTTCTAATCAATTGGTGCCAGAAAGTTATACAGATTTGTAAATTACTTCCATATAAAATCCTTCAAGTGCTTATCAGCTGCTGTATACTACAGATGAAGTTGTATAGTTATTTTCTGTATGATCACAGTGCCCTCTGCTGCCACCTTTGTCCATGTCAGGAACTGTCCAGAGAAGGAGAGGTTTGCTATGGGGATTTGTTCCTGCTCTAGACAGTTCCTGTCTTGGACAGAGGTGTCAGCAGAGAGCACTGTGATCAGACTGGAAAGAACAATACAGTTTAATCTGCAGCATACAGCAGCTGATAAGTACTGTAAGGATTAAGATTTCAAATATAAGTAATTTAAAAATCTGTTTAACTTTCTGGCATCAATTGATTTAAAGCGGTATTCCAGGATTTTTTTTTTTTTTATTTGACTATGCTACAGGGGCTGTAAAGTTAGTGTAGTTCATAATATAGTGTCTGTACCTGTGTGTGATGGTTTTCTCACAATTCTTCTGTGATTTTCACCCCACTGTTTATTTTTACCAGCATACAAATTGACTGTTGTCTCAGATTTTACCCAGCTTGCAATGCAGGCGAGAACTGACTCACTAGTCAGCTGATGACAGGAAGCCTGTCTGCTTCAATGGGTGGAGGGATCAATCTGCAACTAATGCAATAGCTGTAGGCACCCTGATTGAAAACCACACTGATTTGAATGGATGCAGCTCATTTCTGCTTCAATGGGTGGGGTGGCTGATGTATGGGTGGGAGGAAGATGGAATTGTGGGATTTGTAGTCAAAAAAATAAAAATAAAATAGGAAATACTAGTTCACGAAAAGATAGCCACAGTGTTATGGTAATCTCACAACATAACTATTTAGCCCCAAGACAAATGCAGATCCTTCCTAAGCATGTCCATTACTGTCTGCCAGGTACGTACTAAAATCACCTTATGGTGGATAACCCCTTTAAATTTGTTTTTCCATCGGAGTACCCCTTTAAGAAAGTGTATTGTGGAAAGTCACCAGTAACAAGGAAATGTTATAATGAATAGTCATAATGCCATTGTAGCGGTCCCGCATTATATCTGATTGCAGTTGATATACTGTATTAGAAGACTGCACACCACCATACCCTCTGCCCTTGAGCGCTTGTAACATGTGAGACAGCAGGGAGTACTGTGGTGTGCAGTCTTGTAATGTTTTAATGATTTGAATAAAGCCTACAGAGTTGTACACCAACTGCTGAAAGATCTTCGTTACTTCTTGGAATTATGCCACAAGCACTTAGTCCGCTGCTGATTCGGGCACTACAGTGACAACAGAGGTGAGCCGGATTTCTTTGACTTGTTTTCTATGACTGTAGATAAGATATTATGTGCTCTGCCCACTGGCACTCACTTCTTGAAAGTATATATTCCAAGACGAGAGGTGGTGGTACAGAGCCAGGAGTATCACATGCAAGCAAAACCACATCCACATGTGATTTGTGACATTGTACAGCTAGTGGACATTAGCATGCAGGTATGGTTTTGCCTGAACTCGATGATTGCAACTTGGTCTCACTCCCTTTCTTCTCAGAAAGTAGACATCCCATCATACAGAGGGCAGAAGTAAGCACTGGGAAGCAAAACAGGTAATAACTTTTCTGGTTCACATAAGTCCACATCTGAAACTATAGTAAAGCGTTACTGTCGTTAAAAATACATTTTTTTCCATTTAATACTTCCTTAAAGGGGTACTCCAGTGAAAACCTTTTTTCTTTTAAATCAACTGGTGCCAGAAAGTTAAACATATTTGTAAATTACTTCTATTAAAAAAATCTTAATCCTTCCAGTACTTATTAGCTGCTGAATGCTACAGAGGAAATTCCTTTCTTTTTGCAACACTGATGACAGCACGAGCACAGTGCTCTCTGCTGACATCTCTGTCCATTTTAGCAACCATGCATAGCAGATGTATGCTAAGGGCAGCATGGTGGCTTAGTGGTTAGCACTGCTGCCTTGCAGCGCTGGGGACTTGGGTTCAAATCCCACTAAGGACAACAATAAATAAAGTGTTATTATTTTTATAATAACGTCAGCAGAGAGAACTGTGCTCGTGATGTCATCAGAGAGCATTCCAAAAAGAAAAGAATTTCCTCTGTAGTATTCAGCAGCTAATAAGTACAGGAAGGATTAAGATTTTTTAATAGAAGTCATTTACAAATATGTTTAACTTTCTGCCACCAGTTGATTTAAAAGAAAAAAGGTTTTCACCGGAGTACCCCTTTAAAGAGTAAGCACTTTCCTAATATACTTCATAAAAAAATTTGATTGCTAAACATGTGAAAAAAGGTTTTAAAAAAATGGTCACTGTATTTTTGGTCCCTGTATTTTTTATTTTGCAAACAACCCCCCCCCCCCCCCCAAAAAAAAGTACCAAAATATCTGAGGGGAGGGGGAGGGAGGTGTGGTTATCTCCATGCTGTTCCTCAGAGCACAGACAAGATCCAGACAGCCTACAGTCTTTTAGAAGAGAAGCATTCATATGCACAGTTACAAGCAATACAAGGTGCTAAACTATTATTTATATGCAAAATGGTTTCTCTTTGGTCATTTTATGAACTTATTTCTTGTGTATGTACACCATATAGGTTCCACATGGCTGCTTTATGGTTATAAAAAGCAAGTACTTTGGTTACAAAGTTGTGAAAATTTATAAATCAAATTTTTTTGACCCAAATTGCTGATTTTTCTTCTGTCCTTGCATGATATAGTTTCACATGGCTGCATTAGAGTTATATAGAGCATGCATTTAGGCAGTATGCTTTGCAAATATAAATATGTTTGTGCAGACCTCATGAAAGGGGAGGGGGAGAGAGAAGCTCTTCATACTCCAGGGGAAACACCCTCAGCCTCTGAGAGAAATTCAGAAGACTGATAACAGATTTATATAGATCAAAATGTATTTTACATATTAACATATGCATATTATGTATACAGGTCTAAGGGCACATAACTATACTGATTTAAGCATATTTTTTTTTCTAACTAATGACAGTAACGCTTTAAGTTTGTGGTATATATTGGCAAACATGAAGAATGCTATACCGGTGTTTACGGGCTCACATCTGTGCTGGATCAATTGATTTCAATGGACTGGATGGACAACTGGAGTAATAAGCAAAATGGGAGGACTACAGTACCCAGAAAGATTATCAGAATTAGGGTTATGGCTTAGGGGTGACCAAATAACTATGTATAAATATAGCAAGGGGCAGTACAGAGATCTCTCCCATGATCTATTTATACCCATGACTGTATCTATAACAAGGGGGCATCCTCTATGTTTAGATGAAATAAGGTTTTTACACCAGCACAGACGGAGGTTCTTTACTGTAAGTGAGACTTTGGAACTCTCTGCCAGAGGAAATTCAAAGAACACAATAAAAAAAAGAGTTCAAAAGGGGCCTGCATACATTTCTGGAGAGTATTAAAATTACAGGTTTTAGATACTAGATCAATAGAGGCAGAACATAGATCCAGGAGTTTATTCTGATGCCATATTTGGAGTTAGGAAGGAAATGTTCCGCATGGTATGAGGAGGTTTGCTATGGGGATTTGCTTCTACTCTGGACAATTCCTGAGACAGGTGTCATCAGAGAGCACTTATACAGAAAAGAACAACTCAACTTCAGCAGCTCATAAGTACTGAAAGGATTAAGATTTTTAATAGAAGTAATTTACCAATCTGTTTAACTTCCTGGAGCCAGTTGATATTTAAAAAAAAGTAGTTTTTTCCTGGATAACCCCTTAAAGACACAGGACGTATATTTATGTCCAGCGCCGGCTCCCGCAATATGAAGCGGGGTCGTGCTGCGACCCCGCATCACATCGTGTCGATCCTGGCTCTCATCAATGGCCGGGACCCGTGGCTAATACCACACATTGCCGATCGCGGCAATGTGCGGTATTAACCCTTTAGAAGCGGCGGTCAAAGCTGACCGCCGCTTCTAAAGTGAAAGTGAAACTATCCCGGCTAGTCAGTCGGGCTGTTCGGGACCGCCGTGGTAAATTGCGGCATCCCGAACAGCTTACAGGACACCGGGAGGGCCCATACCTGCCTCCTCGATGTCCGATCTACGAATGACTGCTCCGTGCCTGAGATCCAGGCAGGAGCAGTTAAGCGCCGATAACGCTGATCACAGGCGTATTAATACACGCCAGTGATCAGCATGAGAGATCAGTGTGTGCATTGTTATAGGCCCCCTATGGGACCTATAACACTGCAAAAAAAAGTAAAAAAAAGTGTTAATAAAGGTCATATAACCCTTCCCTAATAAAAGTTTGAATCACCCCCCTTTTCCCATAAAAAAAAAATAAAACAGTGTAAATAAAAAAAAAATAAACATATGTGGTATCGCCGCGTGCGTAAATGTCCGAACTATAAAAATATATCATTAATTAAACCGCATGGTCAATGGCGTACGCGTAAAAAAATTCCAAAGTCCAAAAAAGCGTATTTTTGGTCACTTTTTATACCATTAAAAAATGAATAAAAAGTGATCAAAAAGTCTGATGAAAACAAAAATCATACCGATAAAAACTTCAGATCACAGCGCAAAAATTTAGTCCTCATACCCCCCTGTACGTGGAAAAATAAAAAAGTTATAGGGGTCAGAAGAGGACATTTTTAAATGTATGATTTTTTCCAGAAGTGCGACAATATAAAACCTATATAAGTAGGGTATCATTTTAACCGTATGGACCTACAGAATAATGATAATAGCACTGCGTAGAAATAGCACTGCGTAGAAACGGAAGCCCCCAAAAGTTACAAAATGGCGTTTTTTTCTTCGATTTTGTCGCACAATGATTTTTTTTCCGTTTCGCCGTGAATTTTTGGGTAAAAAGACTAATGTCACTGCAAAGTAGAATTGGTGACGCAAAAAAAAGCCATAATATGGATTTTTAGGGGGAAAATTGAAAGGGTTATGATTTTTAAAAGGTAAGGAGGAAAAAACAAAAGTGCAAAAACTGAAAAACCCTAAGTCCTTAAGGGGTTAAAACAATTCTCTCCCATTTGGAGGAACAATATAGTTCATAGAAGATATCCCTTCAATGAAGACTTGTGGATGTAAACATACTGTGTGCAATGCCGTGAGAATTACATTTAATGGCTCAGGTTGACTAGGCTTGAAGTTTAGTGTGGATTATTTCACTGGCAGAGACAAAACTAAGTAGCTTCCTGCACAGCAGTTCTACTGACAGAGAGAAGCTCACAGGAGCTCCTTCACTCGCCAAGGCCTGACTTACTAGTGTCTTCTAGCTCTCTGGGATAAGAAGGTTGCACTTGGGGACTCCTCTCATAGAATTTTCTATTGACCTCTATGAGAAGCCCATGTGGGAATAATATGTAAACCTCTTAGGGGTGTCAGCAAAGAGAATGTAAGCAATAGTACAATCATTTATAACATGTATGCACATGACAAGTAATACAGAGAAATACAATACATGTAAGACATGTTCTGACTCACAGTACCCATACTTGATTATACAGACTGAGATAAATCTACTGCTACAGGACAACCTATTACTTCAGCAGCAAGTAGACCGGGTGCCAGGATGCTATATGCTATTGTACTACAGTGTATTTTTAGAATGGTGATCTACTAGTACAGCCTGCTAATGACAGGCTGTAATAGTAGATCTGACATGGCAGCCATGGAGTACTTTAGAAGGATTTTGACTGCCACAGTAACATACTGGCACCCCACAATTGTGTTGCAGGGGTACTGATGGGCACCCTGAAATGCTATTTACCACTGCATACAGAGCAATAAATTACTGCATGCTTGTTATCTCCAGTGCCAATCACTGATGGTGAGTGATGGCTGCTAATAGCAACTGGCACCCAGAGAATATGGGGCTATTTATCATGGGAAAGAGTAATTAAATCCTTCCCAGGTCTGATTTGGAAAAAAAAAAAATTGCTATTGCCTGGCTAAACCCTTTTTTTTTTTTACTATAGGTATCTGGCTATATGATAAATGACAGCTGCAAGCCAACAATATATTGAGAAATACAATGAATGTAAAAATTCAGCTAAATCATAAAAGCAGCACATATAATGTGGCAAATTTTAGTTGTAAGCAGGACTAGGTCTGCATGGGGTTTCAGCCTCTGGATGTAAACAGGAATGTTTTCATTATTTTATAGAAGCAGAGATCTTAAAATTGTGAAGAAGTAAAATGAATGAAAAGTACATTAAAGAGTTACAGAGCTTTTTATTTACAAATTGCTTTAAAATTAAATGGAAGAAAAATATTAAAGTACTATTAGAGAACATTTTGTGATGAACTTGGTTGTCCTCTCTGCTGTCGAGATAATTCATTATATTACAGAAAATACACCAGCATCTGTTACATGACGGTCGGGTCTTGAACAATAAAGTTTGTTTAGTGATTTATTATTATGATCAATACAATAATAATAGAGAACAGGATTTTACAGCTAGTGGCAATAGAGTGAATGCTGTCCTGTAAAGCTTGTTACAGGTCCCGCCGTTCCTGACAAACTCCATGGACCATATGGTATGAGAATTTCAAACAGTACTCTGCCAATGAGTACATAGTAGCGACATGTGGCCCTGTTCTTGTAAATACTTGGACAGAGCTGATTTACTGATAGAACTGTATCAAGGCTCTATAACAGGATGAAGCATGAAGATTAAGTCCTATACCATTTTCACACTGCCATCTGTGCTTCATCTGGAGCCCCTGTGAAATGAGTTATACACATTTTTAATGTATAGAAGTTTGCGGAGTTTTTGGCCCATGGATCAAACCCAGATAGTAATTAGTTTATACAAAATGATTTTGTATTCTGAATAGAATCTCCTAAATAAAATCATATGCCTTATATAAGGAGGTTTCTTTCCTTAAATTAATTAAAGGGGAGATCCATTTAAAATAGTTTGTTGACACATGTGAGTAGACCACACTAGTGAAGTCATTGATATCAGGATAAAAGGGCTCAATAGAATGCTTTAAGGGAATATGTCATCAGAAAATTGCCTATTGTTTAAATCATGTTTTATATTAACTATATTTTCTAAAAGTTTTGGTGATTTTTTTTCCTAATTTTCTATTTTACTATCTATATTTTATAATATTCCTGAAATATTGTGGTTTCCATTCTTACCACTAGACCTAAAACCAAGCTGAGACTTCCTGCTCTGTATAGATCATTTCCCAGCAATGCTTTTCTTCTACGCACAGTAAGGATTACAGTAAAAGGCAAGGACACAATGTGGATCCACTATTATTCACTGCAGAGCTCAGCCCCCCTCCCTGTAGAAAGACCTCTAAAAAGGTCACAGAGAATGCACAGTAGTGTCTCCAATTCATCTGAATTGGACAGATCTCATCTATAGCCTATTGTACATGGGTCCTGCTGTCCAAAGCATATCACTAAATGCTGTCAAAAATAGCTCAGGCAAAAGTACCACCCTCATAATAATGCCCAAAATTTTTTATAAAAGAAAATCACAATCAGAAAATAGGATTACGGAAACGGATTAGATAAAAAAAAAAATATCTGGCTACCTTTAACCTTTTTAACACCTAGAAATGTGTATTACTTGAAAGTCACATTATCTTTGACTGGTCTTTTGATCAAGAATCTTTTGGGTTGTGTCAAATAGTTAGAAACTCCCAGTACGGATATAATGTTAGCATGATAGAGAGGCAACATAGTGGCTGTTCCTAAGTGTATGAGGAATCCCCTGAACTCACCATCGGCCTCTCTGGTTCTCCACAAACCTAGGGCTCCTGTACCTGAGCATCTGTACCTGCTTACGACCCCCTCCTGCACATAATATAATTGGCGCTTTGCTGTTTCTCACGAAGATACATGTTACAAACCCAATGCTCACTTGACTCTAAGCCGCCCTCATCACTGTTTCCTGCTTAGGTATCCCTTTTGCTATTGCATCATTGATTAATGTGTTTCTTTCTGTTAGAAATGTTTGAATTGATAGATGATAGATTTTCAAGGGGGTGTCCACCACCACTCAGTTGTCAACAGGGTGAGAACCTGTTTGATCTCCCCATTGAAAAATGAACAGTGGCGACTGGTAACAGTTTATGGACATCTATGCCTCCTTGACAGTCTATGGATGTCTATGCCTCCTTGACAGTCTATGGATGTTGTTGCAGTGGATTAAATGGATTGTCAAGGTTCGGTGGTCACCACTGTTCAGTTGTCAATGTGGTGTGAACATGTGTTGTCTCCCTAGTAATAAATGAACAATGGGCATCGTCCCCTTGAAAAACTATGGATATGATTGCAGAGGATTGGATAGACTGTCAGCCGGGTGGTCACTAATGCTCACTGAGAGACAGACAGAGGTGACCTCCCAATTTACAGTCTATACCAGTGTTTTCCAAACAGTGTGCCTTCCGCTATTGTAAAACTACAACTGCCAGCATGCCCGGACCCTTTGGCTGTCGGGGCTGATGGAAGTTGTAGTTTTACAACAGCCGGGGGGCACTCCGGTTGAAAAATACTAGTCTAGACCCTCATAAACATTTCAACCACCAGAATTAAAGGGGTTAACCAGCATAAGGTCATTTTAGTGTGAATTCGGTTAGAAAAACAGACATGGTGCACATCTACAATCTTGCATAATGATCTAATTGCTTCTCAGCATAATATCAAAAACTAACAGGTTGTTAGTATACATTTTTGATCAAAAAGTACAAGCCCACTCGCCACGTCAAGGCCACCTATTTAGAGTGGGTCCCTAACGTCCCTAGCATAAAATGGCGCAGCACCGGGCGGCGACCACCACCGCCGCGACACCAATGCCCACAGGGGGGGGAACAACCCACCGGCAGAGCGGCCCCAATGCCACTCAAACCAGTCTATGGGCCGCACCACCCCCGCAGACACGGCGCCACGGCAGCAACGGACACCGCACAGCACCACACCAGTGTGAACAAGGTGTAATGGCTCACTTACCATGCTCTCCCAGTCAGACTGGGAGGCTGCTAGGAAAGAAATGACCCATGTGTAGCTAAGTACTACTTATATAGGGTTGGGCTGAGGGGGTGGGGAAGAGTGCAGCACATGTTCAAAAAAAAAAAAAAAAAAAGATGGGATAGAAATCACAGTGTGAATTCGGTTAGAAAAACAGACATGGTGCACATCTACAATCTTGCATAATGATCTAATTGCTTCTCAGCATAATATCAAAAACTAACAGGTTGTTAGTATACATTTTTGATCAAAAAGTACAAGCCCACTCGCCACGTCAAGGCCACCTATTTAGAGTGGGTCCCTAACGTCCCTAGCATAAAATGGCGCAGCACTGGGCGGCGACCACCACCGCCGCGACACCAATGCCCACAGGGGGGAACAACCCACCGGCAGAGCGGCCCCAATGCCACTCAAACCAGTCTATGGGCCGCACCCCCCCCGCAGATCTTTTTGATCAAAAATGTATACTAACAACCTGTTAGTTTTTGATGTTATGCTGAGAAGCAATCAGATCATTATACAAGATTGTAGATGTGCACCATGTCTGCTTTTCTACCCGAATTCACACTGTGATTCTATCCCCTCCTTTTTCTTTGTTTTAACATGTGCTGCACTCTTCCCCACCCCCTCAGCCCAACCCTATATAAGCAGTAGTTAGCTGCACATGGGCCATTTCTTTCCTAGCTGCCTCCCAGTCTGACTGGGAGAGTATGGTAAGTGAGCTATTACATCCCTGTTCACACTGGTGTGGTGCTGTGCGGTGTCCGTTGCTGCCGTGGCGCCGTGTCTGCGGGGGGGTGCGGCTCATAGACTGGTTTGAGTGGCATTGGGGCTGCTCTGCCGGTGGGTCGTTCCCCCCTGTGGGCATTGGCGTCGCGGCGGTGGTGGTCGCCGCCCGGTGCTGCGCCATTTTATGTTAGGGACGTTAGGGACCCACTCTAGATAGGTGGCCTTGACGTGGCGAGTGGGCTTGTACTTTTTGATCAAAAATGTATTCTAACAACCTGTTAGTTTTTGATGTTATGCTGAGAAGCAATCAGATCATTATACAAGATTGTAGATGTGCACCATGTCTGCTTTTCTACCCGAATTCACACTGTGATTCTATCCCCTCCTTTTTCTTTGTTTTAACATGTGCTGCACTCTTCCCCACCCCCTCAGCCCAACCCTATATAAGCAGTAGTTAGCTGCACATGGGCCATTTCTTTCCTAGCTGCCTCCCAGTCTGACTGGGAGAGTATGGTAAGTGAGCTATTACATCCCTGTTCACACTGGTGTGGTGCTGTGCGGTGTCCGTTGCTGCCGTGGCGCCGTGTCTGCGGGGGGGTGCGGCTCATAGACTGGTTTGAGTGGCATTGGGGCTGCTCTGCCAGTGGGTCGTTCCCCCCTGTGGGCATTGGCGTCGCGACGGTGGTGGTCGCCGCCCGGTGCTGCGACATTTTATGCTAGGGACGTTAGGGACCCACTCTGGATAGGTGGCCTTGACGTGGCGAGTGGGCTTGTACTTTTTGATCAAAAATGTATACTAACAACCTGTTAGTTTTTGATGTTATGCTGAGAAGCAATCAGATCATTATCCAAGATTGTAGATGTGCACCATGTCTGCTTTTCTACCCGAATTCATAAGGTCATTTTAGTACATACCTACCAGGCTATTTTTTTGTGAACTTGGTATTTCCTGTAGGATTTGGTTCTCAAACTACACATCCCATAATTCCATGCTTGTAAGTTTGAGGTCACTTTCCTCCCTTCCACACATCAGCCACCTCACCCATTGTAGCACAAATGAGCTGCATCCATTCAGTGTTTTCTGATCAGGGTGCCTACATCTGTTGCAAAATAATCTCTCCCACCCAGTGGTCGCTCCACCAATTGAAGCAGTACTGGCTCCCTTTGCACAACTGACTAGTGATGTCAGGTCTCAATGCACTGCAACCTGGAAAATCTTGAGACCTGAGTAATTTTGTATGCTGTTAAAAATAAATATTGGGTCGAAAATCATATAAGAGTTGTGAGACCACTGTCACACACAGGTATAGACACTATATTATGAACTACACTAACTTTACAGCCCCTGTAGCATAGTAAAATCCTGGAATACCCCTATTAGAGATGGGTGAATTGAAGCTGACAAAGTCAAATTTGTTCCGAATTTCATGAAAAATTTGATTCTGAACGAATCCGAAATTTCCTCATGCTTCGTGGTAACAAATTGCTTCATTCACTACATTTTGTGCGGGCTGGGGGGCTAAAATCGCGGCGACACGTGTGAGGACATGGGGCAAGGAAGTCCGGGAAGGCAGGTAGCCGGGATCACCCTGAATCACATTACTGACAATACAGATCTTTACAGCGGCGAATCCATTCACCTCAAGCCCGCATTCATTCTGGCTAGAGAGAGAGAGCAGACACTGTGTGGTCACTACAGTACTACTGACAATACAGATCAGCACAGGAGAAATCCATTGGCCTCAAGCCCGCATCACTGCAAACAGGCAGGGAGAGTTTAGAAGTCGTTTCATAATCTGCCAATTGAGATCATCACAGGAAGCATGGACCGCAAACACTCCCCAAAAAGAGAAAAAAAAACAAAAACTTGCACCGCAAAAAAACCCTACAGTAAATGTAAAAATTACTACGCTACACCTACACTACACACTGAAATAAAGTGAAAACACTACATTTACACACTTACTCCCCCCCCCCCAAAAAAAAAATAATAATTCCCCAAAGCTTTCCGTTGGAGGAGGCATATGCCATGCGCTTGCCTCCGACACCAAGACCGCCAATGAGGGAGAGCAGAAAGAAGGCACATTTCTTTCTCCTCCCCCATCATCATCCAGTGATGATGAGCCCCCAGAAGGTGGCATCGCAGGACAATGCCAGTAGAGGCCCCCCATACTAGTGACCCTGTCCCCTATACAGGGTGGGCCATTTATATGAATACACCTTAATAAAATGGGAATGGTTGGGGATATTAACTTCCTGTTTGTGGCACATTAGTATATGTGAGGGGGGGAACTTTTCAAGATGGGGGTGACCATAGAGGCCATTTTGAAGTCAGCCATTTTGAATCCAACTTTTGTTTTTTCAATAAGAAGAGGGTCATGTGACACATCAAACTTATTGGGAATTTCACAAGAAAAACAATGATTTGCTTGGTTTTAACATAACTTTATTCTTTCATGAGTTATTTACAAGTTTCTGACCACTTGTTCAATGTGCTGCCCATTGTGTTGGATTGTCAATGCAACCCTCTTCTCCCACTCTTCCCACACTGATAGCAACACAGCAGGAGAAATGCTAGTACAGGTTTCCAGTATCCGTAGTTTCAGGTGCTGCAGAATGGGCAAAACAAAAATTGGAACAGGACCCTCAGTTTATGCAGAAGATTTTGTTCAGTGATGAGGAAAACTTTTATGTGAATGGTGAAATTAACAAACAAAACCACCGCTATTGGTCTGACACCAACCCACATTGGATAGATCCCTCCAAGACTGTTGGAACACAAAAAATGATGGTATGGTGAGGTATTTGGGGTACAAAGATAGTGGGGCCATTCTTCATCAAATGAAACCTCAAGGCCACTGGATATGTGAAATTGCTACTTGATGATGTGTTTCCCTCTTTATGCACTGAAGCTGGCATGTTCCCTGAGTTTTTCCAACAATATGGTGCACCACCACATTATGGGTGTCAGGTCCGAGCATTCCTAGATGAAAAATTTCCTGGAAAGTGGATTGGTCGTCGTGGGCCAGTTGAATGGCCCCCAAGGTCTCCCGATCTGACCCCTTAGACTTTTATCTTTGGGGTCATCTGAAGGCAATTGTCTATGCTGTGAAGATACGAGATGTGCAGCACCTGAAACTACGGATACTGGAAGCCTGTGCTCGCATTTCTCCTGCAGTGTTGCTATCAGTGTGGGAAGAGTAGGAGTAGAGGGTTGCATTGACAATTCAACACAATGGGCAGCACATTGAACACATTTTACAAGCGGTCAGAAACTTGTAAATAACTCATGAAAGAATAAAGTTACGTTAAAATCAAGCACATCATTGTTTTTCTTGTGAAATTCCCAATAAGTTTGATGTGTCACATGACCCTCTTCCTATTGAAAAAACAAAAATTGGATTCAAAATGGCTGATTTCAAAATGGCCACCATGGTCACCCCCATCTTGAAAAGTTTCCCCCCTTACATATACTAATGTGCCACAAACAGGAAGTTAATATCACCAACCATTCCCATTTTATTAAGGTATGTCCATATAAATGGCCCACCCTGTACAATTCCCCCTGTCACCCCATAAAGGTCACCTATATGAGTCACTGATTTCTGGGTTTTTTGGTCACCCAGAAATCCAAATTGACCCCACAGCCCTCAGTGAAATGGACTTTACGTTTTGTTTTATTTCAATTAGATGGTTGCTAAAACAAACTTTTGTGGCCCAGCACTCTGATGCTTTCTTGTGCACATGGCAGAATTTCTGCTGCAGATGTTTCTGCGGCATAAATCCCAATTCCGGAGTCTGCAATAAGTATAGACATATCTATTCTTCCTGCGGAGTTCACACAGAAATGCATTGCCATCTATGAGACAGTGCAATTCCCAGCACTCATAGCTCCGGGCTGTTGGTGGAATGTTCGCACAGAAATTTTCCGTCCGGGCATTCCATCATCTGAACATAGCCTAAGCCGCCCTTATGCAAATCACTAATTTAGGCCTCAAATGTGCATGGTGCTCTGTCATTCCACAGCCCTGTAGTATTTCAAGGCAACAGTTTAAGGCCACATATGGGGCATTTTCGTACTTCCGAATTGTGCTTTAAATTTTTGGGGGCTTTTTCTAATTTTACTACTTCTGAAAATGAAGAAATTGGGGTTACACCGGCATGTTTGTTTAGAATTTTTTTTTTTTATGAAAAATGACATTTTTCATTTGCTCGGCCCACTATTCCAAAGATCTGTCAAACGCCAGTGGAGTGTAAATGCTCACTACACACCTTATTACATTCCGTGAGGGGTGTAGTTTCCGAAATGGAGTCACATGTGGGGGGTTTCCACTGTTCTAGCACCACGTGGGCTTTGTAAACGCACATTGCCTCCAACTTCAGTTCCAGACAAATTCTCTCTCCAAAAGACCAATGGCGCTCTTTCTCTTATGAGCCCTGTTGTGGGCCCGCAGAGCACTTTACGTCCACATATGGTGTATTTCCATACTCAGAAGAAATGGGGTTACACATTTTTTAGGGGCTTTTTTCGTCAAACACCTGGGGGGTGTTAAGGCTCACTGCACTCCATGTTACATTCCTTGAGGGGTGTAGTTTCCCAAATAGTATGCCATGTGGGGTGTTCTTTTCTGCTCTGCCACCCCGAAACAATGCCAGAACATGTCAGTAGCACAGAGGTTAAGAAATGACAAGCTCAGAGTCCTGTCTACAAATGCCCGCAGTTTAGCTAATAAAATCAATGAACTTGGGTCAATAATGGCATCTGAGAATGTAGATTTAGTGGCTGTTACTGAGACATGGTTTAATGAAAGTAATGACTGGGACATATCCATACCAGGATACTCTTTATACATAAGAGACAGAGAGACTAATGCCAGTTAGTGAGGCCAACATAGAGTCAGTTTGGGTTACGTTGCAGTTTGGTAATCAGACAGTAACTCATGTAGGTGTGATATATAGACCACCTGGCCAAGTTAAAGAATTAGATGATCTACTAGTTGAAGAAATAGCTAAAATGAAAATGAAAGGAGAAGTTATCATTATGGGAGGCTTCAATCTTCCGGATATAAACTAGAAAACCAAAATAGCTAGTTCTGCCAGGAGTACAGATATTCTAAATTCCCTACTGGGATTATCTCTACAACAAGTGGTTGAGGAGCAAACCCGGAGGGAGGCCATTTTGGATTTGGTATTCACAAATGGGGATTTGGTATATGATGTTATTGAAGACGAAAGCTTGGGATCTAGTGATCACCAGTCAGTGTGGTTTAATATAAAAACAGTAAAGGAGTCACACCAGACAAAAACAAAGGCTTAAGATTTTAGAAGAACAGACTTTTCAAAAATGAGATTAGTCATAAATGAGTCCCTATCAGGCTGTAACGGATTACATGGATTCCAGGAGAAATGGGACTACTTAAAAGACGCATTATTGAAGGCAACAGAAAATTGCATTAGACTTAAAAGCAGAAAAAGGAAGAGACCACTGTATTATTGAGCAGAAGTGGCCAAAATCATAAAAAACAAAAAGTTAGCAGTTACTAATTATTTAACAACCCAGAGCAATGAATATATTGAAATCTACAAGACTTGGCAGAAAGAGGCCAAGCAAGTTATAAGAACCTCTGAAGCACAGGCAGAAGAAAAACTCAGTCTGTGAAAAAAAAGGCTTCAGATATATAAATGGAAAAAGGAAATTAAAACAAGGAATAACTAAATTAAAAACAAAGAAAGGAAGGTATGTAGAAGAGAATAAAGGGCTAGCCGACTGCCTTAATGAATACTTCTGTTCAGTTTTTACAGAAGAAAAAGAAGGAAAAGGACCTCTATTAGGGAGAAAGACTAATGAATTGTTTGATGCATGTGTCACTTACAGACGAAGAGGTTCTACGTTTGCTGTCTAAAGTGAAGACAAATAAGTCACAGGGGCCTGATGGGAGCTTAGTGGTGAGCTAGCAAAACCGTTAACAGATTTATTTAGCCAATCACTGGTAACAAGAGTCGTCCCGGAAGATTGAAATTAGCAAATGCCTTGCCCATTCACAAGAAAGGTAGTAGGGAGGAATCAAGAAACTATAGGCCAGTTAGTCTGACATCAATAGTGGAAAAATTTATGGAAACCCTACTAAAGGATAGGATTGTGGAACATCTAAAATCCCATGGATTGCAAAATGAAAATCAACATGGGTTTACTTCAGGGAGATCATGTCAAACAAATCTGGGTGACTGGGTGACTAAAATAATAGATGGCGGAGGGGCACTAGACATCGCATATCTAGATTTTAGTAAGGCTTTTGACACTGTCTCACATAGAAGACTTATCAATAAACTACAGTCATTGAGCTTGGACTCCCATATTGTTGAGTGGATTAGGCAGTGGCTTGTAGTCAATGGAGCAGAGGGTTGTAGTCAATGGAGTACATTCAGAGCAAGGTCTTGTTACCAGTGGGGTACCTCAGGGATCTGTACTGGGACCAATTTTGTTTAATATCTTCATTAGTGATAGAAGAATGCTTGGGTGTATAGGGAGAGGTATAAGCAGTAGAAAGAGAGAAGTGCTCATTCTGCTGTACAGAACACTGGTGAGACCTCACTTTGAGTATTGTGCGCAGTACTGGAGGCCGTATCTCCAGAAGGATATAGATACTCTAGAGAGAGTTCAGAGAAGAGCTACTAAACTAGTACATGGATTGCAGGATAAAACTTAACAGGAAAGGTTAAAGGACCTTAACATGTATAGCTTGGAAGAAAGAAGAGACAGAGGGGATATGATAGAGACTTTTAAATACATAAAGGGAATCAACACGGTAAAGGAGGAGAGTTTATTTGAAAGAAGAAAAATTATCCTAAGGGGACAAAGATTTAAATTAGAGGGGCAAAGGTATAACCCTTTAACCCCTTAAGGACGGAGCCCATTTTCACCTCTAGGACGAAGCCCTTTTTTGCAAATCTGACCACTGTCACTTTAAACATTAATAACTCTGGAATGCTTTTAGTTATCATTCTGATTCTGAGATTGTTTTTTCATGACATATTCTACTTTAACTTAGTGGTAAAATTTTGTGGTAACTTGCATCTTTCTTGGTGAAAAATTCCAAAATTTGATGAAAAAATTTAAAATTTTGCATTTTTCTAACTTTGAAGCTCTCTGCTTGTAAGGAAAATGGATATTCCAAATAATTTTTTTTGGGATTCACATGTTTACATCATAAAATTGACGAGTTTTTACTTTTGGACGACACCAGAGGGCTTCAAAGTTCAGCAGCAATTTTCCAATTTTTCACAAAATTTTCAAACTCGCAATTTTTCAGGGACCAGTTCAGGTTTGATGTGGATTTGAAGGGTCTTCATATTAGAAATACCCCATAAATGACCCCATTATAAAAACTGCACCCCCCAAAGTATTCAAAATGACATTCAGTAAATGTTTTAACCCTTTAGGGGTTTCACAGGAAAAGCAGCAAAGTGAAGGAGAAAATTCAAAATCTTCATTTTTTACACTCGCATGTTCTTGTAGACCCAATTTTTGCATTTTTACAAGGGGTAAAAGGAGAAAATGTATACTTATATTTGTAGCCCAATTTCTCTCGAGTAAGCACATACCTCATATGTCTATGTAAAGTGTTCGGCGGGCGCAGTAGAGGGCTCAGAAGCGAAGGAGCGACAAGGGGATTTTAGAGAGTACGTTTTTCTGAAATGGTTTTTGGGGGCATGTCACCTTTAGGAAGCCCCTATGGTGCCAGAACAGCAAAAAAAAACACATGGCATACCATTTTGGAAACTAGACCCCTTGAGGAACGTAACAAGGGATAAAGTGAGCCTTAATACCCCACAGGTGTTTCACGACTTTTGCATATGTAAAAAAAAAAAAAAAATTCACTAAAATGTGGGTTTCCCCCCCAATTTCACATTTTTGCAAGGGTTAATAGCAGAAAAGACCCCCCAAAATTTGTAACCCCATCTCTTCTGAGTATGGAGGTACCCCATAAGTGGACCTGAAGTGCACTACGGGCGAACTACAATGCTCAGAAGGGAAGGCGTCATATTTGGCTTTTTGAGAGCAAATTTTGCTCGGGGGGCATGTCGCATTTAGGAAGCCCCTATGGTGCCAGAACAGCAAAATAACCCCCACATGGCATACCATTTTGGAAACTAGACCCCTCACAGAATGTAATGAGGGGTACAGTGAGCATTTACCCCCCACTGGTGTCTGACATATCTTTGGAACAGTGGGCTGTGCAAAATTTTTCATTTTCACGGACCACTGTTCCAAAGATCCGTCAGACACCTGTGGGGTGTAAATTCTCACTGCACCCCTTATTACATTCCGTGATGGGTGTAGTTTTCAAAATCCTATTCTGTTGCCTTGAAATACGACAGGGCTCCAAAGTGAGAGCGCCATGTGCATTTGAGGCCTGAATTAGGGACTTGCATAGGGGTGGACATAGGGGTATTCTACGCCAGTGATTCCCAAACAGGGCGCCTCCAGCTGTTGCTAAACTCCCAGCATGCTTGGACAGTCAATTGCTGTCCAGAAATGCTGGGAGTTTTTGTTTTGCAACAGCTGGAGGCTCCATCTTAGAAACACTGCCGTACAATACGTTTTTCATTTTTATTGGAGAAGGGGGGTGGGGGGGCAGTGTACGTGTGTATATGTAGTATTTTACTCTTTATTTTATGTTAGTGTAGTGTAGTGTTTTTAGGTTACATTCACACTGGAGGCAGATTACACTGAGTCTCCCGCTAGGAGTTTGAGCTGCGGCGGAAAATTTGCCGCATCTCAAATTTGCAGCGGGGAACTCACTGTAATCTGCCGCCAGTGTGAATGTAGCCTGTACATTCACACGGGAGGGGGGTCAAAACTACAACTCCCAGCATGCACTGACAGACCATGCATGCTGGGAGTTGTAGTTTTGCAACAGCTGGAGGCACACTGGCTGGAAAACCTTGAGTTAGGTTCTATGACCTAACTCAGTATTTTCCAACCAGTGTGCCTCCAGCTGTTGCAAAACTGCAACTCCCAGCATGTACTGATTGCGGAAGGGCATGCTGGGAGATGTAGTTATGCAATGGCTTGAGGTACGCAAGTACAACTACCAGCATGCCAAGACAGCCTTATGCTGTTCCTGAATGCTGGGAGTTGTAGTTTTGCAAGATTTAGAGGGGTTCAAGTTGTAAATCACTGTCCAGTGGTCTCAAAACTGTGACCCTCCAGATGTTGCAAAACTACAACTCTCAGCATGCCCAGCCAGCAAACTGCTGTCTGGGCATGCTGAGAGTTGTAGTTTTGCAACATCTGGAGGGCTACAGTTTGAGATTACTTAGTGATCTACAACCTGAACCCCTCTAAATATTGCAAAACTACAAGTCCCAGCATGCCCACACAGCAAACAGCTGTCTGGGCATGCTGGGAGTTGTAGTTTTGCAACATCTGGAGGGCCACGGTTTAGAGACCACTGTAAACTGTGGCCCTCCGGATGTTGCTAGGCAACAACTCACCTAGCAGGACCCGGAAGCCGCCGCACGTGGGGGATCCCCGCATGGAGGATCGCGATCCGGGATCCAGGTAGGGACCTTCAGCGCCGACCCTCCCTGGACGGTTACCCCGTTTTGCCCGGACACCGATAGGTGGGCAAAGCGGGGGAACCGAACTTTAACCCCCCCTCCCCCGGTCTGCTATTGGTCGGTCGCTCGGCCGACCAATAGCAGGGATAGGAGGGGTAGCAACCCTGCCACCAAACTCCTATCCCTTTAGGGGGATCTAGGGTGTCTCGGACACCTACGATCCCTCTTATTTTCCGGCTCACCGGGTCACCAGTGACCCGTATGACCCGAAATCGCGCAGATCGCAGGTCTGAATTGACCTGCGATTTGCGCGCATCGCGGTCATGGGGGGGTCTCAGGACCCCCCTCGGCGATGTGCCGGGATGCCTGCTGTTAGATAACAGCAGGCATCCCGGCCCGATCACCGCTACCGGTGACGCGGCGCTCCCGGAACCCCGCGACGTACATGTACGTCGCCGCGCGCCAAGTGACACTTCGCGGCGCCGTACATGTACGTCGCTCGTCGTGAAGGGGTTAAAGGGGTACTCCGCCCCTGGCATCTTATCCCCTATCCAAAGGATAGGGGATAAGATGTTAGATCGCCGCGGTCCCGCTGCTGGGGACCCCGGGGATCGCCGCTGCGGCACCCCGCCCTCATTACTGCACAGAGCGAGTTCGCTCTGTGTGTAATGACGGGCGATACAGGGGCCGGAGCACCGTGACGTCATGGCTCCGCCCCTCATGACATCACGGCCCGTCCCCTTAATGCAAGTCTATGGCAGGGGGCGTGACGACCACCACGCCCCCTCCCATAGACTTGTATTGACGGGGGCGGGCTGTGATGTCACGAGGGGCGGAGCCGTGACGTAACGATGCTCTGGCCCCTGTATTGCCCTTAATTACGTGCAGAGCGATCTCGCTCTGCGCAGTAATGATAGTGGGGTGCTGCAGCAGCGATCCCCGGGGTCCCCAGCAGCGGGACCCTGGCGATCTGACATCTTATCCCTTATCCTTTGGATAGGGGATAAGAAGTCTTGGGGCGGAGTACCCCTTTAAGGATTCAGGCTTTTTCCGTTTTTGCACTTTCATTTTTTCCTCCTTACCTTTTAAAAATCATAACCCTTTCAATTTTCCACCTAAAAATCCATATTATGGCTTATTTTTTGCATCACCAATTCTACTTTGCAGTGATATTAGTCATTTTTACCTAAAAATTCACGGCGAAACGAAAAAAAAAATCATTGTGCGACAAAATCGAAGGAAAGACGCAATTTTGTAACTTTTGGGGGCTTCCGTTTCTACGCAGTGCATATTTCGGTAAAAATGACACCTTATCATTATTCTGTAGGTCCATACAGTTAAAATGCAGAAGTGGTCGCTGCAAATACAGTGAACGAGTTTAAGCATGCATGGGATAATCATAAGGCTATCCTTTATATAAGATAGGGCCTGGGACTATTGATAGGATTCAGATTATTAGGCAGACTAGATGGGCCAAATGGTTCTTATCTGCCGACACATTCTATGTTTCTATGTCGATGGGGGCTTCCTAAATGCGACATGCCCCCCAAAAACCATTTCAGCCAAATTTTGCTTCTTCTCCTCTTAGCCCTGTAGTACGGTCGCAGAGCACTTTACGTCCACATATGGGGTATTTCCATAATGAGAAGAAATGGGGTTGTAACACTCATGTTTCAGAAGACAGGAACTCCGGTGGATGTGGATCCGATGGTCCTGTGTGGCATATGATTCGGACCGTATCAGGGTGCTGAGTCTAAGGTGCCACTGGTTTTCACCAGAGCCCGCTGCAAAGCGGGATGGACCTGCTGCGGCAGGCGGCACCCACGTCGCTACCCCTGGTACGGCTTGACCACACAGGCGGCTGAGGAGATGTGAGGCACAGGAGGGATGAAGCAGCTCGTAGTTAGGATAGCAGAAGATCAAGGCAGGCTGCAAAGTAGTGTAGTCAGGACATAGCAGGAAGTCAGTAGGCAGGCGGCAGAGGAGCAAGGTCAAGTCAAAGAGCAAAGGATCAGATACACGGTAAGGCATCTTTTAGGAATGCTTTCTCTCAGGCACAAGGCAACAAAGATCTGGCAGGGAAGTGAGGAGGGTGGAGGAATTTATCAATGAGCCACATGTGAATTACACTAATGAGCGCACTGGCCCTTTAAATCTTAAAGCTCCGGCGCACGCCCTAGGGGATGGGGACACATGCACCGGAGCAGAGAGGCAGAGGCTGGGGCAGGAGAAGCACCAGGTGAGTGACGGATTGGGGCTCGCATGCAGGTGTGTGCCGTGATGCGAGTCCCAGCCCTGCCGGTAGCAGCAGGAAACGGGACCGTGCGCACACGGCCAACGTGTGCGGCCGGAGCGCATAACGTAACAGGGGTTACAACTTTTGGGGGGCTTTTTTACCCCTTGTGAAAATGAAAAATTTGGGATAATATTCATTTTAGTCAAATAATAAAATAAAAATTTTCATTTTCACGTCCAACTGTAATGAAAATTCGTCAAACACCTGTGGGGCGTTAAGACTCACTGTACCCCTTGTTACATTCCTTGAGGGGTATAGTTTCCCAAATAGTGTGTCATGTGTGTGTGTGTTTTTTTTTTTTTTTTTGCTGTTCTGGCACCATGGGAGCTTTCTAAATGTGACATGCCCCCCAGAAACAATTTCAGCAAAATTCTCTCTCTAAAATCCCAAAGTTGCTCCTTCCCTTCTGAGCCCTGTGGTGAGCCCACAGAACACTTTACATCCACACATGAGGTATTTCCATACTCAAGAGAAATTGGTTACAAATTTTGGGGGTCTTTTTCTCCTTTTAACCCTTGTAAAAATAAAAATAAAAATGGGGCTACAAGAACATGTTACTGCAAACAATTGAGATTTTGAGTTTTCTCCTCCACTTTGCTGCTATTCCTGTGAAATATCCTAAAGGGTTAATAAATTTTCTAAATGTCTTTGTAAATACTTTGAGGGGTGCAGTTTCTATAATGGGGTCCATTATGCGGAATTTCTTACAGAAAGGCGCCTCAAATCTTCTTCAAACTGAACTGGCCCCTTAAAAATTCAGATTTTAAATTTTCCGTGAAAATTTTGAAAATTGCTGCTATACTTTGAAGCCCTCTATTGTCTTCACAAAGTAAAAACATGTTAATTTTATGATGCCAACATAAAGTAGACATATTGGCCCTCATTTACTATTGCAAACCCGACATGTTTTGTCGGGTTGTGCGCCAGATCCTATCGCATTGCGCCAGAAATTCTGTCTGTGCCAGATTTTGCGCCAGAATTTAAAAACCCTGACTAACTCTACATTTAGCGTAGAAAACCCAAAAAAGGGGCATGGTCATCTGGAAAAGGGGGCGTGGTCTCCAAAAAGGGGCGTGTTTCTGATATTTTCACAAAAAAACTACATATTTACTAAGGTTTCCACATAAAATGTGGAAAACCAGACAGATCAGAGCAAAATATGGCTGTGTCCTTAAAGGGGTACTCTGGTGGAAAACTTTTTTTTTTTTTAATCAACTGGGGCCAGAAAGTCAAACAGATTTGTAAATTACTTCTATAAAAAAAATCTTAATCCTTCCAGTACTTATTAACTGCTGAATACTACAGAGGAAATTCTTTTCTTTTTGGAACACAGTGCTCTTTGATGACATCATGACCACAGTGCTCTCTGCTGACATCTTTGTCCATTTAAGGAACTGTCCAGAGCAGCATATGTTTTCTATGGGGATTTTCTCCTACTCTGAACAGTTCTTAACATGGACAGAGGTGTCAGCAGAGAGCTCTGTGTTTCAAAAAGAAAAAAAATTTCCTCTGTAGTATTCAGCAGCTAATAAGTACTGGAAGGTTTAAGATTTTTTTATAGAAGTAATTTACAAATCTGTTTAACTTTCTGGCACCAGTTGATTAAAAAAAAAAGTTTTCCACCGGAGTACCCCTTTAAGGTCAAAATGGGCTTCATCCTTAAGGGGTTAAACAATTGATTTCCATACTTCATATCTTCATAAGATATCATGTCATCCCAGAGCTTTCTGTGAGTTCAATATATTTAGCTTTGGTAGCCTTTCTCCATATCTTCCTAATCTTCCATTCCTTGTATTAATTTAGTTGGTTCTACCGCTCCCCTAGTAATCGCACATCCACTAGACTACAGTAGATGAGAGAAATTATATTAGATTTTCCGTTGCGTCTTACGGGGTAAATCAAACACCTGCAATGTTCCCTATGTTCTTCGTGAAGCCTTTATGAAAATTCTTCCGTAGGTCATATGATGACATTATTCTGTTTATATAAGAAGTGAAGGATGAGCGGCGCTGTATTTATGAAGTCATGGAAATGTGATTTTCTTGTGGCTGTGAAACGCATCTTTTCTAAATGGAATTTTTTTTATTTTATTCTTATCTTATTGTAGTCGAGAATCCTTCATGATCAAAATGATCAGATGTCATGTCATGCTCTGTTCTCTTCTCTTTTTCAACTAGCCAGATAAAATGTTCTTCTCCTGATGTTGCTGCAATCTTTTAAGTACTAACAAGTGTTCTGTGGTTCCAGCATCATTCTTTTTTCTTTCTTTGCTCTGGGGTTACCACCCTGGTAGGTGTATGAAATCTCTCTCACTTCTGTCTGACAGATATTTCCTTTTCGGCTGTAAAGCTCGTTTCAGGTAACATAAAGAAGCACATAAAATGCTGTATGTGACCGACCACCTCTTCTAAACCGCGCTTCACACACTTTCAGACACTTTAATGTTCAATTCAAGACCTCCCCTTTGAGCAATCATGAACACTTTATTTTTTTTCCGTATTCGGCAAAGTATTGATGTGTGATCTTCTTACCAAAGAAGTGTATTTATCTTACTGGCAAAGGTTGCGCAAAACATTATCAACAGCCTGAGATTTCTGAAAGATAGCACTACCATTTACAATGGGGATAAGTACCAAACAACGGAGAATTCGACTGCATGATAGAGTTGGATGGAATAAGGACCTTGTTTACTACAGGAAAGAATGTATTATTTCGTCTTCTATCGGTAAAGGTAGAATTTTCATATGTAATGTCAAGCATATAATACACTGCTCAAAAAAATAAAGGGAACACTTAAACAACACAATGTAACTCAATTACACTTCTGTGAAATCACACTGTCCACTCAGGAAGCAACACTGATTGACAATCATTTTCACATGCTTTTGTGCAAATGGAACAGACAACAGGTGGAAATGATAGGCAATTAGCAAAACACCTCCAATAATGGAGTGGTTCTGCAGATGGTGACCACAGACCACTTCTCAGTTCCTATACTTTCTGGCTGATGTTTTGGTCACTTTTTGAATGCTGACAGTGCTTTCACTCTAGTGGTAGCATGAGATGGAGTCTACAACCCACACAAGTGGCTCAGGTAGTGCAGCTCATGGGGTGTGCGGTGGCATTTATTTGGGAGGGCCGTACAGCCCTCCATGTGCTTGCCAGAGGTAGCCTGACTGCCATTAGGTACCGAGATGAGATCCTCAGACCCCTTGTGAGACCATATGCTGGTGCGGTTGGCCCTGGGTTCCTCCTAATGCAAGACAATGCTAGACCTTATGTGGCTAGAGTGTATCAGTTGTGTTCCTGCAAGAGGAAGGCATTGAATCTAAGGACTGGCCGCCCGTTCCCCAGACCTGAATCCGATTGAGCACATCTGGGACATCATGCCTCGCTCCATCCACCAACGCCACGTTGCACCACAGATTGCCACCTCATCAAGAGCATGTCAAGGTGTTGTAGAGAGGTCATATGGGGATGTGGAGGCCACATACACACTACTGAGTCTCATTTTGACTTGTTTTAAGGACATTACATCAAAGTTGGTTCAGCCTGTAGTCTGGTTTTCCCCTTTGATTTTGAGTGGGACTCCATATCCAGACCTCCATGGGGTGATAAATTTGATTTCCATTAATAATGTTTGTGTGATTTTGTTGTCAGCACATTCAACTATGTAAAGATGAAATTATTTCATACAATTAGTTCATTCATTCAATGGTCACTCTCATTAAAACTAAGTTTTGCAATTGTACTCCTTACGGTAAATTATTAAAAATATTTCTAATATACTTTGTTTAAAAAAAATGAAGTTTTCTATGTTTTATTTGTGCTTAAAAAAGCTCAAGAGCACATTTTCCCCCAACTCATACACAGACTTTGGACCAAAGTCCAAACACAGGAAGTGCCGCCTGGAGTGCTGAGGGGGGGGTTCAGCCAACAGCATATGGTAGTTATGTGTTGGAGGAGCTATGATTGGATGAGGCTGGACACCCCCCCCCCCCTCAGCACTCTAGGCGGCACTTAAGTACCAGGACGCAAGGGCGTATGCATACGCCCTTCGTCCCCAACAGGTTAAACAAAGTAAATTAGAAATATTTTTCATTTACCATAAGGAGTGCAATAGCAAAAATTTGTTTTAATGAGAGTGCCCATTTCAGATCTAGGATGTGTTATCTTAGTGTTACCTTTATTTTTTGAGCATTGTATGATTTGGGACAATTGGGTAGATCAATGACCAAATAAATTGTGAATGTGTTTTTCAAAAAAGTAAGTAAGGCTTTTGAAAAAAGAAATGATAAATTTGGAGATGCCATGCACAATTTATTTGGTCATTGATCTTCCCAATTGTCCCAAATCATATTTATTTATTTATTTATTTATAATTAAATAAATTAATAATTAATTTATAATTAATAAAAAATAAATAAATAATAATTGTAATAATTATAATGATATTATTATTTAGTTTAGTGTCAAAAGTTTTCCAAGGACTCTACAATTTTGGTGGTACAAATAAAGACAAATCTATATATATAAAACTCAATAGGGGAGATTTATCAAAACCTGTGCAGAGGAAAAGTTGCCCAGTTGCCCATAACAACCAATCAGCTTGCTTCTTTCATTTTTAACAAGGCCTCTGCAAAAAGGAAAGAAGCAATTGGATTGGTTGCTATGGGCAACTGGGCAACTTTTCCTCTGCACAGGTTTTGATAAAGCTCCCCCAATGTGTGTGTGTATGTGTGTATGTTCCAGCATCACGTCCAAACGGCTAAAGATATTAACATGAAACTTGGCACACATGTTACTTATATGTCAACAACAAACATAGGATAGGTGATTTAACCCTTACTCACGCCCATTTGCCAGGGGTGTTTTTTTTTTGTTTAAAGTCCCATACAAGCCTATGGGAAATATATGTTACTGCATAACTTCCAAATGGCTGGAGATATTATAATACTTGGTCACATGTTACTTACATGTCCACTTAAAATATAGGATAGTTAATTTAACCCTTAATTACCCCCATTTGTGAGGGTTGGGGTTTTTGTTTAAAGTCCGATGCAAATCAATGGGAAATGTATGTTCCTATATATCTTCCGTACGGCTGGAGATATTTCAATACCTGGTACACATATTACGGGTCGGGATAGGAGGTCAGAATGGGAGTTCGAGATAAGAGGTCGAGATAGGAGAACGGGATATGAGGACGGGATATGAGGACGGGATAGAAGGTCAGGATAGGAGGACAGGATAGGAAGTCGGGATAGGAGGTCGGGATAGGAGGTCGAGATTGGATGACGGGATAGGAGGCCGGGAAAGGAAGTCGGGATAGGAGGTCGAGATAGGAGGTCGACATAGGAGGTCGATATAGGAGGTCGAGATAGGAGGTCGAGATAGGAGGTCGAGATAGGAGGTCGAGATATGAGGAAGGGTAGGAGGTCGGGATAGGAGGTCGAGATAGGAGGTCGAGATAGGAGGTCGAGATATGAGGAAGGGATAGGAGGTCAGGATAGGAGGTCGAGATAGGAGGATGGGATAGGAGGTCTGGATAGGAGGTCGGGATAGGAGGACAGGATAGGACAGGGGTCTGCAACCTTTAAGACAAAAAGAGCCACTTGGACCCGTTTCCGAAGGAAAAAAAAAACTGGGAGCCGCAAAACCATTTTAAAACAAATTATAACACTGCATATATTGTTTCTTACCTTAATGCTATATATACAGGATTGTGCAGTCAGCTGTAAATCTGTAGAAAAAAAGGACTTTCACTTAACAATGTAAAATATATTTTTGCTGGGGTGGGCTTTTTTTGGGCCCAGGCCTGGGGTGGGCTTTTTTTGGGCCCAGGCCTGGGGTGGGCTTTTTTGGGGCCCAGGCCTGGGGTTGGCTGGGGAGAGGGGGATTAATGCACTGGGGAGAGGGGTTAATGCTGCCATGGCGTGAGGGGTTAACGCTACCGCTGCCATGGGGTGAGGGGTAACTTAACCCCTCACCCCATGGAAGTGGCAGCTTTAACCTCTCACCCCGCGGCAGCGATAACACTGCCGCTGCCATGGGGTGAGGGGTTAAGTTACCCCTCACCCCATGGCAGCGGTAGCATTAACCCCTCACCCTGCGGCAGCATTAACGCTGCCACGGGGTGAGGGGTTAACGCCCCGCTGTCAAGTGAGTAATGTATTTTACATACTCACCAGCTCCTCGCGTGGCATCTTCCTCTCCCGGCGGCGCTCCTCGACTGAGGCGCAGGCCGGCTACGTCACTGTCATGTGACGTTACATTGTCACATGACAGTGAGGATCCGCGCAGCCACGGAAGAAGAGACTCCGGGGCCGCGAAGTCACGGCTCCGCCCCCGTGTGATTTCATGTTCCGCTCCCTCATTGCAAGCCTACAGAAGGGGCTGTCACGCCCCCTCCATAGGCTTGCATTGAGGGGGTGGATCCGTGATGTCACACGGGGCGGAGCCGTGACGTCACTATGCTCTGTCCCTGTAATCACTAGTAATCAGACCCGGAGCGAGCATGCTCCGGGGACTGATGGTAATGGGGTGCGGCGTGGCAGATCACGGGGGTCCCCAGCGGCGGGACCCCCGCGGTCAGGCATCTTATCCCCTATCCTTTGGAGAGGGGATAAGATGTCTTAGCGCCGGAGTACCCCTTTAAGCAATTTTTTTTTTTTTAAATGGGCACTGTCAGATCCAAAAACTTTTTATATGTTGTTTCTGATAAAAATGAAGACCTTTTGTAATATGTTTGTTAAATATTTGTAAATATTTTATAAAGAAAACGGCTCCTGTAAATCCCAACACTAGGGGTCCTCATGTCTACTGGGACAATAACCAGTCCTGCAGCAGCATCAGGCTTGTCCATGAGTCATGGACAAAAGATAACTCATGGACAAGGCTGCATGAGCATACACAACAATCACCTGAGAGGATTTCTAACTGTAACGGAACTGGATGTGGATCCTCTACCTGTGTGGCTGATGACTCAGACCGTAAGGGGGAGCGGAGTCTAAGGAGCCACTGGTTTTCACCAGATCCTGCTGCAAGGCAGGATGGGCTTGCTGCGGCAGGCAACACCCAGGTTGCTACCCCCGACACGGCTCGATCACACAGGTAACTGGGCAAGACGAGGTACCGAAGGAGGAGGCTGTTGAATAGTCAACGTAGCAGAAGGTCAAGGCAGGCGGCAAAGGTTGGTGGTCAAAAAACAAGGCAGGAAGGTCTGGATACACGGGTATGGCAAAACAGGCAATAGGGAACGCTTTCTCTCAGGCAATAGGCACTGAAGATCCGGAAGGGAGGTGTGGGAGATGTAACAATTGTCATGTGCTGTCAGGTGCTTTTACTCATTATGGGCGTACTGGCCCTTTAAATTTCAAAGCTCCAGCGGATGCGCGTGCCTGAGCTGAGAGAGAGTGAGAGCTGCAGGAGCGGGACGAGGTGAGTGACGGGCGGTGATTCGCATGCGGGCGCGTCCCGGGATGCGAATGGCCCCGGCGACGGTCGGGGACACTGCGCTCACGGCCGGTGCTTGCTGCCAGAGCGCAATGTGTAACAGTACCCACCCCCCTTTGGTCTCCCCCTCTTTTTATGGCTCAAGAACCTTTTGAGAAGATCCTGATCTAGGATGTAATCCTGTGGTTCCCAAGAACTCTCCTCTGGTCCAAACCCCTCCCAATCTACAAGAAAGAAACATTTTCCTGATGAGTTTGGAGTCCAGAATTTCTTTGACCGAATATACATCCGAGGTACCCGAGATAGGAGTAGGAGAAACGTCCTTTTTAGAGAAGCGGTTATAGATGATGGGTTTCAAGAGGGAGACGTGAAAATAATTTGGGATCCGAAGGGAGGAAGGGAGATGAAGAGAATAGGCCACTGGATTTAGGTGTTTCTTCACTTTGTTAGGGCCCAAATAGCGTGGACCCAGTTTGTAACAGGTTACTTTGAAGCAGATGTATTTAGATGATAACCACACTTTGTCCCCGGGTGAGTATTCAGGAGGAGGACACCTTTTCTTGTCCGCTTGAAATTTCATATGGGTCATGGCACGAAGAAGGGAGAGACGAGCCTTCTTACGGATGGAGAAGTTCCGTACATCAGCCATAGGGACACCGGAGGGAGAAGACAAGGGCAAAGGAGGACGAGGATGAAGTCCATAGACTACAAAGAAAGGTGAAGATCCTGTGGATTCGGTATCCTATTGGTTGTACGAAAACTCTGCCCAGGGTTGTAGATCGGCCCAGTCATCTTGCCGGGCAGAAACAAAGTGGCGAAGGTTCACCCTCCAGAAACGAACTGGACTCCCCGGTCAGAAACAATGGGCCTCATTTACTAATCTGAAACCGACCAGTTTTTGTCAGGTTATTTTAGCGCAGATTGACTGCGACATGTCTGCGCCAGTGTGCGACAGTCTGCGCCTGGAAAATCCAACAAACCTGGCATTGCACTGTGAAAAACTGAAAAAGGGACATGGTCTGTCGCAAAGGGAGTGTGACCGGTCCAAAAGGGGGCATGGTTTCACAACCCGCCAGATTTACTATTGAATTCACAGAAAATCCTGTGGATAAATGATTGAAAATTTCCACCTAGAAAAGGTCAGAAAATTTTCCCGACTTTTCGCAATAGTAATATAGAGGAATCCTGCAAGTCTGAAACAACATTTCCCACTAGTAAAAACCCGACACTCTTAGTAAATGAGGCCCAATATGTGTCCATAATCCGTGGAGACATAAGATATGGGAAAGGAACTGTTTAGCGAGTTGAGGTGCAGATGATAAACCAGGCAAGGGCACAAAGTGAGCCATTTTAGAAAATCGGTCCACAACTACCCAGATAACCGTATTGCCGCTAGAAGGAGGAAGGTCTGTAATAAAGTCCATTGCAATGTTAGTCTAGGGCTGGTCAGGAACAGGTAAAGCATGTAGAAGAACAGCTGGCTTGGCATGTGGTGTTTTGTCCCGAGCACAGACTGAGCAGGAACAAACAAAGTCTATGACATCCCGTTTCAGAGTGGGCCACTAATATTGTCGGGATATTAGTTGCAAGGATTTATACCGGCATGACCAGCCAACAGAGAGGAATGACCCCATTTCAAAATTCGGAGTCTCAGACAAGGAAATACATAAGTCTTCCCAGGGGGCATGGAGTTGTAACCACGGCAGGCCAAGCAGGAGAGGAGAAGTACAATGTGGGAGAACATAGAAAGACAAGTTCTCCCTATGGGAGACTCCGACTTGCATAGATAATGGTTCTGTGTGATATAGCACAGTCCAGTCTTTCTCCATTGACCGTAGAGATATTCAGTGGTTTTAGGAAGCTCGACACCGGCAGATGATACCTATGGACTAGGGAGGCATCCTAAAGTTTCCCGCTGAGCCAGAGTCAAGGAAAGTCAGAACGGAGATAATCTCTTTAGAAGGCAGAAGAAGCTGGACCGTCAGATTTAAGCGTGGAGAGGTGGAACTCACACCTAGGTAGGCCTCTCCCATGAACCCTAGGTGCGAGCATTTCCCTGTGGCTGTGGACGCAGAGGACAATCTTTAAGGAAGTGGTCTGCACTGGCGCAGTATAGGCATAGATTTTTGGTTCGAGTCAGCGAGTTCTTTCCTGCTGGGTCTGGATCCACTTGCATAGTCTCCACTGCGGGAGGCAACATAGAAGATTGCGGTGGTTGCTGGAAAACTGGTCCCAGATGAGAAAAGCACCAAGGTCGTGCAGATTCCCTTTCTTGTCGCAGTTCCTCTCGTTGCTCAGAGAAACGGATATCAATCTGGGATGCCAATTCTATAACTTCATTCAGGTTAGGTGGCAATTCCTGGGCAGCGAGGATATCCTTAATTTGACTTGATAATCCTCTCTTGAAAGTAGCGCAGGGAGCTTCATTATTCCAAGACAACTCCGTCACGCCAGGGTCCGGAACCGGATGGCATACTCACCCACATTGGATTTACCATGACAGGACTTGGGATCCCCCTAAAACTTCTCTGGAAGTGACAAATGGAGTTTGGTTCTGGAGGAGAATGCAGCAGCGGGAGGCTGTACTGGAGCTGGAGGAGGCTGTGGCAGGTGCTGCTGGGCAGATAGCAACTGCTACATCATGGCGGATAGCTGGTTAAGCTGCTGTGCTTGCTGGGCCGACTGCTGTGACTGAAGCGCCACGAAAGAAGCAAAATCCGTGTTGTCAGGCAGAGGAACCCCAGTGGAATCCATGGCCGGATCTTACTGTAACGGAACTGGATGTGGATCCTCTACCTGTGTGGCTGATGATTCGGACCATATCGGGGAGCGGAGTCTAAAGGTGCCACTGGTCTTCACCGGAGCCCGCCACAAGGCAGGATGGGCTTGCTGCGGCAGGTGACACCCAGGTCGCTACCCCCGACACGGCTCAACCACACTGGTAACTGGGCAAGGCGAGGTACCGAAGGAGGAGGCTGTAGTGTAGTCAACGTAGCAAAAGGTCAAGGCAGCCGGAAAAGGTTCGTAGTCAAAAAACATAACAGGAAAGTCAGGATACACCGGTATGGCAAAACAGACAATAGGAAACACTTTCTCTCAGGCAATAGGCACTGAAGATCCGGCAGGGGGGTGTGGGAGGTGCAACAACTTGTAATGTGCTGCCAGGTGCTTTTACTAATTATGGGCGTACTGGCCCTTTAAATTTCAAAGCTCCGGCTCCGGAGCTGAGAGAGTGAGACAGCTGCAGAAGCGGGACAAGGTGAGTGACGGGCCGGGATTTGCATACGCATCCCGCTATGTGAATCCCGGCCCCGCTTGCGGTCGGGGACACTGCGCTCACGGCCGGTGCTTGTAACACTAACACTGAGCTAATAAAAAGATGTGTTTTTATAATAAATATTAGGGATGAGCGAATCGAATCTGCTGAATCCGAATTTGTTACGAATTTCAGGAAAAATTTGCTTCGCAATGAATCACACAAATCGCTTCATTAAACTCCATTTAGTGCGGTCCAGGCTCCAGGGCTTCTAAGATGGCGGCTCCACATGTCAGGACATTGGGCAAGGATCTCTGGAAAGACGGGATGACCCTGAATCACATGCAGCATGCAGCCTATCAACAGCCAGCCACCCCTGTGTTGTCACAGCCCTAAATAATCGACAGCCATCTTGCTGCCAGTTACATCAGCATTTTATTGCAGAGAGAGAGAGAGAGAGAGAGAGAGAGAGAGAGAGAGAGAGAGAGAGAGAGAGAGAGAGAGAGAGAGAGAGAGAGAGAGGAGAGAGAGAGAAGGCAGTGTGTGTTGCACAGAAAAGCATTTTTACAGCATTGATTCAGCCAAGCCCAAATCCAGCCTACAAGCACTGATAGGGAAGGGAAAGAGATTGAGAAAGAAAGTACAATTTTGGTTGTAGTACACAGTGACAGTGTGCTGCAGCACTGGTGTGTACAACAACTGAAAAGCTAATAGTAGCCAGCCAGTTAGGGTGAAGAGAACACTAAAAGCCATAATCACCTGCTATTAGTACCTAATACAGGTTGCGTAGCAGTGCTTTTTGTCCTCTATTAAATGTAACCTGTGCGTACATAGGTGGTATGCAATTCTGTTCCTGTTAAAGTCTTAAGGGCCTAGTTACTGTGAAAGGCCAGCCAAAAGTACTCACCTGCTGATGTTGTAGTCAAATACTATTTTAAGTGTAGTGGTGAGTATTGTACTCCCCTCATAAGTGCATACCACATGCGTACATCTATGTGGTGTACCATTTTGTTCCTGTTATAATCTTAAGGGCCCAGTTACTATGAAAGGCCAGCCAAAATTACACACCTTCTGGTGTTTTAGACAAATACTGTTTTAAGTGTAGTGGAGTATATTGTACTCCCATCATAAGTGTATACCATGTAATTACATCTACGTGGTATACCATTTTGTTCCTGTTAAAGTCTTAAGGGCCCAGTTACTGTGAAAGGCCAGCCAAAAGTACATACCTGCTGATGTTGTAGACAAATATAATTTTAAGTGTAGTGGAGAGTATTGTACTCCCCTCATAAGTACATACCACGTATGTACATCTATGTGGTGTTCCATTTTGTTCCTGTTATAATCTTAAGGGCCCAGTTACTATGAAAGGCCAGCCAAAAGTACACACCTGCTGGTGTTGTAGACAAATACAGCTTTAAGTGTAGTGGAGCTTATTGTACTCCCATCATAAATACATGGCAACTACATCTAATGGCCACATGAGCCCTAAGGGGGTTGAACTAGGAGGGGGAGGAGGACAGTGAAGCACAGATTAGGTTTTGTAAAATGAGCGGTTTTCATAGTCATCTGACAGGAGAGGAGGAGCAGGAGCAGCCAGAGGAGCTAGAGGGTTATGAGGAAGGTGAGACAGGGGACTCAGACACACCGTGGCAGTATGCAGTGGAGATCCAGGCAGGGAGTCCCTCCTAGTCACTTGCACAAATGGCACGATGCATGCTCACTTGCTTGCGTAGTGACCGCCAAATTTTCACCATTAGGCAGTGGGATGACTTCTGGCTCCCCACCTTATTGGACCCTCGCTACCAGCACAAAATGTTTGTCTTTTTTTACACCCACTGAGAGGAAGGACAAACTGACCTACTACAGAGACATCCTACGTAGTTAGTTGGCCGATGCCTATCTGTGCCATCCTCTATCCTCTCACAGGTCTGACTCGGGGGGCACTCTGCGCTTACCTGCCACAGCCATGGCTGCTGGGAAGGGGTGAGGTGGCAGGAGCAGTACCAGCTCCATCAGCAGCAGCCTGAGTCTATAGTCGCTGATGAGTACCTTTGTTTATTTCTTCACACGCATAATGAAGCAATTCATCAGCAGCAGGTAGACCTGGAGCAGGACCTGAACCACCTTGAAGATCTGCTGGACTTCTGGGCAGCCAAACTTGGTTTGTGGCCGCAACTAGCAGAGTTTGCCCTGGAAAAGCTTTCCTGCTTGGCCAGTAGTGTGCCAGTAGTGTGCCATCCGAGAGCCATAGTAACCCCAAGGAGAACTCGTCTGTCCACAAAGAATGTGGAGAGACTGACCTTTGTGAAGATGAATCAGGCATACATCAGCCAGGATTTCCACACACCAATGCCTAATCCATCAGAGTAGATTACCATGGTGCCACACCAACACTTGACAAATATGGCTAGCGCAAAACATATTTAAGGTGCTACTCCACGGTTACATACATTGCTTGCCATCAGACCACAAATAAGTATTTAGGATATGCATTAGCTAAACCTTAAAGGGGTATTTCAGGAAAAAACTTTTTTATATATATCAACTGGCTCCAGAAAGTTAAACAGATTTGTAAATTACTTCTATAAAAAAATCTTAATCCTTTCAGTACTTATGAGCTTCTGAAGTTAAGGTTGCTCTCTGAGGACACTTGTCTCGGGAAACGCCCAGTTTAGAAGGTTTGCTATGGGGATTTGCTTCTAAACTGGGCGTTTCCCGAGACAGGTGTCATCAGAGAGGATTTAGACAGAAAAGAACAACCTTAACTTCAGAAGCTCATAAATACTGAAAGGATTAAGATTTTTTAATAGAAGTAATTTACAAATCTGTTTAACTTTCTGGAGCCAGTTGATATATAGATATGTATATATATATATATATATATATATATATATATATATATATATATAAATTCTTCCTGGATAACCGCTTTAGCTTTTCTTAGGATAAAATATATGGACCCCAATTTTTTTTATATCTAAGAAAAGGAAAGGTGTGCAAAAAAACACCATGTGCCACCTACACCACCAAGTATTTATGTGATGCTAAGACCTCTAAAAGGTGGAAGGTAACAACGTATGGTCCATTGTAACCGGTGGGGTTAAAAACTTCCCCTGCAAGGCCCTACTCTCACATTATTAATTCCCTTCTTGGCAAGTGTTACGCAAGGGACTCCTCACACAGGAACCTCTCCCTATTTCCACCTACAAACACTGTAATTTCCCAGGGTTTTCTAGGTCAAAATAGGGAGAGTTTCTTGTGTGGGGCTGCCCTTTTGTGTGCGAGTAACACTTGCCAAGAAGGGAATTAATAGGGCAAGAGTAGGGCCTTACAGGGAAAGTTTTTACCCCCACCTGCTACAATGGACAATATGTTGTTCCCTTCCACCTTTTAGAGGAAAGTGTTACTTGTCTTAAAAAGGGCTGCCCAACACAGGAACCTCTCCCTATTTCCACCTAAAAACCCTGGGAAAGGGCAGTGTTTGTAGGTGGAAATAGGGAGAGTTTCTTGTGTGGGTCCACCCTTTTTAGGGCGAATAACACTTGCCAAGAAGGGAATTAACCCCTTAAGGATGCAGGGTTTTTCAGTTTTTGCATTTTCGTTTTTTTCCTCCTTACCTTTTAAAAATCATAACCCTTTCAATTTTCCACCAAAAAATCCATAGTATGGCTTATTTTTTGCATCACCAATTCTACTTTGCAGTGACATTAGTAATTTTACCCAAAAAACAGAAAGAAAAATCATTGTGCGACAAAATCGAAGAAAAAAACACCATTCTGTAAATTTTTGGTGCTTCCATTTCTACGCAGTGCATATTTCGGTAAAAATGACACCTTAGAATTATTTTGTAGGTCCATACAGTTAAAATGGTACCCTACTTATATAGGTTTAATTTTGTCGTACTTCTGGAAAAAATCATAACTACATGCAGGAAAATGTATAAGTTTAAAAAATGTCCTCTTCTGACCCCTATAACGTTTTTATTTTTCCACGTACAGGGCAATTTGAGGGCTCATTGTTTGCACCATGATCTGAAGTTTTTATCGGTGCCCTTTTTGTTTTGATCAGACTTTTTGATCACTTTTTATTCATTTTTTAATGGTATAAAAAGTGACCAAAAATACGCTTTTTTGGACTTTGGAATTTTTGACGTGTACGCCATTGACCGTGCGGTTTAATTAACAATATATTTTTATAGTTCGGACATTGACGCACGCGGCGATTCCACGTATGTTTATTTTTATTTACACTGTTTTATTTTTTTAATGGGAAAAGGGGGGGTGATTCAAACTTTTATTAGGGAAGAGGTTAAATGATCTTTATTAACACTTTTTTTTTGCAATGTTATAGCTCCCATAGGGGCCTATAACATTACATACACTGATCACTGGCATGTATTAACACGCCTGTGATCAGTGTTATCGGCGCTTGACTGCTCCTGCCTGGATCTCAGGCACGGAGCAGTCATTCGCCGATCGGACACAGAGGAGGCAGGTAGGGTCCCTCCCGGTGTCCTGTTAGCTGTTCGGGAAACCGCAATTTCACCGTGGCGGTTCAGAACAGCCCGACCGAGCAGCCGGAATAGTTTCACTTTCGCTTCAGATGCGGCGGTCAGCTTTGATCACCGCATCTGAAGGGTTAATACAGAGCATCACCGCGATCGGTGATGTCCTGTATTAGACACGGGTCCCGGCCGTTGATGGCCGCCAGGACTGCCACGATATGACGCGGGGTCACCGCATGACCCCGCGGCTTATCGCAGGAGCCGGCGCAGGACGTGAATATCGGGCCTTACAGTGGAAGTTTTTACCCCCACTGCTTTCAATGGACCATACATTGTTCCCTTCCACCTTTTAGAGGTCTTTGTATCACATCAATACTTGGTGGTGTAGGTGGCACATGGTGGTTTTTGCACAACTTCCTTTTTGTTAAATAAAAATAAAGATTTTGGGTACATATATTTTATCCTAAGAATATTATTAAACGTTAAGTTTTACGTAATACATATACTCAATACTAACTTGTGCACACTAACACTTTTAAGAAAGAGACGGTTTTCTTCTGCCTACCTGCCTCAGCTACTTTTCTGATCCTGCCACCCGCTTGATGCCACACATCTCCTTTTTTCACCCACCTTCATCACCGGGTACTGGTATTGCCACCCACCGCTCCACTCTATCACCGAGTCACTTTCAGGACTCCTGATGCTGCAGATGTCACCTACAGGCTGTCTCATACTGCAACCACTTGTTCTCCTCATACTGATGCCACCTCCAAGCTGTCTCATGCTGCCACCATATGTTCTCCTAATGCTGAAGCCAGCTCCAGGCTGTCTCATACTGCATCCATATGTTCTCCTCATTCTGATGCCAGCTCCAGGCTGTCTAATTCTGCCACCATATGTTCTCCTCATGCTGATGCCAGCTGCAGGCTGTCTCATACTGCTACCATATTTTCTCCTCATGCTGATGCCAGCTCCAGTCTCTCTGTCTGCCACCATATGTTCTCATCATGCTGATGCCAGCTCCAGGCTGTCTCATACTGCCACCATATGTTCTTCATGCTGATGCCAGCTCCAGGCTGTCTCATTCTGCCACCACATAGTTACATAGTTACATAGTTACATAGTTAGTACGGTCGAAAAAAGACATATGTCCATCAAGTTCAACCAGGGAATTAAGGGGTAGGGGTGTGGCGCGATGTTGGGGAAGGGATGAGATTTTATATTTCTTCATAAGCATTAATCTTATTTTGTTCCAGGAATGTATCTAATCCTGTTTTAAAGCTGTTAATTGTTCCTGCTGTGACCAGTTCCTGAGGTAGACCGTTCCATAAATTCACAGTCCTCACGGTAAAGAAGGCGTGTCGCCCCTTGAGACTAAACTTTTTCTTCTCCAGACGGAGGGAGTGCCCCCTCGTCATTTGGGGGGGTTTAACCTGGAACAGTTTTTCTCCATATTTTTTGTATGGGCCATTAATATACTTATATACGTTTATCATATCCCCCCTTAAACATCTCTTCTCAAGACTAAACAATTGTAACTCCTTTAATCGCTCCTCATAGCTAAGATGTTCCATGCCCCATATTAGTTTAGTCGCGCGTCTCTGCACCCTTTTCAACTCCGCAGTGTCCCTTTTATGGACAGGTGCCCAAAACTGAACAGCATATTCCAGGTAAGGCCATACCAATGATTTATAAAGGGGGAGTATTATGTCCCTGTCCCTTGAGTCCATGCCTCTTTTGATACATGACAATATCCTGCCGGCTTTGGAAGCAGCAGCATGACATTGCATGCTATTCTGTAGTCTGTGATCTACAAGTACACCCAGATCCTTCTCTACCAGTGACTCTGCCAGTTTAATCCCCCCTAAGACATACGATGCATGCAGGTTATTAGTACCCAGATGCATAACTTTACATTTATCCACATTGAACCTCATTTGCCAAGTGGATGCCCAGACACTTAGTCTATCCAAGTAATCTTGTAACTTATGCACATTCTCTATAGACTGTACCGTGCTACAAAGCTTGGTGTCATCTGCAAAGATAGAAACAGAGCTGTTAATACCATCCTCTATATCATTGATAAATAAATTAAACAACAGCGGTCCCAGTACTGAACCTTGGGGTACACCACTAATAACCGGGGACCAATCAGAGTACGAATCATTGACCACCACTCTCTGGGTACGATCCATGAGCCAGTGTTCAATCCAGTTACAAACTAAAATTTCCAAACCCAAAGACCTTAATTTACCTGTCAGACGTCTATGAGGGACAGTATCAAACGCTTTAGCAAAATCCAGAAACACTATATCCACAGCCATTCCTCTGTCAAGGCTTCTACTCACCTCTTCATAAAAGCAAATTAGATTGGTTTGACAACTTCTATCCTTAGTAAACCCATGCTGGCTATCACTTATAATACAATTATCCCCTATGTATTCCTGTATGTAATCCCTTATAAGTCCTTCAAACAATTTACCCACAATGCACGTTAAACTTACCGGTCTATAGTTTCCTGGGGAAGACCTAGAGCCCTTTTTGAAGATTGGCACCACATTCGCCTTGCGCCAGTCCCTTGGCACAATACCAGACACCAGAGAATCTCTAAATATCATGAACAGGGGTACAGATATTACTGAACTTACCTCTCTAAGAACTCTTGGGTGTAGTCCATCCGTTCCTGGGGATTTGCTTACATTTACTTTACTTAACTTACCTTGTACCATCTCTACATTAAGCCAGTTCAGTACATTACATGATGTGTTACCAGCACTGACCTGTCCAATGTCAGCTCTTCCTTTTTCCCTAGTATATACAGAACTAAAGAACCCATTCAGTAGCTCCGCCTTCTCTTGATCGCCTGTGACAACCTCCCCATTATCATTATTAAGGGGTCCTACATGCTCTGTCCTTGGTTTTTTTGCATTTATATATCTAAAAATATTTAGGATTAGTTTTGCTTTCTTTGGCCACCTGTCTCTCGTTTTGAATTTTTGCTGTTTTTATTACATTTTTACAGATTTTATTAAGCTCCTTGTACTGTTTAAATGTTATAGCTGACCCATCAGATTTGTATTTTTTGAAGGCTATTTTTTTGTTGTTTATTGCTCTTTTAACATCATGTGTCAGCCATGTAGGATTTAGTTTTAATCGTTTATATTTGTTCCCCTTTGGTATATATTTAGCTGTATAGTTATTTAGAGTTGATTTAAAGATGTCCCATTTACCTTCTGTATCAGTATTTGACAACACCTCCCCCCAGTCTATGTCCTGTAGTGCAGCCCTCAGCCCAGGGAAATTTGCCTTTTTAAAGTTATATGTTTTTGCCTTCCCCGCCTGTCTTTGTTTTCTACATTTTAAGTCAAAAGTAACTATATTGTGGGCGCTATTACCAAGGTTTTCCCGCACAGTTACATTACCAACCAGCTCTGCGTTGTTGGAAATGATCAGATCCAACAAGGCATCACTTCTTGTTGGGTCCTCCACAAACTGGCCCATAAAATTATCCTGCAATAAATTTAGGAATTGTCGCCCCTTTGTAGTTTTAGCCAACCCCGGACCCCAATCTATATCTGGATAGTTAAAATCTCCCATTATTACCACTGTACCTGCCCGGGCGGCCCTCTCTATTTGTTTATGAAGCCGAACTTCTATCTCTTCAGTGATATTAGGGGGTCTGTAGATTACACCAAATACTATTTTTTCAGTGTTTCCCTCCTTTTGTAATTCTACCCACAATGATTCCACATCCTCAGAATCATCACACACTATGGCATCGTTCACACTGACTTTCATACCACTTCTTACATACAGACAGACTCCACCACCTTTTCTGTTCATTCTATCCTTGCGAAACAATGTAAACCCCTGCAGATTGACAGCCCAGTCATGCGAGGAGTCCAGCCATGTCTCAGTGACCCCAACTATATCAATATGTTCCTCCAGTATCAAGGCCTCAAGCTCCCCCATTTTATTTGCTAGGCTTCTGGCATTTGTGAACATACACTTTACATTTCCATCCTTTATGTTATTGGGGTTGTCCTCATGCTGATGCCAGCTCCAGCCTGTCTCATTCTGCCACCATATGTTCTCCTCATGCTGATACCAGCTACAGGCTGTGTCATTCAGCCACTATATGGTCTCCTTTTGCTGCTGCCAACTCCAGGCTGTGTCATTCAGCCACCATATGGTCTACTCTTGCGGCCGCCAACTCCAGGCTGTGTCATTTAGACACTATATGGTCTCCTCATGCTGCTGCCAACTCAAAGCTGTGTCATTCAGCCACTATATGGTATCCTCTTGCTGCTGCCAACTCCAGGCTGTGTCATTCTGCCAGATTATGGTCTTCTCATGATGCTGCCACCTCCAGGCTGTGTCACTGTGCCGCCATGTGGTCTCCTCATGCTGCTGGCACATTAAATAAAATGTTTTAGGTTCATCTATTTGAAATCTTCAATATAAATGTTAAAAAATATTTCAATCTTTTTAATTGTGAATGAGCCACCTCCAGGCTGGCTCATTCAGCTGGCGCCAACTCCAGGCTGTCTCATTCTGCCAGATTATGGTCTTCTCATGATGCTGCCACCTCCATGCTCTGGCTCATTCAGCTGCCGCCAACTCCAGGCTGTGTCATTCTGCCAGATTATGGTCTTCTCATGATGCTGCCACCTCCAGGCTGTGTCACTGTGCCGCCATGTGGTCTCCTCATGCTGCTGGCACATTAAATAAAATGTTTTAGGTTCATCTATTTGAAATCTTCAATATAATTGTTAAAAAATATCTTCAATCTTTTTAATTGTGAATGAGCCACCTCCTTGCTGGCTCATTCAGCCACTATACGGACTCCTCATGCTGCCCCCAACTCCATGCTGTGTCATTCATTTCGGCACAATCAGTATGATCTCCTCATTCTGATGCCACCTCCAGGCTCTGTCATTGTGCCAATCTGCGACAGTGATTCTAATAACAACGCCTCTAATCTGTATGTCATACTGAATTACAGTATTATTTCACTAAAACAGCACATTCACTATGCGTGTTACAGCAAGGCAAAGTGTTTTACACCCCTATTGAGGCTCACTGTAGGCAAGAAATAGCTGTTTTTAATAACGATTCACTGCATATAAATTCGGACCAAACCAAATTTTTTTGGGAAAATTCAGCTAATTGGCCTAATTGAATTTTTCAAACATTTGCTCATCACCAATTAATATAGGTGATAGAGGCATGCAAATTAGATGTACATGGCCAGGATTAGATATTGAGTAACATATACACTTTTTTTTTTGTGGGATCTGACAGGTACGCTTTAAGAACAACACATATGGACTTCACTTTGTCCAAAAATCTAAATTTCCACTTAAAAAATTTCCACAAAAATTATACCCCACATGAAAAAGTGTTTAGAAAATTCCCATTTCTTTTCCCTAACATAGCATAACATATTATATGACATTTATTATTGTCTTTCTCTATACAAAGAGTTGAACATTTCTGCTTTACAAAGATTTGAACATTTCTGCTTATCAATTTAAATAAACACAGGCCATCCTAAAAATGATATGTTAAATAAAAGTTTTGTTTTCCTATATTATTCCTATAAATTATACAGAGACATATAACAAGGTGACGTTTCACAAGCGTAAGCAAAAATCCTAATTGAGAAAGAGAAGAACATACTGTATCTCTGCTGAACCCCTAATGATTTTAGCACACTTTTTTACAGTGTTCTAATATCAGGGCATCAGTGCGACATGTCTGCATTTACATTCCTGGTGTTTGTATGCCATCTGTTAGAGTTGATTCAGTGGGTGCAGTGATGTTCTCCGTTTTGCAACTAAAATTATTTGTGTAAAATGTATTGTGTATATTATATTACATGGACTAATATTTATATGCAGGTTGTCTTTTGAGCCTCAAAGTCAGGGTAGGACGTATTTGACGCTGCGGATGCGCTACTAACCTTCTCTAGAGTGTGCTGCGGATGCACTACTTGTGACCCTGCCTTAATACTTTATATCAGTGTTTTCCAGTGTGTCTCCAGCTGTTGCAAAACTACAACTTCCAGCATTCTGGGAGTTGTATTTTTGCAACAGCTGGACACATACTTTTTTGGAAAATACTGCTTTATTTGGTAGTTTGGTATTATCTGAAGCCATGTGCTTAGGATAGGGGATAAATTCCATATCCTGGAGTACTCCTTTAAACTTACACTGTAGAATCTTATAAGTGATAGCACTCGAGCCTGCCTCAGCTCTTACACAAAGCAGAACAGTGTCAGGACAGGACACAGTACATAATCTGCACACAGAAGAGGCAGGCAGTGTGATTCAAGAGTTGTATAACTCACTGCACCCCTTGTGTGTTAGGGCAGATATAAGAGCTTTGTAACGCCGAGCGCTCTGGGTCCCGCTGCTTCCCCGGAGCGCTCGTGGCGTTACTCTGCTTGCAGCGCTCCGGTCGGTGCTGCTGACCGAGAGCGCTGCTACCCTGTCACCGGAGGGGATGCGATCCGTGGGACGGGACGTGCCTGTTCACGGATCGCATCCCATGTCCCTTCTCACCCGCTCCGTCCTTCCTCTGTCCCTGCTCGGCGCGCGCGGCCCCGCTCTCTAGGGCGCGCGCGCGTCGGCTCTCTGAAATTTAAAGGGCCAGTGCACCACTAATTGGTGCCTGGCCCAATCTAGTCTAATCACTGTTTCCCCTATAAAACATCACTTCCCCTTCCTGTCCCTGCCGGATCTTGTTGCCTAGTGCCTAGTGAAAGCGTTCCAGTGTGTCCTTGCCTGTGTTTCCAGAATCTCTGCTGTTGCCCCTGACTACGAACCTTGCCGCCTGCCCTGACCTTTCTGCTACGTCTGACCTTGCCTTGCCTTGTCCTTTTGTACCGCGCCATCTCAGCCGCCAGAGAGGTTGAGTCGCTACTGGGAGAAACGACCTGGGGTTTACCTGCCGCAGCAAGTCCATCCCGCTTTGAGGCGGGCTCTGGTGAATACCAGTAACCCCTTAGGCTCCGTTCCCCTGGTACGGCCCACGCCATCACCTCTCTGGTTCAGAGGATCCACTTCCAGTGTCCTCACCTTCCGCCAACCCGGATCCTGACAGTAGATCCGGCCATGGATTCCGCTGAGGTGCCGCTACCTAGCCTTGGAGACCTGACCTCCGTTGTGGCCCAACAGTCTCAACAAGTAGTCCAACAAGGACATCAGCTGTCACAACTGACTGCAATGGTTCAGCATCTTCTGCCTCTACAGCCATCTTCTCCGCCAGTTCCTCAACTGCAAGCTGCCGCTTCCAGCACCAGAGTCCATCTTTCTCTTCCGGATAAGTTTGATGGGGACTCTAAGTTGTGCCGTGGCTTCCTGACCCAATGTTCTCTGCACTTGGAGCTATTGGCTGACCAGTTTCCCATGGAACGGTCTAAGGTGGCATTCGTGGTCAGCTTATTCTCTGGAAAGGCGTTGTCTTGGGCCACTCCGCTTTGGGACCGCAACGATCCTGCCACCGCTTCAGTCCAAACCTTCTTCTCAGAAATACGCTCTGTTTTTGAGGAACCAGCCCGGGTTTCTTCTGCCGAGACGGCCTTGTTGAATCTTGTTCAAGGAAACTCTTCAGTGGGCGATTACGCCATTCAGTTCCGGACTCTTGCCTCAGAATTAGTCTGGAATAATGAGGCTCTCTGCGCGACCTTCAAGACGGGTTTATCCAGCCACATCAAAGATGTTCTGGCCGCACGAGAGATACCCTCAACCCTGTCTGAACTAATCCATTTGGCCACCCGCATTGATATGCGTTTTTCAGAAAGGCGACAGGAGCTACGCCAAGAAAAGGATCTCGTTCACACCAGGCGGTTTCCCCGCCCAACACCTCTCTTCCAGCATCCGCTGCAACCTGTGACTGTGCCTTCCGCCGAGGAGGCTATGCAAGTGGATCGGTCTTGTCTGACCCAATTTGAGAGGACTCGCCACAGGAATGAGAACCTTTGCCTTTACTGTGCGAGCTCCGAACATTTCCTGAAGGACTGTCCTATTCGTCCTCCGCGTCTGGGAAGACGCACGCACCAAGTAAACGTGGGAGAGGCGTTACTGGGTGTGGATTCTACCTCTCCACGCTTAACTATTCCTGTACGGATTTCTTTGCCTGCTAAATCTGCCTTTTCTGCCGTGGCCTTTCTGGACTCAGGTTCAACAGGTAACTTCATTGAGGCCTCATTAGTCAACAGATTCAACATCCCTGTGACCCGTCTCGACAAGCCTCTCTTCATTTCTTCTGTCAGTGGACAGAATCTGGACTGTACCATGCGCTATCGCACTTTGCCCTTGCGCATGAACGTAGGTGTCCTCCATCATGAGGTGATTGAATTTTTTGTGCTTCCCAACTGTACTTCTCAAGTTTTACTAGGCTTGCCTTGGCTCCAGCTCCACTCTCCTACTCTCGACTGGTCTTCTGGGGACATTAGAAGTTGGGGTCCTACCTGTCACCTGCGATGCCTTAAGACCTTACCCATCAGTCAAGTAACCATCGCTTCTTCTCTGCCAGGCCTGCCTAAGGCCTACCAGGACTTTTCCGATGTTTTTTGTAAAAAGCAAGCAGAGGTCTTACCTCCACACAGACCCTTTGACTGCCCTATTGACTTGCTTCCTGGTACTTCTCCACCGCGTGGCAGGATTTTTCCGCTCTCTACCCCAGAGACCCAAGCCATGTCCGAGTATATTCAAGAAAATCTAAAAAAAGGATTTATCAGAAAATCTTCGTCTCCTGCTGCAGCAGGATTCTTCTTCGTTGCTAAGAAAGATGGAACCCTATGCCCATGCATCGATTACCGCGGTTTAAATAAAATTACCGTTAAGAATCGTTACCCACTTCCCCTTATCTCTGAATTGTTTGACCGTCTGCGGGGAGCGAAAATTTTTACCAAACTCGATCTAATAGGGGCATATAATCTTATCCGTATACGTGAAGGAGACGAGTGGAAAACTGCATTCAACACCCGTGACGGACATTTTGAGTATCTTGTCATGCCTTTCGGCCTTTGCAACGCCCCAGCAGTTTTCCAGGACTTTGTCAATGAGATTTTTCGTGACTTGCTATATACTTGTGTAGTGGTCTACCTGGATGACATTCTTATTTTTTCTTCTAACCCTGAGGAACATCGCCTCCATGTCCGTCAGGTGTTACAGCGCCTACGCAAAAATCACCTTTACGCTAAGATAGAAAAGTGTCTCTTTGAATGCAGTAGTCTACCTTTCTTGGGTTACATTGTGTCCAGCCAAGGCCTTCAAATGGATCCTGTCAAACTCTCTGCGATTCTGGATTGGCCACGCCCCTCTGGATTGCGAGCTATCCAACGCATCCTCGGGTTCGCTAATTACTATCGTCAATTTATTCCCCACTTCTCCACCATCGTTGCTCCTATTGTAGCGTTGACCAAAAAGGACGCGAACCCGAGGTCCTGGCCATCTATGGCGGAGGAGTCCTTTAATCTGCTCAAGGCTGCCTTCGCTTCTGCACCTGTCCTGTCCAGGCTTGACCCCTCAAAGTCTTTTATCCTTGAAGTAAATGCTTCTTCTGTTGGTGCCGGTGCCGTTTTAACTCAAAAGACCACTACTGGGAAAAATCGCACATGTGGCTTTTTCTCCAAGACCTTCTCTCCTGCAGAAAAAAATTATTCGATTGGAGATCGTGAGCTTTTAGCTATTAAATTGGCACTCGAGGAGTGGAGACATCTTTTAGAAGGCTCCCTGCATCCCATCATCGTTTACACGGACCGTAAAAATTTATCGTATCTCCAGACTGCCCAGCGATTAAATCCTCGCCAAGCTAGATGGACATTGTTTTTTGCCCGCTTCAATTTTGAAATTCATTTTCGTCCAGCTGACAAGAACGTTAGAGCTGACGCACTATCACGTTCCACCGATGTTTCCGAATCTGAAGCCCCTCCACAGCACATCATACCTCCTGAGTGTCTCATCTCCTCCGCTCCTACCACTCTTGTGCAAGTTCCTAGAGGGAAGACCTTTGTACCTTCACGCCTTCGCCACAAAATTCTTAAATGGGGTCATTCTTCTCTTTTGGCCGGACATGCTGGTGTCAAGAAGTCGGAGCAGTTGATTTCCAGACACTATTGGTGGCCCACCTTGCAGAAGGATGTGACTGATTTTGTTCGGGCTTGTACCACCTGTGCCCGTGACAAGACTCCACGCCAGAAGCCGGCAGGTCTCCTCCTTCCTTTACCTGTACCTGAACAGCCATGGTCCCATATTGGTATGGACTTCATCACCGATCTGCCCCCTTCTCGCAATAATACAGTCATCTGGGTGGTAGTTGATCGTTTTTCTAAAATGGCTCATTTTGTTCCTCTGCCAGGTCTTCCTTCTGCACCTCAATTGGCGAAACTATTTTTTCTTCATATTTTTCGATTCCACGTGCTTCCCACGCACATAGTTTCAGACAGAGGCGTCCAGTTTGTTTCTAAATTTTGGAGGGCACTCTGCAGTCAATTAAAAATCAAACTAAATTTTTCTTCTGCTTACCACCCTCAATCCAACGGTCAAGTGGAAAGAGTAAATCAAATACTTGGTGACTACCTGCGACATTTTGTCTCCTCTCACCAAGACGATTGGGTGGACCTCTTGCCCTGGGCTGAATTTTTGTACAATTTTAAAAACTCTGAGTCTTCTTCCAAATCCCCATTTTTTGTGGTGTACGGCCGTCACCCGCTTCCCCCCCGTCCCTATACCCACTTCCTCTGGGGTTCCTGCCGTTGATGAATTGACGCAAGATTTTTCTTCCATTTGGCGTGAGACTCAAAAATCGCTTCTACTGGCCTCATCTTGAATGAAGGTGCATGCTGATAAAAAGAGAAGGGTTCCTCCGGTATTTTCCCCTGGTGACAAGGTATGGCTTTCTGCTAAGTATATTCGATTCTGTGTACCCAGTTACAAGTTGGGCCCCCGATTTTTAGGGCCTTTCAAAGTCAAAAAACAAATCAACCCTGTCTCTTACCAACTTCATCTGCCCCCCTCTCTCCGTATTCCTAACTCCTTCCATGTCTCTCTACTCAAACCTGTTGTTCTTAACCGCTATTCTCCCAAAGTCATTCTTCCTGCTCCTGTCTCTGGATCCTCTGATATCTTCTCTGTGAAAGAGATCCTCGCCTCCAGGGTTGTCCGAGGTAAAAGATTTTTTCTTGTTGATTGGGAGAATTGTGGCCCCGAAGAGAGGTCCTGGGAACCCGAGATCAATATCCTTGATAAGGAACTCATTCGTAGATTTCTGGGTTCCAAAAAGAAGGGGAGACCCAAGGGGGGGGTACTGTAACTGTAACTGTCGCGGCGTTACTCTGCTTGCAGCGCTCCGGTCGGTGCTGCTGACCGAGAGCGCTGCTACCCTGTCACCGGAGGGGATGCGATCCGTGGGACGGGACGTGCCCGTTCACGGATCGCATCCCATGTCCCTTCTCACCCGCTCTGTCCTTCCTCTGTCCCTGCCCGGCGCGCGTGGCCCCGCTCTCTAGGGCACGCGCGCGCCGGCTCTCTGAAATTTAAAGGGCCAGTGCACCACTAATTGGTGCCTGGCCCAATCTAGTCTAATCACTGTTTCCCCTATAAAACATCACTTCCCTTTCCTGTCCCTGCCGGATCTTGTTGCATAGTGCCTAGTGAAAGCGTTCCAGTGTGTCCTTGCCTGTGTTTCCAGAATCTCTGCTGTTGCCCCTGACTACGAACCTTGCCGCCTGCCCTGACCTTTCTGCTACGTCTGACCTTGCCTTGCCTTGTCCTTTTGTACCGCGCCATCGCAGCCGCCAGAGAGGTTGAGTCGCTACTGGGAGGAACGACCTGGGGGTTACCTACCGCAGCAAGTCCATCCCGCTTTGCGGCGGGCTCTGGTGAATACCAGTAACCCCTTAGACTCCGTTCCCCTGGTACGGCCCACGCCATCACCTCTCTGGTTTAGAGGATCCACTTCCAGTGTCCTCACCTTCCGCCAACCCGGATCCTGACAAGCTTCAGCAGAAGTCTACACACATCAAGTAGAGAAAAACCGTGGAGTGTTTTTGAGGTCTTTTGGCAGCATAAGGGGGCCCAACACAAAATGAGGGAGATGCTTTAGAGGAAACCTGTCAACATTTTCATGCTGTCTGAACCATGAGTCATTGAGGCGATCCCCAGACAGCATGACAATGTTGACAGGTTCCTTGTAATGTTATAGCTACTCATTGTATGGATTTCTATATCAGTGTGTATATACAGTATATGTGAACGTTCAATAGTATGTCATAATTTGAATGCAGATGTAAATAGATCTGTACTATCTCTAAAAAATTACTGATAGGCATTCTATGAAATTATTCCTACTGTGTTTGTGCCAAAGATATGGTGTCATTTACCTGGTCATATGATTTTGAATTAGTTCCAACTTGTACAGATCCATAATAAACAAAGTACTCTACTGGATTCCACTGCTTACATCCTTATGAAATAGCTTATGTATGGAATCTGACAGAAAATAGTGTCATACTCCATTATTTGCTGTAGAAAAGTTTTGCTCTGTTATTCAGTGCCACATGGAGGCACCATACAGCAACACATGGAGGGGTAGATTTACTATTGCTAGACAGTCTATAAAGACACCAATTTTATCAAACATCATGAGCCATTGTGATAAATCTAGCACATTTATAGACAGAATAGTCTAATTTTATGCTGAGTAGTTGACAACATTTGTAAATCTGCCTCTTGTATTATGAGAACCATTGGGAACACGACCGATCACAGCATTTACCCATATTTCCCATATTTATTAGAGAAGATTCTTACTATTTGGATACTTTAATTGTGTTATACAGGATTAGAAGAAAAAGAAAAAAACACAGATTACCTCGGATATTGCAGATCAGCTTCATTAAAGTGAATGGATTTAGGCTGAAATACCACATCCAAGCAGTGGACAGATGTGGCGCTCTTTTTAGAAGAAAATGGTCGGGTTTTTCTAATCTCATTCACCCCCTAGAAATACGTATTAACACAATTCTTACACTGCTGTATCCATTTCCTCACAAACAGCTGTCATGGGATGTAAATAGTTAAATGTTATGAATTATGGAGAATTTCATAGCTGCACTGGCATCATTCTTTGTAAGGAAATAAATTGGATGGAATTATAAAGAAAGTCTCACTCTGCAGTTCTGGGCATAGACAGTACCCTGCTTCAGAAACATTCACATGAGAAAAATGCCTGAAAGTATTTCATCTGTCTGAGAGATTTCCCAGCTTAATTGACTTTGCTTAGTGTTCCCATCACAGGATCTAACTTGTACCGTGGAATTACAGATACTAAAATCTGGAAACTTCTGAAGATAAGAATGAGCCAGAAATGAATTGTGGAATATAGATGACAAGCTTGCCATGTAAGTAATGAGGCTGGCATGTAAGAAGGTTTTGCCTGGAAGAGGCCAGTAAACAAAAATACAAGAATACAGTGTAAGGAAATCATTGATATATTAAGGTGAACTACAGTAACAAAATTACCATCCCCGAGACTTTATAGAAAATGAAGCTTTCACAGATGCTATTTACAATATATAATGAAGAATTAACCCCTTGACGACACAGGGCATACATGTATTGTTGTCTAGAACTTACTGCAACAGGGCGTACATGTACGCCCTGGATTATTAAATGTCTGTAAAACAAGTGCAAGAGCATCACTTGCTTCATAGGCACCAAAGGGTGGCTACTAACTTCTGCTGTCATGCTGTAATCAACAGCGATCATGGCGTATAAAGCTTAAGTGACTATTGCCAGTAGCTCAGTAGAGCTTATTGGACCCCTGGGGCGTGATTGCGGAGGTCCAATAAGATAAAATGGCGGCAGAAGGTCCCCTTATCTGCCTCCAGCCGCTGGATCGGCTCTACAATGATGCAGCCTAACAGAATCAGGCTGTATCAGTGGAATACCAATCTAACTGTTCAATGCTATACAAAAGTATGGCATTAAACAGTGAATGCAATATAATGAATGTATGTAAACGTCCCCTATGGGGACTTAAAAAATGTTTTAAAAAAATCAATATCTTACTGTGTACGATATTTCTGTGTATGATATTTATAAGAATTAGCAATACCAAGAAACTGTGCCCTTTTTTTCCTAGTAAACTGTTGTCTTTGTATTGTTAGCTTTGCACAGTAAAATATCTTTTATCTGGTATCTTATAATCAAGTATATTGGTAATTCAGCACATAGCTGCTTGAAAGCAATAGGAAGTGCTGGCAGTAAAAATCATTAAAGGGGTACTCCACTGCCCCAGTGTAACATTTTGTTCCGATCGTTGGGAGCTGGCTGCGGGGGGTTGTGATGTCATGGCCATGCCGCCTCATGGCGTTACACCACACCCCCTCAATGTAAGTCTATGTGTTGGGGTGTGGCAGTCACCATGCCTCCTCCGATAGGCTTACACTGAGGAGGCATGGCGTGACGTCACGACCCCCACAGCCCACACCCAGAATTCGTAACAAAATGTTCCGAACACTGGAGAAGTGGAGTACCCCTTTAAGATGATTTGATAGGACCAAGTTGACACATTTTGTGATTCAGCCTTAGTAGAGCACTGTTAAGTCCTGGGGAATATTGCAGACTCTGTTCTTGTGTACAAACAGCTTTTCTTTTATTTTGTATCTTGAAAAGAAGCAAAACATTTGTCAGTCACATAATAAACAAGCAACAGTTTCTTATACAACAATCTTTATTCTTAACACTCCTATTTTGTTGCTCTTCAGCATTGAGAGCTGCAATTTCGTTCCACACCGTTCATTGGCACTCCCCATGTACTGGGTTAGATTTTTAGTCTTGGGGGCACAGTTCTTTTTCAGCAGCCACAAATTATTAAGCAAAGCACCTAGTCTATTAAACACTCAAGGTAAGTTGTGGGCCCTTCTACACCTCATGGTGCCTGTACCGAGAAATCAATATTGAATCAACTCTCTTTGCTCTATCTAGATCCTAGAATTTCACCTCTCAGAGTCCTTGTAGAATTCCTGGCTTCCAGACTCTACTGGTTTTAGCTTAGACTATTGTCTCTCCACATCTACTCAGGAATATCCCCCAGTGTGCTTAAGGGCTCTTCTCAATACTGCACCACATTTCTGAGGTGTCATTCTAGTAAGGCCCCAAAAGGTCACTAAAGCAAAGCATGTAAATTAATAACATTAAGTTAAAATGAGAAGGAGTAACGCTTTGCTGTTAATACCAAGACAGGAGGAGCAGCACTGCCAAAATTGGCAGCACACAGCACCCAAGGGCACAAATGCCAAACATACAGTGCCTTGAATAAGTATTCACTCCCTTGGACTTTTTTCCCATTTTGCTACTATTACAAACTGGAATTCAAATAGATTTAAATAGACTTTTACCAGTTGATCAGCACAACATGCTTAGTACTTTGAAAGCACTAAATACTTTTGTCTGCTAAAAGATGAACTTCTGTTCCAGTCTCCAGTCTTTTGCGGACTGCATCAGATTTTCTTTAAGGATTGCCCTGTATTTGGCTCCATCCATCTTTCCATTATTCTTGGCTAGTTTTCCTATACCTGCTGAAGAGAAACATTCTCACAGCATGATGGACTAATAATTTTGTGACTTTAGAAGACAAGTACAAGATCTTTGTTAGGCCATGTGTGGAATATCCGCATAAAGATTTTTCGAAGTGTGAACATAGCCTTAGAGGTTTCACAGTAAAGGGGGTGACTACATATCCAGTCAACATTTTTTAGATTTTTATTTGTAATTTGTTTTGAAATCCATGTAACATTTCCTCCACTTCCAAATAATGGACTATTTTGTGTTAGTCTATTACTTAAAATACCAATGAAATAACTTTAAATGTTCTGTAGGTTATTGGAGCTCATCCGGATCGCAAGGTTAGTTAGTTCTCCTAAATGTCCCTCTCTCACCTATCCTTTTCTTCTTTTTAAATCATTCTCTACCTTCCCTTTCCGCTATCAATGTAGCAACCCAAGACCCCTATGTTCTGATTCCTCCAGTTATTGTTAAAACATCCTGATGGTACTGAGAAGATTGTTCTCATGCTTAGCCCTTTCTGACTCCTATATATAAGGTTATCTTGGCATGTTTGCTACTGCAAAGTTTTACAGGGTGGGCCATTTATATGGATTCACCTTAAAGGGGTTCTCCCTTTTTTATACAGTTTTTTGTTATTATGTTTGTGTGTTATGTGTGTATAAGTATGTGTTTTTTTATGTGGGTTGTGATTATGTATATATTTTTTCTTACTTTTGTGAAGATCCGGAAGCTGGTCCCTTTTCTTCCAGTGGCTTGCTGTGTACCTCGGCCTCCGCCATGTTGTGTTCGGTATGTGGGATGTCGGGGGTGTGTTCTTGCTTCTGTCCTTCCTATCTTCTGACGTCCGAGGCAAATCTTTTCTTCCTGTTCCTTCCGTGGCTCAGCGACGAATCTGCGGCCTCTTCCGGCGCATGCGCAGGTAGTTTTTTTTTTGTATACAATAAAGTTTTTTTGGTCTAACTGACAAACTGTCTGCACTTGCGCAAAGCTACGCTATTAGCGTAGACCTAACGTACGCTAGGCTGTTAGCGTAGCACTTGCGTACTGGCGCATGCGCATACAGTTTGTCAATTAGACAAAACAACTTAATTGGTAAACAAAAAAAACAAACTACCTGTGCATGCGCCGAAAGAGGCCGCAGATTCGTCGCTGAGCCACGGAAGAAACAGGAAGAAAAGATTCGCCTCGGACGTCAGAAGATAGGAAGGACAGAAGCAAGAACACACCCCCGACATCCCACATACCGAACACAACATGGCGGAGGCCGAGGTACACAGCAAGCCACTGGAAGAAAAAGGGACCAGCTTCCGGATCTTCACAAAAGGTAAGAAAAAACATATATACATAATCACAACCCACATAAAAAAAACACATACTTTTACACACATAACACACAAACATAATAACAAAAAACAGTATAAACAATGGAGAACCCCTTTAATAAAATGGGATTGGTTGGTGATATTAACTTCCTGTTTGTGGCACATTAGTAGATGTGAGGGGAGGGGAACTTTTCAAGATGGGTGGTGACCATGGTGGCCATTTTCAAGTCAGCCATTTTGAATCCAACTTTAGTTTTTTCTATAGGAAGAGGGTCATGTGGTGGTGCACCATCTTGCTGGAAAAACTCAGACAGTGTTGGCCAGTGATCCACTAGGACGTATTGCGATACAACACCGCTCACATAAATCTTGGCAGATGTGACATTGTCACCCATTCTTTAGGAAAGAGTCACTGTTAAATAATAAAAAAATGTAACCAGTATTTTAAGATATTTTAACCAAAGGTTGAACTATAATTTTTAGTGGCTTTTACAAAAATGTGGATTCTTTATAAATGTGTTTACCTGACACGCAGCTACCCCGGACACCGTTCCGGCACTCGCTGCCATTGCAGCGTTCTATGTACATTATCTCCTGAACGGCTCTAATACCCGGCGCTCTCTTATCTCGTATGATCCAGCGGACAGATTGATCTAAGACTATGAGAAATGTCTCCACTGATCCCTGGACACAGTTGTTTAAACGGAGAGCCGGGTATATATTGATGCTGTCAGTCTTTGATGTTTGACTTCTAACTAGGTGTTACTGCTGATAACTAGCCCTCTATAAAAAAGAGGGTACATACAGTGACATCAATTAGTGTGATATATGACTCCAGTGCACTTGTCTATTGTATACCTAAATTCCCTGAAGAAGTGTAAGGGGTAATTCTTTATACCATACCCCTACATAGAAACGCGTTGGGATAAAGGGAATTTTATTTACGCTGTGATAACAATTGGTATCGAGGAGCATACAATCACAGATTGGTGATATATTAATAACAACTACTGTCATACATCTATGTAACTTGCGTCATAACCCCTATTTAAGCCGCAGCTTATGTGCTTTATGCACGATTGTTTTTGAACAATTTTCTGGTTTTCTATAATTGGATTAATATTTTAAGTGATATAATTAAAAGTTATATTTTATAAGGCACCTCAGTCCTTGGTAGGGACAACCTATTATTTTCTTCATTAATTGCCGAGAGGTAACATGTACTAAGTGGGCAGGTGTATGGCCGAGACTTTTCATACATATAGTTTTCTATTCTTTATTCTGAAGCAGATACCACAGACCACCCAGGCATCAAAGAACATGAAGCACATACAGCTGAAGGCTAGGTTATTACAGCATTTCCCTGAATTTCTAAACGCTAAGGTAAATTATTTTTTTTACACAGTTTGGGCCTTGAAGCATTTATATCAAACGTGGACAAACATTGCAATTACTTCTTACAAAACAGGATGCTCTGAATAAATTGTCATTAATAATGCAAAAGGAAGGCACTGAGCTTCTGTCCCACTTGCAGCATGAAGACTAATGCCTCTTAAAGCTATTACTTCATAGTCCTATACAGAGTGGTGTGTGATAATTTTTTTTATATAATAATATACTGCATTACACTACATTACTGGAATATTAAAATAATACTGAATTACACATCTAAATTTTTTCAAGATATATTATCATACAACAGACTACTTTATAAGGAGTTGAAAACTTATCACAAATACAAACACTTCTATAATTTAAAGGGGTTATTTGGCCAAAATCACCCTTACATAAATCAATGTACCTGTGTAAGATGAGCAAGTATGAAATATATTTGTATTTTTGATTCTGCCTTTGTAGTCTGTAAAAGCCGCCTAATGGAGACGACACATAGCCACAGGGGGCCTGGCCAGCTCCAGTGTATGAATTCAGGCTGAACCCCAGAGTGGTGTGATGTCTGTCTGCTGTCCCAATGCAAGTTCCCGCCCCCGTCCTGTGATGAATCGGTCATGTTCATGCCCCCCTCCCTAATATATATTTTTTTTATATATATTCAATCTGCAAATTGCCACAGCCATCAGAAGTCACAGACATGATTCAGTGCACAGGTCTTTTGCTCATTTATTGTGCTTATTGTGCTCTGAATCATGTCTGGCAGCCGAGGCCACTATGTGGATTCAATATTTATAGAAAATATAAAGCTGTCTATATAATTCAGTGGAGGGGGCATAAACATGGTCGGCTCAATACAGGACGGGGAGGGGAACTTGCATTGTGGCAGGGGAGGACCCCACAGGAAAGGGGAATGAAGATTCAAACTATTCATCACTCTGAGGGTCAGAATTCACACACTGCAGCTGGCCATTCAACCTGTGGTGACGTTTTCTTACTACACAGGCAAGACTGTTGCACACTACACAGGCAGAATCGAAAATTCAAGTATATGGCATATTTGCTCATCGTACACAGGTACATTGATTAATATAAAGATTATTTTGGTCAGATGACCCCTTTAAAGGAAATTTGTCAGCCCTATATTATACTCTGGGTTGCAGATGTTACACACGGCGCTCCGGCCATTTGTGATGGCCGTGAGCGCATTGCCCCGCTCTCCCCTGCTGCTGGTGGGGCTGGGATTCACATTGCGGGACGTGCCTGCATGCAAATCCCAGCCCATCACTTACCATGCTCCTCCTCCACTCCCTCTCAGCTCTGGCTGGCGTGTCCCCGTCTCCTAGGGGACGTGCGCTCTGGAGCTTTGAAATTTAAAGGGCCAGTACGCCATAATTATGTGCAACACACTTCTATAAGTCCCTGTACCTCCCACACTTCCCTGCCAGATATTCAGTGCCCCTAGCCTGAGATTGTTGCCTTGCCCATGTATTTTGACCCCTCCACTTCGTTATTTGACTGCGCACCTTTGCCGCCTGCCTTGACCTTCTGCTAAGTCTGACTATGCCTCTGCCTCATCCTTCTGTACCTCGTCTTGCCCAGTTTCCTGTGTGATTGAGTCGTATGGGGGGTAGCAACCTGGTTGTCGCCTGCCGCAGTAAGCCCATCCTGCCTTGCGGCGGGCTCTGGTGAAGATCAGCGGTACCTCGTAATCCGCTCCCCGATACGGCCCGTGTCATCAGCCACACAGGTCGGAGGATCCACATCCAGCAGCTTTACTACTACTACTGTGAGTGTTACAGTAAGATCCGGCCATGGATCCCACTGGGGTTCCTCTGCCCGATAATCCGGATCTCACTTCTATAGTTGCACTACAGTCACAGCAGTGTGCCCAGCAGGCACAACAGTTAAGCCAGTTGTCCGCCATGAAGCAGCAGATGCTTTTTGCTCAACAACAATTGCAGCAGCCACAGCCTCCTCCTGCTCCAGTGTTGCCTCTCGCTCTTGCAGTCGTCTCAGGATCTAAGCTCTGTTTATCTCTTCCTGAGAAGTATGAGGGCGATCCCAAGTTTTGCCATGGTTTCATGACACAGTGCTCCATGCACATAGAACTTATGGCGAAACAGTTCCCTACGGAATAAGCAAAGGTGGCTTTTGTCCTCAGTCTCTTAACTAGAAGGGCCCTGGCCTGGGCAACCCCGCTATGGAATTGCAGTGATCCACTCACAACTAATCTCCAGGCTTTTCTGTCAGAATTCCGAGGAATCTTTGAAGAACCTGCATAGCTTCTTCCGCTGAGACAGCTTGGTTGAATCTTTCTCAGGGCAACTCCTCTGGGGGCGAGTATGCCATCCAATTCCGTTCCCTGGCATCCGAGCTATCTTGGAACAATGAAGCTGTTTGCGCCACTTTCAAGAGAGGACTTTCTAGCCATATCAAAAATTTCCTTGCTGCCCAAGAATTGCCTTCTACCCTGAACAAACTCATACAGTTGGCATCTCGGATTGATATCCGTTTCTCTGAACGACGTGAGGAGCTATGTCAAGAAAGGGAGTCTACATGACCTCTGCGCTTTCCTCACCTGGTACCTGTCTTCCAGCAACCACCACAACCTTGTAGTGGAGGCTATGCAGGTGGATTGGTCTCGATTGACCCTGCAGGAAAGAACCTGCCGATGAGCTGAGAATCTTTGCCTCTACTGCACATATAATTGCATATAATTTCCCCAGAGATTGTCCTCTGCGTCCACAGTCACAGGGAAACGCTCACACCTAGGGTTTGTGAGAGAAGCTTCCCTAGGTGTGAATACCTCCTCTCCACACTTGAATTTGACGGTCCAGATGTCTCTACCCTCCTGGAAGAATGGCGTAATCTCTTGGAAATAGTCTGTTCTTCCGTTCTTGGACTCGATTTATCGATGTCTCCTTAGTACATAGGTATCGTCTGAAGCCTTTCTACATCTCTTCAGTCAATGGAGAAAATCTGTACTGTACTGTGTTATTCTGCATGGAACCCTTATCTATGCAGGTTTGAGTTCTGCATAAGGAAAAATTGTCCTTCTATGTACTTCCACATTGTACCTCTACTCTTCTACTTGGCCTTCCTTGGTAACAACTACATGTCCCACATCTTGATTGGAAGACTGGAGAAGTACTTTGTTAGGGAACCTACTGCTATAACAACTGTTTTCTTACCCTTCTGTGTCCAAGTTGGTGTCTCCTTCTACTCCTCTGCCTGGCCTGCCATAATTTCTTCAGGACTTTGCTGACATCTTCAGTGAGAAACAAGCTGAAGTTTTACCACCACATCATCCATACGATTGTCCTATCGACTTATTGCCCGAAACCACACCTCATCAGGCCAGAATTTCCCCTTTGTCTGTTCCTGAAACCCAGGCCATGTCTAAATACATCCAAGAAACTCTTCAGAAAGGGTATATCAGAAAGTCATCCTTCCCTGCTGGAGCCGGTTTCTTCTCCGTGGAAAAAAAGACGGATCTTTGCGACCTTGCATCGACTACCATGGCTTGAATAAAATTACTGTCAAGAACCGCTACCCACTTCCTTTGATCTTGGAATTATTTGTTCATCTGCGTGGACATTTCGAGTATCTTGTCGTGCCTTTCGGACTCTGTAATGCTCCAGCAGTCTTCCAGGAGTTTGTCAATTACATATTTCTTGACTTCCTATACTTCGTGGTCTATTTGGACGACATTCTAATCTACTTGCCCAATGTACAGACTCATCACTCACACCTCCGCCAAGTCATACAACGTCTCCGAGACAATCATCTCTATGCAAAACTTGAGAAGTGTACTTTTGAAAAAAAAAGTCTACCTTTTCTGGGCTACATCGTTACTAGTCAGGGTCTACAATTGGACCCTAACAAGTTGTCTGCTGTTCTAGACTGGCCACTACCTTCTGGCTTAAAAGCTATACAGCGCTTCATTGATTTTGCCAATTACCATGAGCAATTTATTCCTCATTACTCCACCTTGGTAACGCCTATTATCTATTTCACCAAGAAGGCCTCTAATCCTAAAGTTGGGACTCCAGAGACTGAAGAAGCTTTCAAACAGCTAAAGTTCGCCTTTGCTTCAACCCCGGTGTTATCTAGACCCGATCCTAGCAAGCCATTTCTTTTGGAGGTGGATGCTTCTTCAGTCGGATCCAGTGCTGTTTTGACGCAGAAGTCTTCTAAAGGAAGAATTGTAACTTGCAGATTTTTCTCTAAGACCTTCTCTCCTGTGGAAAATAATTATACCATTGGAGATCGCAAGCTTTTGGCTATAAAGCTGGCTTTGGAAGAATGGGGTCATCTCTTGGAGGGCTCTATACATCCAGTTTCTATATATTATGACCATAACAACTTGCTTTATCTACAGACTGCCCATTGTCTCAACCCTCAACAGGCCCGTTGGTCTCTATTCTTCTCCATATTTGACTTCTTCATCCACTTCCATCTAGCAGTGAAGAATTTACAACACTCTTTCTAGATCTTCTGAAGTTCATGACCAAGAATCTCTACCTCAACATATTATTCCCCCTGAACGTCTCATCTCTGCAGCACCTGCAAGTCTTCTGGAAAGACTTATGTGTCTCCCCGTCTAAGACTGGAAATGGGGTAATTCCTCTCCTCTGGCCAGTCATTCCGGAACTCGTAAGTCCTTGCAGCTCATCTCCAGACAGTATTGGTGGCCTACTTTAAAACAGGATGTCGTAGATTTTGTCCGTTCCTATTTGTCGTGCGGTAAAACTTATTTATTGTGAAAAATGTTAAATTGTGAAAATTATTAAACATATCAAAATTATGACCTGGTGAATTGTACACAAAGCTAATCAATACAATTCACATCTGAGTCCGACTATGTCCTCAGATATCAACAAGTTATTTTTATGACAGGATGACATTAACGCTTAAAGGGGCACTCCCGTGGAAAACTTTTTTTTAAATCAACTGGTGCCCGAAAGTTAAACAGATTTGTAAATCACTTCTATTAAAAAAATCTTAATCCTTCCAGTACTTTTTAGGGGCTGTATACTAAAGAGAAATCCAAAAAAGAAATGCATTTCCTCTGATGTCATGACCACAGTGCTCTCTGATGACCTCTGCTGTCCATTTTGGGAACTGTCCAGAGCAGGATAAAATCCCCATAGCAAACATATGCTGCTCTGGACAGTTCCTAAAATGGACAGAGAGGTCAGCAGAGAGCACTGTGATCATGACATCAGAGGAAATGCATTTCTTTTTTGGATTTCTCTTTAGCATACAGCCCATAAAAAGTACTGGCTGGATTAAGATTTTTTAATAGAAGTAATTTACAAATCTGTTTAACTTTCTGGCACCAGTTGATTTAAAAAAAAAAAAAAAAAGTTTTCCACGGGAGTACCCCTTTAAGGATTTAGTTTTGCAATATGCAATAATACACAGGTATTATAAAGTATGCAGATTTATTGGTTATAAAAATAAATAAATAACAAACACAATGATATATGCAAATGAATATCATTTAGATATATTAGTAAACATTACAAGCTTGTTAATTGACTACATATAGTAGAACAATACATGTGAGTAGTAAGTAACTTGTTAAAATAAAACAAAAGCTACAAGGTTAGGAATATCATATAAGAAAAAGGTTACATATCACTCTATCCAGAGGAAGCTCATGATATCAAGATGGGCAATATCTAATTATAGACATATTAATATGGAATGCTAAATACACCCCGCCCCTTTCTAACCAATTAAACATCACATGATTCCAAGAATGGGCAAATCATCTAAGGATATAAACATGGAAGAACTATGATATACTTCCACCCCATTCTGGACTATTTTCTATACATGATCTTGGTAAGACATTAAGACAAAAAGCAGAGTTTTATGATCTCGCTAGACTATACTTTAGAAGGAAGAACTTGAAGCACGTTTCCTGTGTGGGAAATTCACTTATAACACTTAGTTTGGCAAGTAGGAATTCTATCAATATGTATAAGCAATTATTTAATGCTTTGATAGATTACGACTCTTGATTCTTCTGCAGGTAGAATGAAGTCTCACAATATCCTAAAATTATAATCTCAATATGGAGATAATTAATTATTTTATTTAGCTAATTTATTTGCCAATCTAAATGGTATAATTCCATCCACATTATCCAAATTGGTCTTAAAGGAAAACTGTCACATGTTTTCTCCCGCACTATCCACAGGTACTAATGGATAGTGCGGGAGACGCTGATGAGCCCTATCTTGCCCGGATCTGCCTGGCCGTCCGCCTGCAATCGTAGTTTTATTATATGTGGAAATCTTGCTGTAACTGGCACGGGTGGGACTTCTGCAGCTTAACTGGCACTGACGTCAGCGCCACTTATGAATATTCATCCCCCCTCCCTCCAGCTCTCCCTCTCTTCGCTGCTCCTAATTGGAGGGGGGATGAATATTCATAAGCGGCGCTGACGTCAGTGCCAGTTAAGCTGCTGAAGCCCCGCTCATGCCAGTTACAGCAAGATTTCCACATATAATAAAACTACTATTGCAGGCGAATGGCCAGGCGGATCCGGAGAAGGTAGGGCTAATTGGAATCAGCGTCTCCCGCACTATCCATCAGTACCTGAGGATAGTGCAGGAGCAAACATGTGACAGTTTTCCTTTAATTAAATCGAATACCATTTTTGTGCCTCTTACCAAGCCTATGTAGGAATCTTATTTCTGTTTCTAGGAAAATTGAACGGTCCATCTCATCGTCATGGATAGCCATTGGTCTGGTACCATATGATCAGTCCATTGCTGGGATCTCACATGGCTTTTCCACCTTGTTGGACCTCTTCCCTGTGTCTTTGTGTGTTCTCTACAGCCTACAATCTACAGTACAGTTCACAGTACAGTCCCTCACATCTGGTTTACCAGACTTTTTAATTAGTTAGACACACCCTCCTAAATTGGAATTCCCCAATGAATGTAGTATAGGCGTGTACATATGGTAATGACTATGAGATTCCTATAATACCCAGAATGCATTGAGAATATCACTCATCATGCCTTTCCTGTCAGTGTAATATCAACTACTCATACGCTGAGGGGGGGCTATTGCATAAGCAATTAGCATCATTACCATCAAGGATTAACTGTCAATAACTGGTCTTAAACCCACATTCCATACTTGACGTATGGAGCCTTAATTTAATAGGTGTGACACATGTAATTAATTAAAACCTGGATTCTCATAGACATCTTGGGGCCTACCTAGACATCCAAATTTATTTGAGAGATAAGAATATCGAGTTTACTCCTGGTGACACTCTGGTTGTCTTCCAGGTATATTCGCTTCAAGGTACCCAATTATAAACTAGGTCCTCGCTGTCACGATTCGGCTTACAGATAGTGGATCCTCTGTGTCAGCGAGGGATTGGCGTGGACCGTGCTGGTGGACCGGTTCTAAGAGGCTACTGGTGTTCACCAGAGCCCGCCGCAAAGCGGGATGGTCTTGCTGCGGCAGTAGCAACCAGGTCGTATCCACTAGCAACGGCTCAACCTCGCTGACTGCTGAGAAGGCGTGGGACAGAAGGACTAGGCAGAGGCAAGGTCAGACGTAGCAGAAGGTCGGGGCAGGCGGCAAGGTTCGTAGTCAAGGTGGATAGCAGGAGTTCAGGTAACACAGGCTTTGGACAACACTAAACGCTTTCACTGGCACAAGGCAACAAGATCCGGCAAGGGAGTGCAGGGGAAGTGATGTGATATAGCCAGGGAGCAGGTGGAAGCCAATTAAGCTAATTGGGCCAGGCACCAATCATTGGTGCACTGGCCCTTTAAGTCTCAGAGAGCCGGCGCGCGCACGCCCTAGAGAGCGGAGCCGCGCGCGCCAGCACATGACAGCAGGGGACCGGGACGGGTAAGTGACTTGGGATGCGATTCGCGAGCGGGCGCGTCCCGCTGTGCGAATCGCATCCCCGACGGCCATGTCAGTGCAGCGCTCCCGGTCAGCGGGACTGACCGGGGCGCTGCAGGGAGAGAGACGCCGTGAGCGCTCCGGGGAGGAGCGGGGACCCGGAGCGCTCGGCGTAACACTCGCTATCTGGGTCCTTATAAAATCAAGAAGCACCTAAATCCCATGGTCTATTCTCTCCATCTGCCATCTTTTCTCCAGATTCCGAATTCCTTCCATGTGTCCCTCTTGAAACCTGTTGTTCTTAACCGCTTTTCTAAAAAACACATTTCTCCTACTCCCATCTCAGGTACTTCATCATGTATACGTTGTTAAAGACATTTTGGATTCTAAGTTTTTTTTTTTGTTTTTTTTATACAATTGTTTATTTTTCAAGTTTTTCAAAATTGTTAACATAAAGAAGAAAAGAAAGTGTGCAAAATGTTATGTCAATACAATCAACATTAAAAAGTGGATTCTCAGAGGAAAAAATTTTTCCTCGTTGATTGGGAAGTATTTGGGCTGGAGGAGAGGTCTTGGGAGCCACAGAACAACATCTTAGACCGAGACCTCATTCAGAAATTCTTGTCCCCCAAAAATAGGGGGAGACCAAAGGGGGGGGGGTATACTGTTACACAAGGTGCTCCGGCCACTTGCGCTGGCCGTGAGTGCAATGCCCTGCTCTCCCCTGCTGCTGGCGGGGCTGGGATTTGCATCGAGGGACGTGCACGCATGCGAATCCCAGCCCATCACTTACCACGCTCCTCCTCCAATGCCTCTCAGCTCCGGCGCGTGTCCCCGTCTCCTAGCATGTGCTCCAGAGCTCAGTAATTTAAAGGGCCCATAATTATGTGCAACATCTGACACACTTCTATAAGTCCCTGTACCTCCCACACTTCCTTGCCGGACCTTCAGTGCCCCTAGCCTAAGATTAAGCGTTCCCAATTGTCTGTTGCCTTGCCCATGTATTTTGACCCTTCCGCTTTGTTATTTGACTATGCACCTTTGCCGCCTGCCTTGACCTTCTGCTAAGTCTGGCTGTGCCTCTGCCTCATCCTTCTCTACCTCGTCTTGCCCAGTTACCTGTGTGGTTGAGTCGTATCGGGGGTAGCAACCTGGGTGTTGCCTGGCGTAGCAAGCCCATCCTGCCTTGCGGCGGGCTCTGGTGAAGAACAGTGGCACCTTAGACTTCGCTCCTTGATGCGGCCCGTGTCATCAGCCACACAGGTCGGAGGATCCACATCCAGCAGTGTTACTACTACTACCGTGAGTGTTACAGCAGACATGGGCAGAAATGATATCTATCTCTTAGCTGCTGCCGGTTTGCAAATTTATAAAATAATCTCAAGAGTCGTCGAGGCCAGGCTGAGCTGCAAAATGCATGTATCCTCCCTCCTGCATGACGTCTAGCACTGAGCTGTTACATCAGGCATGCAGTGCAAAGAAGGGTGGGGGAGGGATTAGCATACATGTTGCAGCTCAGCACATCCTTTATGACTCATGAGCTTTTTGTTTTATAACACTGCAGACAGACATCGGCAAAGAGATAGGTATTATTAGTTTTATGTCAGCTATTTGTCTATGGCGAAAGCTAAGGGCATGATTAGCAAACATATTCCTTTTATTATGGTAGTTTCATGACAATAGCCCCTCTCCAAATGCCATAAGCCATATAGATGTAATACAAGGGGGTTTCCCTAATCAGGACCCCTCTCTATTAGACAAAACAGAGAACTGCTAACAAGGACTGACTCTCAACCAAGTGGACGTGGCCAGCCTATGTGTTGCATGCTCAGGCATTCAGTTTGATGTACTCCAATACTACACTATATATCGCTGCAGAAACAACCTGCTTATTGGAACTGATTCACACTGCTTTCAGAAGACAGACCTGCTTTGATAAGCTAAATAATGACCAACTTCAATTGGTTGTTTTCATAAAACAACTTTTTATAGTACTGAAAATAAAAAATTATATTTAGTTTCGAGCATTAGCCTACACACCATAGAGGGATACCATACAACTGCAGTGGAAAAGCATCCTACCCTGGTTGGTTCTAAATCTTGAGACTCTTTTCAGGACTTCCTAAACAGGAAAAATAAGTAGCACTTTTTCCTGGGTGGTAATTCCCAGGACCCATATTCTGGTTATTGATATAGTCCCTCTGTGTTCTATGTACAGCACACATTTCAAATGTGAGGATGTTCATTATCTACTCTTTGTTAAGGAGCTTTTTTCTCATTATTTGCTGATATACGCAAATAGGAAGCAATAATACTGACAGTAGAAGGGTAATACTGCGTTTGAACAACTCTTTTCTTTGCCAATTCTTCAATGCATATGCCCCTTAGAAAAGACAAAGTAAAAATGTATTCAGAATCAGAACTAATTCTCACCTCAAAAAATACATTAGCTTCATCTTAGTAAAGAAAAGGCAAATTTTCTGCAGAGCAAAAAAATCCTTTTTTTATGTTCTTTTAAAATTCTACTTTGCTTTGCTTCATGCATGACTTTATTAAAATCTAGTCAATCTCTAGGTATATTTTGTTCTAATCTAATGTATGAGGTGTATATATATGTATTTTTCACCGTATAAGACGCACTTTTTCTTCCCAAAAACTGGGGGGGGGGGGGGGGGAAAGTTGGTGCGTCTTATATGGCAAATACACATTAAAACCTGTTCTGTCGCGGCGGTCCCTGCGGCCATCAATGGCCGGGACCCGCGGCTAATACAGGACATCACCGATCACGACCCTTAACCCTTCAGACGCGGCGATCAAGTGACACTAACCCGGCTGCTCAGTCGGGCTGTTCGGGACCGCCGCGGTGAAATTGCGGCATCACGAACAGCTTACAGGACAGCGGGAGGGACCTTACCTGCCTCCTCGGTGTCTGCTCCGTGCTGGGATCCCCTGCATGGCCGGGGCTCTCTTTCGTCGTCAGCGCATGCCGTCCCGTCATCCAATAGGAGCGGCGTGCGTAGTGGCGTGTGTAGCGATGTGATTGCGACGACGGAGAGCGAGGATACCCGGCAGCAGAGACGTTCCTGGAGCGACGGGGACAACCCGGGGACGCGGCTACAGCGATGGAGGGACGACATCCAGGGCAGCGGTGATGGGTCCGGAGTGGTGGGGACACGTGATTATTACCTCCTATACCAGTGGTCTTCAACTTGTGGACCTCCAGATGTTGCAAAACTACAACTCCTGGCATGGCTTGCTGGGAGTTGTAGTTTTGCAACTTCTGGAAGTCCGCAGGTTGAAGGTTCAGAATCTTTTTTTTCCATATTCTCACCCTTTAAAATTGGGTGCGTCTTATATGCCGGAGCGTCTTATATGGCGAAAAATACGGTAAGTCTGCCTTAAAAACAATTATATTCAGGTCATTCTTGTCACTAGTAACAGGCAGAGGTATAGTTTGTAGCTTCTGGGCCCTGATGCAAAATCCGTAACAGGGCCACATATGCCAATTATTATATTGGTCTCTTATGGGGCAGAAGTGCTTTGGGGCCCCCATAGGCACCAGGGCCCTGGTGTGATTGCTACCTCTGCTACCTCTATAGCTACACCCCTGTTAACAGGCCACATCTGTGTACCAAACTACTTATTCCTTAGTCCCGATTCATGCCACTTTGAGTCCATAATATAGGCTGGACATTTGCACTTTATCTACCATGTTTTAGTACTTCCATTAGACACTGCGCTCTGCCCTAACATAACATTTTTTGCATCATTTTTATTTTCTCAAGAATTTTATGTATATCAAGTCTTTACCTCAATGATCTGTAAAGTGGCCGTGTACTCCTATTTACAAGATCACTTCATGGCAGACATGTAGCCACTTAAACTCACTGAACTGAGTTTTTAGTTATCAATATTGAAACTTTTTGAACAAAAGCATTTATTATGTTGCTCTTTGCAAAGAACTCTAAGGGTTTAACAGATATAATATTTTTTTCAACGTTAAGTATCTAAAAAACAACAACAAAGAAGAGCCGAGATGAGAGTTTGGAATTTAAATTGATGCTCATCCTATTTTTTCCTTCTTGCTTACAAAAATAAAGTAATATTTTTCTGTTTTTACTTATTAAAACATTTTTATTTTTTACATAATAGAAAATGAGTCTTCTAGAGGATGTATTTTTATACTATATTGATAATATAACCTTTTTTTTTTTTAAAAAGAGAAAACATGTGACAGGGATAAGGAAGGTGAAAAGCAGCCCAGTACAACTGAAACTAAGGCCAGATACACATGGCAGGACCATATATTAACCCCTTAAAGGGGTATTCCACTGGAAAACATTTTTTTTAAATCAACTGGTGCCAGAAAGTTAAACAGATTTGTAAATTACTTCTATTTAAAAATCTTAATCCTTCTAGTACTTATCAGCTCCTGTATGCTCCACAGGAAGTTCTTTTCTTTTTTAATTTCCTTTCTTACTGTCCACAGTGCTCTCTGATGACACCTCTGTCCATGTCAGGAACTGTCCAGAGTAAGAGCAAATCCCCATAGCAAACCTATCCTGCTCTGGGTAGTTCCTAAAATGGACAGAGGTGTCAGGAGAGAGTACTGTGGTCAGACAGAAAGGAAATTCAAACAGAAAAGAACTTCCTGTGGATCATACAGCAACTGATAAGTACTGGAAGGATTAAGATTTTTTAATATAAGTAACTTACAAATCAGTTTAACTGAAAATTTTTTTTTTCCTGTGGAGCACCCCTTTAAAGACACAGCCCATTTTGGCCTTAAGGACACAGCCAATTTTATTCTTGTGTTTTTGTTTTTTTCCTCCTTGATTTCAAAAAATCATAACTCTTTCAAATTTCCATTCACAGACCCATGTATGGGATTTTTTTTTGCATTACCAATTGTACTTTGTAATGACATCACTTATTTTATCATAAAATGTACAGGAAACTCAAAAAAATATTATGTGTGTGAGGAAATTGAAAAGAAAACTGAAATTTTGCAATTTTTTTAAGGTTTCGTTTTCACGCTGTACACTTTACGGGAAAATATGACCTGTTTTCTTTATTCTGTGGGTCAATGCAAATAAAATGATACCCATGATTACATACTTTTCTATTATTGTACTACTTTAAAAAAAACTTTTTTCACAAAATAAGTATGTTTAAAATTGCCCTATTTTGACCACCTACTAATTTTTCTGTATACGGGGCTGAATGAGGGCTCATTTTTTGCGCCCTTATCTGTAGTTTTTTTGTACCACTTTTGGGTATACTGTATGTGACAATTTTATTGCATTTGATACATTTTGGGGGAATTTTGGACATTTTTTTTACGTTGACGCTGTTGACCGCACGGGATCATTCACATAATATTTTGATAGTTCGGACATTTATGCACGCAGAGATACCAAATATGTTTATTAATTATTTTATTTTACGTTTTTTGGAGGTAAAATGGGAAAAGAGTCAATTTACATTTTTATGAGGGGAGGGGATTTTTCCCATTTTTTTTAAACTTTTTTTTACTTTTTATTTTTTTTACAATTTTTATGTCTCCATAGGGGACTATTTATAGTAATCAATGCAAAGACATAGCACTGATCAGTATTATCGGCGATCTTCTTCTCTTGTCTGCTTGATGTCAGACCAGAGAAGAGGATGCCGGAAGATGGACGGAGGCAGGCGAGGGGACCTACGTCTGCCATCTTGGATGATTGGATCCCTGCAGCAGTGACGCGGGCGATCCGATCATCCATTTAAATTGCTGCATTGCCACAGATGCCGTGATCAGCGTGATCGTTGATGTCCACCATTACTGGCAGGTCCTTGGCTGCTGATAGCAGCCGGGACCTTCCGTGCATGATGCGAGCACTGTTCTGGTGCTCATGTCATGTATAGGATGTAAATGTACGTCTTGGCGCGTTAAGTACCAGCGGACCAGAATGTACATGTCCTTAACCCCTTAAGGATGCAGCTCATTTTCACCTTAAGGACGCAGGCCTTTTTTGCAAATCTGACCACTGTCACTTTAAGCATTAATAACTCTGGGATGCTTTTACCTTTCATTCTGATTCCGAGACTGTTTTTTCTTGACATATTCTTCTTTATGGTAGTGGTAAAATTTCGTCGATACTTGCATAATTTCTTGGTGAAAAATTCCAAAATTTGATGAAAAATTAGAAAATTTAGCATTTTTTAACTTTGAAGCTCTCTGCTTATAAGGAAAAGGGACATCCCAAATAAATGATATATTAATAATATATATATATATATATATATATATATATATATATATATATATATATATACAGTGGTCCCTCAACATATGATATTAATTGGTTCCAGGAGAACCATCATATGTTGAAACCATCATATGTCGAGTACATATGTCTATGTAAAAATGGTAATTGGTTCTGGGGCCTCGGAACCATTGTATGTTGAATACATATCTCTATGGGAAACTGCTAATTGGTTCTGGGATGACCATTGTATGTGGAGTGTATGGGGAGTGTTTAACAAACCAGGGTGCCTCCAGCTGTTGCACAACTACAACTCCCAGCATGCATGTACAGCCATTGATTGTCTGGGCATGCTGGGAGTTATATTTTTGCAAGAGCTGGAGGCACACTGATAAGGAAACATCGATGTATGGGGTGTATAGTGTGTCTATGTATTGTATGTGATGTGTGACATCGCATACAGTACTGTACAGTTCTTTAAATACCTTCAGGGGGGACAGAATGTCCTCCATTACCATCCTGCTGACTACAGCTCTATAGGAAAGGAAGGGGAGGGCAGCCAGCAGCTCATTGGATGCCTGCAGCAAGATGCTGCAGGCTATTGGCTATAGCTGCACTGGGGGGGGGGGGGGGGGGTCTTACACGGAGCTCACAGTGGAAGCCTGTATGAGTTAGCAGGACAGCATGTGAGTAACAGGAGGCAGAACGGGGCAAACGGGCACATTAAACAAGTATCTGTCAGTTGCTGAAGTTGTCAGCGCTGTCAGATAGCTGTTTGTATGATGGCCCCGACACACAGCAGCATCATATGTCGATGCTGCCTTCAACATACGATGGGCTCTGAGAGGCCATCATATGTTGAAATGATCATATGTTGGGGCCATCATAAGTCGGGGGGTCACTGTATATATATATATATATATATATATATATATATATATTAATAAATATGTCTAATTTATGTTTGCATCATAAAGCTGACATGTTTTTTTTACTTTTGGAAGACATCAGGGGGCTTCAAAGTATAGCAGCAATTTTCCAATTTTTCACAAAATTTTAAAAATCAAAATTTTTTAGGGACCAGTTCAGTTTTGAAGTGAATTTAAGGGGCTTTCATATTATAAATACCCCACAAATGACCCCATCATAAAAACTGCACCCCTCAAAGTATTCAAAATGATATTCAGTAAGTGTGTTAACTCTTTAGGTGTTTCACAGGAATAGCAGCAAAGTGAAGGAGAAAATTCAAAATCTTCATTTTTTACACTGGCATGTTCTAGTAGACCCAGTTTTTGAATTTTTACAAGGGGTAAAAGGAGAAAAATCTTCCTAAAATTTGTAATTTCTTTAGAGTAAGGAAATACCTCATATGTGTATGTGAAGTGTTCGGCGGGTGCAATAGAGGGCTCAGAAAGGAAGGAGCGAGGATTTTGGAGAGTGAGTTTTTCTGAAATGGTTTTCGGGGGCATGTCACATTTAAGAAGCCCCTATGGTGCCAGAACAGTAAGAAAACCCCCACATGGCATATTATTTTGGAAACTACACCCCTCAAGGAATGTAACAAGGGGTCCAGTGAGCCTTAATACCCCACAGGTGTTTGACAACTTTTCGTTAAAGTTGGACGTGTAAATTAAGAAAAAAAAATTCACTAATATGCTGTTTTTGCCCCCAAAATTTTACATTTTTACAAGGAGTAATAGGAGAAAATGCCCCCTAATATTTGTAACCCCATTTCTTCTAAGTATGGAAATACCCCATGTGTGCATGTAAAGTGCACTGCGGGCGCACTACAGGGCTCAGAAGAGAAGGAGTCACATTTGGCTTTTGGAAACCAAAATTTTTGATGGTTTTTGGGGGCATGTCACATTTAGAAATCCCCTATGGTGCCAGAACAGCAAGAAAACCCCCACATGGCATACTATTTTGGAAGCTTCACCCCTCAGGGAACGTAACAAGAGGTCCAGTGAGCCTTAACACCCCACAGGTGTTTGACGACTTTTAGTCACATGTGGGCATTTATTTTTTTGCGTTTATTTCAGAAACGCTGTAAAATCAGCCACCTTTGTGCTAATCACCAATTTAGACCTCAAATGTACATGGTGCACGCTCCTTAGCCTTGTTGTGCGTCCGCAGAGCATCTTACGCCCACATATAGGGTATTTCCATACTCAAGAGAAATTGCGTAACAAATTTTGGGGGTCTTTTTTTTCCTTTTACCTCTTGTGAAAATAAAAAGTATGGGGCAACACCAGCATGTTAACCGGCTGATGTAGACCCCAACTTTTCCTTTTCATAATGGGTAAAAGGAGAAAAAGCCCCCTAAATTTGTAACATGCCAGTGATTCCCAAACAGGGTGCCTCCAGCTGTTGCTAAACTCCCAGCTTGCCTGGACAGTCAGCGGGAGTTGTTGTCTTGCAACAGCTGGAGGCTCTGTTTTGGAAACACTGCCGTACGATACGTTTTTTATTTTTATTGGGGGGGGGGGGGTAGTGTAAGGGAATGTATATGTACAGTGGTCCCTCAACATATGTTGGTAATCCATTCCAAATGAACCATCGTTTGTTGAAACCATCGTATGTTGAGGGATCCGTGCAATGTAAAGTATAGGAAGCTGTACTCACCTGTCCCCGCCGCTCCGGACCCATCACCGCTGCCCTGGATGTCGCCCTTCATCACTGCCGCCGCATCCCCGTGGTGTCCCCGACGCTCCGGACGTCTCTTCTTCCCCGGGATCCTTGCTCTCTGCTCTCTGTCGCCGTCATCATGTCACTACGCACGCACGTCGCTCCTATTGGATGATGGGACGGCGTGCGCGTGACGTGATGATGATGAAGGAGAGCGCCGGCGATGGAGAGGATCGTGAAGAGGATGCTCCGAAGCCCCGAGGACAGGTAGGAGACCATCACCGGAGCACACGGGACACTGTAAACGGCTATCCGGCGACATCTGAAGCAGTCAGCACTGCCGGATAGCCGTTTATGCGATGGACCCGACATACAAAAGCATTGTATGTTGATGCTGCCTTCAACATGCGATGGCCTCTGAGAGGCAGTCGCATGTTGAAATTATCGTATGTCGGGGCCATCGTAGGTCGGGGGGGTCACTGTTGTGTTTTACCCTTTATTTTGTGTTAGTGTAGTCTAGTGTTTTTAGGGTACATTCGCACTGACGGATTTACAGTGAATTTCCCGTTAGGAGTTTATGCTACGGCAGAAAATTTGCCGAATCTCAAACTTGAAGCAGGAAGCTTGCTGTAAACCTGCCTGTGTGAATGTACCCTGCAAACCTCCAGCTGTTGCAAAATTACAACTCCTAGCATGTACTGACAGACCGTGCATGCTGGGAGTTGTACTTTTGCAACAGCTGGAGGCACACTGCTTGGAAAACCTTCAGTTAGGTTCTTTTACCTAATTCAGTATTTTCCAACCAGGGTGCCTCCAGCTGTTGCAAAACTACAACTCCCAGCATGTACTGATCACTGAAGGGCATGCTGGGAGGCATGCTGGGAGCTGGAGGTACGCAACTACAATTCCCAGCATGCCGAGACAGCTGTTTGGGCATGCTGGGATTTGCAGTTTTCAACATCTGGAGGGCTACAGTTTAGAGACCACTGCACAGTGATCTCCAAACTGTGGCCCTCCAGATGTTGCAAAACTACAAATCCCAGCATGCCCAGAAAGCAATTGGCTGTCTGGGCATGCTGGGAGTTGTAGTTTTGCAACATCTGGAGGACTACAGATTGGAGACCACTGGGTAGTGGTCTCCAAACTGTGATCCTCCAGTGTTGCAAAACTACAACTCCCGGCATGCCCAGACAGGCATTGGCTGTCTGGGCATGCTGGGAGTTTTAGTTTTGCAACATCTGGAGGATCACAGTTTGGCGACCACTACACAGTGGTCTCCAAACAGTGGTCCTCCAGATGTTGCAAAACTACATTTTCCAGCATGCCCAGACTGTCTGGACATGCTGGGAGTTGTAGTTTTGCATGGTCTTGAGGGCCACCGTTGACCACTCACCGGCTAGTCAGATCCCTCCACAGCTTGCCGGATCCCCACTCATCCGGAGGCGCCACCGGGTAAGCAACGACTTCCCCTTCCTTCTCACCCCACTGTGCCCCGCTCTCCCCGGACTCCCCGCCGCCCCTGCACACCCGATCGCTGATCGGGTTAATCAAATGGGATCCCTGGTGTTGGGCGGGAGTGGTCTCCCACGGACACCCTGGGACTTTAGCTAAATAACCCGATCAGCGTACTTAATGAACGGCGGAATGCGCAAAGTTATTGCGTTATCCACCGTATAAATGCGGTGTTCTGCGCAAAGGGGTTAAGCCGAACTTCTCACCTGCCAGAGACAACCGAAGGTGAAAAGTTCAGCCCCCGGGATGCAGCAGCAGCTGCAAATATATGAACGACTGGTATACCCGTCGCTCTGCACGAACGCACTTCAGCAGCCGACGGGTATACCTGTCGTTTTGCGTTAAGGGGTTAAGAGCAGTGTTTTCCAACAAGGGTGTTTCCAGCTGTTTTAAAACTACAACTTCTAGCATGCCTGAAAAGCTGTTGGCTGTCCGGACATGCTGGAATTTTTTGTCTTGCAATAACTGGAGGGACCCTAGTTCAGAAACACTGATTAGAGGGAGGGTATTCATGTTTAGAAAAATATAGCTTCTTTCTTCCCTAAAACAGCACCACACCTGTCCTCTGGTTATGTGTGGTATTACAACCCAGCTCTATTTACTTGAGTGGAACTGAGCTGCAATACCACACTAAACCTGAGTACAAGAGAGGCACTGTTTCTAGAAGAAAGCAGCTATGTTTTCTAGTCCTGCATAAGCTTTTTAATGTTGCAGGGGCTTCATGTAAGGTTGCCCGGTGCTCAGTGGCATTCCCACCCTACGGTGAACCTGAGAACCTGTCAGGGACAACCACTATGAGGGGGTGCAGGCTGCCAAGGTGTAGGTCCCCCACTGCTGGTGGGGCCGGGGATAATGGGGATCCTGGACACTTGTCCCAGATCCCCTTTCAGCTTCCTCTCAGTGTAGATATCTACCTTCCTGGCTACGTACCTACCTAGCTTTCTATCTACCTTACTGAAGTATTTACCTACTGAAGGGAGGTATCTACCTATCAAAGGATGTATTTACCTATTGAGAGGGATACCTCCCTGAGGACATGCCTTTCTTGTGGGGGACTTGCTAATAAGGACATACCTACCTAATGCAGGAACTACTTCACTACACCAAGGGGGCTTTATTACAGTTTGGGGACCACTTAATTTAAGTGTGTGTGTATGTATATATATATATATATATATATATATATATATATATATAAATCCAATATGGAGCAGCACACCAATTGTGGTGGGTGCTATCAGTCAAACCCAGGTCACGGGATACAAGTAGATATATTCCAAAAGGACTGCAGCACTCCAAGTTCAGGTGCAAATAAAGATAGCGTTTATTCCATCTAGTTCAAAGACAACGTTTCAGCTGCGTACCTGCAGCTTTTATAAAGCCATAAGGCTTGATAAAGGCTGAAGGTACGCAGCTGAAACGTTGCCTTTTAACTAGATGGAATAAACGCTATCTTTATTTGCACCTGAACTTGGAGTGCTGCAGTCCTTTTGGAATATATATATATATATATATATATATATATATATCTGCATGATGTGACTTTTTATGGGGTGTAGGGCAATGCCCCGAGGTGGGGCGTGGGGGAGTGTGCTGATACATCACCTAGCCAGGGATGCAAGGGACACTAGGTATACCTCTGCTTGTGGTCCGTTGTTTCTTGGCACCTATTCACATTATGATGCAGATCAGCCACAATGCCATATAAGGGGAGGTGGCACAGGTGCAAAATACTAAACAACCACTCACACGTCTGGGCAGCCCACCTGATTGAATAGTATGGGTGTCACTAATAGGTTGTAAGCCAGCATGGTGCACTACACTCTATCATGGAGCACTACACTCTAACTATAACTTACCTGTGTGCAACTATAATATTATGCAGCTACCCCTGGCGGGCTGCCCAGGTGTGTGAGCGCTTGGCATCAGTGGTGGCAATTTTTGCCCAGTTTCACGGAGCCGGACACCGCATATATGTCACTCTAGCTTCACTGGTTACTGATACAAGGCAAGTTAAGCACCTATTCCCATTATGATGCAGATCAGCCACAATGCCATATAAGGGGAGGTCACACAGGTGCAAAATACTGATGAGCAACCACTCACACGCCGGCGAAACTGGGCAAAAATTGCCACCACTGATGCCAAGGGCATCAGTTGGCATCAGTTGTGCATCATCCTGCGTTATTGTTTGTGATCGTCAGACGGGGGAACGCAGCAAGATATGGCGAGTCCAATCATCTGACGTCCAAACTGAGACACCGGATGATTGTGAATTGTGCCATTCAAATGAACGGGATCAGTTCTTGCTTCATTTTCCCTCTGGTGCATATTCTGCAGCGCCAGAGGGGGGAAAAAAATGAAGATGCAAATATGTAAATTGTGATTTATGTTACATTTTTCTGGGTCCGTTGTTTCTTGCAATATCATTTTTTTCTAGCAGAGAAAAGTAATTATACAAGTAATCCAACAGAGAAAAGAAAAAACATTATAATAATGTCATTTGCATGTGACCCAAAAGGCGCAGTCCTGAAGCAGTAATAAGCATGCCCACAGTAGTCCTTCGGTAGAGCATCTTATCACAGGTATTGGCTAGATATCAGGAAGGATTTGAGATGCCTTTTGCTTGTCCCATATTTAACAAATATATTTTTGGCACAAAGATTTCAATCAATACTGTCTGAGCTCAACGAAAGAAACACACATTTAGTCTTCCAAACAAATGAGATGATTAACTTTGAAACATGAAGGGAAAATGAAGCCATTTTTATTTTTAGTAATTCTAAAAATCATTTTACTGCCATCTCTTATAAAGAAACAAGCTGTATACCGTGTTATTTATAGGGCCTAATTGTTCTTTATAGTTGTGGCATGTGAATGAAAAAGCAGTTAGTTTGCTAGTTAGTGCATTTAACAGAAGTTAACAATAATTTACCATCTTAATGTTTAGGCAAAGTGTTTGTTTCTTCTGCAAGATTGCTTCCTTGGATGGAAATGATTTTTTTTTTTTTTTGTAAAAGAATATGCAAGCTTAAAATATAAGCCAAATTAACACTTTTCTGACAGAATTCTGATTTTTGTTTTAACATTTCTCACATTTCCCAAATTTCTGGCATTTTTTGGGGACGCACAGCCCCCTTTGTGCTTGCCAGAGGTAGCCTGACTGCCATTAGGTACTGAGATGAGATCCTCAGACCCCTTGTGAGACCATATGCTGGTGCGGTTGGCCCTGGGTTCCTCCTAATGCAAGACAATGCTAGACCTCATGTGGCTGGAGTGTGTCACTGAGCCTCATTTTGACTTGTTTTAAGGACATTACATTAAAGTTGGATCAGCCTATAGTGTGGTTTTCCCCTTTGATTTTGAGTATGACTCCATATCCAGACCTCCATGGGTTGAACATTTTATTTCCATTGACAATATTGGTGTGATTCTGTTGTCAGCACATTCAACTATGTAAAGACGAAAGAATTTCCTACGATTAGTTCATTCATTCAGATCTAGGATGTGTTATCTTAGTGTTCCCTTTATATTTTTGAGCAGTGTATATATATGTGTGTATATACATTTATATATATATATATATATATATATATATATATATATATATATATATTACACATATATATATATATATATATATATATATATATATATATATATGGTGAGGGTGCGATGAAAGGGCAGATGTTATTACCCTTGTGTTTGTGACACCAGAGTGTGGTTATCCTCTACACCACCCGAGGTATGGACACTTGTTCCTGGGCCAGGCACGGGGCAAATAATCACTCCAATGCAAGGTTAAGGAACAATGGCAGCTTTACTGAGGCAGACAGATGGTATAGTTGTTAGAACTCAGTTAGGCCCAAGGAGATGACCAGTGACTTAGGAGACTTGCGGGCTGGCTGAGACTTGCTGTGGACTTGGACTTAATTATGCAGACATGATAGACTTGACTATGACTGACTAGACTTCTCCCCTGGGGTTGTTTACCAGGTTTTGACTTTCGCCTAAAGGGGGCTGAATCCTCCTGAAAGGACCAAACAGTGTACAGAAGGGCCATTTCTCTATGGTGCCACTATATATATATATATATATATATATATATATATATATATATCTATATATATATATATATATATATATATATATATATATATATGCATGTATACATATTCTATAGCTTCTCTTTGAAGGGAATGTGTCATCAGAAAATGACCTGTTGTTTAAACCTAATTTTTTAAATTGTTTGGTGAAGTTTTTCTATTTTGGCCTCTAGGCCTAAAGCTGAGACTTCATGTTCCATACAGATTACTTCCAAGTAATGCCTTTATTGCAAGCATAGACAGGATTACTATGCTTGGTGACCCTGGATATATAGATAACAAAGGATCTGCCACCATTCACAGCAGAGATTAGCCTCCTCCTCCCGGTAGAATGACCTCTCCATTTCATCTGAATGGGGTAAGTCCTGTCTTTTGTTGTCCATTGTCCATGGGTCCTGCCATAAAGTATATATCCAAATGCTGTTTAAAACAGCTCAGGAAAGATGGCAGCCTTCATAATAATGTACAAAAATGTAAGAAAAACTGCAATCAGAAAACACAAACAGATTAGAAGAAAAAACATGTTTCAGCATTCATATCTAATCTGGAAAAATAAATCTAGGTGATACACTGCAATTATTAAAGGAAATGTAAGAGACTGGACTGGAGCTATGCACTAAACATGTGTGTAATTAGCCCAATGTTGTGTGTAATTCTATCTCACACCTTCCACCATATATATATATATATTATATATATATATATATATATATATATATATATGGTGGAGGGTGTGAGATGAAGGGCAGATAGAATTACCCTAGGGGCAGATGGCATTAACCCCTTGTATTCATGACACCAGGGCGAGGTTTATCCTCAATACCACCAAAAGGTATACAGCTGGATCCTGGACTAGGCACGGGGAAAATAATGACTCTGACGCCAAATTACGGACAACAGAAGTTTTACTAAGTGACATACGGCACGGTCTATACAGTTCAGCCAGGCACATGGGGGTGACCAGTGACTTCAGAGACCTTAAGGCCTTGTTAGGACTTGCAGCAGATTTGGACAATTTTAGTGCAGGCCAATCTGACTTGACAATAGATGACTGTGACTGACTTGATTTGAGACTGACAATGCTGTGGTTGTAGCTTACTTGTAGAATTGTGGCTGCTGGACTGACTTGAAGCCTCCTATAGACTCCAGACACACTCTAGGACTTGACTTTACTGCAACTCAGCAGAAAGAGCTAAGAGAGAGAGAGACAGAGAGAGAGAGAGAGAGAGAGAGAGAGAGAGAGAGAGAGAGGGAGAGAGAGAGAGAGAGAGAAAGAGAGCTAGCTCCACCCAGGGCTTATATGGGGGAGACTAGGATGGGTCCCATAGGTCACCCTTAAGTCCCATGGTCACTGATACCTCCTGGGTTACACTCACATGACAACTCACATGATAACTGGTGATACATGTTAACCTCTCTTAAAGTAATAACACTTTCTATATTCATTATACAGTATAACACATGGCAAACAATATATACTGTACATAATAGGTGTTACGCCGAGCGCTCCGGGTCCCCGCTCCTCCCCGGAGCGCTCGCTACACTTCCCTCACTGCAGCGCCCCGGTCGGTTCCACGGACCCGGGGCGCTGCGTTACCACCTCCGGCCGGGATGCGATTCGCGATGCGGGTAGCGCCCGCTCGCGATGCGCACCCCGGCTCCCGTACCTTACTCGCTCCCCGTCAGTTCTGTCCCGGCGCGCGCGGCCCCGCTCCCTAGGGCGCGCGCGCGCCGGGTCTTTGCGATTTAAAGGGCCACTGCACCGCTGATTGGTGCAGTGGTTCCAATTAGTGTTTACACCTGTGCACTTCCCTATATCACCTCACTTCCCCTTCACTCCCTCGCCGGATCTTGTTGCCCTAGTGCCAGTGAAAGCGTTCCTTGTGTGTTCCTTGCCTGTGATTCCAGACCTTCTGCCGTTGCCCCTGACTACGATCCTTGCTGCCTGCCCCGACCTTCTGCTACGTCCGACCTTGCTTCTGTCTACTCCCTTGTACCGCGCCTATCTTCAGCAGCCAGAGAGGTTGAGCCGTTGCTAGGGGATACGACCTGGTCACTACCGCCGCAGCAAGACCATCCCGCTTTGCGGCGGGCTCTGGTGAAAACCAGTAGTGACTTAGAACCGATCCTCTAGCACGGTCCACGCCAATCCCTCTCTGGCACAGAGGATCCACTACCTGCCAGCCGGCATCGTGACAGTAGATCCGGCCATGGATCCCGCTGAAGTTCCTCTGCCAGTTGTCGCTGACCTCACCACGGTGGTCGCCCAGCAGTCACAACAGATTGCGCAACAAGGCCAACAGCTGTCTCAACTGACTGTTATGCTACAACAGTTACTACCACAGCTCCAGCAATCATCTCCTCCGCCAGCTCCTGTACCTCCTCCGCAGCGAGTGGCCGCTTCTGGAATACGACTATCCTTGCCGGATAAATTTGATGGGGACTCTAAGTTTTGCCGTGGCTTTCTTTCCCAATGTTCATTACACTTGGAGATGATGTCGGACCAGTTCCCCACTGAAAGGTCTAAGGTGGCTTTCGTAGTCAGCCTGCTGTCTGGAAAAGCCCTGGCTTGGGCCACACCGCTCTGGGACCGCAATGACCCCGTCACTGCCTCTGTACACTCCTTCCTCTCGGAAATTCGAAGTGTCTTTGAGGAACCTGCCCGAGCCTCTTCTGCTGAGACTGCCCTGTTGAACCTGGTCCAGGGTAATTCTTCCGTTGGCGAGTATGCCGTACAGTTCCGTACCCTTGCTTCAGAATTATCCTGGAATAATGAGGCACTCTGCGCGACCTTTAAAAAAGGCCTATCCAGCAACATTAAAGATGTTCTGGCCGCACGAGAAATCCCTGCTAACCTACATGAACTCATCCATCTTGCCACTCGCATTGACATGCGTTTTTCCGAACGGCGTCAGGAGCTCCGCCAGGATATGGACTCTGTTCGCACGAGGCGTTTCTTCTCCCCGGCTCCTCTCTCCTCTGGTCCCCTGCAATCTGTTCCTGTGCCTCCCGCCGTGGAGGCTATGCAGGTCGACCGGTCTCGCCTGACACCCCAAGAGAGGACACGACGCCGCATGGAGAATCTCTGCCTGTACTGTGCTAGTACCGAACACTTCCTGAAGGATTGTCCTATCCGTCCTCCCCGCCTGGAAAGACGTCCGCTGACTCCGCACAATGGTGAGACAGTCCTTGATGTCTACTCTGCTTCTCCACGTCTTACTGTGCCTGTGCGGATGTCTGCCTCTGCCTTCTCCTTCTCTGCTGTGGCCTTCTTGGACTCTGGATCTGCAGGAAATTTCATCTTAGCCTCTCTCGTCAACAGGTTCAACATCCCGGTGACCAGTCTCGCCAGACCCCTCTACATCAATTGTGTAAACAATGAAAGATTGGACTGTACTATACGTTTCCGCACGGAGCCCCTTCTAATGTGCATCGGATCTCATCACGAGAGGATTGAACTGTTGGTCCTCCCCAATTGCACTTCTGAAATCCTTCTTGGACTTCCCTGGCTTCAACTCCATTCCCCAATCCTGGATTGGTCCACTGGGGAGATCAAGAGTTGGGGGCCCTCTTGTTCCAAGGACTGCTTAAAACCGGTTCCCAGTAAACCTTGCCGTGTCCCTGTGCTTCCTCATGTAACCGGTCTCCCTAAGGCCTATATGGACTTTGCGGACGTTTTTTGCAAAAAACAAGCTGAGACTCTACCTCCTCACAGGCCTTATGATTGTCCCATTGACCTCCTCCCGGGCACTACTCCACCCCGGGGCAGAATCTATCCTCTGTCCGTCCCAGAGACTCTTGCCATGTCTGAATACGTCCAAGAAAATTTAAAAAAGGGCTTTATCCGTAAATCCTCCTCTCCTGCCGGAGCCGGATTTTTCTTTGTGTCCAAAAAAGATGGCTCTCTACGTCCTTGCATTGACTACCGCGGTCTTAATAAAATCACGGTTAAGAACCGCTACCCCCTACCCCTCATCTCTGAACTCTTTGATCGTCTCCAAGGTGCCCATATTTTTACCAAACTGGACTTAAGAGGTGCTTATAATCTCATCCGCATCAGAGAGGGGGATGAATGGAAAACGGCATTTAACACCAGAGATGGACACTTTGAGTATCTGGTCATGCCCTTTGGTCTATGCAACGCCCCTGCCGTCTTCCAAGACTTTGTTAATGAAATTTTTCGTGATCTACTATACTCCTGTGTTGTTGTATATCTGGACGATATCCTGATTTTTTCTGCCAATCTTGAAGAACACCGCCAGCATGTCCGTATGGTTCTTCAGAGACTTCGTGATAATCAACTCTATGCCAAAATAGAGAAATGTCTGTTTGAATGCCAATCTCTTCCTTTTCTAGGATACTTGGTCTCTGGCCAGGGACTACAAATGGACCCAGATAAACTCTCTGCCGTCTTAGATTGGCCACGCCCCTCCGGACTCCGTGCCATCCAACGTTTTTTGGGGTTCGCCAATTATTACAGGCAATTTATTCCACATTTTTCTACCATTGTGGCTCCTATTGTGGCTTTAACAAAAAAAAATGCCGATCCCAAGTCTTGGCCTCCTCAAGCGGAAGACGCCTTTAAACGACTCAAGTCTGCCTTTTCTTCGGCTCCCGTGCTCTCCAGACCTGACCCATCTAAACCCTTCCTATTGGAGGTTGATGCCTCCTCAGTGGGAGCTGGAGCTGTCCTTCTACAAAAAAACTCTTCCGGGCATGCTGTTACTTGTGGTTTTTTTTCCAGGACCTTCTCTCCGGCGGAGAGGAACTACTCCATCGGGGATCGAGAGCTTCTAGCCATTAAATTAGCACTTGAGGAATGGAGGCATCTGCTGGAGGGATCAAGATTTCCAGTTATTATTTACACCGATCACAAGAACCTCTCCTACCTCCAGTCTGCCCAACGGCTGAATCCTCGTCAGGCCAGGTGGTCTCTGTTCTTTGCCCGATTTAATTTTGAAATTCACTTTCGGCCTGCTGATAAAAACATTAGGGCCGATGCTCTCTCTCGTTCCTCAGATGCCTCTGAAATTGAACTCTCTCCTCAACACATCATTCCTCCTGACTGCCTGATTTCCACTTCTCCAGCCTCCATCAGGCAAACTCCTCCAGGAAAGACCTTTGTTTCTCCACGCCAACGCCTTGGGATCCTCAAATGGGGTCACTCCTCCCATCTCGCAGGTCATGCGGGCATCAAGAAATCTGTGCAACTCATCTCTCGCTTCTATTGGTGGCCGACTCTAGAGACTGATGTGGTGGACTTTGTGCGAGCCTGCACTATCTGTGCCCGGGATAAGACTCCTCGCCAGAAGCCCGCTGGTTTTCTTCATCCTCTACCTGTCCCCGAACAACCTTGGTCTCTGATTGGTATGGATTTTATTACTGACTTACCCCCATCCCATGGCAACACTGTTATTTGGGTGGTCGTTGATCGATTCTCCAAAATGGCACATTTCATCCCTCTTCCTGGTCTTCCTTCAGCGCCTCAGTTGGCTAAACAATTTTTTGCACACATTTTTCGTCTTCACGGGTTGCCTACACAGATCGTCTCGGATAGAGGCGTCCAATTTGTGTCTAAATTCTGGAGGGCTCTCTGTAAACAACTCAAGATTAAATTAAATTTTTCTTCTGCATACCATCCTCAATCCAATGGACAAGTAGAGAGAATTAACCAGATCTTGGGTGACTATTTACGACATTTTGTTTCCTCCCGCCAGGATGACTGGGCAGATCTTCTACCTTGGGCCGAATTCTCGTATAATTTCAGAATCTCTGAATCTTCCTCCAAATCTCCGTTTTTCGTGGTGTACGGCCGTCACCCTCTTCCCCCCCTCCCTACCCCCTTGCCCTCTGGTCTGCCCGCTGTGGATGAAATTTCTCGTGATCTTTCCACCATATGGAAAGAGACCCAAAATTCTCTCTTACAGGCTTCTTCTCGCATGAAGAGATTCGCAGATAAGAAAAGAAGAGCTCCTCCCATTTTTTCCCCTGGAGACAAGGTATGGCTCTCCGCTAAATATGTCCGTTTCCGTGTCCCGAGCTATAAGTTGGGACCACGCTATCTTGGTCCTTTTAAAGTTTTGTGTCAAATTAATCCTGTCTCTTACAAACTTCTTCTTCCTCCTTCTCTTCGTATCCCTAATGCCTTTCACGTCTCTCTTCTTAAACCTCTCATCCTCAACCGTTTTTCTCCTAAATCTGTTCCTCCCACTCCTGTTTCCGGCTCCTCGGACATCTTCTCTGTTAAAGAGATTTTGGCCTCTAAAAAGGTCAGGGGAAGAACTTTTTTTTTAGTGGATTGGGAGGGTTGTGGTCCAGAAGAGAGGTCCTGGGAACCTGAGGACAATATCCTGGACAAAAGTCTGATCCTCAGGTTCTCAGGCCCCAAGAAGAGGGGGAGACCCAAGGGGGGGGGTACTGTTACGCCGAGCGCTCCGGGTCCCCGCTCCTCCCCGGAGCGCTCGCTACACTTCCCTCACTGCAGCGCCCCGGTCGGTTCCACGGACCCGGGGCGCTGCGTTACCACCTCCGGCCGGGATGCGATTCGCGATGCGGGTAGCGCCCGCTCGCGATGCGCACCCCGGCTCCCGTACCTTACTCGCTCCCCGTCAGTTCTGTCCCGGCGCGCGCGGCCCCGCTCCCTAGGGCGCGCGCGCGCCGGGTCTTTGCGATTTAAAGGGCCACTGCACCGCTGATTGGTGCAGTGGTTCCAATTAGTGTTTACACCTGTGCACTTCCCTATATCACCTCACTTCCCCTTCACTCCCTCGCCGGATCTTGTTGCCCTAGTGCCAGTGAAAGCGTTCCTTGTGTGTTCCTTGCCTGTGATTCCAGACCTTCTGCCGTTGCCCCTGACTACGATCCTTGCTGCCTGCCCCGACCTTCTGCTACGTCCGACCTTGCTTCTGTCTACTCCCTTGTACCGCGCCTATCTTCAGCAGCCAGAGAGGTTGAGCCGTTGCTAGGGGATACGACCTGGTCACTACCGCCGCAGCAAGACCATCCCGCTTTGCGGCGGGCTCTGGTGAAAACCAGTAGTGACTTAGAACCGATCCTCTAGCACGGTCCACGCCAATCCCTCTCTGGCACAGAGGATCCACTACCTGCCAGCCGGCATCGTGACAATAGGACAGGTGGAAGGGGGCCCAGGGGACACTTTAAGTAGGCTGCCTGACAGGTCAGCAAGGGTACAAGGGCACAACTCCCGTACAGGGACACCACATATCTATAAATACATACAGTAAATGAAGGTGTTGTTGGGACAAGTGATCAGGGAAGAACACTTTAGGGTAGGAAGAGACAGATAGAGAAGAAATTTCTCTTTTCATTGGCTTAAAATCCCTTGAGGACACCATTTATTAGTGAAACTTAAAATTGAAAATTGGGGGAGGGGGGGTTCTAGATATTTATGTATGTAACAAATCTGCTATGCTGTGGAACTAATTTTAATATAATGAAGTAAAGGCTATATGTTTTATTATTTAGCTATTTCTGGGAAGCATAAAGGTTTCTTTTTTGCTCAATGGGCATCGCTAATTTGTTATCCCTACACCCACCATAAGGGCATTTGAGTGTTGATATGATCTTAGCTAAACTCTTACCCCTACCAGAGACATTCCAATTTATTCCAATTGAGATGCTGGAGATGTGAAGAAGCAGAAAATACCCTCATCAGTACCTTCTGGGCCTGGTGGATCCACTCTCTATTCTGGGAATCAATTAAATCTGTCTGTCTGTAGTATGGGTCATCAATAGCCTAAACAGTGTATGTGTGTGTGTGGTGGTGGTGGTGGTGGGGGGGGGGTGCAACCCAAGTGGGTTCCCAGTGGGTTTGCCTCCCACTGTATCTGCTATTGATGTCTTGTACTATGGTGATGTTATTTCATGCCTTCCCTACTAGCTATATATAGGTTGTATTGTTTGCAGGCATTACACCCTGCTTTACATTAGGGCAGTGTTTCCCAACCTTTTTCGGCTTGTGGCACCCTGCGAAAAAAGCAGTGACAGATGGGTGTAGAAGAGTGTACATGGGTGGCAGAGGGGGTGTAGAGGAGTGTATATGGGTGGCAGAGGGTTATAGAGGAGTGTAAATGGGTGGCAGAGGGGTGTAGGAGTGTACATGGGTGACAGAGGGATGTAGAGGAGGGACAGATGGTTGTAGAAGAGTGTACATGGGTGGCCGAGGGGTGTAAAGGAGTGTACATGGGTGGCAGAGGGGTGTAGGAGTGTACGTGGGTGGCAGAGTGGTGTAGAGGAGTGTACATGGGTAACAGAGGGTTGTACATGGGTGACAGAGGGGTGTAAAGGAGTGACAGATGGGTGTACAAGAGTGTACATGGGTGTAGAGGAGTGTATATGGGTGGCAGAGGGATGTAGATGAGTGTACATGGGTGGCAGAGGGGTGTAAAGGGGTGTACATGGGTAACAGAGGGATGTACATGGGTGACAGATGGGTGTACATGGGTGACAGAGGGGTGTAGAAGAGTGTAGATGGGTGACAGGGGTGGACAGGAGTGACAAGGTGGTAACAGGGGTGGACAGGGGTGACAAAAGGACAGAGGGGTGAACATGGGTGACAAGGATGTTGTCAGATGGGTGGACAATGGGGGATGAAAATGGGTGACACGGGGATGGACAGGGATGACAGAGGGGTGGATAGGGGATGGCCAAGGTGGACATGGGAGACAGGGGGTCAGAGGGGTGGACAAGGGTGACAAGCGGTTAAAAGAGGAGTGGACAGGAGTGACAGAGAGGGGTGGACTGGGGTGACAAAGGTACAGAGGGGTGAATAGGGGGGTGGACATAGGTGACAGAGGTGTAGACTGGGGGGTGGTCCGAAGGGTGGACAGGGGGGGGGGGGGGGGCGAACGTGGGTGACCGAGGGGTGGCCAAGGTGGACATGGATGACAGGAGGGTGGATGCGGGAGATAGTGGGGTATTCAGAGATGACTGGAGGGTGGACAAGGATGACAAGGGGGATAAAAAGGGGTGACAAAGGGACAGAGGGGTGAATAGGGGGGTGGACATGGGTGACAGGGGTAGACTGGGGAGGTGTAGACTTGGGTGTGGACAAGAGGGGTGAACATGGGTGACGGGGTAGACCGGAAGATGAACATTGTTGACATGGATGGCATCAGGGTGGACATGGGTGAGGGGGGGATGAACATGGGTGATAGGGGGGGGATGGACATGGGTGAGAGGGGGGGTTGGACATGGGTGACGGGAAGGGGGGTGTGTGGACATGGTACAGTACCTTAACCCCTTAAGGACCAAGGACGTACCGGTACGTCATTGGTCCTGCTCTTCTGATATAACGCGGGGTTACACAGTAACCCCGCGTCCTATCATGGCGGGCCCGGCGTCATAGTGAAGCCGGGACCCGCCTCTAATAGCGCGCAGCGCCGATCGCGGCGCCGCGCGCTATTAACCCTTTAGCCGCGCGCTCAAAGCTGAGCCGCGCGGCTAAAAGTGAAAGTGAAAGTTCCCGGCTAGCTCAGTCGGGCTGTTCGGGATAGCCGCGGCTAATCGCGGCATCCCGAACAGCTGACAGGACAGCGGGAGGGCCCCTTCCTGCCTCCTCGCTGTCCGATCGCCGAATGACTGCTCAGTGCCTGAGATCCAGGCATGAGCAGTCATGCGGCAGAATCGTTGATCACTGGTTTCTTATGAGAAACCAGTGATCAACATAGAAGATCAGTGTGTGCAGTGTTATAGGTCCCTATGGGACCTATAACACTGCAAAAAAAAAGTGAAAAAAAAAGTGAATAAAGATCATTTAACTCCTCCCCTATTAAAAGTTTGAATCACCCCCCTTTTCCAATAAAAAAAAACACAGTGTAAATAAAAATAAAAATAAACATATGTGGTATCACCGCGTGCGGAAATGTCCGAATTATAAAAATATATCATTAATTAAACCGCTCGGTCAATGGCGTGCGCGCAAAAAAATTCCAAAGTCCAAAATAGTGCATTTTTGGTCACTTTTTATATCATTTAAAAATGAATAAAAAGTGATCAATAAGTCCTATCAATGCAAAAATGGTACCGTTAAAAACTTCAGATCACGGCGCAAAAAATGAGCCCTCATACCGCCCCATACACGGAAAAATAAAAAAGTTATAGGGGTCAGAAGATGACAATTTTAAACGTATTAATTTTCCTGCATGTAGTTATGATTTTTTCCAAAAGTCCGACAAAATCAAACCTACATAAGTAGGGTATCATTTTAATCGTATGGACCTACAGAATACATATCAGGTGTCATTTTTACCGAAAAATGTACTACGTAGAAACGGAAGCCCCCAAAAGTTACAAAACAGCGTTTTTTTTTCAATTTTGTCGCACAATGATTTTTTTTCCCGCTTCACCATAGATTTTTGGGCAAAATGACTGACGTCATTACAAAGTAGAATTGGTGGCGCAAAAAATAAGCCATCATATGGATTTTTAGGTGTAAATTTGAAAGAGTTATGATTTTTTAAAGGCAAGGAGCAAAAAACGAAAATGCAAAAACGGAAAAACCTCCGGTCCTTAAGGGGTTAAGCAAGCCATTTTCTTCCCCGTTCTTCCCCTCTCTGGCAGGGCACCGACACAGGGCTCCGGCAGGGCACTGACTCAGCTCTCCGGCAGGGCCCTCGTTCACTGTGCTGAAGGGGGAGGGGGATGCTGGGGCACGGGTCACTACACTGGCCCAGCGCAGGTTCCGCGTTCTTCCCCTCTCTGGCAGGGCACTCACTCACTGGGCCGAAGGGGGGAGGGGGATGCTGGGGAACGCACGCAAGGACAGGAAATAAAAAAAAATTATTAAAATTTGATGGCAAAATCCTGCGGCACCCCGGGCAGTGCCAAACGGCACCCCTGTGTGCTGCGGCACCCGGTTGGGAATCACTGCATTAGGGACTAGCCCAGTGGGTGAAGGTCATGGCTAGAGATGAGCAAATAAAAAATTATGATTCGCCAAATTTTCTTAAAAAATATCTTTGGTCCGAATTTATTCACGACGAACTGCTATTAAAAACGGCTCAATAGGGGTGTGCTGTTACACAGTTAATATTCTCATTATCGTAGATGGAATTTACATAGTTAATTCTTTGATCCATTTCCTATGGATTATTCTATGGGTAGTTGTTTGCTGCCACCTTGTGGCCTTTTTTTTTGTAATGCACATGTTTTCTCTTCTAAAAGCTATGACTCATTTCCTTTGTATGTAACCACACCCCTGCTTGGGGCATCACTTCCTGTGTCATGGCTGCCTACATCTGCCACATGTAACAGGGACTCATGTATTCTGCATGCTAAGTTAAATAAAGCGTCATATTTTGATCGCATAATACTGAAATCCATTCTTTCTGCTGTATTCCTCTTGTTTGATGTACAGAATAAACCAGCTTGTGGATGAAAACAGTATTGGTGAGTTCAGCTATCTGATGAGGATCGTCCGCAGTGGTTATATCTGCTTATTCAGGCCAGGCATAGAGGTCTTACAAGGGATAGATCGCTATCACAACAATCTGAGTCAGAATAGTCAAAAGATGCCTAAAATTCCTACAACCTGCTGTGTATATGTGTGCCCCTAATCTGCAATCAAGCTCAGTGCCATCCGCCATCTTGTGAAGCACATGGTCGCACAAGCTTAATGCACTTCACGTGAAAGTTGAAAACTGTTTCTCTACATTGAACTGTGTTACCTCACTTGTCTAAGCTGCTGTTCATCTTCTTAACACTTTAAGGACCCAGCCAATTTTCACTGTAGGACCTGGCCATTTTTTGCACATCTGACCACTGTCACTTTAAGCATTAATAACTCTGGGATGATTTTACCTTTCATTCTGATTCCGAAATAGTTTTTTAGTGACATATTCTACTTTATGTAAGTGGTAAAATTTTGTCGATACTTGTATAATTTCTTGGTGAAAAATTCCAAAATTTGATGAAAAAATTGTAAATTTAGCTTTTTTTTTTTTTTTTTTACTATGAAGCTTATAAGGAAAATTAATATTCCAAATAAATTATATATTGATTCACATATACAATATGTCTACTTTATGTTTCCATCATGAAGTTGACATGTTTTTACTTTGGGAAGATATCAGAGGGCTTCAAAGTATAGCAGCAATTTTCCAATTTTTCCCAAGATTTTCAAAATCGACATTTTTCAGGGACCAGTTCTGTTTTAAAGTGGATTTGAAGGGTCTTCATATTATAAATACCCCATTAATGACCCCATTATAAAACTGCACCCCTCAAAGTATTCAAAATGACATTCAAAAGGTTTGTTAACCCTTTAGGTGTTTCACAGGAATAGCAGCAAATTGAAGGAGAAAATTCAAAATCTTTATTTTTTACACTGGCATGTTCTTGTAGACCCAGTTATTGAATTTTTACAAGGGGTAAAAGGAGAGAAATCTTCCTAAAATGTGTAACCCAATTTCTCTTGAGTAAGGAAATACCTCATATGTGTATGTAAAGTGTTCGGCGGGCACAGTAGAGGGCTCAGAAGGGAAGGAGCGACAGTGTGATTTTGGAAAGTGAGTTTTTCTGAAACGGTTTTTGGGGGTCATGTCGCATTTAGGAAGCCCCTATGGGGCCAGAACAGCAAAAAAAAAAAAAAACACATGGCATACTATTTTGGAAACTACATCACTCAAGGCACGTAACAAGGGGTCCAGTGAGCCTTAATGCCCCACAGGTGTTTGACGACTTTTCGTTAAAGTTGGATGTGTGAATAGTTTTTTTTTTCACTTAAATGCTGGTTTTCCCTCAAATATAAAATTTTTACAAGGGGTAATAGGACAAAATGCCCCCAAAATGTGTAACCCCGTCTCTTCTGAGTATGGAAATACCCCATGTGTGGAAGTCAAGTGCTCTGCTGGCGCACTACAATGCTCATAAGAGAAGGAGTCGCATTTGGCTTTTGAAAAGCAAATTATGCTGAAATGGTTTTTGGAGGGCATGTCGCATTTAGGAAGCCCCTATGCTGCCAGAGCAGCAAAAAACCTTCCACATGGCATACTATTTTGGAAACTATACCCCTCAAGGAACATAACAAGGGGTACAGTGAGCCTTAACACCTCACAGGTGTTTGACGACTTTTTTTTAAATCGGATGTGTAAATGAAAAAAAAAAATTTTTTTCACTAAAATGCTGGTTTTTCCTTAAATTTTAAATTTTTACAAGGGGTAATAGGAGAAAATGATCCCCAAAATTTGTAACCCCATTTCTTCTGAGTATGGAAATAACCAATGTGTGGACATCAAGTGCTCTGCTGGCGCACTACAATGCTCAGAAGAGGAGGAGCGCCATTGAGCTTTTGGAGATAGAATTTGGTTGGAATAGAAGTCGGGGGCCATGTGCGTTTACAAAGCCCTTTGTGGTGCCAGAACAGTGAACCCCACCCACATGTGACCCCCATTTTGGAAACTACACCCCTCACAGAATTTAATAAGGGGTGCAGTGAGTATTTACAACCCACTGGCATTTGACAGATCTTTGGAACAGTGGGCTGTGCAAATGAAAAATTACATTTTTCATTTTCATGGACCACTGTTCCAAACATCTGTGAGACACCTGTGGGGTATAAATGCTCACTGTACCCCTTTTTACATTACATGAGGGGTGTAGTTTCCAAAATGGAGTCACATGTGGGGGGGGGGGTCCATTGTTCTGGCACTATGGGGGCTTTGTAAACACATGGCTTTCAATTCCGATAAATTTTCTCTTCAAAAGCCCCCTTCTCTTCAGAGCAGCGTAGTTCACCTGCAGAGTACTTTACATCCACATATGGGGTATGTTCTTACTCAGAAGAAATGGGGTTACAAATTTTGGTTGCCTTTTTTCCTATTTTCCCTTGTGAAAATGAAAAATTTGGGGTAACTCCAGCATTTTTGTGAAATTTTTATTTTCATTTTTCCATCCAAATTTGAAGAATTTTCCTTAAACACCTGTGGGGTGTTAAGCCTCACTATACCCCTTGTTATGTTCCGTGAGGGGTGTACTTTCCAAAATGGGGTCACATGTGGGTATTTCTTTTTTTGTGTTTATGTCAGAACCGCTGTAAAATCAGCCACCCCTGTGCAAATCACCAATTTAGGCCTCACATGTATATAGTGTGCTCTCACTCCTGAGCCTTGTTGTGCGCCCGCAGAGCATTTTACGCCCAAATATGAGGTATTTCCATACTCAGGAGAAATTGTGTTACACATTTTGGGAGTCTTTGTTTCCTCTTAATACTTGTGAAAAAAAAAAGTATGGGGCAACACCAGCATGTTAGTGTAAAATTTGTAATTTTTTTACACTAACAGGCTGGTGTAGCCTCCAACTTTTCCTTTTCATAAGGGGTAAAAGGAGAAAAAGCCCCCAAAATTTGTAGTGCAATTTCTCCCGAATACGGAAATACCCCATATGTGGTTTCCTTGAAATATGACAGGGCTCCGAAGTGAGAGAGCTCCATGCGCATTTGAGGACTAAATTAGGGATTGCATAGGGGTGGACATAGGGGTATTCTACGCCAGTGATTCCCAAACAGGGTGTCTCCAGCTGTTGCTAAACTCCCAGCATGCCTGGACAGTCAGCGGCTGTCCGGAAATGAGGGGAGTTGATGTTTTGCAACAGCTGGAGGCTCTGTTTTGGAAATACTGCCGTACAATACGTTTTTCATTTTTAATGGGGGGGGGGGGGACAGTGTAAGGGGGTGTATATGTAGTGTTTTACCCTTTATTATGTGTTAGTGTAGTGTAGTGTTTTTAGGGTAAGTTCGCACTGGCAGAGGTTTACAGTGAGCTTCCCACGAGGAATTTGCTGCAGCTCATACTTGAAGCAGGAAACTTACTGTAAACCTGCCCGTGTGAATGTACCCTGTACATTCACATTGGTGGGGGGGGGGGGGGGGGGGAAGCTCCAGCTGTTTCAAAACTACAACTCCCGGCATATATTGATGGACCGTGCATGCTGGGAGTGTGCTGAAGGCACACTGGTTGGAAAACCTTCAGTTAGGTTCTGTTACCTAACTCAGTATTTTCCAACCAGTGTGCCTCCAGCTGTTGCAAAACTACAACTCCCAGCATGTACTGATGCTGGGAGATGTAGTTATGCAACAGCTGGAGGTACGCAACTACAACTCCCAGCATGCAGAGACAGCTGATTGCTGTTTGGGCATGCTGGGATTTGCAGTTTTGAAACATCTGGAGTTCTACAGTTTAGAGACCACTGTACAGTGATCTCCAAACTGTGGACCTCCAGATGTTGCAAAACTACAAATCCCAGCATGCCCAGACAGCTGTTGGGCATGCCAGGAGTTGTAGTTTTGCAAGATCTAGAGAGACACAGTATAGAGATCACTGTGCAGTGGTTTCTAAACTGTAGACATCCAGATGTTGCAAAACTACAAAAACAGCTGTCTGGGCATTCTGGGAGTTGTAGTTTTGCAACATCTGGAGGGCTACAGTTTGAGAACACTATACAGTGGTCTCAAACTGTCCAGATGTTGCTAGGCAACTCACCGGCTTCCGTAGGATCCAGGGAGCCGGCCGCATGACATGCCGCCCGCCGATCACCGTCACCGATCGCGTCCCGCAGCCTCCACCGATGGGTAAGTGGACTTCGGTGCCCGGTCTCTGTCAGTTTCCCCGTTCTTCAAAGGGCAAGAGCAAAATAAGTTCTGTGATAGGTTTGATGAAAGTCTTTACAGTCCTGTCTTGCAACTTTCACCTACACCTTGCGTACTTTACCGTCATCACTAGGAACGCTCTTTACAAAAAGTTCCATAGGCCACTCGATTCTTTCGGCTTGTTGATCCTTAAGCAGAATGAGATCTCCATTGTTATTTTAGGGTTCAGGCATTGCCATTTCCTGTGTCCTTGCGGAGTAGAAAGATACTCCATCTTCCAACAATTCCAGAAGCAGTTGGTGAGGTGTTGTACTTGCTTCCACTGATCATAGCACAGATTTCCTGATGTAAAGTTTCCAGGTGGAACAGGAATGGACCCAAGCTTCTGGGTAAGCATAGTAGCTGGGGTAAGGATAGTTGGAAACTCTGGATCTTTGTCAGGTTCTAGAATACTGAATACATCAGCTGTGGTTTCTTCTGTTATCCAAGAAGAATTAGCGAAGGCACTTGCAGACACTGGCCAGGTGGCATGATGTGCAGGATTCATTGCAGATGGGACATAATGCCATTATTCAGGTTTAGATGATTTCCTGATTCTTTCAACACGGTTGCTGAAATGCACATATAAACGTTTAGTCTGGTTGTATATATAGCCCAGAACAACTTTGCTGTCTGTGTAGAATTTGGTGTCATCTATCAGAATGTCCAGCTCACGTAGTATGAAATCTGCAATTTCTACAGCTAGCACAGTCCCAAAAAGTTCAAGCCTAGGGATTGTGTGCTCTAGCTTAGGTGCTAACTTGGCTTTCCCAAACAGAAACCCTATTTTTTTGGTTTGATTACAAGAGTATCTTCCCTTGAGGTAGGCAACAGTTGCTATGGCCTCAGTAGATGCATCTGAGAAGATGTGAAGCTCTTTTCTCTGACTTGTAGCAAGGGACTTATTGTAAAGAGCGTTCCTAGTGATGATGGTAAAGTACGCAAGGTGGAGGTGAAAGTTGCAAGACAGGACTGTAAAGACTTTCATCAAACCTATCACAGAACTTATTTTGCTCTTGCCCTTTGAAGAATGAACTTTCTTGCGTATACTGTTGGTTCCTACCTTTAACTTCAAGAAGAAAGTCTTGATCTTTATTGTTATAACTTTAAGCCTTGTTGCATTTTTTGCATGTTCTTCTTGATGTCTTCGAGGTTCTCAAGACATCAAGCAAATTGCACTGTTGTTTATTTGCAATTGTATTACTACTGTTTTGGCATAAAATAGTGACATTTACAATGCCAGACAGGGAGTGTGCTGTTACACAGTTAATATTCTCATTATTGTGGATGGAAATTACATAGCTTATTCTTTGATCCATTTCCTATGGATTATTCTATGGGTAGTTATTTGCTGCCACCTTGTGACCTTTTTTGGTAATGCACATGTTTCTCTCTCCTGAAAGCTATGACTCATTTCCTTTGTATGTAACCACACCCCTGCTTGGGGCATCACTTCCTGTGTCATGGCTGCCTGCATCTGCCACATGTAACAGGGACTCATGTATTCTGCATGCTAAGCTAAGGAAAGAATCATCTTTTGATGGCATAATACTGAAATCCGTTCATTCTGCTGTACTCCTGTTGTTTGATGTACATAATAAACCAGCTTGTGGATGAAAACAGTATTGGTGAGTTCAGCTGTGATAAGGATTGTCCGCAGTGGTTATATCTGCTTATTCAGGCAAGGCATAGAGGTCTTACAAGGGATAAATCTCTATCACAACAATCTGAGTCAAAATAAGGGGTGTAGAACACAATGCCTTGCTGTAACATGAATAGGGAGTGTGCTGTGTTAGTGAAATAATACTGTTATTCAGTATGACATGCAGATTAGAGGTCTTGCAATCAGAATTACTGTCGCAGAGTGGCACAATGACAGAGCCTGTAGGTGGCATCAGTAAGAGGAGACCATATGGTGGCAGAATGACAGTGTGGAGGTGGCGGCAGCATGAGGAGACCATATAGTGGCTGAATGCCCCAGCCTGGAGGTGGCAACAGTCTGACAAGACCATAGGGCACCACAATTGAAAAGATTAAAGAGATTTTTTAACATTTAAGATTGAAGATTTCAAATATATGGACCTTAAGTTTTATTCAATGTGCCAGCAGCATGAGTAGACTACATAGCAGCACAGTGACACAGCCTGGAGCACCGTGGCAGTACCGTGGCAGCACCGCGAGGAGACCATAATCTGGCAGAATGACACACCCTGGAGTTGGCGGCAGCAAGAGAAGACAATATAGTGGCTGAATGACACAGCCTTGAGGTGGTAGAAGCATGAGGAGACCATATAGTGGCTGAATGACACAGCCTTGAGTTGGCAGCTGCAAGAGGAGACCATATAGTGGCTGAATGGCACAGCCTGGAGGTGGCAGAAGCATGAGGAGACCATAAAGTGGCTGAATGACACAGCCTGGAGTTGGCGGCAGCATGAGGAGAACATATGGTGGCAGAATGAGACAGCCTGGAGCTGGAATCAGCATGAAGAGAACATATGGTGGTGGAATGAGACAGCATGGAGCTGGAATCAGCATGAGGAGAACATATGGTGGCAGAATGAGACCACTTGGAGCTGGCATCAGCATGAGGAGAACATATGGTGGCAAAATGAGACAGCCTGGAGCTGGCATCAGCAGGAAGAGAACATATGGTGGCAGAATGAGACAGCCTGGAGCTGGCATCAGCAAGAGGAGAACATATGGTGACATAATGAGACAGCCTGGAACAGGCAGCAGCATAAGGAGAACATATGGTGGCAGAATGAGACGGACTGGAGGTGGCATCAGCAGCATCAGGAATCCTGAAAGTGACCCAGTGACAGAGTGGGTCCGTAGCTTGCAATACCAGTATGCGGTAACGGTGGTGGGTGAAAAAAGGAGAACTTGGCATCAGATGTGTTGCATCAGGCAGGTGGCAGGATTAGAATAGTATCTAAGGCAGGTAGGCAGAAGAAAACGGTATCTTTTGTAAAAGTGTTAGTGTGCACAGCACAAGTAAGTATTGAGGATATGCATTACGTAAAACTTAACTTTTAATAATATTCTTAGGATAAAATATATGTACCCAAAATTAGTTTTTTTTATTTAACAAAAGGAAAGGTGTGCAAAAAACACCATGTGCCACCTACACCACCAAGTATTGATGTGATGCAAAGACCCCTAAAAGGGAACCCTGCCATTTCCCAGGGTTTTTAGGTGGAAATAGGGAGAGGTTCCTTTGTAGGGCCGCCCTTTTTAAGACGATTAACACTTTCCTGGAAAAGATGGAAGGGAACAACGTATTGTTCATTGTAGCAGATGGGGGTAAAAACTACCCCTGTCAGGCCCTACTCCTGCCCTATTAATTCCCTTCTTTGCAAGTGTTACTCACTAGAGATGAGCAAACTTTTCAAAAATCCAATTCGGCCAAATCGCCAAATTTTTCGAAAAAATGTGTTTCGATCCAAATTTATTTGCGGTGAATCTATATTAAAAACGGCCATTTCTGGCTTACAGAGAGCCTCAATAGGGGTGTAGAACACTTTTCTGTGTTCTAACACGCATGTGGAGTGCGCTGGGGTAGGGAAATAATACTGTTCTTCAGAATAACATACAGATTACTGGCACAATGACAGAGCCTGGAGGTGGCATCAGTATGAGGAGACCATATAGTGGCTGCATGACACAGTGTGGACGCGTTGGCAGCATGAGGAGACCATACAGTGGCTGAAAGACACAGAGTAGACGTGTTGGCAGCATGAGGAGACCATATACTGGCTGAATGACACAGCGTGGAGGTGTTGGCAGCATGAGGAGACCATATAGTGGCTGAATGACACAGCGTGGAGGTGGCGGCAGCATGAGGAGACCATATAGTGGCTGGATGAAACAGCTTGGAGTTGGAAGCAGCATGAGTAGACAATAGGCCTTCATAATCTCTAAGATTGTAAGATGAATTCAGAATTTTAAACCAAAGATTTTGGGTAGCTAGTACTACCATAACAAAGTTTTTATTCCCAGACCCAGGCCCAGCAGCATCAGTAAACCATATATTGCCTGAATGGCACAGCCTTGAGTTGGCTGAAGCATGAGGAGACCATATAGTGTCTGAATGGCACAGCCTGGAGTTGGTAGCAGATGAGGAGACAATGATTTGAAATTTCAATTGAAGATGTATGGTACCTAGTGATACCATAAACATATAGGTAATGTCCTAGGCTCAGCAGCATCACTAAACCATGTAGTTGCTATATGACACTTACAGGAGCAGGGAGCAGCATGAGTACACAAGAGGGATTCACAACCCCTAACATTAAAAGGTGAATGATGAAATCTCTTTTGAAGATGCATGTTAGCTAGTGCTACCATCCAAAAATTTAAGAGCCAAGCCCAGAAGCATCAATGAGCCGAGTAGTTCCTTAAACACGCAGTCAGGAGTGGGCATCAGTAGTACACCAGGGGGTTTCATAACCCCTTACACTGAAAAATCAATGTTGAAATTTCTATTAAGCATTGTCAGGATCCGGGTACTGTGAGGATACTGGTGGTGGATCCTCTGTGTCAGTGGGGTGATGACGTGGGCCGTACCAGGGGAACGGAGTCTAAGGGGTTACTGGTATTCACCAGAGCCAGCCGCAAAGCGGGATGGACTTGCTGCGGCAGGTAACCCCCAGGTCGTTCCACCCGATAGCGACTTCACCCCGACTGACGGCTGAGATAGGTGCGGTACAAGGGATTAGGCAAGAGCAAGGTCGGACGTAGCAGAAGGTCAGGGCAGGCAGCAAGGATCGTAGTCAAGGGCAACGGCAGAAGGTCTGGAACACTGGCTTGGGACATACAAGGAACGCTTTCACTGGCACAATGGCAACAAGATCCGGCGATGCTGGGAAGGGGAAGTGAGGTAATATAGGCTAGGGCACAGGTGAAAGTACTAATTGGGCCAGGCGCCAATCAGCGTCGCACTGGCCCTTTAAATCGCAGAGAGCCGGCGCGCACGCGCCCTAGGGAGCGGGGCCACACGCGCCGGGACTGAACAAATGGAGAACAGGTGGGGTAAGAAGGCTGGGATGCGAACCTCGAGCGGGCGCGTGCTGCATCGCGGGTCACATCCCCGCCAGAGACACGGGTCTGACCGGGGCGCTGCGACAAGGTAAATGCTGCGAGCGCTCCATGGAGGAGCGGGGACCCGGAGCACTCGGCGTAACAGTACCCCCACCCTTGGGTCTCCCCCTCTTTTTGGAACCCGAGAACTTGTGAATGAGGTCCTTGTTGAGGATGTTATCTTCGGGTTCCCAAGATCTTTCCTCAGGACCACAATTCTCCCAATCTACGAGAATTTTTTTCTTACTTCTGACTGTCTTAGAAGCGAGAATCTCTTTAACAGTGAAGACATCGGAGGAGCCAGAGACAGGAGCTGGAGCGACAACCTTGGGAGAGAAACGGTTAAGGACAAGCGGTTTAAGGAGAGAAACATGAAAAGCGTTAGGAATACGGAGAGAAGGGGGAAGAAGAAGTTTGTAGGAGACAGGATTGATTTGACTCTTGATTTTAAAGGGTCCAAGATAACGTGGTCCCAGCTTATAACTGGGGACACGGAAGCGGATATACTTGGCAGAGAGCCACACTTTGTCTCCAGGAGCAAAGACAGGAGGAGTTCTTCTCTTTTTGTCGGCATGCTTCTTCATCCGGGATGAGGCCTGTAAGAGGGATTTTTGAGCTTCCTTCCAGATGGTGGAGAAGTCCCGGGTAACTTCATCAACAGCAGGCAATCCAGAAGTAGTGGGAGTGGGGAGGGGGGGCAAAGGGTGACGGCCGTACACCACAAAGAACGGGGATTTGGCGGAGGATTCAGAGTCCTTGAAATTGTACGAGAATTCAGCCCAGGGTAGAAGATCGACCCAATTGTCCTGGTGGGAGGAAACAAAATGTTGCAAATAGTCACCAAGGATCTGGTTAACTCTTTCTACTTGCCCATTGGATTGGGGATGATAGGAGGACGAGAAATTTAATTTGATTTTTAATTGATTACAGAGAGCTCTCCAAAATTTTGATACAAATTGAACGCCTCTATCCGAGACGATATGCGTGGGAAGCCCGTGAAGGCGAAAAATGTGCACAAAAGATTGCTTCGCCAACTGTGGTGCTGAAGGAGGGCCTGGAAGTGGAATAAAATGTGCCATCTTGGAGAAACGATCAACGACTACCCAGATGACTGTGTTGCCATGGGATAAAGGCAGATCCGTAATAAAATCGATGGCAATTTGAGACCATGGTAGCTCAGGAACAGGCAAAGGATGAAGGAGACCGGCATGCTTCTGGCGAGGAGTCTTGTCCCGGGCACAAACTGTACAGGCCCGAACGAAATCAGCGACATCTGCCTCCAGGGTAGTCCACCAATATAAACGAGAGATGAGTTGGATGGACTTCTTGACGCCAGCATGGCCGGCGAGGTGCGAGGAGTGTCCACACCTGAGGATCTTGAGGCGCTGGCGTGGAGGGACGAAAGTCTTTCCAGGAGACGTTTGTCTGATAGAAGCTGGAACAGAAGAGATCAGACACTCCGGGGGTACAATGTGTTGCAGGGGGGCTTCCGTTTCGGAAGCATCAGAGGAACGAGAAAGGGCGTCAGCCCTGATGTTTTTGTCAGCAGGGCGAAAATGAATCTCGAAGTTAAAACGGGCAAAAAACAACGACCACCTAGCCTGGCGTGGGTTCAGACGTGCGGCAGATTGGAGATACGAGAGATTCTTGTGATCCGTGTAGATGACAATCGGGTGTTTGGAACCCTCCAGCAGGTGCCTCCATTCTTTGAGGGCTAGTTTAATGGCCAGAAGTTCACGATCACCAATGGAGTAATTTTTTTCCGCCGGAGAGAAGGTTTTAGAAAAGAAACCACAAGTAATGTTATGTCCGGTAGAGTCTTTTTGTAGGAGTACGGCTCTGGCTCCAACCGAGGAGGCGTCCACTTCCAGCAAGAAGGGTTTTGATGGATCAGGTCTGGAGAGTACGCGAGTAGAAGCGAAGGCAGTTTTGAGGCGATTGAATGCCACATCCGCTTGGGGAGACCAGGACTTAGGGCTGGCATTCTTCTTGGTTAGGGCCACAATCGGAGCCACAATGGTGGAAAAATGCGGAATAAACTGTCGTAAGTAATTGGCAAATCCCAAGAAGCGTTGGATAGCTCGGAGTCCAGAGGGGCGTGGCCAATCTAAAACGGCTGACAGTTTGTCTGGGTCCATTTGAAGTCCCTGGCCAGAGACTAGATAATCTAGAAAGGGAAGAGATTGGCATTCAAAGAGACATTTCTCCATCTTGGCATATAATTGATTTTCACGGAGTCTCTGGAGCACTAGGCGGACATGGCGGCAGTGTTCTTCGAGGCTAGAGGAAAAAATCAAAATGTTGTCCAGGTAAACCACAACACAGGTATATAACAAGTCCCGAAATATTTCATTCACGAAATCCTGGAAGACAGCGGGGGCGTTGCAGAGCCCAAAGGGCATAACCAGATATTCAAAATGTCCGTCTCTGGTATTAAATGCGGTTTTCCACTCATCCCCTTTTCTGATGCGGATGAGATTATATGCACCTCTTAAGTCCAATTTGGTGAAGATGTTAGCGCCACGAAGGCGGTCAAAGAGTTCCGAGATAAGAGGCAGGGGATAGCGTTTTTTTATAGTGATTTTATTTAAACCGCGGTAATCAATGCACGGCCGTAAGGAACCGTCTTTTTTTGAGACAAAGAAGAACCCCGCTCCGGCAGGGAATGAAGACTTGCGGATGAATCCCCTCTTTAAATTTTCTTGGATGTAGTCCGACATGGCTTGAGTCTCAGGAGCGGACAGAGGATAGATCCTGCCCCGGGGTGGAGTAGTACCAGGAAGGAGGTCAATAGGGCAGTACAGTCTGTGAGGTGGCAAAGTCTCTGCTTGTTTTTTGCAAAAAACATCGGCATAGTCCTGATAGGCCTTGGGAAGACCTGGTATAGGAGGAGCCACAGGGGTTTGAATGACGGAGCTGGGGGCAGACGTGAGGCATTTTTTGAGGCAAGAAGAACCCCAGATCTTGATCGCCCCGGTGGTCCAGTCAAGGGTAGGAGAATGACGTTGGAGCCAAGGCAAGCCGAGGAGAATTTCAAAAGTGCAGTTGGGGAGGACCAGAAATTAAATTTTTTCGTGATGTAGTCCAATGCACAATTAACAGGGGTTCTGTGCGGTAATGCACAGTACAGTCCAATTTTTCTCCATTAACTGAAGCGATGTAGAGTGGTCTGACGAGACTGGTCACTGGAATGTTGAACCTATTAACGAAAGAGGCCAAAATAAAATTTCCTGCTGAGCCTGAATCCAAGAAGGCCACAGCTGAGAAGGAGGAGTTAGCAGAAGAAGAAATCCGCACAGGCACAGTAAGACGTGGAGAAGCAGAGTTCACACCTAGAGCTGTCTCATCTTTGTGCGGAATCGGAGTGTGTCTTTCCTGACGCGGAGGACGGATAGGACAATCCTTCAGGAAGTGTTCGGTACTGGCACAGTACAGGCATAGATTCTCATTGCGGCGGCGTGTCCTCTCTTGTGGGGTCAAGCGAGACCGGTCTACTTGCATAGCCTTCACGGCAGAAGGCTCAGGAACAGATTGCAATGGACTTGAGAAGAGAGGAGCGGGGGAGAGAAATCGCCTGGTGCGAACAAAGTCCATATCCTGACGAGCTCCTGGCGTCTTTTGGAAAAACGCATGTCAATGCGGGTGGCCAAATGGATAAGTTCATGCAGGTTGGCAGGAATTTCTTGTGGGGCCAGCACATCCTTGATGTTGCTGGATAGGCCTTTTTTGAAGGTCGCGCAGAGGGCCTCATTGTTCCAAGATAATTCAGAGGCGAGGGTACGAAATTGGATGGCGTATTCGCCTACAGAAGAATTTCCTTGGACAAGGTTCAACAAGGCAGTTTCGGCAGAAGAGGCTCGGGCTGGTTCCTCAAAGACACTACGAACCTCAGCGAAGAAAGACTGAACAGTGGCAGTGACAGGATCATTGCGGTCCCAGAGCGGTGTGGCCCATGACAAGGCCTTCCCAGACAGGAGACTAACCACGAAAGCCACCTTTGACCGTTCTGTGGGAAATTGGTCCGACATAATCTCCAAATGCAGGGAACATTGCGAGAGAAAGCCACGACATTGTTTAGAGTCCCCATCAAATTTGTCCGGCAGAGACAAGCGGAGGCTGGAAGTGGCCACTCGCTGCAGAGGAGTTGCAGGAGCTGGCGGAGGAGATGGTTGCTGAAGCTGTGGCAAAAGTTGTTGCAGCATAAATGTTAGTTGAGACAGCTGATGTCCTTGTTGCGCTATCTGTTGAGACTGCTGGGCGACCACCGTGGTAAGCGGGATCCATGGCCGGATCTACTGTCAGGATCCGGGTACTGTGAGGATACTGGTGATGGATCCTCTGTGTCAGTGGGGTGATGACGTGGGCCGTACCAGAGGAACGGAGTCTAAGGGGTTATTGGTATTCACCAGAGCCCGCCGCAAAGCGGGATGGACTTGCTGCGGCGGGTAACCCCCAGGTCGTTCCACCCGATAGCGACTCAACCCCGACTGACGGCTGAGATAGGCGCGGTACAAGGGATTAGGCAAGAGCAAGCTCGGACGTAGCAGAAGGTCAGGGCAGGCAGCAAGGATCGTAGTCAGGGGCAACGGCAGAAGGTCTGGAACACTGCCTTGGGACATACAAGGAACGCTTTCACTGGCACAATGGCAACAAGATCCGGCGATGCTGGGAAGGGGAAATGAGGTAATATAGGCTAGGGCACAGGTGAAAGTACTAATTGGGCCAGGCGCCAATCACTGGCCCTTTAAATCGCAGAGAGCCGGGGCACGCGCACCCTAGGGAGCGGGGCCGCGCGCGCTGGGACTGAACAAACGGAGAACAGGTCGGGTAAAAAGGCTGGGATGCGAACCGCGAGCGGGCGCGTCCTGCATCGCGGGTCGCATCCCCGCCAGAGACACTAGCGCAGCGCTCCCTGTCAGCGGGTCTGACCGGGGCGCTGCGACAAGGTAAACGCTGCGAGCGCTCCGGGGAGGAGCGGGGACCCGGAGCTCTCGGCGTAACAAGCATGTATTTAGCTTGTGCTAAATATACAAAAATTTAAGGCCCAAGCCCAAAAGCATCAGTAAGCCAAGTAGTTCCTGAAAGGCACAGAAGCAGTCAGGAACAGGCATCAGCAGTACACCAGAGGGTTTCATAACCCCTTACATTGAAAGATCAATGTTGAAATTTCTATTAAGCATGTATTTAGCTTGTGCTACACATCCAAAAATGTAAGGCCTATGCCCAGAAACATCTTTAAGCCATGTAGTTCCTGAAACACACAGTCAGGAGCAGGCATCTGCAGTACACCAGAGGGTTTCATAACCCCTTACATTGAAAGATCAATGTTGAAATGTCTATTAAGCATGTATTTAGCATGTGCTAAACATCCAAAAATGTAAGGCCCAAGCCCAGAAGCATCAGTAAGCCAAGTAGTTCCTGAAAGACACAGAAGCAGTCAGGAGCAGGCATCAGCAGTACACCAGAGGGTTTCATAACCCCTTACATTGAAAGATAAATGTTGAAATTTCTATTAAGCATGTATTTAGCTTGTGCTAAACATCCAAAAATGTAAGGCCCAAACCCAGAAGTATCTTTAAGCCATGTAGTTGCTGAAACACACAGTCAGGAGCAGGCATCAGCAGTACACCAGGGGGGTTTCATAACCCCTTACGTTGAAAGATGAATGTTGAAATCTCTATTAAGCATGTATTTAGCATGTGCTAAACATCCAAAAATGTAAGGCCCAAGCCCAGAAGCATCAATAAGCAAAGTAGTTCCTGAAAGACACAGAAGCAGTCAGGAGCAGCCATCAGCAGTACACCCGAGGGTTTCATAACCCCTTACACTAAAAGATCAATGTTGAAATTTCTATTAAGCATGTATTTAGCTCGTGCAAAACATCCAAAAATGTAATGCCCAAGCCTAGAAGCTTCAATAAGCCAAGTAGTTCCTTAAAGACACAGTCAGGAGCAGGCATCAGCAGTACACCAGAGGGTTTCATAACCCCTTAGATTGAAAGATCAATGTTGAAATTTCTATTAAGCATGTATTTAGCTTGTGCTAAAAATCCAAAAATGTAAGGCCCAAGCCCAGAAGCATCTATAAGCCATGTAGTTCCTGAAACACACAGTCAGGAGCAGGCATCAGCAGTACACCAAAGGTTTTCATAACCCCTTACATTGAAAGATCAATGTTGAAATTTCTATTAAGCATGTATTTAGCTCGTGCTAAACATCCAAAAATTTAAGGCCCAAGCCCAGAAGCATCAGTAAGCCATGTAGTTCCTGAAAGACACAGAAGCAGTCAGGAGCAGGCATCAGCAGTACACCCGAGGGTTTCATAACCCCTTACATTGAAAGATCAATGTTGAAATTTCTATTAAGCATGTATTTAGCTCATGCTAAACATCCAAAATTGCAAGGCCCAAACCCAGAAGCATCAATAAGCCAGGTAGTTCCTGAAAGAAACAGTCAGGAGCAGGCATCAGCAGTTCACAAGAGGGTTTCATAACCCCTTACACTGAAAGATCAATGTTGAAATTTCTATTAAGCATGTATTTAGCTAGTGCTAAACATCCAAAAATGTAAGGCCCAAGTCCAGTTGCATCAGTAAGACAAGTCATTCCTGAAAGACACAGGAGCAGTCAGGAGCAGGCATCAGCAGTACCCAAAAGGGTTTCATAACCCCTTACATGAAGCATTTATTTTAGCTATTGCTACCAGAATATATTTGGAGTTAATATACCAGTCCCAGTAGCATCAGAAAACGATATACAGTGGTCCCTCAACATACGATGGTAATTCGTTCCAAACGACCCATCGTTTGTCGAATCCATCGTATGTTGAGGGATCCGTGCAATGTAAAGTATAGGAAGCTGTACTCACCTGTCCCCGTCGCTCCGGACCAGGTCCTCACCACTCCCGATGCTGTCCCAGGGGCTCCCGATGCTGTCCCGCTGCTTCGGTGTCTTCTTCGCGATCCTCCGGTGTCTTGCGCATCTTCTGCAGGGTCCGGGCCTCGCTTTCTGGTGACGTTATTACGCTGCTGCGCAGGCGCGGCGTGCGTAGTGACGTAATAACAACGCCGGAAAGCAAGGCCCGGACCCTGGAAAAGATGCGCAAGACACCGGAGGATCGCGAAATGGACCGGAGCAGCGGGAATAGGTAAGCGAACCTGCCAGGGATGCTTAAACTGCTATCCGACAGCAGCTTAAGCATTTTGCGCTGTCGGATAGCAGTTAATGCGATGGCCCCGACATATAAAAGCATCGTATGTCGATGCTGACATCGACATGCGATGGCCTCTGAGAGGCCATCGTATGTCGATTTTATCATATGTTGGGGCCATCGTAGGTCGGGGGGTTACTGTATATTGGCTGAATGACACAGCCTGGAGGTCGGGAAAGCATAAGGAGCCCATGTAGTGTCTGAATGGTACAGCCTGCAGATGGCTGAAGCATGAGGAGATCATTGAAATTAAAGAATTTTAAATAGAAATCTAAGATATTGAAATTGAGGATTTTGAAATGGAACTTTTTACTTCCAAGTTTTAATGGCCCGGGCCCTGGCATGTGGGTACTAAGGACCTAATCTAACAAGGAGTCCCATGTCACATTTCAGCACAATGACAGAGCCTGGAGGTGGCATCAGTAGGAGGAGACCATATAGTGTCTGAATGGCACAGCCTGGAGTTGGCTGAAGCATGAGGAGACCCCAGTGCTTCACAAAAATGGTCAGAATACCATCTGACATTCAAAATAAAATGATAGATACATTCTCTGAAGAAAAGGATCCTTCATTCGCTGACAATATGAGTATTGTGTTCTAGTGACATTAGTTCATCGGAGGAACAGGAAAGCATGATACAACTTAATTCTGCAACTGAAGAACCACAACAAAGAATGAACGACTGAAAGCCTACTGGAACTGAGGAACTTCAAAATGATAAATCTACCACCTGGGATAGTCAGTCAATTCCAACAGCCGGTGGTCAGTATTCACAGTTCCCTGTTTCTGCTAGTCCTTGGCAATATTCCATTTATTACTGGTCTGGGATCAACATGACAATAATGCTGGGAGAGTAACTCAAGGATAGCCACATGTTTCCTACAATACACAATCAATATATGGAGACCATATAGTGGCTGAATGACACAGCCTGGAGTTGGCGGCAGATGAAGAGACAATAGGACCCCACAATCTCTCAATCTCTCAGGTAATGTCCTTGGCCCAGCAGCATCACTAAACCAGTTATTTGCTGAATGACACTGACAGGAGCAGTCAGCAGCAGGAGTGCACAAGAGGGTTTCATAATCCCTAAGATTGAAAGATCAATGTTGAAATCTCAATTAAGCATGTATGTAGGCTAGTGCTAACATCCAAAAATTTAAGGCCCAAGCTCAGCAGCATTACTAAGACAAGTAGTTCTTGAAACACACAGCCTGGAGCAGGCATCAGCATGAGTTTACAAGAGGGCTTCACAACCCCTAGCATTATGTTGATGTTGAAATCTGTATAGAAGATGTATGTTGGCTAGTGCTAACATCAAAACATTTTAGGCACAGGCCCAGCAGCATCACTAAACCATATAGTTGCTGAAACACACAGCCTGGATCAGGCAGCAGCAGAAGTACACACGATGGCTTAATAACTCCTAACAGGTGAATATTGAAATCTGTATAGAACATGTATGTTAGCTAGTGCTAACATCCAAAAAATATAGGCACAGGCCCAGCAGCATCAGTAAGCCAAGTAGTTCCTGAAACACACAGCCTGGATCAGGCAGCAGGATGTGTACAAAAGAGGGCTACACCACAACCCCTAACATTAAAAGATCAATGTTGAAATCTTTATTGAGCATGTATGTTTGCTAGTGCTACCATAAAAAAATTGTAGGTAATATCCAAGACAGTCCCAGCACATTGAGAGAGTGTGGAGGTGGTATCATCAGCATGAGGAGACCATAGAGCAGCACAATTATAGATCCTGGAGTTGGCAGCATCAGCATGAGGAGAGCATAGAGCAGTACAATTATAGAGCCTGGAGGTGCCAACATCAGCATGAGGAGACCATAGAGCAGCAAAATTATAGAGCCTGGAGGTGGCAGCATCAGCATGAGGAGACAATAGAGCAGCACAATTAGAGAGCCTGGAGGTGGCAGCATCAGCATGAGGAGACCATATGGCGACACAATGACAGTGCCTGGAGGTGGTAGCATCAGCATGAGGAGACCATATGGCGGCACAACGACAGATCCTGGAGTGGTAGCATTAGCATGAGGAGACCATAGAGCAGTAGAATGAGAGAGCCTGAAGGTGGCAGCAGCAGAATGAGGGCAGAAAAATGCACTACAGTCCGCTGAAATAACTTATTTTTGCTCAGCAGCAGGACACAACAGTGCAGCACCACAAAAAAAATAATTGCACTGTCACATAGTATTAAGAATGGTGTGAACTGCTGGTTATTATACAGTCTACAGACTAGTATAAGCAGCAGATGATTTCTTGTGGAAAAAATACACAGAATTGCGCTGAAAAATCATTCCTGCCTCCTGTGATACGGTTCATGAAGTTCAGGCAGCTTGTTGATATGTATCAGGCAACGAAAAGCTATCTGCCCCTCTCTGATAAAATGCTGAATGAAGTGACTGGGAGGTTAATGGCTAGCGTAAAAATCCTTCTCAGTGACAACAAGCAAAGCACTGCACTGCTCTCTGTCCACAACGCTGATGTGACTAGCAGTTGGCAGTGGAACGCTGCGTTATGATCAATTCAGCGTGTCTGTGTAACACACAGAGACACACAGCCGTCCTCTCTCTCTGCAGTGAATTACAGGAAATGAGCAGCCGCAAAATGGCTGCTGATTATATAGGGCTGTGACATCACAGGGGTAACTGAATGCTGATAGGCTGCATCCTGCATGGGATTCAGGGTCATCCCGCCTACCTCCCTTCCGCCTTGCCTTCCCACCTTCCCAGTATCCCCTGCCCCATGTACTGACATGTGGATCCACCATTTTAGGTGTCCTGGAGCCTGGAATGCTGTAAAATGGAGTGTAATGAAGTGATTCGCATGATAGAATCGTGGCAATATTCGCATTTGTTGTGAATCGAATAAATCCTGAAATTCGTAACAAATTCGGGTTTGTCTGCTTTGATTCGCTCATCTCTATTACTCACCCTAAAAAGGGTGGCCCCACATAAGAAACTCTCTATATTTCCACCTAAAAACCATGTGAAATGGCAGTGTATAGGGAGAGGTTCCTGTGTGGGGCTGCCCTTTTTATGGTGAGTAACACTTGCCAAGAAGGGAATTAAAAGTGTGAGAGTAGAGCCTCACAGGGGAAGTTTTTTCCCCCACCGGTTACACTGGACCATACCTTGTTCCCTTCTACCTTTAGAGGTCTTTGCATCACATCAATACTTGGTGGCGTAGGTGGCACATGGTGTTTTTTGCACAACTTTCCTTTTCTAGATATTAAAATTGGGGTCCATATATTTTATCCTATGAAAAGTTAAGTTTTAGTTAATGCAGATCCTCAATACTTACTTGTGGTTTGATGTTGAGGAATGTCTGTAACTGGGGAGCAGCACCTTAAATATGTTTGGCACTCTCCATATTTGTGATGTGTTGGTGTGGCGCCATGGTCAATCTACTCTGATGCATCTGGCATTGGTGGGTGGAAATCCTGGCTGATCCATGGCTGATACATCTTCACAAAGGTCAGACTCTCCACATTTTTCGTGCATAGATGAGTTCTCCTTGGGGTTACTATGGCCCCCATTGCACTAAACACCCACTCTGTTGGCACACTACTGGCCGGGCAGGACAGCTTTTAGAGGGCAAACTCTGCTAGTTGCGGCCACAAATCAAGAAGTCCAGCGGATCTTCAAAGTGTGTTGGCATGGGCATGTCAAGGTATGTCACCACCTGCTGGTTCAGGTCCTGCTCCAGGTCTACCTGCTGCTGAAGAGTTGCTTCACTATGCGGGTGAAGAAAGCTACTCATCAGTGACTGTAAACTCAGGCTGCTGCTGATGGAGCTGGTACTGCTCCTGCCACCCCACCTCTCCCCAGCAGCCATGGCAGTGGAAGGTGAGTGCACAGAGGGCCCCCCGAGTCAGACCTGCGAGAAGATGGACGATGACGCAGATATGCATCGGCCAACTGACTATGAAGGAAGACTCTGTAGTAGGTCAATTTGTCCTCCCTCTCAGTGGGTGTAAAAAAGGCCCCTGTCTTGTGCTGGTAGCGAAGGTCCAATAAGGTGGAGAGCCAGAAGTCATCCTGCTGCTGAATAGTGAGAATTTGGCGGTCACTACGTAAGCAAGTGAGCATGCATCGTGCCATTTGTGCAAGTGAATCGGAGGGAATCCTTGCCTCCATCTCCACTGCATACTGCCATGGTGTGTCTGGGTTCTCTGTCTCGTCTTCCTCTAAACCCTCTAGATCCTCTGGCTGCTCCTGCTCCTCCTCTCCTGTCAGATGACTATAACATTTTACAAAACTTAAACTGTCCTCCACTGTCCCCCTCCTCCTCTTCCAGTTCAGCCCCCTCAGGGCTTATGTGGCCATGAGATGTAGGCACCATGTCTCCAGTGCCCTGACAGCCATCTTTTCCAACACGTGTAGTAGGAAATGAAGTCAGTGGAATGATGTTAATTCCATAATCCTGGCGACTGACTAATAATGTGGCTTCATCAAAGGACCTGAGCAAACGGCAGGTGTCACGTATGAGCTGCCACTGTTTGACATTGAAGTTACACAGGGGAGTCCCTCTATCCGCTTAGATCATCTAGAAATCGGTGATGGCTTTTCTCTGTTCGTATAGTCGGTCCAACATATGGAGGGTGGAAATCCAACATGTGGAAACGTAAAAAATCAGACTGTTGGGGGTCACCGTTCTGGCGCTGCAGCTGAAGGAGGGTGTGCTTTGCTGTGTACGAGTGGCTGAAGTGCATGAAGTTTCCTTCCCATTGTTATGATGTCTTGTTATGATGTGCAGATGGGGGGGGAACACTTCAGGAACCGCTTGACAAGCAGATTGAACACGTGTGCCATGCAGGGCATATGGCTCAGGCTTCCTTGTCGCAGCGCAGACAAGATGTTCTTCCCGTTGTCGGTCACCATGGTTCTCATTTCCAGTTTTCGTGGAGTAAGCCATGATTTGATTTCTTGATGAATGACTTTTAGCAGCTCCTCCCCTTTGTGACTCCGTTCGCCAAGGCAAACCATGTGAGGAACAGTGGGACACCGTCGTGCCCTGCACACATGGTATGCTGGAGGGGCACTGAGACTTGTCTGTGCAGTGGAGGCTGAGGACACAGTTGAGGATGTGGAGGGGGAGTCGCACACTGTCACAGGACCAACAGCCTAAGAACGTGGAGGCTGAAGCGGCATGACCTGCCCAAGTTGCTGTTGTGGCTGTGGATGAACCGCATTTACCCAGTGGGCCGTAAAGGACATGTATTGTCCCTGACTGTAGTTACAACTTCACACGTCGGCGCTGCTGTGCACTTTGGTACACACCAACAGGCTCAAGGACTGGCCCACCTTCTGTTCCACAAAATTGTGCAGGGCTGGTACTCTCCACCTGACAGGTTGGGTTTCTCCACCTCGGCTTGGCACAAGCCATCAGTTCTCTGAATGGTGCAGAGTCCACCACATGAAAAGGGAGGGACTGCAGCACCAGCAACTTGGACGGTGAGTGCATACTGTTGTCTCTTGGATATGGCTTCGCAGATGGATTGCTGGTGGAATGACTGACTCGAAGTTTGAGGAGCAGGAGTGTCTGGAACAACAGAAGATGGTTATGATAGACAGCTCCCTTCAGCTGAGGTGGTGGAGCCTTAGCTGGCTCAAACAGGGAGCGGCGTGCCACTGGGTTATGCAGCAGGCTGGACCAAAGCATAGGAGCGACGGTTCTCCCAGGCCACTTTATGGTGACGCTGCATATGTTGATGCAGGGCCGTGGTGCCAACATTGGGACCTTGGCCACGCTTCACCTTCTGCCGACACATCTTGCATGTGACCAGGTTAACATCCTCCAGATGCTTGATGAAAAACTGCCACACCGCTGAGTATCTGATTTTCCCCCCAACAGTCCACAATGATTGACTGCTACTGCCGCCAACTCCAGGAACCCCTGTTCCACTACCCCCGGGAAGGTAGGCTGCCGCAAAGCAGGTGGTCTACCCTTGACACATTTGGCTCCAGACTTCCCACTTCTGACAACATGCTGACTCCCAACCATGCTATCACCTTGCTGGCTCAGCCAATGCCCTATGGGCAACCTGCAACCCTTTTCTTCAGATGATGCTGAAACCCCTTCTACACAGGGCTCCCAAGTGCGATTGGCTTCATCATCATCGATTTGTGTCTGCACGTCACTAATGTCCTCCTCAGATTCCTCAACAGTTTCTGCTTCTGAAGCTTGAACTCTCACAACACCACCTCCCACGCCACTCTGCTCATCACTACTTGCCTGACTAGTGGAGGTTTCCTCCCCTTCTTGGCTTGATGTCTCCTCCACTTCTTGGCTGGGCAGTAGCTGCTGACTGTCCTCTAGTAGAGCCTCCTCACTAAATAGTGGAGCTGAACCGACAACATACGATACTTCTGTGGGGGAGGGAACAGCATAGGACAGAGGCAATGGGAGTACAGGGACTGCTCCCAGGCCATGCCAACTGAGGGTTGTGTCTGAGGAACCCACCGACTGTTGACTGGGGGTGTCAGATGTCACTTGGGATGAAGGGGATAACCTAGTTAACAAATCGATGACGGCAGATGGGTTGCTGGTCGAGACATGGCCGCTAGCTGATACCGGGAGCTGAGGCCTGTCGCTGTGACTCCTGCTGCCACTCGCCCACTACCCTTAAAATTGTTTTAGACTACATCAACAAGTGTGTAGCTTTGGCCGGCTTTGGCTTTCACAGTAACTAGGCCAAAAGTAGTTTAACAGGAAAAAATATAAAGGCACGTACAGTTTAAACTTATGAGAGGAGGACTATGCACTCCACTACAAACTGTATAAGGCTACAGAAACAAGGGTGTAGCTTTGGCTTGCCTTTCACAGTTACTAGGCCGAAAATTTGTTTTTTTAGGGGAAAAAACGTACACCATGTAGGTGTACCTACATGTTACACTGATAAGTGGTGGACAATACACTCAGCTTAAAACTGTATAAGGCTACAGAAACAAGGGTGTAGCTTTGGCTGGCCTTTCACAGTAACCAGGCCAAAATTGGGGAAAAAAACATACACCACCTATGTACGCACAGCTACACAACCTTTATTTGGTACTGTAATGAGGTGACTTTGGCTTTTCTTGCTCACCCTAACTGGCCCCTGTTAGCTTGTTGTAAAACCAACTGCAGCAGTACAGAATCGCTGTGTAGTAGAGCCCAGTACAATGGACAATGGCTTTTACCGCTCTGCCTAACTGGCCCCTTTAAGCTTTAGAGTTGCTGTACACTCCACTGCAGCAGTGGAGTCGCTGTGTATTACACCCAAAAGTGTACTTTCTCTCACTCTGTGTCAGTGCTTTTATGCAGTGATTTGGGCTTGTGGTGAATCACTGCTGTAAAGCTGTTTTTCTGTGCAATGCACACAATGCTCTATCTCTCCCTGCAGTGAAACGCTCTCTCTGAAATAAAACGCTGAAGTGACTGACTGCAAGATGGCTCCCGATTATATAGGGCTGTGACATCACAGGGGTGCCTGGCTGCTGATGGTGCATGTGATTCAGGGTCATCACGCCTACCTGCCTTCTTGCCTTCACAGAGTTCCTTGCCACATGTCCTCACATATGGATCCGCCATTTTAGATGCCCTGGAGCCTGGACTGCACTAAATGGAGTCTAATGAAGCAATTCGAGCGATTGAATTGCAGTGATATTTGGATTTGTTGCAAAGTTAACTTTTCCTGAAATGTATCACATTTGATTCGCTCATCCCTGGTCATGTCCCTGTACAGAGGACCTGACCAGACAATTTTTTTTACCCTTAATTTTTCCATCAATATGCTGCAAAACTGGAAAAAAAAAGTAAGGTGATTTCAGTTTTTTTTTTGTTTTGACTTTGTTTACTGTGCAGTAAAACTGACATGTGCTTTCTCCATGGTCGTTAGTTTGTATCTGTACCATTTTGGCTTAGATGAGACTTATTGCATTTATTGTGCAGAATCATAAACATTGAATTGCAATTGTTTGGACAATTCTGCAATTCTGCACATGGTGATACAAAATATGTATATTTTTGTTTTTTCATTCCCTAGGGAACTTTGTATGAGCAATCATTCGATTGCTCATTTAGATCTATATAATACTTTAATTTAAGGCTAGGTTCACACAGTGTATTTCCAGACTTATTTGATTTGTAAAAATGCATCCACAAAATCACAGAAATATTGCTTCCATATTGTTATCATCAATGTGCTCTATGTATGTCTATGGTAAAGTGGTTGTCTATGCACACAATATGTACAAAAAAGTAAAGGGGTTGTGAAAAAAATGTAAAGGGGTTGTCCAGTGAAAGACAAATTATCCCCAATCCACAGGATAGGGTATAAGTGACTGATTACAGGGTGTCTGGCCATCGGGACCCCCCCCCCCTGCAATTGCCTGAATGAGGTTTCTGAGAAGAGTTTGTACTGCACATGGTGCACACTCTATTAATTTCTATGGGAGCACTGAAGGGAGCTAGGTGCTGTACTCAGGTATCTTCGGTGCTACTATAGAAATAAATTGAGTGTGTGCTGTCTGTAGCAAGTGCTCCTTTTAGACAGCCAGGGTCCTATTTAGGAGATCGAAGTGGAGGAAGGTCCCAGTGGTCAGAACTCCCCCCCCCATCCCCCACCCGCCATTAGACACTACTACCCTTTCCTGTGAATAAGGGATAAGTTGTCTTTCACTGGACAATCCCATACAGACGCAATTGTTCTATGATTTTGTAGACACAGTTTTACACATGAGATACGCCTGGAAATACATTGTGTATCGATAGCATTACATTGATCCATTAGATTGGCACCCTATTGCTGTAGCAATAGATTGGTCATGGCAGCCACAGAGGCCTTGTACAGGCTCACGTGTAGGAAAAACAACAGTTTTTCTGCAGCAGTAATAATATAAGTTGTTTTGTCTGTGATCTGTACTCCATAGAGATCAACAGCTATGAAAAAGGAATTAAAATACTTTAATAATTTTTTTATACTTGCACTACTGTTAATAGCTTGTCACACAATTCAGAAACAATCTAAATTTCATACAAATAAATTCATATTTATTACAAGTTATTACACGCACATTTTCCCGCTGATGCATGTTGGACTTACCGACAATGAGCAACACACTCGCCTGCAAACACAAGCTAGTTAAGACCTGTCAGCAGACTTGACCACTTATCCCTTGTAGCTCGCATTTTGTATGTTTATATGAAAAATAAAGTAATGATTAGAATTTTAACTCTGTGTTACACACTTTCTCTTCTACTTTATGCTTCCACCACCCCTTGATTTTTATTCAACACCCCCCAAGTACCACTGCCACGCTTGGATTGTTCCAGTGCCCCCCAGTGGAACGGTATTGATCACTTTGGGATACACTTATTTAAAGTACCTGCTGCCAATATGTTGATTCCAGGTACCACATGACAACTTAGAGTTCTTGTGAAGTCAAAGATCAAGTAAAGACCAAAAGGCGCAGAAAAGTAAGGTCCTGCGTCAAGACCACGCTTTAGCGTATGAGGGTCACCCAGCATATAGACCAAAAAATCATTAAACACCTATTAACTTGTTTAGGGGTGTGCCTAAAACATAACTTTTACTTGTTTACAAATAAAATAGAAAACATAAATCGTGTACTTGTGGATATAAATTACCATCACCAATAAAATGGCAAGGGATTATAGTTGTATGGTGGATGGCTCGGGTGGGCTCTGCTCGGCCTTGCCAGCCCAACCGTGCCTCCTAGACAACAAATTCTCCCAACCAAACAAAGACCGCCAACGCGTTTCTACCAGTACTTAGGCAGGTGTCATCAGGGAGGTAACATCATTGGTCAAAACATCATGTCAAATATGTAAACAGTGGATTACATTCAGATCCAGGTACGGGGTTGCTGCAGAGAAAAGGCTAACCCTAAATATTTTGTCACATCAGGGATTCATATAGTTAGCCTGTAAAGAAAAAACTGCAGCTCTATCCCTATAGGCATATAGTTCCCCAGGATCTCCACTTCAGGTCCACTAAAAAATAAGCACAAGTACATACAACCCAGTCAGTATTAACCTGCAAGAGAAGAGTAGGGGAGCTACAAGAGTTCCCTAGTCTTACTCACTGTTTCCACAGTTCAGACGGGGTCATGCACAACCTGCTGTAGCGCAGGGAGCCGGAGAATCTCCGCTCTACTCGCTTGTCCCAGCGAGGTGCCGGCATCTGACATCACTTCCTGTCAGTCAGCCGGATATACGCGCACAGTCAGTGTGCGTCAAGCATGACGCACTTGTGGGGGGTGCCCACATGCCGGCATAACAACTCGTTACGTGCGCATCTAATATCGGCTCCTGACATTAGTCAAGTGATGTTCTAGTCAAATCGCACTGATTTAGGCAGATTTGTCTCATGCTCAATAGAACAATCAGAAATGTGTATATAGATGTCCGTTTTGAATCATATTAAGATCAATTTGAAGTTAGCAGATGTTGTTGCATGCAAGCAGGGTCAAAATGAAAAGGATGCAGGATGGATCCAGAGACAGAGGGTAACCAAACATATGTGATCATGAAGTCAAAGATCAAAAATAAAACCATCCTTTGGGACCCTAAATTATGTCTAGTATGATGGGTCATGAATGATGTTATTTCTGGTAATTACTTTGTTTTTCTTGATCATAAAAAAAAAATCTCTTGTGTTAATCATTGAAATTAATATTATTACCTTATCAGACAGTTCTCTTACCAGATAATACCAGACAGTTCTCTTTCGCTCATTTCCCCCCCTTTATTTTACACTTTATCTTTGCTAGCATGTGCTAGACACCACAGGAAAGTGTAATGTGTGCCAGATACATTTGTTTCAATTCATGTGTTATTTCTTGTAAATTTTTCCTGCTGCTTTGACAAACCAAAGAAAACCAGAGACAATTTCTATGGGGACTTCAAAAAACTGCTGCTACTGTATGTTCTCTGTGGCATTCAGCATCCTCTACATTGTAAGCTGTGTCCTACTTTAACCACTTCACGACGAGCGACGTACATGTACTGCGCCGCGACGTGTCACTTGGCGCGCGGCGACGTACATGTACGTCGCGGGGTTCCGGTAGCGCCGCATCACCAGTAGCGGTGATCGGACCGGGATGACTGCTGTTATCTAACAGCAGGCATCCCGGCACATCGCCGAGGGGGGTCCTGAGACCCCCCCATGACCGCGATTCGCGCAGATCACAGGTCAATTCAGACCTGCGATCTGCGCGATTCCGGGTCATAAGGGTCACTGGTGACCCGGTGACCCGGAAAATAAGAGGGATCGGGGGTGTACCTGAATCCCGGATCCCCGTTCGCGATCCTCCCCTACGTGCGGCGGCGGCGGCAGCAATACTTCCGGGTCCTGCTAGGTGAGTTGTTGCCTAGCAACATCCGGAGGGCCACAGTTTACAGTGGTCTCTAAACCGTGGCCCTCCAGATGTTGCAAAACTACAACTCCCAGCATGCCCAGACAGCTGTTTGCTGTGTGGGCATGCTGGGACTTGTAGTTTTGCAATATTTAGAGGGGTTCAGGTTGTAGATCACTAAGTGGTCTCAAACTGTAGCCCTCCAGATGTTGCAAAACTACAACTCTCAGCATGCCCAGACAGCAGTTTGCTGTCTGGGCATGCTGCGAGTTGTAGTTTTGCAACATCTGGAGGGCCACAGTTTTGAGACCACTGGACAGTGATTTACAACTTGAACCCCTCTAAATCTTGCAAAACTACAACTCCCAGCATTCAGGAACAGCATAAGGCTGTCTTGGCATGCTGGGAGTTGTACTTGCGTGCCTCCAGCCATTGCATAACTACATCTCCCAGCATCCCCTTCCGCAATCAGTACATGCTGGGAGTTGTAGTTTTGTAACAGCTGGAGGCACACTGGTTGGAAAATACTGAGTTAGGTCATAGAACCTAACTCAAGGTTTTCCAGCCAGTGCGCCTTCAGCTGTTGCAAAACTACAACTCCCAGCATGCACGGTCTGTCAGTGCATGCTGGGAGTTGTAGTTTTGACCCCCCTCCCGTGTGAATGTACAGGCTACATTCACACTGGCGGCAGATTACAGTGAGTTCCCCGCTACAAATTTGAGCTGCGGGAAATTTTTCGCCGCAGCTCAAACTCCTAGCGGGAGACTCAGTGTAATCCGCCGCCAGTGTGAATGTAACCTAAAAACACTACACTAACATAAAATAAAGAGTAAAACACTACATATACACATGTACACTGCCCCCCCACCACCACCCCCCTTCCCTAATAAAAATGAAAAACGTATTGTATGGCAGTGTTTCTAAGATGGAGCCTCCAGCTGTTGCAAAACAAAAACTCCCAGCATTTCTGGACAGCAATTGACTGTCCAAGCATGCTGGGAGTTTAGCAACAGCTGGAGGCACCCTGTTTGGGAATCACTGGCATAGAATACCCCTATGTCCACCCCTATGCAAGTCCCTAATTCAGGCCTCAAATGAGCATGGCGCTCTCACTTTGGAGCCCTGTCGTATTTCAAGGCAACAGTTTAGGGCCACATATGGGGTATCGCCGTACTCGGGAGAAATTGCCTAACAAATTTTGGGGGGCTTTTTCACCTTTTACCCCTTATGAAAAGGAACAGTTGGGGTCTACACCAGAATGTTAGTGTAAAAAAATAATTTTTACACTAACATGCTGGTGTTGCCCTATACTTTTCATTTTCACAAGAGGTAAAAGGGAAAAACACCCCCAAAAATTTGTAATGCAATTTCTCCCGAGTACGGAGATACCCCATATGTGGGCGCAAAGTGCTCTGGGGACGCACAACAAGGCCCAGAAGGGAGAGTGCGCCATGTACATTTGAGGCGATTTGCACAGGGGTGGCTGATTGTTACAGCGGTTCTGACAAACGCAAAAAAAAAAACGCCCACATGTGACCCCATTTTGGAAACTACACCCCTCACGGAATGTAATAAGGGGTGCAGCGAGAATTTACACCCCACAGGTGTCTGACGGATCTTTGGAACAGTGGTCAGTGAAAATGAAAAATTGTGCACAGCCCACTGTTCCAAAGATCTGTCAGACACCAGTGGGGGGGGGGGGGGGGGGTAAATGCTCACTGTATCCCTCATTACATTCTGTGAGGGGTCTAGTTTCCAAAATGGTATGCCATGTGGGGGTTATTTTGCTGTTCTGGCACCATAGGGGCTTCCTAAATGCGACATGCCCCCCGAGCAAAATTTGCTCTCAAAAAGCCAAATATGACGCCTTCTCTTCTGAGCATTGTAGTTCACCCGCAGTGCACTTCAGGTCCACTTATGGGGTACCTCCATACTCAGAAGAGATGGGGTTACAAATTTTGGGGGTCTTTTCTGCTATTAACCCTTGCAAAAATGTGAAATTTGGGGGGAAACCCACATTTTAGTGAAAAATATATATATATTTTTTTACATATGCAAAAGTCGTGAAACACCTGTGGGATATTAAGGCTCACTTTATCCCTTGTTACGTTCCTCAAGGGGTCTAGTTTCCAAAATGGTATGCCATGTGTTTTTGTTTTTGCTGTTCTGGCACCATAGGGGCTTCCTAAATGCAACATGCCCCCCCGAGCAAAATTTCCTCTCAAAAAGCCAAATATGACTCCTTCTCTTCTGAGCATTGTAGTTCGTCCGCAGTGCACTTCAGGTCCACTTATGGGGTACCTCCATACTCAGAAGAGATGGGGTTACAAATTTTGGGGGGGTCTTTTCTGCTATTAACCCTTTAAAAAATGTGAAATTTGGGGGAAAACCAACATTTTAGTGAAATATTTTTTTTTTTTTTTACATATGCAAAAGTCGTGAAACCCCTGTGGGGTATTAAGGCTCACTTTATTCCTTGTTATGTTCCTCAAGGGGTCTAGTTTCCAAAATGGTATGCCATGTGTTTTTTTTTTGCTGTTCTGGCACCATAGGGGCTTCCTAAATGCGACATGCCCCCCAAAAACCATTTCAGAAAAACGTACTCTCTAAAATCCCCTTGTCGCTCCTTCGCTTCTGAGCCCTCTACTGCGCCCGCCGAACACTTTACATAGACATATGAGGTGTGTCCTTACTCAAGAGAACTTGGGCTACAAATATAAGTATACATTTTCTCCTTTTACCCCTTGTAAAATTCAAAAATTGGGTCTACAAGAACATGCAAGTGTAAAAAATGAAGATTTTGAATTTTCTCCTTCACTTTTCTGCTTTTCCTGTGAAACACCTGAAGGGTTAAAACATTTACTGAATGTCATTTTGAATACTTTGGGGGGTGCAGTTTTTATAATGGGGTCATCTATGGGGTATTTCTAATATGAAGACCCTTCAAATCCACTTCAAACCTGAACTGGTCCCTGAAAAATTATGAGTTTGAAAATTTTGTTAAAAATTGGAAAATTGCTGCTGAACTTTGAAGTCCTTTGATGTCTTCCAAAAGTAAAAACTCGTCAATTTTATGATGCAAACATAAAGTAGACATATTGTATATGTGAATCCCAAAAAAAATTATTTGGAATATCCATTTTCCTTACAAGCAGAGAGCTTCAAAGTTAGAAAAATGCAAAATTTTACATTTTTTCATCAAATTTTGGGATTTTTCACCAAGAAAGGATGCAAGTTTCCACAAAAATTTACCACTATGTTAAAGCAGAATATGTCACGAAAAAACAATCTCAGAATCAGAATGATAACTAAAAGCATTCCAGAGTTATTAATGTTTAAAGTGACAGTGGTCAGATTTGCAAAAAGGGCTTCGTCCTAGAGGTGAAAATGGGCTCCGTCCTTAAGGGGTTAAGGCAGAGAATACTAAAAAAAATAATAATAAACTTACAAACATATCATAAAACAAGGTAATTGCAATACTATGCCACATCCATAGATAGAGACACGTCTGTGTTTTCTTTTTTCCTCTGTTTCTATTGTGTTCCGGAAAACAATGTATTTATTGGGGGGGGGGGGGGATCAGGAATTTTTGAACCCCTTAACCTCTTAATCCCTTAAGGATGCAGCCCTTTTTCACCTTAAGGACTGAGCCCTTTTTCGCAATTCTGACCACCGTCACTTTTCGCATTAATAACTCTAAAACGCTTTTACCGAATGAACTAAATCTGAGAATGCTTTTTTGTGACATATTCTATTTTATTTTGGTGGTAAATTTTCGTCGTTACTTGCATCCTTTTTTGGTGAAAAATCCCAAAATTTCATGAAAATTTTGAAAATTTTGTATTTTTCTAACTTTGAAGCTCTCTGCTTGTAAGGAAAATGGATATTCCAAATAAATTTTATTTTTATTCACAGATACAACATGTCCACTTTGTCTTGGCATCATAAAATGAACATATTTTTACTTTTTGAAAAAATTAGAGGGCTTCAAAGTAGAGCAGCAATTTTCAAAAATTTCATGAAAATTGCTAAATCTGAAGTGACAGATGTTACAGAACTACAACTCACAGCATGCCTAGCGGCGGGGGCCGGAATTCCCACGGGCATATGCATATGCCCCACGTCATTAAGGACTCGGGATGCAGGGCGTATGCATACCCCCGGCGTCCTGATGAGGTTAAGGACGCAGGGCGTACCTGCATGCCCTGCGCCCGGTCCCGATGTTTAAAACGGGGTCACGCCGTGACCCCGCATCACACCGGGTCGGTCTCGCCTGCTGTTGATAGCCGGGACCCTGGGCTAATAGCGCGCGGCACAGATTGTTGTGCCGCACGCTATTAACCCTTCAACTTTGATCGCCGCATCAAAAACAAAAGTTAAAGCTTCCGGAAAGCTCAGTCGGGCTGTTCGGGACTATCGTGATAAAATCGCGATGTCCCGATCAGCTAGCACGCGAGCGGAGGCCCCCTTACCTTGCTCGTCGCGTCCGATTGGCGTTTGATTGCTCCAAGCCTGAGCTACTTTCTTGAGCATTCAACCCCCTAAAAGCTATGGCTTTGCAGGGATCAGGGTAAAAGATCAGTGTGTGCAGTGTTATAGCCTCCTATGGGAGCTGTAGCACTGCAAAAAAAATAAAAAATTTAAAAAAAAAAGTTAATAAAGGTCATTTAACCCATTCCCTAATAAAAGTTAGAGTCACCCCCCTTTTCCCTTAAAAAAACTGTGTAAATAAAAATAAACATATGTGGTATCACCGCAGGCGTAAATTTCCAAATTATAAAAATATATCTTTAACTAAACCGCATGGTCAATGGCATACACGCAAACAAATTCCAAAGTTCAAAATAGCGTATTTTTGGTCACTTTTTATATCATAAAAAAATGAATAAAAAGTGATCAAAAAGTCTGATCAATGCAAAAATGGTACTGATAAAAACTTCAGAACACGGCGCAAAAAATTAGTCCTCATAACGGCCCGTAGGCGGAAAAGTAAAAAAGTTATAGGGGTTAGAAAATTAGAATTTTTAACGTGTACATTTTCCTGCATGTAGTTATGATTTTTTTCCGAAGTACGACAATGTCCAACCTATATAAATAGGGTATTATTTTAACTGTAAAATGCACTGCCTAGAAACGGAAGCCCCCAAAAATTACAAAATGAAATTTTTTTCTTAAATTTTGGCGCACAATAAATTTTTTTTCTGTTTCGCCGTGGATTTTTTGGTAAAATGACTAATGTCACTGCAAAGTAGAATTGGTGGCACAAAAAATAATCCATCATATGGAATTTTATGTGCAAAATTGAAAGCATTATGATTTTTAGAAGGTGATGAGGAAAAAATTAAAATGCAAAAACGGAAATACCCTGCGTCCGGAAACAGACTTATTTTGCCTTGAGGACACAGCCATTTTCTTAACAGGTTACAGGGGCTATCCTTTTTAAGCATTCTCTGCTTATCAGCTGTTTGAAGTGGCCTCCGAGATCGTGCAAGTGCTGCAGGGTCTTTAATGTTTACATACGTTTTATACTTTTTGTAGTGGTGGTACATAGTATTGCAGCGTTTTTTTTGTTTTGTTTTTTCATTTAAATGAACAGGACATTGCTGTAAAACCTTGCACCACTGCTACAAATTTTAGAGTGTATGCAAATAGGAACCAACTTTTAGCAGATGTAGGATGTTGCCAACATTATCTAGAGAGCTCACAACACTTCTAAGATTGGTGAGAAGGGATGCATATATTTGCTTCTCCTCTCACCTCACATTTGCAGTATCAGATGAACATAATTCCCTTATTGTGGAGGAGACACTTATTGGAGATAATAAACTTGGGAGAGCAAGTTCAGCGCCATCTCAGGAACAGAGGAAAGGCAGATTGTGTCCTAAGGACAGGGCATCCAATTTTAAATGGGCACTGTCAGATAGACATGTGCACAACCAACAATTTTGTTTTGTTTCGTTTTTTCTGATAAATTTTTTTTCGGTTCTGTTAAATCTTTGGGATACAGTAATTCGTTTTATTCTGTTTTTGGATGCATTCGTATATTTTTTTTCGGTTCTATTCGGAAACTGTTCGGCTTTCGGATGAATTAGTTATTTTGGATCTATTCGTTATACATGTCGTTAGTTTTATTTTAGTTTTTGGTCGCTTTCGTTATTCGTTTTTATGGTAATTGGAGACGGAGATTGCTTTTTTAATAAAATTTCGTAGAGTGCCATTAAAAAACAAAAATAAAAAAGATTCAGTAGTGAAGGAAAATTTTTTATCTAACGAAATGTATCTTTTGCATAACAAATTTTTTCTTAATTTTTAAACAGGGATCAATTTATGTGGACGGGCAGGGTACTAAAAATGTAGCCGACAATAATAAAAATATAGGGTGTGTGTTTTTCCCTTTTTATTCTTTATTTTTTACATTTTTAAGGTAGTACTACTACTCCCAGCATGGAACACACTGTTCCATGATGGGAGTAGTAGTACCTGTACTAATTGACAGATCGCCGGGGTTCATTGCGATCCTCCTGTATAATATATAGATGCGGCCGGCTGCTCTTCTATGGTCTCCTACACTGCCATATATATACCTATTCACATTTCCCGCAGAGAGCTGTGATTGGCCAGATGGTTCCAGCCAATCACAACTCTCTGTGGGATATATGAATATGTGTATATATACGTCAGTGAAGGGGACCAAAGAAGAGCGCCGGCCGCATCTATACATTATACAGGAGGATCACAGCGGGTGTCAGGAGTGACATCCGCTGTTCTCTTTCCTTAACTGCAGGTACTACTACTCCCAACATGGTGCACACTCTGCTCCATGCTGGGAGCTGTAGCACCTGCATTAATAGACAGATCGCAACAGGTGTCAGAAGTTACACTCACTGCGATCTGTCTATTAATGCAGGTACTACAGCTCCCAGCATGGAGAAAAGTGTGCTCCATGTTGGGAGTAGTAGTACCTGCAGGTAAGAACAGATCACAGCGGGTATCACTTCTGACACCCAATGTGATCGTCCTGTCTATTGCAGAGATGGAGCGGCTTTCTCCTGTGCTCGTATCTCTGCACTATACTCTGGCCGGCCACTCACTCATTAATATTTCCCTCAGAGCTGTGATTGGCTGCAACCATCCGGCCAATCTCCACTCTGGGCGGAAAATATGAATGAATGATGTTCTATACACATCACTGGCTGGAGTATAGTGCAGAGATGCGAGCGCTGTATAGAGCCGCTCCGCATCTCTGCTATATTATGGACGATCGCATGTCATGACTGACACTTGGGGCGATATGTCTATTAGTACAGGTACTACTACTACCAGCATGGAACAGTCTGTTCCATGCTGGGAGTAGCAGCACTACCTAAAAAATGTAAAAAATAGAGAAAAAACTGTGAAACACACACACTTTATTAAATGGTCCCTTGCTTCTAAATGAAAAAAAAAGTTTGTTCTAACAAAAATAAAATTTGTTTTTCACAATTTCGTAGGCATGTACAATTAGTTTTGTTACGAATTCAGATTCATTCGGATGTAAATATTTCGTACATTTGGATCAATCTGACTGTACAAAATATGAACAATTCGGACAAAAACAAATTACGTCCGAAACGAATTGCACAAGCCTACTGTCAGATGTCACACCAAACTCCAAAAATTAGCTGGACAAAATTATTGTCACCTTAACTTAATATTTGGTTGCACACCCTTTGGAAAAAATAACTGAAATCAGTCGCTTCCTATAACCATCAATAAGCTTCTTACACCTCTCAGCCGGAGTGTTGGACCACTCTTCCTTTGCAAACTGCTCCAGGTCTCTCTTATTGGAAGGGCGCCTTTTCTCAACAGTAATTTTAAGATCTCTCCACAGATGTTTTAATGGGTTTTAGATCTGGACTCATTGCTGGCCACTTCAGAACTCTCCAGCTCTTTGTTGCCATCCATTTCTGGGTCCTTTTTGATGTATGTTTGGGGACATTGTCCTCCTGGAAGACCCAAGATCTCGGACACAAATCCAGCTTTCTGACACTGGGCTGTACAGTGAGACCCAAAATCCGTTGGTAATCCTCAGATTTCATGATGCCTTGCACACATTCAAGGCACCCAGTGCCAGAGGCAGAAAAACAACCCCAAAACATCATTGAACCGTCACCATATTTCAGTGTAGGTACTGTGTTCTTCTCTTTGTAGGTCTCATTCCATTTTCGCTAAACAGTAGAATGATGTGCTTTACCAAAAAGCTCTATCTTGGTTTCTTCTGTCCACAAGACATTTTCCCAGAAGGATTTAGGCTTACTCAAGTTCATTTTGGCAAAATGTAGTCTTGCTTTTTATGTCTCTGTGTCAGCAGTGGAGTCCTCCTGGGTCTACTGCCATAGCGGTTCATTTCATTTAAATATCGACAGATAGTTTGTGCTGACACTGAGCCGAGAAAGCGCTGAATTGCTTTTAAGCCAGAATGTCATGGCCAGTCCAGTACAGCGGACAACTTGTTAGGATCCATTTGTAGACCTTGACTGGTAACGATATACCCCACAAACGGAAGAAATTTTTTTTTTCGAAGGAACGCTTCTCAAGTTTTGCATAGAGATGATTGTCTCGGTGACGATGAAAAACTTGACGGAAATGAGAGTGATGAGTGTGGACATTGGGAGAAGAGACGAGAATGTCATCCAAATAGACAACTACACAGGAGTACAGGAGGCCACGAAAAATATAATTGACAAACTCCTGGAAAACTGTTGGAGCATTACAGAGTCCGAATGGCATCACAAGATACTCAAAATGTCCGTCACGAGTATTAAATGCAGTCTTCCATTCGTCTCCTTCTCGTATACGAATCAAATTATAGGCTCCACGAAGGTCTAGTTTGGAGAAGATCCTGGAACCTCCCAGATGATCAAATAACGCAGAGATTAAAGGAAGTGGGTAGAGGTTTTTTTACAGTAATTTTATTCAAGCCTTGGTAGTCGATGCAAGGTTGCAAAGACTCGTCTTTTTTTTCTACGAAGAAAAATCCGGCTCCGGCAGGGGATGAGGACTTTCTGATGAACCCCTTCTGGAGATTCTCTTGGATGTAATTGGACATGGCTGAGTTTCAGGAACTGACAAAGGGTAAATTCTGTGCCGAAGAGGTGTGGTGCTGGGCAGTAAGTCGATTGGACAATGAGAGGGACGATGTGGTGGTAAGACTTCAACTTGTTTTTCACTGAAGACATCTGCAAAGTCCTGAAGGAACGAAGGCAAACCGTGCAAAGGAATAGAAGATGGCTCCAACTTAGACAGACGTATATGAATACAGTGATTGTTGCAATACGGTACCCAATGGAGAACTTCTCCAGACTTCCAATCCAGCTGCGGGGCATGGAGTTGCAACCAAGGTAGGCCAAGCAGAAGAGAAGAAGTACAATGAGGAAGTGTATAGAAGGACAAGTTCCCCTTATGCAAGACTCAGACCTGCATAAATAACGGTTCTGTGCGATACAGCACAGTACAGTACAGTCTTTTTCCATTGACCGTAGAGATGTACAAAGGCTTTAACAGGCGAGACACTGGCAGATGATACCTATGTACTAGGTAGGCGTCAATAAAGTTTCCCGTGGAACCAGAGACTAGGAAGGCAAGTACGGAGATAATCTCTTTGGAGGGTAGAAAAAGCTGGACTCTTAAATTCAAGGAAAGGTGGTATTCACACCCAGGGAAGCCTCTCCCACAAACCCTAGGTGCGAGCGTTTCCCTGTGACTGTGGACACAGAGGACATTTTTTGAGGAAATAATCTGCACTGGCGCAGTATAGGCAAAGATTCTCAGTTTGTCGGTGAGTTCTTTCCTGCAGGGTCAGGCGAGACCGATCCACCTGCATAGCCTCCATTGCGGGAGTCAATGTAGAAGGTTGTGGTGGTTGCTGGAAGACAGGTGCCAGACGAGGAAAGCGCCGAGGTCATGCAGACTCCCTTTCTTGGCGTAGTTCCTCACGTCGCTCAGAGAAAAGGATATCAATCTGGGATGCCAACTATATGAGTTAATTCAGGATAGATGGCAGTTCCCGGGCAGCAAGGACATCCTTGATATGACTAGACAGTCCTCTTTTGAAGGTGGCGCAAAGAGCTTCATTGTTCCATGATAACTCCGATGCCAGGGTACGAAAACGGATGGCATACTCGCCCACAGAGGAGTTGCCCTGAGAAAGACTCAGCAATGCCGTCTCAGCGTAAGAAGCTCAAGCTGGTTCTTCAAAGACACCCCAAAATTCCGTCAGAAAAGCCTGGAAATTGGTTGTGAGAGCATCACTGCGATCCCAAAGCGGGGTTGCCCAGGCCAAAGCTATCCCAGTTTAGAGACTGATGAGTCATGAGACTGCGATGCGAATCCTAGTCCCACCGACAGCCGGGGAGAGAGGGACAATGTGCTCACAGCCTTTCATTTTGTCCAGACTATTTTTGGGTTTGGTGTGACACTATGTCCAATTTGTTTTTTTTTCCTCCCTTTTTTGATTTAGTTCCAATTCACACAAAGGGAATAACATGTGTATAGCAAAACGTGTGTTACTGCAATCCTTTTCTGTGAGAATACTTCATTTTCTAGTAAAATTTCAGGGGTGCCAACATTCACAACCATGACTATATATATATATATATATATATATATATATATATATATATATATATATTTTTTTTTTTTTTTTTGTGGGATCTGACAGGTATGCTTTAAGGCTAGCTAATGCCTTTAAGGACACTACTGTTGTAATATTGCATGCATTTAAGTAATTTATACCTGAATCAGAGGCATTTTTTTTTATCATTGCCCATTTTATGGATCACTGTACAGCTAAACTTTGTCATAGTCATAATCATCTGGTCATATTTTCCACAAATAATCTTTCCATAAACTTTAGTAATAACATTCTTCCAACAAATTCCAGATTTAAATGTAAAATGATTGCAATATGTCATTCACCAAGCATACAATATATTTGGGTTACTTGCAACTTAATAGGATTATGAAAGAAGAAATAAAGGTTACAATAAGAGGATGAAGTTTAATGCTGATTGGCCTAACATAATGACACACTTCTATGGGATATTTTCGTTTTTTAAAGGACTGAGAAGAACCACAAAAGGGTTTTGTAGTTAAAAAAACAACAACAACAACAATATATTTGAGTTTAAATTTGAAATATGTCAAATTAGCAACATAATTACTGTATTGGCTCTGTATCCAGTTTCTGGCACTCTTGTTGTTCTTCTCTGATGACAGGTGATCATGGTGATCAAAAACTGGTCACAGCGGTCGAGTTCTATCTATAGTCATTTCAGATGACTTGTCAGTTCAAAGGATAAAACTTCATAATCGGAGAGACAACAAAGGCTATAGTCAAGATCATACTATCTGAATTTATTTGTAATCTCATAGGTGTTCATTACATTTGTATGCATACAACTGTAGTCTACTTTAATTTAACCCCTTAAGGAACCAATTTCACCTTAAGGACTTTTGCACCTACAGACCCATATAAGGGCTTGTTTTATGCATCACTAATTGTACTTTGTAATTACTTATTTTTATAACATAATCTGCAGCGAAACAAACAAACAAAAAAAAAACGTATTTGAGGGATGAAAAAAAAACATTTTGTAACTTTTTAGGGCTTCCGTTTCTACACAGTCCACTTTTTGGTAAACATGACACGTTATCTTTATTCTGTAGGTTATTTTACTACTTAAAAAAATGATAACTACATGCACCAAAATTAGTATGTTTAAAATTGTCATCTTCTGAGCCCTATAGCTTTTTTTATTTTTCCTCATATGGAGCTATATGAGGCCTTGCACCGTTGTCTGTAGTTCTATTGGTACCATTTTTTGTTTGATTGGACTTTTTTTTTAGTCCCCATAGGGAGCTATACCATGCAATCTTTTGATTGCATACACTGTTCAATGCTATGTCTGCATGGCTGGCTGGGAGCAGCAGAGGACCAGCTGGACAGCGAGGAGACGATTTCATCTTGAGCTGCCGGGATGGTTTCACTTTTATTTTAGATGCCGCAATCAACTTTATTCGCGGCATCTAAAGAGTTAATGCCAGACATCAACCCGATTAGTGATGCCCGGTATCAACCCTGGGTCCTGGCTGCTGATAGCAGTCAGGACCCACCGGGATTGAAGTGTGCTCAACTCGTCAGCACGCTTTAAACCCCGGTAATGGGACAAGGGCGTACAGGTATGCCCTGCCTCCTTAAAGACCGGGACGCAAGGGCGTACCTGTATGCCCTGCGTCCTTAACAGGTTAACATATATGCTAAGTAGAGTTGGGCGAACTTTTGAAAAGATCGATTCGCCGGACTCGCAAAACTATTCGGAAATAACCAGTTTGATATGGCTCGGTTCGACTCGAATCGACAATGAAACAATCCCCTAAACACATTTATAACACTGCCTAACAGCTCTAAACCCCTGTCTATCACTGTTCTGAATGTACTTAGGTGTTTTTAAGGCTCAATTATGGCGACATGTGGTAACCCAGGGTAACTATTCCATCTCGCCCATTTTTTAGGCTTATTCACACCAAAATGGTGGCTGAGTGATGTCAATAGTGTACAACATGAGATGGCTGGCAGATGTAACTAGCATACAGCATGAGATGGCAGATGGTAGTGGCAGGAAGGTGGTGGGCTAGTGGCTAACTGATGTTACTATTGTATAGCATGAGATGGTGAACAGATGTCGCTAGCGTACAGCACGAGATGGCGGACTGATGTAACTAGCATGCAGCATGAGATGGCGGACAGATGTCACTAGTGTACAACATGAGATGGTGGACAGATGTCACTAGCGTTCAGCATGAAATGGCGGACTGGTAGTGGCAGGAAGGACGTGGGCTGGTGGCTAACTGATGTTACTATTGTACAGCATGGGATGGCGGACAGATGTCACTAGCTTACAACATGAGATGACAGACAGATGTCACTAGCATACAGCATGAGATAGTGGTCTAGTAGTTTCAGAAAGGTTGTAGGCTGGTGGCTAACTGATGTTACTATTGTACAGCACGAGATGGGAAACAGATGTCACTAGCGTACAGCATGAGATGGCGGACAGATGTTACTAGCATCCAGCATGAGATGACAGACAGATGTCTCTAGCATACAGACAGATGTCTCTAGCATATTATCTGAAAAAATCCAAGGAGAGGAACACAACTGAAAAAATCCAATCATGTTGATGGTGCACACTGGTTTAGAGCCTTGGTTAGTGGCTCTCAACTGAATATATTAACAAGATACCAGCAGCACACGAAAATAGTGCAAAAAAGGTGAAGATTTATTGCATCATTCCAGTGTAACACGGGAATGTTGCAATAAATCTTCACCTTTTTTTGCACTATTTTTGTGTGCTGCTGGTATCTTATTTATCTATATATTTATCTATCTATCTATCTATCTATCTATCTATCTCTCTCTTTCTAATCTGTATCTCTCTATCTTTCTAAGTGTCGCTAGTTCTTCTGTCTCTCTCCCTCTTTCTCTCTCCCTGTCCGTCTCCGTTCAGCAGTTTCGGTGCTCTGCATGCAGTGGGTGATGTCACTGCAGTCTTATCTGTGTAAAGATGCCCTCCCCCTTGCTGGCCTTTGTTCTGAATGACACTATAAGCAGCAAATCACACGATAGACCTGGGTTATCGCGTGATACGCTGATGTCCCTGACGTAATCTCACCACCCTCTCTTCAAGAACCTGAATGTTCACCGAGCCACAAAAATCATAAAGTTTGGGTCGAATCTGTTTTTTTTTTGGGGGGTAGATTTTTTTTTTTTTTAAATGTGTTTAAACAATAAAATCATGGTTGAAAAGCCTCACAAAGCCTTTACCATTTAAACTTTTCAAATTTAGGATTTTGGGTAATTGATGGCCATATATTCTACCACCTTGGAAACTTGCGAAGAATGTATGCAGAAGTCCTATGCATAGAAAAGTTCTGGATATACCGATATATAATGCAATTTTTTTTTTAGCCAATAGAAACAGCCATGCTTTTTAAATTAACATTTTTTAAATTTAATTAACAAAAAAGGAGATTAAATTATTATTAAGTTGCTCAGGGTGTCCTGATCACACAACTTTCACCAGTTTCTTTCTTCCTAAGATATTAGGGTTTATAGTTTGACAATTTAGGGAATCATCAGATGGGCGTGAACTTAATATTAACCCCTTAAGGACCCAGCCATTTTCACCTTAAGGACTCAAAATAATCTTTCATTTTTTCCTCATCTTCTAAAAATCATAATGCATTCAATTTTGCACCTACAGACCCATATAAGGGCTTGTTTTTTGTGTCACCAACTGTACTTTGTAATGACATTACTTATTTATTAACATAATCTGCGTCAAAACAAAAAGAAAATTATTTGTGGCATGAAATGAAAAAAACAACACCATTTTGCTAATTTTTAGGGCTTCTGTTTCTACGCAGTGCACTTTTCGGTAAAAATGACACATTATCTTTATTCTGTAGGTCCATACAGTTACAGGAATACCCAATTTATGTAAGTTTTATTTATTTTACTGCTTAAAAAAAGTTACTTTTTTATTTTTCCGCATACAGGGCTATATGAGGGCTTATTTTTTGCGCTGTGATCTGTAGTTTTTATCGGTACCATTTTTGTTTTGATGGGACTTTTTGATCACTTTTTATTAATATTTTTATGGTATAAGAAGTGACCAAAAATTTACAATGGTATTTTTCTACATGTACTCCATCAACTGTGCAGTTTAGCTAACCTTATATTTTAATAGTTCGGACATTTACACACACGGTGGTACCACATATGATTATTTTTTTTATTACATTATTTTATTTATCAATCAAAGGGGGTGATTAAAACTTTTATTGGGGGGGGCATTAGGGGGGGGGGGCTTATTCACATTTATTCACTTATGACACAGACACCCGGTGTTCTGAATATTATGTTCAGAATGCTGGCTTTGGGAGGCTGTGGTCATGACGACCAAAGCCATGGCCTGCCAAACCCAGTGTTCTGAACATAATGTTTAGAGTGCTGGGTTTGGGAGGCCGTGGCCCCTATGGATAGGGTATAAGATGTCTAACAAAGGAGTACCCCTTTGATAATACGAACTTGAATGTTCTCTCTGGTCCCCCCCATTTCAGGGTCACTTTTTTTTATGGTTTCCTCTTTTAGTATTATTGTTAGTCTTATTCCTATTCTGAGTGCTGGTGTCAGTTTCCTTTTTCTTTTCCTTTTCAACATCAAAATCAATATCTGGTGAGCTTACTGCACCTCAGTCCCAGTTAGTTAAAGAGGTTGTTTAGACAGCAAATTTTTTTTCAGGGAGTTAGCAATTAAATATAAAACATACACTTACCTTATTTGTATCCCCACCATTATGGTGGAGCTTCAGCCAATTAGAGTCCAAGCAGGGAAATCACTGTGGCCACTGATTGGCTATGCTGGCCTATGAGATTATGTACATAAACCCAGACCTCTGAGGGACACTGTAGCTGTTAGCTGAGGGACACTGTTAGCTCAGTGAGCTCTCTGATACTTTTGGTTTGCAAGAGGTCTTTAAGGGCAGTACTTTTTTTTAAATTACCACCTTTCTGAAAATGCTAAATAAATAAATTGCTGCCCTGAAAACCCCTTTACTAGGGATGAGCAAATAGAATCTGACAAATCGGAATTTGTTACGAATTTCATGAAAAATTAATTCATAACGAATCGGAAAATCACCTAGATTTGATAAAATGAATTGCTTCATTAAACTCCATTTAGTGCGGTCCAGGCTCCAGGGCATCTAAATCTAAAATGGCGGCTACACATGTGAGGACATGGGGCAAGGAACTCTGGGAAGGCGGGTAGGCGGGATAACCCTGTATCACATGCAGCATGCAGACTATCAGCAGCCAGCCAGTCCTGTGATGTCACAGCCCTATATAATCAGCAGCCATCGCTGCAGCCTGCCATTTCAGCATTTTATTGCACAGAGAGCATTTTATTGCACAGAGAGAGAGAGAGCAGTCTGTGTGTTGCACAGAAAAACAGCTTTCCACCAGCGATTCACCACAATCCCAGATCATTACAGAAAAGCACTGACATGGAGGGGGGAGATAGGGAGAGAGAGAGAGAACACTTTTGGGTGTACTACACAGAAACTCTGTACTGCTGCACTAGTGTTCAACAACTATGAAGCTAATAGGGACAATTTAGGGTGAGCAGTGCACTAAAAGCCATAGTCACGTGCTTTTAGGGCCTAATGCAGGTTGCATTGAAGAGCATATTGTCCTCTCATAAGTGTAACCTGTGTGTACATAAGTGGTGTATGATTTTTTTTCCTGTTAAACTAATTTGGCCCCAGTTGCTGTGAAAGGCCAGCCAAAGCCACACACTTGTTGTCACGATGCCGGCTGGCAGGTAGTGGATCCTCTGTGCCAGAGAGGGATTGGCGTGGACCGTGCTAGTGGATCGGTTCTAAGTCACTACTGGTTTTCACCAGAGCCCGCCGCAAAGCGGGATGGTCTTGCTGCGGCGGTAGTGACCAGGTTGTATCCACTAGCAACGGCTTAACCTCTCTGGCTGCTGAAGATAGGCGCGGTACAAGGGAGTAGACAGAAGCAAGGTCGGACGTATCAGAAGGTCGGGGCAGGCAGCAAGGATCGTAGTCAGGGGCAACGGCAGGAGGTCTGGAACACAGGCTAGGAACACACAAGGAAACGCTTTCACTGGCACGATGGCAACAAGATCCGGCAAGGAAGTGCAGGGGAAGTGAGGTGATATAGGGAAGTGCACAGGTGATAACACTAATTGGAACCACTGCGCCAATCAGCGGCGCAGTGGCCCTTTAAATCGCAAAGACCCGGCGCGCGCGCGCCCTAGGGAGCGGGGCCGCGCGCGTCGGGACAGGACTGACGGAGAGCGAGTCAGGTACGGGAGCCGGGGTGCGCATCGCGAGCGGGCGCTACCCGCATCGCGAATCGCATCCCGGCTGGAGGCGGTATCGCAGCGCCCCAGGTCAGTGGATCTGACCGGAGCACTGCAGTGAGGAGAGTGTAGCGAGCGCTCCGGGGAGGAGCGGGGACCCGGAGCGCTCGGCGTAACAGTACCCCCCCCCTTGGGTCTCCCCCTCTTCTTAGAGCCTGAGAACCTGAGGAGCAGACTTTTGTCTAGGATATTGTCCTCAGGTTCCCAGGATCTCTCTTCTGGACCACAACCCTCCCAATCCACTAAAAAAAAGGTTTTCCCTCTGACCTTTTTGGATGCCAGAATCTCTTTGACGGAGAAGATGTCCGAGGAGCCGGAAACAGGAGTGGGAGGAACAGATTTGGGAGAGAAACGGTTAATGATAAGTGGTTTAAGAAGAGAAACGTGAAAGGCATTAGGAATACGAAGAGAAGGAGGAAGAAGAAGTTTGTAAGAGACAGGATTAATCTGGCACAAAATTTTGAAAGGACCAAGATAGCGTGGTCCCAACTTATAGCTAGGGACACGGAAGCGGACATATTTAGCGGAGAGCCATACCTTGTCTCCAGGGGAAAAAATGGGGGGAGCTCTTCTTTTCTTATCCGCGAACTTCTTCATGCGTGATGAAGCCTGTAAGAGAGAATTTTGGGTCTCTCTCCATATGATGGAAAGATCACGAGAAATTTCATCCACAGCGGGCAGACCAGAGGGCAAGGGGGTAGGGAGGGGGGGAAGAGGGTGACGGCCGTACACCACGAAAAATGGGGATTTGGAGGAAGATTCAGAGACTCTGAAGTTATACGAGAATTCGGCCCATGGTAGAAGATCTGCCCAGTCATCCTGGCGGGAGGAAACAAAATGTCGTAAATAATCACCCAAGACCTGGTTAATTCTTTCTACTTGTCCATTGGATTGAGGATGATATGCAGAAGAAAAATTTAATTTAATCTTGAGTTGTTTACAGAGAGCCCTCCAGAATTTAGACACGAATTGGACGCCTCTATCCGAGACGATCTGCGTGGGCAACCCGTGAAGACGAAAAATGTGTACAAAAAATTGTTTAGCCAACTGAGGCGCTGAAGGAAGACCAGGAAGAGGGATGAAATGTGCCATTTTGGAGAATCGATCAACGACCACCCAAATAACAGTGTTGCCACGGGAAGGGGGTAAGTCAGTAATAAAATCCATACCAATCAGAGACCAAGGCTGTTCGGGGACAGGCAGAGGATGAAGAAAACCAGCGGGCTTCTGGCGAGGAGTCTTATCCCGGGCACAGATAGTGCAGGCTCGCACAAAGTCCACAACATCCGTCTCCAGAGTCGGCCACCAATAGAAGCGAGAGATGAGTTGCACAGATTTCTTGATGCCCGCATGACCTGCGAGATGGGAGGAGTGACCCCATTTGAGGATTCCGAGGCGTTGGCGTGGAGAAACAAAGGTCTTTCCTGGAGGAGTTTGCCTGATGGAGGCTGGAGAAGTGGAAATCAGGCAGTCAGGAGGAATGATGTGTTGCGGAGAGAGTTCAACTTCAGAAGCATCCGAGGAACGAGAGAGAGCATCGGCCCTAATGTTCTTATCGGCAGGCCGAAAGTGAATTTCAAAATTAAATCGGGCAAAGAACAGAGACCACCTGGCCTGGCGAGGATTCAGCCGTTGGGCAGACTGGAGGTAGGAGAGGTTCTTGTGATCGGTGTAAATAATAACTGGAAATCTTGATCCCTCCAGCAGATGCCTTCATTCCTCAAGTGCTAATTTAATGGCTAGAAGCTCTCGATCCCCGATGGAGTAGTTCCTCTCCGCCGGAGAGAAGGTCCTAGAAAAAAAACCACAAGTAACAGCATGCCCGGAAGAATTTTTTTGTAGAAGGACAGCTCCAGCTCCCACAGAGGAGGCATCAACCTCCAATAGGAAGGGTTTAGATGGGTCAGGTCTGGAGAGCACGGGAGCAGAAGAAAAGGCAGACTTGAGCCGTTTAAAGGCGTCTTCCGCTTGAGGAGGCCAAGACTTGGGATCGGCATTTTTTTTGGTTAAAGCCACAATAGGAGCCACAACGGTAGAAAAATGTGGAATAAATTGCCTGTAATAATTGGCGAACCCCAAAAAACGTTGGATAGCACGGAGTCCGGAGGGGCGTGGCCAATCTAAGACGGCAGAGAGTTTGTCTGGATCCATTTGTAGTCCCTGGCCAGAGACCAAGTATCCTAGAAAAGGAAGAGATTGGCATTCAAACAGACATTTCTCTATTTTGGCATAGAGTTGATTGTCACGAAGTCTCTGAAGAACTATACGGACATGCTGGCGGTGTTCTTCTAGATTGGCAGAAAAAATCAGGATATCGTCCAGATATACAACAACACAGGAGTATAAGAGATCACGAAAAATTTCATTAACAAAGTCTTGGAAGACGGCAGGGGCGTTGCACAGGCCAAAGGGCATGACCAGATACTCAAAGTGTCCATCTCTGGTGATAAATGCCGTTTTCCATTCATCCCCCTCTCTGATGCGGATGAGATTATAAGCACCTCTTAAGTCCAGTTTGGTAAAGATGTGGGCACCTTGGAGGCGATCAAAGAGTTCAGAGATGAGGGGTAGGGGGTAGCGGTTCTTAACCGTGATTTTATTAAGACCGCGGTAGTCAATGCAAGGACGTAGAGAGCCATCTTTTTTGGACACAAAGAAAAATCCGGCTCCGGCAGGAGAGGAGGATTTACGGATAAAGCCCTTTTTTAAATTTTCCTGGACGTATTCAGACATGGCAAGAGTCTCTGGGGCGGACAGAGGATAAATTCTGCCCCGGGGTGGAGTAGTGCCCGGGAGGAGGTCGATAGGACAATCATAAGGCCTGTGAGGAGGTAGAGTCTCAGCTTGTTTTTTGCAAAAAACATCCGCAAAGTCCATATAGGCCTTAGGGAGACCGGTTACAGGAGGAACCACAGAGTCACGGCAAGGGTTACTGGGAACCGGTTTTAGGCAGTCCTTGGAACAAGAGGGCCCCCAACTCTTGATCTCCCCAGTGGACCAATCCAGGGTTGGGGAATGAAGTTGAAGCCAGGGAAGTCCAAGGAGAATTTCAGAAGTGCAATTGGGGAGGACCAAAAGTTCAATCCTCTCGTGATGAGGTCCGATGCACATTAGAAGGGGCTCCGTGCGGAAACGTATGGTACAGTCCAATCTTTCATTGTTTACACAATTGATGTAGAGGGGTCTGGCGAGACTGGTCACCGGGATGTTGAACCTGTTGACGAGAGAGGCCAAAATAAAATTTCCTGCAGATCCGGAGTCCAAGAAGGCCACAGCAGAGAAGGAGAAGGCAGAGGCAGACATCCGCACAGGCACAGTAAGACGTGGAGAAGCAGAGTAGACATCAAGGACTGTCTCACCTTTGTGCGGAGTCAGCGTACGTCTTTCCAGGCGGGGAGGACGGATAGGACAATCCTTCAGGAAGTGTTCGGTACTAGCACAGTACAGGCAGAGATTCTCCATGCGGCGTCGTGTCCTCTCTTGAGGTGTCAGGCGAGACCGGTCGACCTGCATAGCCTCCACGGCGGGAGGCACAGGAACAGATTGCAGGGGACCAGAGGAGAGAGGAGCCGGGGAGAAGAAACACCTCGTGCGAACAGAGTCCATATCCTGGCGGAGCTCCTGACGCCTTTCGGAAAAACGCATGTCAATGCGAGTGGCTAGGTGAATGAGTTCATGTAGATTAGCAGGGATTTCTCGTGCGGCCAGAACATCTTTAATGTTGCTGGATAGGCCTTTTTTAAAGGTCGCGCAGAGGGCCTCATTATTCCAGGATAATTCTGAAGCAAGAGTACGGAATTGTACGGCATACTCGCCAACGGAAGAATTACCCTTGACCAGGTTCAACAGGGCAGTCTCAGCAGAAGAGGCTCGGGCAGGTTCCTCAAAGACACTTCGAATTTCCGAGAAGAAGGAGTGTACAGAGGCAGTGACGGGGTCATTGCGGTCCCAGAGCGGTGTGGCCCAAGACAGGGCTTTTCCAGACAGAAGGCTGACTACGAAAGCCACCTTAGACCTTTCAGTGGGAAACTGGTCCGACATCATCTCCAAGTGCAGGGAACATTGGGAAAGAAAGCCACGGCAAAACTTAGAGTCCCCATCAAATTTATCCGGCAAGGATAGTCGTAGACCAGAAGCGGCCACTCGCTGCGGAGGAGGTGCAGGAGCTGGCGGAGGAGATGATTGCTGAAGCTGTGGTAGTAACTGCTGTAGCATAACGGTCAGTTGAGACAGCTGTTGGCCTTGTTGCGCTATCTGTTGTGACTGCTGGGCGACCACCGTGGTGAGGTCAGCGACAACTGGCAGAGGAACTTCAGCGGGATCCATGGCCGGATCTACTGTCACGATGCCGGCTGGCAGGTAGTGGATCCTCTGTGCCAGAGAGGGATTGGCGTGGACCGTGCTAGTGGATCGGTTCTAAGTCACTACTGGTTTTCACCAGAGCCCGCCGCAAAGCGGGATGGTCTTGCTGCGGCGGTAGTGACCAGGTCGTATCCACTAGCAACGGCTCAACCTCTCTGGCTGCTGAAGATAGGCGCGGTACAAGGGAGTAGACAGAAGCAAGGTCGGACGTAGCAGAAGGTCGGGGCAGGCAGCAAGGATCGTAGTCAGGGGCAACGGCAGGAGGTCTGGAACACAGGCTAGGAACACACAAGGAAACGCTTTCACTGGCACGATGGCAACAAGATCCGGCAAGGAAGTGCAGGGGAAGTGAGGTGATATAGGGAAGTGCACAGGTGATAACACTAATTGGAACCACTGCGCCAATCAGCGGCGCAGTGGCCCTTTAAATCGCAAAGACCCGGCGCGCGCGCGCCCTAGGGAGCGGGGCCGCGCGCGCCGGGACAGGACTGACGGAGAGCGAGTCAGGTACGGGAGCCGGGGTGCGCATCGCGAGCGGGCGCTACCCGCATCGCGAATCGCATCCCGGCTGGAGGCGGTATCGCAGCACCCCGGGTCAGTGGATCTGACCGGAGCGCTGCAGTGAGGAGAGTGTAGCGAGCGCTCCGGGGAGGAGCGGGGACCCGGAGCGCTCGGCGTAACACTTGTTTTTGTAGCCTAATTCAGTTTGTAGCAGAGCGTATTATCCTCCTCTCTTAAGTGTAAACTGTACGTACACCTACGTGGTGTACGTTATTTTTCCTATTAAACTAATTTGGGCCTAGTTACTGTGAAAGGCCATCCAAAGCTACAAACTTGTTTTTGTAGCCTAATACAGTTTTAAATAGGCACTGTCAGATATAAAAAACTTTTGATATGTTGTAAAGCATGCAAAACCAATAGGTTTTGCAATTGCTTTCATTAGAACATTTTCTGTATTTCATACTGAAAAAGCCACTCAAAGAACTGCCCTCCCTGCCTTCTGGAATGCATTCAGTCCTTCTGTGTACACTGTTCTGTCCTGGACGTTTTGGAGGGGGGAGGGGCTGTACACATTGCAGACTTATGTGAAGAGAAGGGGAGGGGCAGGAAGACTACTGCCGGGCTCTCACTGATGTCTGCTGTGTGAGAGAAACACATTGAATTGCAGACGAAAAAGTAAGTGTCCCTGCATGTATGTATGTGTATATGTGCATGTGTATATATCAGTGTGTCTATCTAATGTATATGTGTAAGAATATATGAAGCCTGTGTGTGTGTGTGTGTGTAATAAAGGGGGACTACAATCATATTCCTCCGACTGTTGCAAAACTAAAACTCCCAGCATGCCTGCACAGCCAAATGATGTGTGGGCATGCTGGGAGCTGTAGTTTTGCAACAGCTGGAGGCACCCTGGTTAGGAAGCACTGGGTGAGGGAGGGGGAGTGGTTATCACTGTGAGTACCTGCCCCCCTGCTTCTGGTAGACAAAATTAAGGTACCATATTTTTCGCCCTATAGGACGCACCGGCATATAAGATGCACCCAATTTTAAAGGTGCACAATCTAGAAAAAAAAGATTCTGCATCCAACAGTGATCTTCAACCTGTGGACCTCCAGATGTTGCAAAACTACAACTCCCAGCATGCTGGGAGTTTTAGTTTTGCAACATCTGGAGGTCCGCATGTTGAAGACCACTGGATAGGAGGTAGTGCTCACATGTCCCCGCCGCTCCGGACCCGTCACCGCTGCCCTGGATGTCGCTCCATCGCTGTCGCTGCATCCCCGGGGTGTCCCCGACGCTCCGGACGTCTTCTTCCCCGGGATCCACGCTCTCCGTCGCCGTCATCACGTCGCTACGCACGCCGCTCCTATTGGATGACGGGACGGCGTGCGCGACGACATGATGACGTCGAAGGAAAGCGCCGCCATGCAGGGGATCCTGGTACGGAGCAGACACCGGGGAGGCAGGTAAGGTCCCTCCCAGTGTCCTGTAAGATGTTCGGGATGCCACAATTTCACCGCGGTGGTCCCGAACAGCCGCCTTTCGCTTCAGATGCGGCGGTCAGCTTTGATTGCCGCGTCTGAAGGGTTAATACAGGGCATCACCGTGATCGGTGATATCGTGTATTAGCCGTGGGTCCTGGACGTTGATGGCCACAGGGACCGACCCAATAGGTGTGTATTCGCAGTTTTGGGGAAGAAAAAGTGCATCTTATACGGCGAAAAATACGGTATTTCAGAAATAAAGCTAATTCTGAGAGAAATGTAGGTCATAGACAACTAAAAAAGTACATGTACATGATCAGGATGAGATACTGAGCAACATATAACAGTTTTGTTTTTTTGAGTGATCTGACGGGTAAGCTTTAAGTGGAGCGTATTGTCCTCCTCTCATAAGTGTAAACTGTACTTACACCTGCGTGGTGTACATTCTTTTTTCCTGTTAAACTTATTTTGGGCCTAGTTACTGTGAAAAGCCAGCCAAAGCTACACAGTTGTTTTCGTAGCCTAATATAGTTCGCAGTGGAGTGTATTGTCCTCTTCTCATAAGTGTAATCTGTACGTAGACCTACGTGGTGTACGATTTTGTTCCTGTTAAAACCATAAGGGCCTAGTTGCTGTTAAAGGCTAGTGTTGCTCGCGAATATTCGCAATTCGAATTTTATTCGCGAATATTGCATATTCGCGAATTCACGAATCTTGCGAATATAGCACTATATATTGGTAATTACGAATATTCGTTTTTTGTTCGCATATGCGAAAATATATGCGCATATTCGTGAATATTGAGTCCTCCCTTATTTAATGGTGTAGGGAACTGTGACTAGTGCATTAACTCTGTAATTTTTTGCCCATTGAGACCAATATGACCATTGTGGTCTATGGGGATCTCACGGCATGTAAAACAGTAAGCTAAACAGGACTGTCTTGGAAGCACAGTGGATGGGAGACCACCACAGGTTTGAGTCCCGGGGTGGAATAGAATTTTACAGTGTTGTGGTTTAACTTTATTTTCCTGGAAAAGCTGCTGAGTTGTCCATAGCAACCAACCAGATTTCTTCCTCCATTTTTCAGAGGCCTTTTCAAAAATGAAGGAAGCAATCTGATTGGTTGCTATGGGCAACTGCACAACTCTTCCTCTACACTGGTTTTGATGAATCTCCCCCATAGAGGGAGATTAATCAAAACCTGTCCAGAGGAAAAGTTTCTGAGTTGCCCATAGCAACCAATCAGATCGCTTATTTCATTTTTCACAAGGCCTCTGCAAAATGAAAGAAGCGATCTGATTGGTTGCTATGGGCAACTCAACAGCTTTTTCTGGAAGTTTCTGAGTTGCCCATAGCAAACCGATTGCTTCCTTCATTTTTCAGAGGTCTTTTCAAAAATGAAAGAAGCAATCTGATTGGTTGCTATGGGCAACTGCACACCTCTTCCTCTACACTGGTTTTCCGAATATGCACATATTCGCAAATATTGAGCCCTCTCTTCTTTAATGGTATAGGGAACTGAGACTTGTGCATTAACTCTGTGATTTTTTGCCCGTTAAAACCAATAGACCCATTGTGGTCTATGGGGATCTCATGGCATTTAAAACAGTAAGCAGGACTGTCTTGGCAGCACAGTGGATGGGAGACCACCACGGGTTCAAGTCCCGGAGTGGGACAGTGTTTGACAGTGCTGTGGTTTAAATGTACTTTTCTGAAAACGCTGCTGAGTTGCCCATAGCAACCACCCAGATTGCTTCTTTCATTTTTCACAAGGCCTCTGCAAAATGAAAGAAGCGATCTGATTGGTTGCTATGGGCAACTCAGAAACTTTTCCTCTGGACAGGTTTTGATAAATCTCCCTCTATGGGGGAGATTCATCAAAACCAGTGTAGAGGAAGAGTTGTGCAGTTGTCCATAGCAACCAACCAGATTGCTTCCTTCATTTTTGAAAAGGCCTCTGAAAAATGAAGGAAGCAATCTGGTTGCTATGGGCAACTCAGAAACTTTTCCGGGAAAAGTTTCTGAGCTGCCCATAGCAACCAATCAGATCGCTTCTTTCATTTTGCAGAGGCCTTGTGAAAAATGAAAGAAGCAATCTGGTTGGTTGCTATGGGCAACTCAGCAGCGTTTCCAGGAAAGTAAAGTTAAACCACAACACTGTACCCCATGACAGTCTCCCATCCACTGTGCTGCCAAGCCAGTCCTGCTTAGCTTGCTGTTTTAAATGCCATGAGATCTCCATAGACCACAATGGCACTCTTGCTTTCAATGGGTGAAAAATCACAGAGTTAATGCACTAGCCACAGTTCACTATACCATTAAATAAGTGAGGACTCAATATTCGCGATTATGCGAATATATTTTCGATATGCGAAAAAAACAAATAAAACGATTATGCGAATTTCGCGAATATATGACGAATATTCGTCCATATATTCGCAAAATATCGCGAATTCGAATATCGCCTATGCCGCTCATCACTATTAAAGGCCAGCCAAAGCTACACACTTGTTTTTGTAGCCTAATACAGTTTAAAGGACATGTCCGGTGCTCACTTTTCTTATTGTATCCGTTCCAGGCTGCAAAAAAAAAGAAAATAAGCCTTCTCTTACCTGCATACGCTCCCCCGGTTCTCCGGTACAGGCGTTCGGTCCCCGGACTGTATTCTTCTTACTTCCTGTTAGCCCGACACGTCACACGGAGCTTCAGCCTATCACTAGCCGAGGTGGGACATCGCTGCGGCCGGTGATAGGTTGAAGCTCTGTGCGACGTGCCGGGCTAACAGGAAGTAAGAAGAATACAGGCCGGGGACCGAACACCTGTACTGAAGAAACGGGGGAGCCTAGGCAGGTAAGAGAAAATTTGTTTTCTTTTATTTTTCAGCCCGGAATGGATAAAATAAGAAAAGTGAGCACCAGACATCTCCTTTAAAGCGCAGCGTAATGTCCTCCTCTCATAAGTGTAACATATATGCAGTCAGCTGGTGTATAAGTATGTCAGGCAGAGAAGTGCCAGGACATGCACACAGGAGTGGCAGAGGCCTAAATTCATCAGGTGCAGGCAGAGGTCACAGCAGACTAGGGGCGAGTGGCAGCATGTGGTCTGAGCTCCCGGTATCAGCTAGCGGTCGTGTCTCAACCAGCAACCCATCTGCCATCATTGATTGGTTAACTTGGTCATCCACTTCATCACAAGTGACATCTGACATCCCCAGTCAACAGACGGTGGGTTCCTCAGACGCAACCCTCTGGGAGCAGTCCCTGTCCTCCAATTGCCTCTGTCCTATGCTGTGTGCTGTTGAATGCTGTGGGTTTAGCTCCATTAGCTCCATTATTTAGTGAGGACGATCTACTAGAGGACAGTCAGCAGCTACTGCCCAGCCAAGAATTGGAGGAGACATCCACCTCTTCCTCTGCTAGGAAGGTAAGTAGTGATGAGGAGAGTGGCGTGGGAGGTGGTGTTGCGAGCGTTCAGGCTCCTGCAGATAACACTGTTAAGGAACTTGAGGAGTACATCAGTGACATGTAGACACAACTCGATGATAGTAACATAGTAAAATAGTAACATAGTTCATAAGGTTGAAAAAAGACCAAAGTCCATCAAGTTCAACCTATATCCCAAATGAGTCCCTACTGAGTTGATCCAGAGGAAGGCAAAAAACCCTCATACTAGAGGTAAAAATTCCTTCCCGACTCCAAATATGGCAGTCAGAATAAATCCCTGGATCAACGTTCTGTCCCTATAAATCTAAAATCCATAACCTGTAATGTTATTACTCTCCAAAAATACATCCAGACCCCTTTTGAATTCTTTCGCAGCGTTCCCCATGACCACCTCCTCAGGCACAGAATTCCACAGTCTCACTGCTCTTGCAGTAAAGAACCCCCTTCTGTGTTGGTTTAGAAACCTTCTTTCCTCTAAACGTAGAGGATGCCCCCTTGTTATAGATAGTGTTGAGCGGCATAGGCCATATTCGAATTCGCGAATATTCGCGAATATATGGACGAATATTCGTCATATATTCGCGAATATTCGCATATTCGTTATATTCTCGTTTTATTTTCGCATATGCGAATTTTCGCGTATGCGAAAATGAACATATGTCAAAATTAGCATATACAAAATTAGCATACACGAAAATTCGCATATGCGAAACTTAGCATATGCGAATTTTCGCATATGCGAATTTTTGCACGCCAGTCTAACACAGTAGTATTACAGCCTTCTTTACACCACACAAGCTGGAAGCAGAGAGGGGTGATCACTGTGATGTGTACTGTGAAGAAAGAAAAAAAAACGAATATTCGTAATTACGAATATATAGCGCTATATTCGCGAAATTCGCGAATTCGCGAATATGCGATATTCGCGAATAATATTCGAATTGCGAATATTCGCGAGCAACACTAGTTATAGATACAGTCCTGGGTATAAATAGATCATGGGAGAGATCACTGTACGGTCCCCTGATATATTTATACATAGTTATTAGGTCTCCCCTAAGCCTTCTTTTTTCTAAACTAAATAACCCCAATTCTGATAATCTTTCTGGGTACTTTAGTCCTCCCATTCCCCGTATTACTCTGGTTGCCCGTCTTTGAACCCTCTCCAGCTCCACTATATCTTTCTTGTACACTGGTGCTGTACTGTACTCAGTATTCCATGTGTGGTCTGACTAGTGATTTGTACAGCGGTAGAATTATTTCCTTGTCGTGGGCATCTATGCCCCTATTGATGCACCCGATGATTTTATTTGCCTTGGCAGCAGCTGCCTGACACTGGTCACTACAGCTAAATTTACTATTAACTAAGACCCCTAAGTCCTTTTCCACATCAGTTGTCCCAAGCATTCTCCCATTTAATACATAATCCCAGCCCGGATTTTACTTCCCCATGTTCATTACCTTACATTTATCAGTGTTGAACCTCATCTGCCACTTCCCAGCCCAAACCTCCAACCTATCCAGATCCATTTGTAACAGTGCACTGTCCTCTATAGTGTTTACCGCTTTACAGAGTTTAGTATCATCTGCAAAGATTGCTACTTTACTATTCAACCCCTCTACAAGGTCATTAATGAATATATTAAATAGAACAGGACCCAAGACAGACCTCTGTGGAACCCCACTAGTAACAGTCACCCAATCAGAATAAGTACCATTAATAACCACCCACTGTTTCCTATCACTGAGCCAGTCACTTACCCACTTACACACATTCTCCCCCAGCCCCATCCTTCTCATTTTATGCACCAACCTTTTATGTGGAACCGTATCAAATGCTTTGGAAAAATACAGATATACGACATTCAGTGATTCACCCTGGTCCAGTCTGGAGCTCACCTCCTCATAAAAGCTGATCAGGTTAGTCTGACAGGACCGATCCCTCATAAAGCCATGCTGATATGGGGTCATGCATTTATTTTTATTAAAGGGTCATTATTTTTTATTATGGTGTCATGCATTTATTTTTATTAAGATACTTCTTATGATGATGAAGCCGATCACACTTGGGAGCCGGGTGCAGAAGGGGCTTCATCATCATCAGGATAAAAGGGTTGTAGGTTGCCCGTGAGGCAGCAGCTGAGCCAGCAAGGTGGAAGCATGGTTGGGAGTCAGCTTGGTGGCAGAAGTGGAATGTCTGAAGCCAAATGTGCCGGGGTAGAGTACCTGCTTTGCGACAGCCTACCTTCCCAGGAGGTAGTGGAACAAGGGTTCCTGGAGTCAGCAGCAGTAGCAGTCAGTCAGTGCAGACTGTTGGGGGAAAGGCTGCTGATCAGCGGTGTGGCAGTTTGTCATCAAGCATCCGGAGGAGGTTAACATGGCCACATGCAAAATGCGTTGGCAGAAGGTGAAGCGTGGCAAGGGTCCTAATGTTGGCACTACGGTCCACTGTCAACATTTGCAGCATCACGAGAAAGTGACCTGGGAGAACCATGGCTCCGATGCGGTGGTCCAGCCTGCTGCATCACCCAGTTGCACACCGCTCCCTGTTTCAGCCAAGGCTCCACCACCTCAGGCTAAGGGAGCTGTCTGTCATACCAATCTTCGGTCCAGATGCGCCTGCTCCTCCTACTTCGAATCAATCATTCCGCCAGCAATCCATCAGCGAAGCCATGTCCAAGAGACAGCACTATGTGCCCACTCATCCAATGGTGCAGAAGCTGAATGTGCTCCTGTCCAAGTTTCTGGTGCTGCAGTCCCTCCCTTTTCAAGTGGTGGACTCTGCACCTTTCAGAGAACTAATGGCTTGTGCCGAGCGAAAAAGGCAGTACCAGGCCTGCACAATTATGTGGAACAGAAGGTGGGCCAGTCCTTGAGCCTGTTGATGTGTACCAAAGTGCACAGCAGCGCCGTCATGTGGAGCTGTAACTATGGTCAGGGACAATACATATCTTTTACGGTCCACTGGGTGAATGTGGTTCCTCCACAGCCACAACACCAACTTGGACAAGTCACGACGCTTCCGCCTCCACGGTCTCAGGCCGTTGGTCCTGCAAAAGTGTGCGACACCGTCTCCTCATCCTCCACCGTAACCTCAGCCTCCACTGCACGGACAGGTCTCAGTGCCCCTCCAGCATACCATGTGTGCAAAGCATGGCGGTGTCACGCTGTTCTTCACATGGTTTGCCTTGGCGAACAGAGTCACACAGGGGAGGAACTGCTAAAAGTCATTCATCAAGAAATCGAATCATAGCTTACTCCACGAAAACTGTAAATGGGAACCATGGTGACCAACAACTGGAAGAACATCTTGTCTGCACTGCGCCAAGGAAGCCTGAGCCATTAGTTAGTGGTTGTAACTACAATGTCAACCAGTGGCAACTCATACGTGACACCTGCCGTTTGCTCAGGCCCTTTGAGGAAGCCACATTATTAGTCAGTCGCCAGGATTATGGGACTACGTCATTCCACTGCTTTATTTCCTACAACAGATGGGGGAAATGATGGCTGATCAGAGAACTTGAGACGTGGCACCAACATCTCATGGCCACATGAGCCCTGTGGGGGCTGAACTGGAATAGGAGGGTGAGGTGGACAGTGGAGCACAGGCAAGGTTTCGCGAAATGGGAGGACCCAGACACACCATTGCAGTATGCAGTGGAGATGGAGGAGGCAGGTTAGTCCCTCCTAGTCACTTGTACAAATGGCCAGATGCATGCTCACTTGCTTGCGTAGTGATCACCAAATTGTCACCATTCGGCTGCAGGAGGACTTCTGGCTCTCCACCTTGCTACCGGCACAAAATGGGGGCCTTTTTTACACCTACTAAGAGGGAGGACAAACTGTCCTACTACAGAGACATACTACGTAGTCAGTTGGCAGATGCATATCTGCGCCACCGTCCATCCTCTCGCAGGTCTGACTCGGGGGGCCTTCTGCACTCACTTTCCACTGCCATGGCTGCTGAGGAGGGGTGGGGTGGAAGGAGCAGTACCAGCTCCATCAGCAGCAGCCTGAGCCTACAGTCGGTGATGAGTTGCTTTCTTCACCCGCATAGTGAAGCAACTCATCAGCAGCAGGTAGACCTGGAACAGGACTTGAACCAGCACCTTGAAGATCCGTTGGACTTCTGGGCAGCCAAACTTGATTTGTGGCTGCAACTAGCAGAGTTTGCCCTGGAAAAACTGTCCTGCCTGGACAGTAGTGTGCCATCAGAGTGGGTGTTTAGTGCGGCGAGGGCCTAAGTAACCCCCAGGGAGAACTCATCTGTCCACCAGAAATGTGGAGAGACTGACCTTTGTCAAGATGAATCAGGCATGGATCAGCCAGGATATCCACCCACCAATGCCTGATGCATCAGAGTAGATTGACCATGGTGCCACACCAACACTTCACAAATATGAATAGTGTAAAACATATTAAAGGTGCTGCTCCCCAATTACAGAAATTCCTCCGCATCAGACCACAAGTAAGTATTGAGGATATGCATTAGCTAAAACTTAAGTTTTCTTAGTTTAAAATATATGGACCCAATTTTTTTTAAATATAAAAAAAGGAAAAGTGTGAAAAAACACCATGGGCCACCTACACCACCAAGTATTTGTAACGGGACACGGCAGGTGGTGGATCTTCTGGGCCTGTGTGGATGATGACATGAGCCATGCCAAGGAGCGGAGTCTAAGGTGCTGCTGGTTTTCACCAGAGACTGCCGCAAAGCGGGATGGTCTTGTAGGCAGGTGGCACCCAGGTCGCTACCCCTGGCACGACTCATCCACACACATAGCTGGGAGGTGGCGTGGCACAGAAGGAGACTGGCAAGACGTGGAAAGATGGCAGAAGGTCAGGGCAGGGGAGGTAATGTAGCAAGGAACAGGTACACGTTAACAGGGACACAGGACTTACACTATGGCACAAGGTAACCAAAGATTCGACAGAGAACCAAGGGAGGAGCTAATATTTAAGGACCAGGGTGCTGGTGTAGACACTTGATTAAATGAGCACTGGCCCTTTAAGAGTAAGAGCTCTGGCGCATGTGCCCTAGGAGGCAGGGGCACTGCAAGGACATGGAGAGGCAGAAGATGAGGGAGGTGAGTGATGGGCTGGGATTCGCATGCGGGCGCGTCCCACAATGCAAATCCCAGCCCTGCCGGCAGGGGGGGGGGGGGGACACATAAGCAGAGAGCACTCACGACTGGCGTGTCCGGCCGGAGCAAAGGTGTTACAGTATTGAGTATTGAAGTGTGATGCAAAGACTTCTAAAAGGTGGAAGGGAACGACGTATGGTCCATTGTAACAGGTGGGGGTAAATACTTCCCCTGTAGGGTCCTACTCTCGCACTATTAATTCTCTTCTTGGCAAGTGTTACTCGCACTAAAATGGGTGGCTACCTATTTCCACCTACAAACACTGCCATTTCCCAGGGTTTTTAGGTGGAAATAGGGAGAGGTTCCTTTGTGGGGCCGTACTATTAATTCCCTTCTTGGCAAGTGTTACTTGCCCGACAAAGGTCGGCCCCACACAGGAACTTCTCCCTATTTCCAATTAAACACCCTGGGAAATGGCAGTGTTTTTAGGTGGAAATAGGGAGAGGTTCCTGTGTTAATAGTGCGACAGTAGGGCCTTGCAGGGGAAGTTTGTACCCCCACCTGTTACCTTCCACCTTTTAGAGGTCTTTGCATCACATCAATATTTGGTGGTGTAGGGAGCACATGGTGGTTTTTTCACACCTTTCCTTTTGATAAAATTGGGGTCCATATATTTTATCCTAAGAATAATATTAAAAGTTAAGTTTTACATAATGCATATGCTCAATACTTACTTGTACACACCAACACTTTGACAAAAGAGACCGTTTTCTTGTGCCTACCTGCCTCAGCTACTGTTCTGATCTTGCCAACTGCCTGATGCCACATATCTAATGCCAAGTTCACCTTCTTTCACCTACCTTCGTCACCAGGTACTGGTATTGCCACCCACTGCCCACTCTGTCACTGGGTCACTTTCAGGACTTCTGATGCTGCTGATTCGGCCACCATATGTTCTCCTTAAGCTGATGCCACCTCCATGCTGTGTCATTCTGCCACCATATGTTCTCCTCATGCTGTTGCCACCTCCAGGCTGTGTCATTCTTCCACCATATGTTCTCCTCATGCTGATGCCACTAGAGATGAGCGAATTTTTGAAAGATTCGATTTGGCTGATCAAAATTTATTTGCGGCGAATCTATATTAAAAATGACTATTTCTGGACTACAGAGAGCCTCAATAGGGGTATATAACTATTTGCTTTGTTCTAACATACATATGGCGTGTGCTGGATGTAGTGAAATACTGTTGTTCAGAATGACATGCAGATTACAGGCATCGCTTTTAGAACCACTGCCGCAGAGTCTGGAGGTGGCATCAGTATGAGGAGACCATATAATGGCTGAATGACACAGCTTGGATCTGGCTGAAGCATGAGGAGACCATATAGTGGCTGAATGACACAGCTTGGAGGTGTTGGCAGCATGAGGAGACCATATAGTGGCTGAATGACACAGCTTGGATGTGGCTGAAGCATGAGGAGACCATATAGTGGCTGAATGACACAGCATTGAGGTGTTGGCAGCAAGAGGAGACCATACAGTGGCTGAATGACACAGCGTGGAGGTGTTGGCAGCATGAGGAGACCATGTAGTGGCTAAATGACACAGCGTGGAGGTGTTGACAACATGAGAAGGCCATATAGTGGCTGAATGACACAGGTTGGACGTGGCTGGACCCCAGAGTGGCTGAATGACACAGCATGGAGGTGTTGGCAGCAGGAGGAGACCACATAGGGGCTGAATCACACAGCACGGAGGTGTTGGCAGCATGAGGAGACCATATAGTGGCTAAATGACACAGCTTGGATGTTGCTGAAGCATTAGGAGACCTTATAGTGGCTAAATGACACAGAGTGGAGGTGTTGGCAGCATGAGGAGATCATATAGTGGCTTAATGACACAGCTTGGATGTTGCTGAAGCATTAGGAGACCTTATAGTGGCTGAATGACACAGTTTGGATGTGGATGAAGCATGAGGAGACCATATAGTAGCTGAATGACACAGCGTGGAGGTGTTGGCAGCATGAGGAGACTATATAGTGGCTAAAGGACACAGCGTGGAGGTGTTGGCAACATAAGGAGATCATATAGTGGCTGAATGACACAGCGTGTGTCACGTACCGGCAGGACTGGTAGTGGATCCTCTTGACCAGAGAGGCGATGGTGCGGGTTGTACCAGAGGACCGGTTCTAAGTGGTTACTGGTTTTCACCAGAGCCTGCCGCAAGGCGGGATGGACTTTCTGCGGCGGTAACCACCAGGTCATATCCTCCAGTAGCAACTCAACCTCTCTGGCAGCTGATATGGCGTGGTACACAGGGAGCAGGCAGGAGCGTAGTCGGACGTAGCAGAGGTCAGGGCAGGCGGCAAGGGTTCAAAGGCGAGTAGGCGGTAGCAACGGGTTCGGCAACAGGCAAGGCAATATACACAATATGGAATGCTTTCTCAGAGGCACTAGGGCACAAAGATCTGGCAAAGGCAGGAAGGGGCAGGTAACTTTTATGGGGAAGGAGCAGGGAACAATTAGCCAGCGCACCAATCAATGGTGCGCTGGCCCTTTACATTTACTGAAGGCGGCGCACACGCGCCCTAGAGAGCGGGGCCGCGTGTGCTGAGAAGCAGAGCGAGTCGGCATATGGAGCGAGGTGCAGGGTGAGTTAGACAGGGACGCGGCGCATGAGCGGGGACCAGCCGCCACGACAGCCGCGTCCCCGACACAAGGAATCCCGTGCTCCCGGTTGGTATGTCCGAGCGGGAGACGCCGGGGAGAGGAGGAGAGAACGCGGGTGCTCTGGTCCGGAGGCGGGGACCGGAGCGCTTGCTGTGACAGTACCCCCCCCCCCCTTAGGTCTCCCCCTCTTTTTGGCACCCAGAAAACTAAGGATGAGGCTGCGATCCAAAATATTCTCCTCAGGCTCCCAAGACCTCTCCTCAGGGCCGCAACCCTCCCAATCAACCAAAAAAAATATTTTCCCCCGAGAAACCCTGGTCGCCAAGATCTCCTTGACCGAGAAAATATCAGAGGTAGCGGCTACCAGGGTGGGAGAAAAAAGTTTGGGAGAAAAGCTGTTAAAGACAGCAGGTTTAAGAAGGGAGACATGGAAGGAGTTATGGATTCCGAGGGAGGGAGGAAGATGAAGTTGGTAAGAGACTTGATTGATGCGACTCTTGATCTTATAGGGACCCAAGTAACGAGGACCCAATTTGTAACTCGGGACCCTAAAAGAATGTACTTGGAGGACAGCCAAGCTTTGTCACCCGGGCGGAAAACCGGAGGAGCTCTGCGTTTCTTGTCTGCTTGAAGTTTCATACGGGAGGAAGACTTGAGGAGGGCAGCGTGAGTCTCTCGCCAGATGGAGGAAAAATCCTGTACCAGAGTGTTAACGGCAGGCACGAAAGAAGGAGTGGGATATCGTGGCAGAGGAGGAAGAGGATGATGGCCAAAAACTACAAAGAAAGGAGACTTGTTGGAAGCAGAAGATTGTTTGTAGTTGTAGGAAAACTCCGCCCATGGATGTAGATCCGCCCAATCGTGATGGCGTGAGGATACAAAGTGAGGAAAATAGTTCCCCAACATTTGGTTCACCCATCCCACTTGGCCGTTAGACTGTGGGTGGTAAGAAGAGGAAAAGTCCAACTTGATCCCGAGCAGACCACATAGGGCTCTCCAGAACTTGGAGACAAACTGCATGCCACGATCAGAGACAATATGTTTAAGGAGGCCATGGAGGCGGAAGATGTGTTGAAAGAACTGATTGGCCAACACGGGTGCAGAGGGAAGACCGGGCAGGGGCACAAAGTGAGCCATCTTGGAGAAGCGGTCTACCACGACCCATGGGAGGTGGGAAGATCAGTAACAAAGTTCATAGCGATATGAGACCAGGGAATCTCTGGAACAGGAAGAGGTAAGAGGAAGCCTGCAGGTCTCATTCGAGGCGACTTATCTCGTGCGCAAATCATACAGGCTCGGATGAAGTCCGAGACATCCTTCTCAAGAGAAGGCCACCAATACCTTTGGGAGATTAATTGGAGAGATTTTTGTACCCCAGGATGACCAGCAAAATGAGAAGTGTGGCCCCACTTGAGAATTTGCACCCGGTGACATGGAGGTACGTAGGATTTGCCAGGAGGAAGATGGCTCAGATCCGCAGGAGCGACTGCAATCAGGCGTTCTGGTGGGATAATGTGTTGAGGTGTTAACTCGTCACCTGCCACATCAGAAGAGCGAGACAGGGCGTCTGCCCTAATGTTCTAAGAATCCGGACGGAAATGGATCTCAAAATTAAAACGGGCGAAGAACAGAGACCAGCGAGCCTGACGAGGATTTAGTCTCTGAGCAGACTGGAGATAGGCCAGGTTCTTGTGGTCTGTAAAGATATTCACAGGATGGGTGGCTCCCTCAAGAAGATGTCTCCATTTCTCCAGAGCTAATTTAATAGCCAGCAGTTCTCTGTCTCCTATGAAATAATTTCTCTCTGCAGGAGAGAATGTTTTTGAAAAGAAGCCACTAGTTAAGGTCTTGCCCTTGGAAGATTTCTGTGTGAGCACAGCTCAGGCTCCCACCGAGGAGGCATCCACTTCGAGAGAGAAGGCCTTGGTGGAATCAGGTCTAGAGAGAACCGGTGCTGAGGCAAAGGTGACCTTAAGGGACTGGAAGGCTTCTTCAGCTTGGGAAGACCAGGATTTAGGGTTAGCGCCCTTTTTAGTCAAGGCCACAATTGGGGACACCAGAGTGGAATAGTGAGGGGTGAATTGTCTGTAATAATTGGCGAAGCCCAAAAACCTTTGTATGGCTCAGAGTCCAGAGGGGCGTGAGCAATCCAAAACTGCCGAGAGCTTGGCTGGGTCCATTTGAAGTCCTTGAGCAGAAATAATGTAACCCAAGCAAGGCAAGGAGGACTGCTCAAAAAGACATTTTTCGATCTTGGCGTATAGACGATTTCTCCTCAGGCGGGTAAGCACTTGTCGCACATGGACCCGGTGTTGGTCCAGGTCGGAGGAGAAGACAAGGATGTCATCCAAGTATACGACCACACAGGAGTAGAGTAAGTCCCTGAAGATATCGTTGACGAATTCCTGGAAGACGGCTGGTGCATTACAGAGGCCGAAGGGCATCACCAGGTACTCAAAGTGACCATCTCTTGTGTTAAAGGCGATCTTCCACTTGTCGCCCTCCCGGATACAGACCAAATTATAGGCCCCTCGAAGATCCAATTTAGTGAAAATCTTGGCCCTACGTAGGCGATCAAATAACTCTGAGATTAGGGGCAGAGGGTAACGGTTCTTAATGGTGATTTTATTGAGTCCTCTGAAGTCTATGCAAGGGCGGAGGGAATCGTCCTTCTTGGTCACGAAGAAGAAACCAGCCCCAGAAGGAGAAGAAGACTTCCTTATGAATCCATTCTGTAGGTTTTCACGAATATATTCGGACATGGCAAGCGTCTCTGGAGGTGAGAGAGGATAAATTCTACCCCGGGTGGCGTAGAACCAGGCATAAGGTCGATAGGACAATCATAGGGTCTGTGAGGAGGAAGGACCTCGGCTTGTTTTTTGCAGCAGACATCCGCAAAGCAATGATATGGTTTAGGCAGTCCCGGAGGCGGAGAAACTTGCGAAAGTCGCTTGGCAGGAGCAGGCTTGAGACACCGGTCCGAACAGCAGGGGCCCCAACGCAGGATTTCAGCGGAGGACCAGTTCAGAACAGGACTGTGACATTGTAGCCATGGCAGACCCAGGAGGAGTTCGGAGGAGCAGAAGGGAAGGACTAGGAACTCTAGAGTCTCTGTATGAAAAATTCCAACATCCATCTGCAGTGGCAGGGTACGGAACTGCACAGTGGCAGAGAGTCTCTCACCGTTAACCGTAGAAATAAAAAGAGGCTTAGTTAGGCGGACAACCGGAATGCGGTACTTGTCGACCAAGGAGGCGTGAATGAAGTTGCCGGCTGAACCGGAATCCAAGAAGGCTGCAGCAGTGAAGAAGGACTTGGAAGAGAGGAACAACTGCACGGATATGATGAGACGTGGAGAGGAGGAATCCACATCTAGCAACGCCTCTCCCACGTTTACTAGGTGCGAGCGTTTCCCGAACGCGGTGGACGGAGAGGACAGTCTCGCAGGAAGTGCTCAGTACTGGCGCAGTACAGACACAGGTTCTCGTCTCTGCGACGGCTTCGTTCTTGCGGAGTCAGGCGTGACCGATCCACCTGCATGGCTTCCACGGAGGCCCGGAGAGAGGTTGAGGTGGACGCTGAAAAACGGGAGCCAGACGAGGGTAGCGTCTAGGTTGAGCGTTTCCTTTTTCAAGAAGGAGTTCCTCTCATCGCTTTTCGATTCTAGTGGCCAACAAGATGAGGTCACTAAGGGTCCCTTCTTAAATGTGGCACAAAGGGCATCATTGTTCCAGTTCAGTTCTAAGGCTAGGGTGCGAAACTGAATGGCGTAGTCACCCACGGTGGAGCCTCCCCGGGAAAAATTTAGTAAGGCGGTCTCTGCGGAGGTAACCCGGGCAGGTTCCTCGAAAACATACCGGAACTGTTGACATAACCTCTGGACGGAGGAGGTGGCAGGATCATAGTGGTGTAGCCCAGGCCAGGGCCTTCCCGGAGAGCAGACTGAGGATAAAGGCTACCTTGGCTCGCTTGGAAGGAAACTGGTCAGACAGTAGCTCGAGGTGGAGAGAGCACTGTCACAGGAACCCTCGGCATTGCTTGGGATCTCCGTCATACTTGTCCGGCAGGGATAGGTGGACTCTGGAACCGGTGGCAACTGCAGGCGGAGGAGATACAGCAGATGCAAGCGGAGGAGCTGGCTGTTGCTGAGACGGCAGGAGCTGCTGCAGCATGGAGGTTAGCTGGGCTAGCTGCTGACCTTGTTGGGCCACAATGGAGGTGAGGTCCGCTAGGCTTGGCAGAGGAACATCAGCGGGATCCATGGCCGGATCTTACTGTCACATACCGGCAGGACTGGTAGTGGATCCTCTTGACCAGAGAGGCGATGGCGCGGGTTGTACCAGAGGACCGGTGTTAAGTGGTTACTGGCTTTCACCAGAGCCCGCCGCAAGGCGGGATGAACTTGCTGCGGCGGTAACCACCAGGTCGTATCCTCCAGTAGCAACTCGACCTCTCTGGCAGCTGATATGGCGTGGTACACAGGGAGCAGGCAGGAGCGTAGTCGGACGTAGCAGAGGTCAGGGCAGGCGGCAAGGGTTCAAAGGTGAGTAGGCGGTAGCAACGGGTTTGGCAACAGGCAAGGCAATACACATAATATGGAACGCTTTCTCAAAGGCACTAGGGCACAAAGATCCGGCAAGGGCAGGAAGGGGCAGGTAACTTTTATGGGGAAGGAGCAGGGAACAATTAGCCAGCTCACCAATCAATGGTGCGCTGGCCCTTTAAATTTACTGAAGGCAGAGCGCGCGTGCCCTAGAGAGCGGGCCGCGTGCGCCGAGAAGCAGAGCGAGTCGGCGTATGGAGCGAGGTGCAGGGTGAGTTAGACAGGGACGCAGCGCGTGAGCGGGGACCAGCCGCCATGGCAGCCGCGTCCCCGACACAAGGAATCCCGTGCTCCCGGTCGGTATGTCCGAGCAGGAGATGCCAGGATCCCGGTGAGAGGAGGAGAGAACGTGGGCGCTCCGGTCTGGAGGCGGGGACCGGAGCGCTCGCTGTGACAGCGTGGAGGTGATGGCAGCATGAGGAGACCATATAGTGGCTAAATGACACAACGTGGACGTGTTGGCAGCATGAGGAGACCATATGGTTGCTGAATGACACAGCCAGGAGCTGGCAGCAACATGAGTAGACTCTAGGGCTTCACAATCCCTAAGATTAAAAGATGAATTTTTAAATTTAAATTGAAGATTTATGGTAGCTATTGCTACCATAAAAATGTTTAGGCCCAGGTCCAGGCTCAGCATCATCAGCAACCCATATATTGGCTGAATAGAGGTGGCTGAAGCATGAGGAGACCATATAGTGTCTGAATGGCACAGCCTGGAGTTGGCAGGAGCATGAGGAGACCATTGAAATTTAAAATTTTGAAATAGAAATTGAAGATTTTGAAATTGAAATTGAAGATTTTGAAATTAAAATTTTAACTCTCAAGTTTTAGTGTCCTGGGCACCGAGATGTGTGTACAAAGGACCAAATCTAACAAGGAGTCACATGTCACATGGCAGCACAATGACAGAGCCTGGCAGCATGAGGAGACCATATGGTTTCTGAATGACACAGCCAGGAGCTGGCAGCAACATGAGTAGACTCTAGGGCTTCACAATCCCTTAGATTAAAAGATGAATTTTGAAATTTAATTTGAAGATTTATGGTAGGTAGTGCTACCATAAAAATTTTTAGGCCCAAGCCCAGCAGCATCAGTAAACCATACATTGGCTGAATGATGCAGCCTGGGGGTGGCTTAAGCATGAGGAGACCTTATAGTGTCTGAATGGCACAGCCTGGAGTTGGCAGAAGCATGAGGAGACCATTGAAATTTAAGATTTTTTAAATAGAAATGTAAGATTTTTTTTATTGAAATTGAGGATTTTTAAATTGAGATTTTAACTCCCAAGTTTTTGAGTCCCGGGCCCCCGACATGTGGGTACAAAGGACCAAATCAAACAAGGAGTCAAAATGAGGAGACCATGTGGCGACACAATGAAAGTGCCTGGAGGCAGTAGCATCAGCATGAGGAGACCATATGGTGGCACAATGACAGAGCGTGGAGGTGGTAGCATTAGCATGAGGAGACTATAGAGCAGCACAATGAGAGAGCCTGGAGGTGGCAGCATCAGCATGAGGAGACCATATGGTGGCACAATGACAGAGCCTGGAGGTTTATAAGCATTAGCATGAGGAGACCATAGAGCAGCACAATGACAGAGCCTGGATGTGGTTGCATTAGCATGAGGAGACCATAGAGCAGCACAATGACAGAGCCTTGAGATGGAAGCAGCAGCATGAGGGCCATGCGATCTGAGGGTTGAGTCTGAGGAACCCACCGACTGTTGACTGTGGGTGTCGATGTCAATTGGGATGAAGTGGATGACCGAGTGAACCGATCAATCATGGGTGCTGGGTTGCTGGTCGAGACACGACTGCTAGCTGACACCGGGAGCTCAGACCTCTCGCTGCGACTCTGGCTGCCATACGCCCCTACTCTGCTGTGACCTCTGCCTGCGCCTGATGAATTTACGCCTCTGCCACTCCACTGTGCACGTCCTGGAACTACTCTGTCTGACAGACTTATTACATATATATGAGGGGAGTACAATATGTTTTACTACGCTTAAAGCAGTATTTGTCTAGAACAGCCACAGGTGTGTACTATTGGCTGTCCTTTCACAGTATCTAGGCCCTTGACAGATTAACAGGTACAAAATAGTACACCACTTAGATGTAGGGATTTCGTATGCACTCATGAGGGCAGAAACATGAGCCACAGTACGCTTAATAAACGTATTGTAGTAAAACACCAGCCTGTGATTACTTTTGTCTGTCCTTTCACAGTATTTAGGCCCTTGACAGATTACAGGTACAAAATAGTACACTACTTAGATGTAGGTATGTGGTATGCACTTATGAGGGCAGAAAAATGCGCTACAGTACACTTAATAAACATATTGGAGTAATACACCAGCCGGTGATTACTTTTGCCTGGACTTTCACAGTATCTAGGCCCTTGAAAGATTAAAAGGTACAAAATAGTACACTTCTTAGATGTACGCATGTGGTATGCACTTATGAGGGTACAGTACGCTTAAAATAAAACATATTTTTGCACAACACCAGCAGTACACAACAGTGCTGCAGCACAAAAAAAATCTGTGTACTAAACACAAAATTGCACTCTGTCAAAGACTATTAGGAATGGACTGCTGGGTATTATACCATCTACAGACTAGTATAACCAGCAGATGATTTGTTGTGGAACAAAGAAACAGAATTGCGCTGAAAAATTATTCCTGCATCCTCTGCTAAGGTTTATGAAGTTGAGGCAGCTTGTTGAAATGTATGAGGCAACAAACAGCTATCTGCTCCTCTCTGTAATAGAATGCTGAAGAAAGTGACTGGGGGGGTTAATGGCTGCAGTAAATATCCTTTTTCAGTGAAAAAAGCACTGCTCTCAGTCCACCAGAACGCTGATGTGACTAGGATGTGAAACGCTGCTGGAATGAGCTTTTCTGTGTAACACACACAGCGATGTCCGTCCTATCTCTATGCAGTGTAATGAATACATGACGAGTCGCAAAATGGCTGCCAAATATAAAGGGCTGTGACATCACAAGGATGACTGGCTGCTGATAGGCTGCATGTGCATGTGATTCAGGGTCATCCCACCTACTTCCCTTCCCACCTTGCATTTCCGATTTCCCAGCGTTCCTTGCCCCATGTACTGACATGTGGATCTGCTTTTTTAGATGCCCTATTTGATGAATTTCATAACGTATTTGTGTTCGTCAGCTTCGATTCGCTCATCTCTAGATGCCACCTCCAGGCTCTGTCATTCCGCCACCATATGTTCTCCTCATGCTAATGCCACCTCCAGGCTGTGTCATTCTGCCACCATATGTTGTCATCATGCTGATGCCACCTCCAGGCTGTTTCATTCTGCCACCATATGTTCTGTTCATGCTGATGCCACCTCCAGGCTGTGTCATTCTGCCACCATATATTCTCCTCATGCTGATGCCACCTCCAGGCTGTGTCATTCTGACATCATCTGTACTCCTTATGCTGATGCCACCTCCAGGCTGTGTGATTCTGCCACAATATGTTCTCGTTAGATGATAATGCCACCTCCAGGCTGTGTGATTCTGCCACTATATGGTCTCTTCATGCGGCTGCCACTTCCAGGCTGTGTCATTCATCACCTATATGGACTACTCATGCTTACGCCACCTCCACGCTGTGTCATTCAGCCACTATATGGTCTCCTCATGCTGCCATCACCTCCACACTGTGTCGTTCAGCCACTTTATGGTGTCCTCATGCTTCCGCCACCTCCAGGCTGTGTCATTCAGCCACTATATGGTCTCCTCATGCTGCCGCCACCTCCACGCTGTGTCATTCAGCCACTATATGGTCTCCTCATGCTCCGGCCACCTCCAGGCTGTGTCATTCTGCTGCCATTTGGTCTCCACTGGCTCATGTCAATTATTTTTAGTTTTTCGACCAAAATAAAATCATATCAAACTATTTTTTTCTGAAAATTCTGCTAATGGGACAAATAAAATTTTTAATAAAATTCAATCATCGCTAGTCCTCATATATTATCTCTGGAATTGCCACAAGAATCTTAAGAAACAGGTAGGAGCAAGAAAACCATAACTGATTAAATGGAACATTCAAAGTTTGACACGCAGTTTTACTGTACCAACCATGCTTACTTACATGTGCATGGCTTAATAATTTCGACAAGCAATTTATACCGGCCTCCTGGGTCAGGCCTGCACCACTGAGAGGGAGTGCAAACTGACACACTACTCTAAAATTGTGCAGCTCTGCGGCCTACATATGCTGCCGCCACCTCCAGACTGTGTCAATGTGCCGCCATATGGTCTCCTCATACTGCTGCCACATCCAGTGCCACCCTATGGTCTTGCCATGCTGCTGCCACCTCTAAGCTCTGTTATTGTGCCTCCATGGGATCTTGTTATATTAATCTTGTAGTTTGACAGTATTTTTTCAAAGTAAATGCTTCGGGCACCCGGGACACTCAGTCATAAGCATGGGGGGAGGGGGGGGGGGGGCGCTGAGAATGAGAAGCTTTTTCACTGCTGCAACTGATCGCAGCATTCGCCCACTCATCCAACGGTGCAGAAGCTGAATGTGCTCCTGTCCAACTTGCTGGTACTGCAGTCCCTCCATTTTTAAGTGGTCCCTCAGTCATGAGCATGGGGGTGCGCTGAGAGGCAAGGGCTGGGTCAGGCGGTAGCTGGCCTCGCGGCTGACCGCCAGCTCAATTTTAAGATACAACTAGGAGCTTTTCCATATTTTACACTGCAGCAATTATGCTCTATTGGAGCTGGAATTACTGTGGCTGTGGCACCAGACTTACCTTCAAATGGGTCCTCAAAAAAGGATTTAAATGGGGTACTCCCGTGGAAACATTTTTAACATTTTTTTACATTTTTTAAATCATCTGGTGCCAGAAAGTTAAACAGATTTGTAAATTACTTCTATTAAAAAATCTTAATCTTTCCAGTACTTTTTAGGGTCTGTATACTACAGAGAAATGGTTTTCTTTTTGGAACACAGAGCTCTCTGCTGATGTCATGACCATAGTACTCTCTGCTGACATCTCTGTCCATTTTAGGAACTGTCCAGACCAGCATATGTTTTCTATGGGGATTTTCTCCTACTCTGGACAGTTCTTAAAATGGACAGAGATGTCAGCAGAGAGCTTTGTGGTCATGATGTCAGCAGAGAGCTCTGTGTTCCAAAACAAAAACCATTTCCTCTGTAGTATTCAGCAAGTAAAAAGTACTGGAAAAATTAAGATTTTTTAAGAGAAGTAATTTACAAATCTGTTTAACTTTCTGGCACCAGTTGATTTAAAAAATAAAAAAAAGTTATCCATGGGAGTACCCCTTTAAAGTTTTCCCATTCCAATTACCAGGCTCTGTCATTGTGCCGCTGTGTAACAGTGATTCTAACAGCGACACCTGTGATCTGCATGTCATACTGAATAACAGTATTATTTCACTAACACAGCACACTCCCTATGCATGTTACAGCAAGGCAAAGTGTTCTAATCCCCTATTAAGGCTCTCTGTAGCCCGGAAATAGCATTTTTTATAGCGATTTGCCACAAATAAATTCAGATCGAACCAATTTTTTCGAAAAATTTGGCGATTCGGCCGAATTGAATTTTCCCCAAAATTTGCTCATCTCTACCTTTTAACTGTGACTAAGCTGTATAAATAAAAGATAAAAAAAATAGCTAAATGAAAAATGACTTTTATTTCATATTCATTGATCTTTAGGAGTCAATACCTCAACCTAGCCACAAAGAAATTGTAACACATTGTCGCATGAACAAATTGTAGCTGTTACAAAACATTAGCAAAATAATTATCCATTTAAAAAGCTTTAATTTGCAATATTTTAAGCAACGATAACATACATACAGGTCGGATGCAAACAATTGGCTTGATTCATTGGGGTGGATTAATTTCATTACAAGGCAACATTGTATTATAGACATTGGATTAATAATCTTTCTTACAATTCCAGCAGTCAAGCCCATTGTTTACATTGTTTTAGGTCAATGCTATTTGACTTTAAAGTTCCGTTTTGCTAAATCTATTAGCATGCTTCTTTCTGCTTCATTTGATTGATATTTTTCATGGTTGTGTGTTTTGTGCATAAAGCCTTCGCTTTAATAGGTGACACTTTTCAGGCACTTCCTGCTGGCACTGTTGAATTCTCTGAAGGGGACATTGTTAATTGACTTTCCTCCACTTCTATTATATGTCATGGCACTATTAGGGTATATATAAGGGACTTTCTGATAACATTATTATTGCCTGTCATTCCGACTTCTTTCTATTCTTTACAACTGATGGATTTACTGGATGGCTAAATTATAACCTTTCAAACTGGAAAAAGTAATGATCCACATCTCCTTGAATATACAGACTCAGGTGACAGATAACTATTTTTGGATCAGGATACAGAGTTTGGGCAAATTTAAATATTTCCAGTTTGGCTAACCCCTTATTTCCTTTAATCTGTTTCATCTACTGGTGCTTACAAGCTGCGTACTATCTAATATAAAGATTAATGTGCAGGTATAAGCTTCATCTGTTACATGATTTAGGCGTGCCTGATATTATGTAATAAAGGATGCATTATATTATGAAGTATGATGTAGTGACAACTGCTGTGTATGCTCTATTATGTTATACTATGACAAAATGTTTAGGTGCATCAAAAGAGGTTTACTGGTTTTGTAGATAGATCTGTCAGTGTAGTTTTTACTACTTTTACTGGAATTTTTGGTTGGGTTGAGGCTTGGTTTTATAACATCAGACAATATAATGTTATTGATAAACAATAAATTGCATACTGCAAGAAAAAAAGTTTGTATGCTGCAAGAAAATTATAATTTTTTATCCATCCATCTAAAAAATGTACATATAAATATGTACAGTTTTTATCCATTTGAATACATTTTTATAGGGAATGTTTTTGTTTTTCATTTCAGCCCAAACATATGGGGAATTTCTTAAAGCATGTACTGTAGTTTTCTGATGCACAAAAGTTGCAAAGTTTTGTACAAGACCAATTTGTGTAAAAACTTAAAAAAAAAAAAAAAATTACTCTACTAGGAAAGCAGAAAAGAGGGGATACATAGTGACAGAAGAGGTGCAGATGCTATTGGATCTGACTAAATGTATGTATTTAGGGTACCAGCTAGCCCAATGTTAAGTAGAGAACTGCTTATTTTCTTTTCCTTTTTTTTTTAATCATTAGCTTTTGTTTTACTGCTCTATGTAAATAATATGCATGTGACGGAATAGCATATAACTTCAAATAAAATAAAAAATTTTTGAAAGTTAAGTGGAGCATGTTGAAGGAAAGGGGGTTTTGACCACAAAAAAAAATACATTTAGAAAAAATATATAAATAAGAACACAAGAGGGGGATGGGTAGACAAAGGGTTCTTTATTATTTATTTGTCCATTTGAATGATCTGATGCTGACAACATGCTGAAATTCTTGTAGCTGAACAGACTGGTGAGAGTTAGAGAGGCATTTTAAAATCCTGCCTGTTGTCATGAGATAACTACTTTCTTTTCCTTGGCATAAATACATTCATGTTTGATGTAGGGCAAAAATTTTCTCAGTCCTTCTGGGTAATATATGTCCTAAACATAATTCCTTATGAACGTGCAGTATAATGTTTCAATATCTGAATTGCATAGAACCTTAAAAGAGATAAAACATTTTTTTAGGGGGAACAATAAAAAAAAAAATAGGGCATACTCACTTATATCATTCGGTCCCCCACCCGTCACTCTTATTCTTCCTTCTGAAATGGACTTGATAGCTCACTCAGCTAATTATTGACTGAGGTGGGACAGGACTGCGGCTAGTGATTGGCTGACTGGGATGTCACTGCTGAGGGGAGTCTGGTTTGGAAGTAGTAAGAAGTGTGACAAGGCAGGGACCAGATGTCGTTATGCTGGGAGCTGCAGGGCACCAAGATAGATGAGTATGCTTTTTTTTTTTTTACACATTTTTGGATTAACAAAAAATGGGAAACAACAAGGAAAAACTTATACTACTCCTTCCTGCCCAGATATGGCTTTGGCTTAAAAAATAAAAATAAAAAATAAAAACAACTGAATGAAAAGCTGCTATGGAAACTCCAGAAAATGTTTAATACTGTGCTCAATGAAATCTATTGGGTCATACTATAGAGTCATACCACTCTTCTATATGCCACTGATTGACATATTTTTTTTTAGATTCATAGGGAATCAGAAAAAAAAGTGGCGTGATGTGGCATGGCTGTTGCTTTATGCAAACACAGAGGCACATGGTGATGTGTGCTATAAAGCTATAGAGGTTCACATGCCACTACTTAGGCTTCATGCACCCAACTCTGCCTTGAACGCTACGCTTTTAAAACTATAATTCAAATTATATTAATACTCAGGGAGGCAAAAAAGTATTTAGTCAGTCACCTATTGTGCAAGTTCTCCCACTTAAAAAGATGAGAGAGGCCTGTAATTTTCATCATAGGTATGTCTTAACTATGAGAGACATAATGAGTAAAAAAATCCATAAAATCACATTGTCTGATTTTTAAAGAATTTAGTATTGACCAAAGTATTTGGTCAATTACAAAAGTTCATCTCGATACTTTGTTATATACCCTTTGTTGGCAATGACAGTGGTCAAACATTTTTGTAAGTCTTCACAAGGTTTTTACACAATGTTGCTGGTATTTTGGCTCATTCCTCCATGCAGATCTCCTGTAGAGCAGTGATGTTTTGGGGCTGTCGCTGGGCAACACGGACTTTCAACTCCCTCCAAAGGTTTTCTATGGGGTTGAGATCTGGAGACTGGCTAGGCCACTCCAGGACCTTGAAATTCTTCTTACAAAGCCACTCCTTCATTGCTCAGGTGGTGTGTTTGGGATCATTTTCATGCTGAAAGACCCATCCACGTTTCATCTTCAATGCCCTTGCTGATGGAAGGATGTTTTCACTCAAAATCTCACAATACATGGCCCCATTCATTCTTTTCTTTACACGGATCAATCGTCTTGGTCCCTTTGCTGCAAAACAGCCCCAAAGCATGATGTTTCCACCCCCATGCTTTACATTAGGTATGGTGTTTGGATGCAACTCAGCATTCTTTCTCATCCAAACACCAGTTGAGTTTATACCAACAAGTTCGACTTTTGTTTCATATGACCATATGACATTCTCCCAATCCTCTTCTGTATCATCCGAATGCTCTCTAGCAAACTTCAGACGGGCCAGGCCATGTACTGGCTTAGGACGGGGGATACGTCTGGCACTGTAAAATTTTAGTCCCTGGTGGCGTAGTGTGTTACCGAATGTAGCTTTTGTTACTTTGGTCCCAACTCTCTGCAGCTCATTCATTAGGTCCCCCGTGTGGTTCTGGGATTTTTGCTCACCGTTCTTGTGATCATTTTGACACCGCGGGGCGAGCTACTTGCCTATTGCAGATTCTGTCTTCCCAGCCTGGTGCAGGTCTACAGTTTTGTTTCTGGTGTCCATTGACAGCTCTTTGGTCTTGGCCATAGTGGAGTTTGGAGTGTGACTGTTTGAACTTGTTATCAGTATAAAAGACACCTGTCTACAACTTCAAACAGGAGCCATTAATACAGGTAAAGAATGGAGGACAGAAGAGACTCTTAAAGAAGAAGTCACAGGTCTGTGAGAGCAAGAAATCTTGCTTGTTTGTAGGTGACCAAATACTTATTTTCCACCATAATTTGCAAAAAAATTCTTTAAAAATCAGGCAATGTGATTTGATGGATTTTTTTTCTCATTATGTCTCTCATAGTTGAAGTATACCTATGATGAAAATTACAGGCCTCTCTCATCTTTTTAAGTGGGAGAACTTGCACAATTGGTGGCTGACTAAATACTTTTTGCCCCACTGTGTTTGTGTGTATATATATATATATATATATATATATATATATATATATACAGCAACAGGAGAATACAGCAGCACACTGCTAGCACAAAGATATAGATGAAACATGAGTATATAGATAAAACATGAGTATATAGATAGAACATGAAAAGCTATACAGCTGTAATGCAATAAATGAAGATATGAAACTATGAAATTATGAGATACTTAGCTTGCAAATTTGGCGCCAAATAGTGTGGACCATCCCACCACGGTAAGGTGACCTCATTCTGGGACGGACCCTACACTGTGAATATGCCTCTGTGTGAACAGTACAGCAGACATGCAAGGTCTGAAACATCCAAGGCACCTTATATACACCTATTAGCAAACTCCCAGCATGCACAGACTACTAAAAGGTATGCTGGGAGTTGTAGCAGTTTGCCTCCAGCTGTTGCAAAACTACAACTCTCAGCATGCCCTTCAGCTGTCAATGCATGCAGTATTGCAACAGCTGGAGACACATTGGTTGCGAAACACTGAGTTAAGTAACAAACTCTCAGTGTTTCGCAACCAATGTGCCTCCAGCTGTTGCATAACTACAACTCCCAGCATGTATGGTCTGTCAGTGCATGCTTGGAGTTGTAGTTTTGCAACAGCTGGAGATTTCCCCCCCCCCATCTCAATGTACAGGGTACATTCATACGGGCGGGTTAACAGCGAGTTCTGGTGCAAGTTTGAGATGCGGCAAATTTTCTGCCGCAGCTCAAACTCCCAGCAAAGAAACTCACTGTAAACCTCCGCCCGACTGAATGTATCCTAAAAACACTACACTACACAAAATAAAAAGTAAAACACTACATACCCCTACACAGTCCCCCCCCCCCCCCGCCGCAATAAAAAAAAATAAAAAATCTTGTACGGCACAGTTTCCAAAAGGGAGCCTCCAGCTGTTGAAAAACAACAACTCACATTATTGCCAGGCAGCCACTGACTGTCAAGGCATGCTGGGAGTTTTGCAACAGCTGGAGACACCCTGTTTGGGAACACTGCCGTAGGATATTTTTGTGACGAATTAAAATCGCCAATTTAGTCCTCAAATGCGCATGGCGCTCTCTCACTTCGGAGCCCTGTCGTATTTCAAGGAAACAGTTTAGTGCCACATATGGGGTATCTCCGTACTAGGGAGAAATTGTGTTACAAATTTTGGGGGGCTTTTTCTCCTTTTACCCCTTATGAAAAGGTAAAGTTGGGGTCTACATCAGCCTGTTAGTGTAAAAAAAATAAAACATTTACACTAACTGCTGGTGTTGCCCCATACTTTAAATTTTCACAAGCGGTAAAAGGGGGAAAAAAACGATAAATTTGTAACGCAATTTCTCCTGAGTACAGAAATACCCCATATGTGGGTGTAAAGTGCTCTGTGGGTGCACAACAAGGCTCAGAAGTGAGAGAGCACTATGTACATTTGAGGTCTAAATTGGTGATTTGCACAGCTGATTTTACAGCGGTTCTGACATAAACGCAAAACAATAAATACCCACATGTGACCCCATTTTGGAAACTGCACCCCTCACGGAATGTAACAAGGGGTAAAGTGTGCCTGAACATCCCACAGGTGTTTGACAAATTTCCGTTAAAGTTGGATGTGAAAAAAAAAAATAACTAAAATGCTGGTGTTACCCTACATTTTTCATATTCACAAGGGAGAATAGGAAAAAAGCCCCCCAAAATTTGTAACCCCATTTCTTCTGAGTAAGAACATACCCCATATGTGGATGTAAAGTGCTCTGCGGGTGCACTACAATGCTCAGAAGAGAAGGAGCGCCATTGGGCTTTTGGCAAGAGAAGGTGTCTGAAATTGAAGGCCATGTGTGTTTACAAAGCCCCCATAGTGCCAGAACAGTGGATCCCCCCACATGTGACCCCATTTTGGAAACTACACCCCTCATGTAATGTAATAAGGGGTGCAGTGAGCATTTACACCCCACAGGTGTCTGACAGATTTTTGGAACAGTGGTCCTTGAAAATGAGTGGGGTGTAAATGTTCACTGCACCCCTCATTAAATTCAGTGAGGGGTGTAGTTTCCAAAATGGGGTCACATGTTTGGGGGTCCACTGTTCTGGCACCACAGGGGGCTTTGTAAACACACATGGCCCCCCACTTCTATTCCAACCAAATTCTCTCATTAAACGCTCAATGGCGCTCCTCCTCTTCTGAGCATTGTAGTTCGCCCGCAGAGCACTTTACATCCACATATGGGGTATTTCCATACCCAGAAGAAATGGTGTTACAAATTTTGGGAGTCTTTTTCTCCAATTACTCCTCGTGAAAATGAAAAATTTGGGGTAACATCAGCATTTTAGTGAAAAAAATTTAATTTTTCATTTTCATGTCCAACTTTGTCTAACACCTGTAGGGTGTTAATGCTCACTGTATGCCTTGTTACGTTCCTTGAGGGGTATATTTTCCAAAATAGTATGCCATGTGTTTTTTTTGTTTTCTGGCACCATAGGGGCTTCCTAAATGCGACATGCCCCCCAAAAAAATTCAGCTAAATTTGCTTTCCAAAAGCCAAATGTGACTCTTCTGAGCATTGTAGTGCGCCAGCAGAGCACTGGACATCCACACATGGGGTATTTACATACTCAGAAGAGATGGGGTTACAAATTTTGGGGGGCATTTTCTCCTATAACCCCTTGTAAAAATGTAAAATTTGGGGGAAAACCAGCATTTTAGGGAAAAAATTAATTTCATCTACACATCCGACTTTAACAAAAAGTTGTCAAACACCTGTGGGGTGTAAAGGCTCAGCGGACCCCTTGTTACGTTCCTTGGGGGTTTAGTTTCAAAAATTGTATGCCATGTGGGGGTTTTCTGCTGTTGGGGCACCATAGGGGTTTCCTAAATGTGACATGCCCCCCAAAAACCATTTCAGAAAAACTCACTCTCCAAAATCCCATTGTCGCTCCTTCCCTTCTGAGCCTTGTAGTGCACCCACAGAGCACTTGACATCCACATATGAGGTATTTCCTTACTCAAGAGAAATTGGGTTACAAATTTTGGGGGGCTTTTTCTCCTTTTACCCCTTGTAAAATTTCAAAAACTGGGTCTACAAGAACATGCGAGTGTAAAAAATGAAAATGTAGAATTTTCTCCTTTACCTTGCTGCTATTCCTGTGAAACACCTAAAGGGTTAACACATTTTCTGAATGTCATTTTGAATACTTTGGGGGTGCAGTTTTTATAATGGGGTCATTTATGGGGTATATCTAATAAGAAGACCCCTTGAATCCACTTCAAAACTAAACTGGTTCCTGAAAAATTCCGATTTTGAAAATTTTGTGGAAAATTGCTGTTGAACTTTGAAGCTCTCTGATGTCTTCCAAAAGTAAAAACATGTCAACTTTATGATGGAAACATAAAGTAGACATATTGTATATGTGAATCAATATATAATTTATTTGCAATATCTATTTTCCTTTCAAGCAGAGAGCTTCAAAGTTAGAAAAATGCAAAATTTTCAAAATTTTCATGAGAATATGTCATGAAAAAACAATCTCGGAATCAGAATAATCGGTAAAAGCATCCAAGAGTTATTAATGCATAAAGTGACAGTGGTCAGAATTGCAAAAAAGGGCTGAGTCCTTAAGGTGAAAAAGGGCTCAGTCCTTAAGGGGTTAAGGTGCCCCGTGTGGTCCGGTGACGATCACTTACATGTCCTTGGTGTTCCGGACAGTCCTCTTTGGGATCCCCTGCATCGCTGTCGCTCTCCATCGTCGTCATCACGTCGACGCTCACGCCGTCCTGTCATCCAATAGGAGCGGCGTGCGTAGCAACGTGATGATGGCGATAAGGAACGACAATCCTGGGCAGCGGAAACGATCTTGAGCAGCGGGGACGCAGCGACAGTGATGGACAGCGACATCCAGGGCAGCGGTGACGGTCCGGAGCGGCAGGGACAGGTGACATACGATGGTTTCAACAAACGATGGTTCATTTGGAACGAATTACCATCGTATGTTGAGGGACCACTGTATATCAATGTATTATTTTATAGATAGACAGATTTATTTATTTTTCATTTGCAGCCTATTTTATTTAATTGAATAAGAATATTCTGAAAATGTTTTTTTTTTCTTTCTCACAACAGTTGGTTTCAGGAAATTAAGCCTGCATCAAGCTATGAAGGGTAGAATTTTAACATTGCAAACATGTTCTCTGGGTGTAGAAATTTATCAGGGAAGAAATTACTGCTATTTCTCTCATATCATGCTAATTGCAATATATTCTCCCTAAGGTATACTTGAGTGTTTTATTAGCACTAATTTGAGAGATGCAAATGTATGTTTAAATGCTAACACTAAGAATAAAAAGATTCAAATACACTTTGACTGTGCTTGTTAAAATGAAAGCTTAGCCCTGTTCAATATAAAATATAATGAATGACATGCTAATGATTGATACAAATTTTGGTTTCCTAAAATAACATCTGGCTCATTTGAGTGACACCTGATAAAAAGTAATCAAGTTTTTTTTTCTTAATAAGAGCCAATAATTTTATAAAGCTGTCATTTCTCCGAAAAAAGCATTCGGAATAAAAGACACAATTTCTCTTTCACAGAAGTGAATTTCTGAAAGTAGGCTTTCTTCACCTGACCCACAGTATAATTACAGAACCTACAGAATAATTATGATTATGATAATGAATCAGTTAGAATGTCTCAAGAAAATTAATTCACACTTTGCTACAGATATACAGGATACAGTTAGAGAAATAGTGATTATTGTGAAATATTAAAATCCTAAGCTATTGATGTTTCTAAGCCTCTTAGCTTCCTTATTATGGGATTTAATTTTTTTTTTTTTATTGAGGAATAAGACAAACAGAATTATTAAAAATATATATATTTTACAAGTTAATTACAGGATTTTTTTTTAAAGCAATATCAAAATTTCTAATCCAGACCCATAAAGCATATGTAACAGCCTGTCAGAAACCTGTCTGAATATATGGCTTAGGCATCCATGTGAATAGAACCATGAAAGAAAAGTTCCTGCTGTGCGTTAATATCGGGTATGTGCATGTTTTCTGACATAAATGACTAAATATTTTTTTTAACAATCACATTATCTGAAACTGTAGCATCAAATCTATATATGATTTCTCTATCTAAAAAACATTGCTGACACAACTTTGCTCCAAAACATTAAGAACAAAAAAAATTAAGTCATATTTAAGGGTTAGTTTGCTCAAACAGATATGCTGTAAAGCTGGAACTCCACTGTGGTTTCTTTTTGCAGAAATGCAGTAAAAACCACCAATTATCCCGCACTGAAAAAAACGCTGCGTCCAGGTGTTAGTTGCAAGTCAATAGTAAACTGCAAAATGCCAGATTCACTTGGCGTCTTTCAGTTTGGGTTTTTTTTTAAATCCTTTTGGCGTTTTTCAGCAATTTCGGGCTCAGAGGCTGGATTTTCAAATCGCCCGACAAAACCTAGTTTGGCGTTTTTTTCCTTGAAATCGTGGCGATTTCTTCCCATAGAAGTCTATGGGAGAGCAAAAATGCCAAGAAAAACGCCATGTTGGTTTTAAATTTTGCGTTTTGAAGGCGGTTTTTAGTGATACAAAAAATTGATGGGGATACCTTTTTTTTATTAAAATCTCCTAGGGTTCCATAAAAAAAAAAATTATAATAACAAAGATACAGTAGTGATGGAAAAAAGTGTATCTAACGCCTGGGTTCTCAACCCATGGTACGCGTACCCCTAGGGTAGAGGAGTGATAAAGCACAAGGCATTAAGATGGAGGGGGAGAGGGATAATAGCGGAGGGGGGATGAGGGGGAAATAAAGCACAAGGCATTAAGATGGAGGGGGAGGGATAATGGCGGAGGGGGGATGAGGGGGAAACAAAGCACAAGGCACTAAGATGGAGGGGGAAAGGGATAATGGCGGAGGGGGAATGTGGAGTGATAAAGCACAAGGCATTAAAATGTAATGCCTGGTGCTTTATTACTCCCCATCTCCCCTCATTCCCCCCTCCATTATTATCCGATATGGCAAAAGGGGGTCAGAGGAAGGGGGAATGGTGCAAGAGGGTCAGAGGGAGGGAGGAATAATGGCACAAGAGATTAAGACGGAGGGGGGGGGGTTGATTACCCCCCCCCCTCCATCTTAATCCCCTTGTGTTATTATTCCCCCTCCATCTTTATCCCCTTGTGTTATTATTCCTCCTCCATCTTAATCCCCTTGTGTTATTATTCCCCCTCCATCTTTATCCCCTTGTGTTATTATTCCCCCTCCATCTTCATCTCCTGTGCTATTATTCCCCCTCCATCTTAATCCCCTTGTGCTATTATTCCTCCTCCATCTTAATCCCTCTGTGCCATTATTCCCCCTCCATCTTAATCCCCTGTGCTATTATTCCCCCTCTCTCTGATCCCCATTGGCCATATTGGATAATAATGGCACAAGGGGATTAAGATGGAGGGAGAATAATAGCACAGGAGGATTAAGAGGGAGGGGGGGGGCACAAGGGGATTAAGATGGAGGGGGAATGATAGCAAAAGGGGATAAGGATGGAGGAGGAATAATAGCACAAGTGGATAAAGATGGAGGGGGAATAATAACACAAGGGGATTAAGATGGAGGGGGAATGATAGCAAAAGGGGATAAGGATGGAGGAGGAATAATAGCACAAGTGGATAAAGATGGAGGGGAAATAATAACACAAGGGGATTAAGATGGAGGAGGAATAATAGCACAAGGAGATAAAGATGAAGGGGGAATAATAACACAAGGGGATTAAGATGGAGGGGGAGGGAATAATCACCCCCCCTCCATCTCAATCTCTTGTGTATTATTCCTCCCTCTGATCCTCTTGCACCATTCCCCCTTCTTTTGATCCCCTTTTGCCATATCGGACAATAATGGCACAAGGGGATTAAGATGGAGGGTTGGGGGAGAGTGGCAAATGGGGATCAGAGGGAAGGGGGAATAATGGCACAAGGGTATTAAGATGGAGGGGGAAAATGGCAAAAGGGGATTAAGATGGAGGCGGGGGGTAATAGCACGAGGGGATTAAGATGGAGAGGGGGGGATAGTAGCACAAGGGGATTAGGATGGAGAGTGGGGGGAATAGTGGCACAAGGGGATTAAGATGGAGAGTGGGGGGAATAGTGGCACAAGGGGATTAAGATGGAGGGGGGGGAATAGTGAACAAGGGGATTAAGATGGAGGGGGGAATAGTGGCACTAGAGGATTAAATGGAGAGGGGGGGATAGTGGCACAAGGGGATTAAGATGGAAGGGGGGATAATAGCACAAGGGAATTATTATGGAGGGGGAATGCATTAGTATAAAGGTAAGAACAAGCCTTTTGTCCACGGGTACCCCTCGCGCGCAAGTTCTGCGCGAGGGGGTACCCGCAGACATACTTTCAGGCTTTGGGGGTACAGTCGCCAAAAAGGTTGAGAACCACTGATCTGACGAGATTTATCTTTTTTATTTCGAAATGTTTATTCATTTTTAAACAGGGATCAATTTATGTGGGCGAGTAAAGCACTAAAAATGTAGCCGACAATATTAAAAATGTAGTGTGTGTGTGTGTGTTTTGCACTTTTTTTTTTTTACATTTTTTAGGTAGTACTACTACTCCCAGCATGGAACACACTGTTCCATGACGGGAGTAGTAGTACCTGTACTAATTGACAGATCGCCCGTTGCGATCCTCCTGTATGATGTATAAATGCGTCCAGCCGCTCTTCTATGGTCCCTTGCACTGACGTATATATACACATAGTCATATTTCCCGCAGAGATCTGTGATTGGCCAGATGGTTCCAGCCTATTACAGCTCTAGGAATATGTGTATATATACGGCAGTGCAGGGGACCATAGAAGATCGGCCGCTGCATGCATACATTATACAGGAGGATCACAGCGGGTGTCAGTAGTGATACCCGCTGTGATCTTTCCTTAACTACAAGTACTACTACTCCCAACATGGAGTACACTCTGCTCCATACTGGGAGCTGTAGTACCTGCATTAATAGACATATCGCAGCGGGTGTCAGAAATTACACTCGCTGCGATCTGTCTATTAATGCAGGTACTACAGCTCCCAGCATGGAGAAGAGTGTGCTCCATGTTGGGAGTAGGAGTACCTGCAGGTAAGAACAGATCACAGCGGGTATCACTAGTGACACCTGCTGTGATCGTCCTGTCTATAGCAGAGATGGAGTGGCTCTATACAGCGCTCGCATCCCTGCTCTGCACTATACTCCGGGCCGGCCACTCATTCATTCATATTTTCCTCAGAGCTGTGATTGGCTGCAACCATCCAGCCAATCACAGCTCTGGGCGGAAAATATGAACGGCCAGGGATGTGAATAGAACATCACTCAGAGTACAGAGCAGAGGTGCGAGCGCTGTATAGAGCCGCATCTCTGCTATATTATTGTTACGCCGAGCGCTCCGGGTCCCCGCTCCTCCACGGAGCGCTCGCAGCGTTCTCTCATTCGCAGCGCCCCGGTCAGACCTGCTGACCGGGTGCGCTGCGATATTACTCCCAGCCGGGATGCGATTCGCGATGCGGGACGCGCCCGCTCGCGATGCGCATCTCGGCTCCCGTACCTGACCCGTTCCCCGTCTGTGTTGTCCCGGCACGCGCGGCCCCGCTCCTTAGGGCGCGCGCGCGCCGGGTCTCTGCCATTTAAAGGGCCGCTGCGCCACTGATTGGCGCAGCAGGCCTAATCAGTATTCTCACCTGTGCACTCCCTATTTATACCTCACTTCCCCTGCACTCCCTCGCCGGATCTTGTTGCCATTGTGCCAGTGAAAGCGTTTCCTTGTGTGTTCCTAGCCTGTGTTCCAGACCTCCTGCCGTTGCCCCTGACTACGATCCTTGCTGCCTGCCCTGACCTTCTGCTACGTCCGACCTTGCTCTTGTCTACTCCCTTGTACCGCGCCTATCTTCAGCAGTCAGAGAGGTTGAGCCGTTGCTGGTGGATACGACCTGGTTGCTACCGCCGCTGCAAGACCATCCCGCTTTGCGGCGGGCTCTGGTGAATACCAGTAGCAACTTAGAACCGGTCCACCAGCACGGTCCACGCCAATCCCTCTCTGGCACAGAGGATCCACCTCCAGCCAGCCGAATCGTGACAGTAGATCCGGCCATGGATCCCGCTGAAGTCCCACTGCCAGTTGTCGCCGACCTCACCACGGTGGTCGCCCAGCAGTTGCAACAGATAGCGCAACAAGGCCACCAGCTGTCTCAACTGACCGTGATGCTACAGCAGCTACTACCACAACTCCAGCAACAATCTCCTCCGCCAGCTCCTGCACCTCCTCTGCAGCGAGTGGCCGCTTCCGGCCTACGATTATCCTTGCCGGATAAATTTGATGGGGACTCTAAGTTTTGCCGTGGCTTTCTTTCCCAATGTTCCCTGCACTTGGAGATGATGTCGGACCAGTTTCCTACTGAAAGGTCTAAGGTGGCCTTCGTAGTCAGCCTTCTGTCTGGGAAAGCTCTGTCTTGGGCCACACCGCTCTGGGACCGCAATGACCCCGTCACTGCCTCTGTACACTCCTTCTTCACGGAGATTCGAAGTGTCTTTGAGGAACCTGCCCGAGCCTCTTCTGCTGAGACTGCCCTGCTGAACCTGGTCCAGGGTAATTCTTCTGTTGGCGAGTATGCCATCCAATTCCGTACTCTTGCCTCCGAATTATCCTGGAATAATGAGGCCCTCTGCGCGACCTTTAAAAAAGGCCTATCCAGCAACATTAAAGATGTGCTGGCCGCACGAGAAATTCCTGCTAACCTGCATGAACTTATTCATCTGGCCACCCGCATTGACATGCGTTTTTCCGAAAGGCGTCAGGAGCTCCGCCAGGATATGGACTTTGTTCGCACGAGGCGTTTTCTCTCCCCGGCTCCTCTCTCCTCTGGTCCTCTGCAATCCGTTCCTGTGCCTCCCGCCGTGGAGGCTATGCAAGTTGACCGGTCTCGCTTGACACCTCAAGAGAGGACACGACGCCGCATGGAGAATCTGTGCCTGTACTGTGCCGGTACCGAACACTTCTTGAAGGATTGTCCTATCCGTCCTCCCCGCCTGGAAAGACGTACGCTGACTCCGCACAAAGGTGAGACAGGTCTTGATGTCAACTCTGCTTCTCCACGCCTTACTGTGCCTGTGCGGATATCTTCTTCTACCTTCTCCTTCTCTACTATAGCCTTCTTGGATTCCGGATCTGCAGGAAATTTTATTTTGGCCTCTCTCATCAACAGGTTCAACATCCCGGTGACCAGTCTCGCCAGACCCCTCTACATCAATTCTGTTAACAATGAAAGATTGGACTGTACCGTGCGTTACCGCACGGAACCTCTCCTAATGTGCATCGGACCTCATCACGAAAAAATTTAATTTTACGTCCTCTCCAACTGCACTTCCGAAATTCTTCTTGGATTACCGTGGCTTCAACGCCATTCCCCAACCCTTGATTGGTCCACAGGAGAAATCAAGAATTGGGGTACTTCTTGTCTCAAGGATTGTCTTAAACCGGTTTCCAGTACTCCCTGCCGTGACCCTGTGGTTCCCCCTGTAACCGGTCTTCCTAAGGCTTATATGGACTATGCTGATGTGTTCTGCAAAAAGCAAGCTGAGACTTTACCTCCTCACAGGCCTTATGACTGTCCTGTTGACCTCCTCCCGGGCACTACTCCACCCCGGGGCAGAATCTATCCTCTGTCTGCTCCAGAGACTCTTGCCATGTCAGAGTACATCCAGGAAAATTTAAAAAAGGGGTTTATCCGCAAATCCTCCTCTCCTGCCGGAGCTGGATTTTTTTTTGTGTCCAAAAAAGATGGCTCCCTACGTCCTTGCATTGATTACCGCGGACTTAATAAAATCACGGTAAAGAACCGCTACCCCCTACCTCTTATCTCGGAACTCTTTGATCGCCTACAAGGTGCCCACATCTTTACCAAACTGGACTTAAGAGGTGCTTATAATCTCATCCGCATCAGGGAGGGGGACGAATGGAAGACTGCATTTAACACCAGAGATGGACACTTTGAGTATCTGGTCATGCCCTTTGGCCTGTGCAACGCCCCTGCCGTCTTCCAAGACTTTGTTAATGAAATATTTCGTGATCTCTTATATTCCTGTGTTGTGGTTTATCTGGACGATATTCTGATTTTTTCTGCCAACTTAGAAGAACACCGCCAGCATGTCCGCATGGTTCTTCAGAGACTTCGAGACAGTCAACTTTATGCCAAAATGGAGAAATGTCTCTTTGAATGTCAATCTCTTCCTTTCCTAGGATACTTGGTTTCTGGCCAGGGACTACAAATGGACCCAGATAAGCTAGCTGCTGTATTAGATTGGCCACGCCCCTCCGGACTCCGTGCTATCCAACGTTTTTTGGGGTTTGCCAATTATTACAGACAATTTATTCCACACTTTTCCACTATTGTGGCTCCTATCGTGGCTTTAACCAAGAAAAATGCCAATCCCAAGTCCTGGTCTCCCCAAGCGGAAGACGCATTTAAGCATCTCAAGTCTGCCTTTTCTTCTGCTCCCGTGCTCTCCAGACCTGACCCATCTAAACCTTTTCTATTGGAGGTAGATGCCTCCTCAGTGGGAGCTGGAGCTGTCCTTCTACAAAAAAATTCTTACGGGCATGCTGTTACTTGTGGTTTTTTTTCTAGGACCTTCTCTCCGGCGGAGAGAAACTACTCCATCGGGGATCGAGAACTACTGGCCATTAAATTGGCGCTTGAGGAATGGAGGCATCTGCTGGAGGGATCAAAATTTCCAGTTATCATATACACTGATCACAAGAATCTCTCCTATCTCCAGTCTGCCCAACGGCTGAACCCTCGCCAGGCCAGGTGGTCGTTGTTCTTTGCCCGTTTTAACTTTGAAATTCATTTTCGCCCTGCCGACAAGAACATTAGGGCCGATGCCCTCTCTCGTTCCTCAGATGCCTCGGAAGTAGAGCTCTCTCCGCAACACATCATTCCTCCTGACTGTCTGATCTCCTCTTCTCCAGCCTCCATCAGGCAAACTCCTCCAGGGAAGACCTTCGTTTCTCCACGCCAGCGTCTCGGGATTCTCAAATGGGGACACTCCTCCCACCTCGCAGGCCATGCGGGCATCAAAAAATCCTTGCAACTCATCTCTCGTTTTTATTGGTGGCCGACTCTGGAGACGGATGTTGTTGATTTTGTGCGGGCCTGTACTGTCTGTGCCCAGGATAAGACTCCTCACCAGAAGCCTGCTGGTCTCCTTCATCCTCTGCCTGTCCCCGAACAGCCTTGGTCACTGATTGGTATGGACTTTATCACAGACTTACCCCCATCCCGTGGCAACACAGTTGTTTGGGTGGTCGTTGATCGATTTTCCAAGATGGCACATTTTATTCCTCTTCCTGGTCTTCCTTCAGCGCCTCAGTTGGCAAAACAATTTTTTGTACACATTTTTCGTCTTCACGGTTTGCCCACGCAGATCGTCTCGGATAGAGGCGTCCAATTCGTGTCTAAATTCTGGAGGGCCCTCTGTAAACAGCTCAAGATTAAACTAAACTTCTCTTCTTCTTATCATCCCCAATCCAATGGGCAAGTAGTAAGAATTAATCAGGTCCTGGGTGACTATTTACAGCATTTTGTTTCCTCCCGCCAGGATGACTGGGCAGATCTTCTACCATGGGCCGAATTCTCATACAACTTCAGAATCTCCGAGTCTTCTGCTAAGTCCCCATTTTTCGTGGTGTACGGCCGTCACCCTCTTCCCCCCCTCCCTACCCCCTTGCCCTCTGGTTTGCCCGCTGTGGATGAAGTGACTCTTGATCTTTCCACCATATGGAAAGAGACCCAAAATTCTCTTTTACAGGCTTCATCCCGGATGAAAAGATTTGCCGATAAGAAAAGAAGAACTCCCCCCATTTTTGCTCCCGGAGACAAGGTATGGCTCTCTGCTAAATATGTCCGCTTTCGTGTCCCCAGTTACAAACTGGGACCACGCTATCTTGGCCCTTTCAAAGTCTTGTGCCAGATTAACCCTGTCTCTTTCAAACTCCTTCTTCCTCCTTCTCTTCGTATTCCCAATGCCTTCCATGTCTCTCTCCTTAAACCACTCATCATTAACCGCTTCTCTCCCAAACTTGTTTCTCCCACTCCTGTTTCCGGTTCTTCTGACGTCTTCTCCGTGAAGGAGATTCTGGCCTCCAAGACGGTCAGAGGAAAAAAAATTTTTGGGGTGGATTGGGAGGGCTGTGGCCCAGAAGAGAGATCCTGGGAACCTGAGGACAACATCCTGGACAAAAGTCTTATCCTCAGGTTCTCAGGCTCCAAAAAGAGGGGGAGACTCAAGGGGGGGGGGGGGGGTTCTGTTACGCCGAGCTCTCCGGGTCCCCGCTCCTCCCCGGAGCGCTCGCAGCGTTCTCTCATTCGCAGCGCCCCGGTCAGACCTGCTGACCGGGTGCGCTGCGATATTACTCCCAGCCGGAATGCGATTCGCGATGCGGGACGCGCCCGCTCGCGATGCGCATCTCGGCTCCCGTACCTGACCCGTTCCCCGTCTGTGTTGTCCCGGCGCGCGCAGCCCCGCTCCTTAGGGCGCGCGCGCGCCGGGTCTCTGCCATTTAAAGGGCCGCTGCGCCACTGATTGGCGCAGCAGGCCTAATCAGTATTCTCACCTGTGCACTCCCTATTTATACCTCACTTCCCCTGCACTCCCTCGCCGGATCTTGTTGCCATTGTGCCAGTGAAAGCGTTTCCTTGTGTGTTCCTAGCCTGTGTTCCAGACCTCCTGCCGTTGCCCCTGACTACGATCCTTGCTGCCTGCCCTGACCTTCTGCTACGTCCGACCTTGCTCTTGTCTACTCCCTTGTACCGCGCCTATCTTCAGCAGTCAGAGATGTTGAGCCGTTGCTGGTGGATACGACCTGGTTGCTACCGCCGCTGCAAGACCATCCCGCTTTGCGGCGGGCTCTGGTGAATACCAGTAGCAACTTAGAACCGGTCCACCAGCACGGTCCACGCCAATCCCTCTCTGGCACAGAGGATCCACCTCCAGCCAGCCGAATCGTGACAATTATGGACGATCACATCGGGTGTCAGACTGACACCCGGGCGATATGTCTACAGTACAGGTACTACTACTCCCATCATGGAACAGTGTGTTCCCTGCTGGGAGTAGTAGTACTACATAAAAAATTTGGAAAAAAGAGAAAAAAAGTTAAACACACACACACTTTATAAAAAAAAATTATTAAAATGTTGTTATTAAAAATAAACATTTAGTTAAATACATTTTTACATCCCTACTGCATCCTTTTTTTTTTTGGTACCCAACTATTTTGTAAAGAATAGTAAAAAAAAAACGCCAAAGGGGCCAAAAAAGGCAAATTCCACACAAAGGTAAAAATGCAAGAAAAAACGCCAGAAAAACTCCAAAACGCAGGGAAAAACTGTGGATGTTTTTCTGGCATTTTTTCTGGTGTTTTTATGCCACAAAAATCGCAGGGCAAAAATCTCAGTGGAGACCTAGCCTAAATATCATGAAGCCCAACAAAAACCTAAAACAACAGTATGTTCATTACAGAAACAACGGTTCGGGCAGATTTAATATTACTGCATTTTCTCCAAAAAGAATTAAACTGGCTAACATGACTTGCGCCATATTTTTTCATGGCTTTTAGACACTTTTTTTGCCATGATAGATAAAAGGGAAATGGGCTCTGTAACACAAGGTTTGACTGTAATAAGGGGATGTGGTTTAAGATGTGCCACTGTTTTGCCTCTTGAAAACGCTGTGGAGACAGCGAAACATGTAGAGGCGGCAATACAGTGTTTTTAAAGTTGTGTTTGAGAGGGGATTGTAGGTTGCTGCAGAACCTTTTACTGTGGAGGTCTTTAGATCCCACTTGTACTGAAATTATCCCTCTCAGCACATTATTTTTAAATTATGTTTTTTCTGGGATTACTTTTTATTCATTGAATACAATAAAAGTTATATTTTATAAGGGGAAAAATAAGAGGTGTTTTGCACCCTGGGCTACGGCCCTAGGGTTTGTATAATAGATGTGACATTGTGCGCCAAATATTCTGGCACAGTTTGAGCCACAGTTAAAACTTAGACTTGAGACAGTATAAGAAAAGATTTATAACACTGCGTGATACACTGTGATAAATCTGGTGCATTTTTAAACTGTCTAAATTTACAAGAATTAGACAAGTCCAAAAAAAACAATGAAGCTATCACGTCCCCTCCCATGGGCTTGCATTGAGGGGCGGAACGTGACGTCACACGGGGGCGGAGGCGTGACGTCACACGCCGCCGGCCCGGTGGTCGCCTGTAATCAGTCCCGGAGCGAGCACGCTCTGGGGACTGATTACAAACGGGGTGCCGCGTGTTTATTCCCGGGGGTCCCCAGCGGCGAGACTCCCGCGATCAGGCATCTTATCCCCTATCCTTTGGATAGGGGATAAGATGTGTAAGCACCGGAGAACCCCTTTAATCTATAGATAGCAGTTGTTAGATACAGAGACAGACACATTTCTAGCAAGGAATGCGTCTTAATCATAGTCTAACAAAATGTAAATCAAACATATATTTAAATAAGAAACTGGCCAATGAGAGAACTATGTTACTTTGTGTACCACACTCTTAAAGAGATATATAAACCTCTTGTATCTTATATCATGTTAAAGGAGAAGTACAAGTACTAGCATAGGTGCACATAATATCCTATATATGTTTATTATCAAATTATCAAGGAATAAACCATATGAATATAATGACTATTTCAAGGAGCAAATATAGGGTGCCGAACATGAAAGACTTTTTTTTCCAGTTTTTATTTTTTTTTACTTTGTAATTTAATATAGGGCAGATCATTTCTCCAATTAAGTCCCAAGAGAGTAGGTTGTCTTTAAGAATTACTATCTGTACACACTTTAATGGTCATGAAATAAAAGATGTGAATTTTAAGAAACTATCCAAGGATCATTCTTCTTTTTTAAGAAAGTTCTATTAAATCTGGGACAATTTGTCTCTATTTTCCTGAGTAGATCATTAGCAAATGTGTTATATGTATATTTTATTTCCAGTTTACCTTCCTATAATGTAGGGTATAACAATCACCCTTTACACCAAACATAAAACAACAAGAATTGCAATGCTATTCATGGTTTAATAAGTAAGATCCATAAGTTAAGGAACAAGTATGAGTAGATTGTGAGTTAGTAGTTAGTTTTAAGCAATACTGAATTGGGCTGGGCTGAGAGTGATCTGACTTTTGAGATGTGGACACATACTGACCAGAGTCCCCAGGATGTTCACTTTGGTCAGACCTGAAAGTTAACATTTTGTATGGTGCAGACATAAAGTAGATGTGGCAGCCTAGGCAATTAAACAGGCACTATGCTTTCAACAAACTTTACATAAATCAGTAGTTCTATTGAATGTATCTTGCCTTTTTCCTCACTTAGCAAAAGCTGCTGCCCATGGAAGTCTTTGGGGGAGTGGCTGGAGAAAGGAGAGGCGCTAGTAACTTGTAGTAAGTTAAATATTTTTCCCAGTACTGGATTTACAGCTTACCGTGCTCATAACTGCTCCATAATGTCCTCCATTATGCTTCTTCTAAGGATGTTCTATAGTGATATAGGGGAGCTGTATTCCTCCTCTGCTGTGTGTACAGTGTAGCATCATAGCAGCTAGTTTCAATCTACCAGCTTAGGGACAACATACATTTAATGATAGCACCTGTAAGGCACAAAATTGGTGAAAAATGCCATATACAACTTATATAATGGACAGGAATAGTGATGCTCATGTTAACATGAAAGCTTAGCCTGAAAAATAATTATGCAAGTATGCAGCTGACAAAGGCTTGATGCTGAAAATTGTCTTGTGTATATGACCTAATGTATTATCCTAAAAGCATTGCAAAAGAAAAAGCTTGTGTCAGGAACCGAGTGCTGTCCTATATCAACATATTTTTTTTCTGAAAGTGCAAGAACACTTTAAAATTATGTTGCATAAATTATCTCTTGATTTCCCCCTTCTGTAATATAAAAGTGTTTACCTGTTTTATGATGAAGGATTTTCAATTATATTTATCAGTGGTAAAATTGTAACTTTAATCTCCTAAAACCCATGCCCTGCAATTTGTAAGTTAAAAAATATCTTCAATTGTTATCTTAAAATTACATCAGATACTTATTTCTTGAACTATCGGAACTTCTTTGAAAGATTTTTTTTTGTTCTCCTACTAGTTACATTAATTAGTTTTATTATCTTGGATATAGCTGTCACTAGCACATTTAATTATACATGCCCTTTTGTTCAGTGAGATATCCAATCATATTAAGGCGTTTATTATCACTAATATGTTATGTAAGGATGTTCCACTCTAGAAACAATTGTAACACTTTGTCCGTTCTATTTCAAACAGAGGTACAGTAATTAAAAACATTACTTACAAGACAACTCTGACAGCAAATTCCAAAATTAAAAGTTTAACAATTAAATATTCAGTGTTTAGTTCTTTTTATTTCAACAATTATCTTTGCACTGTTTTATGAAATTGTCCTCATTTATTGATTTTGCTGGGAAAGGTAACACAAAGTGCATTTAACTTCATGTTCACATGTTTACATATTTATATTGTTTACGTGTGAAATGTATATGTTTAAAATACTTTATGGTAATGTTTAATATTGCTTCTATAGAGCCTAAATGTTTCGTAGTGCTGTACAGAGATTGTTGCACTATCTTGACCTGTGGAGCTCACAATATAATATTCTAGTTTTAGAAATGCATATGCCAGGGTAAATTTTTATAGGAAGGCAAAATTATTACCACTTAAAGGGGTACTACCATGCTTACAACTTATCCCCTATCTAAAGGATAGGGGATAAGTTGCCTGATCGCGCGGGGTCCCGCCGCTGGGGACCCCCACAATCTCGCACGCAGCACCCTGCTCTCATCAGGCCCTGGAGCGAACACCGCTCCAGGTCTGATGACTGCCGATCACGGGACCGGAGAATAGTGACGTCACGCTCCGCCCACTCAATGTAAGTTTATGGGGCAGGGGTCGAGACAACTGTCTCGCCCCTGCCATAGACTTGCATTGAGGGGGCAGAGCGTGACGTCACACGGGGGAGGAGCTGTGACGTCACGATCACCGGCCCCGTCATCAGACCCGGAGTGGATGTTCGCTCCGGAGCCTGATGAGAGCGGGGTGCGGCATGTGAGATCGCGGGGATCCCCAGCGGCGGAACCCCGCGCAATCAGGCAGCTTATCCCCTATCCTTTAGATAAGGGATAAGTTGTCAGCACGGTAGTACTACTTTAAGGACGCATGGCATACCCATACGCCACCATTCCTGATTTCTTAGCCCCTTAAGGACGCAGCTCATTTTCACTAGAGCTGAACGCTTCGAAGCTGACGAACCCAAATTCGTTACGAATTTCAGGAAATATTCGATTTGCAACGAATGTGAATATCGCTCTTGATATGCAATTGGGAGCCAGGTGCAGAAGGGGCTTCATCATCATCAGAAGAAGAGAGTTGCCCGTGAGGCAGCAGCTGAGCCACAAGGCAGTAGCATGATTGGCAGTCAGCGTGGTGGCAGAAGTGGAAACTCTGGAGCCAAACCTGCCCGAGGAAGCCCACCTGCTTTTCGGCAGCCTTCCTTCCCAGGAGGTAGTGGAACAGGGGTTCCTGGAGTCTGCGGCAGTAGCAGTCAATTAATGTAGACTGTTGGTGGGAAAATCAGCTATTCGGCGGTGTGGCAGTTTTTCTTCAAGTATCCGGAAGAGGTTCACACAGCCACATGCAAAATATGTCGGAAGAAGGTGAAACACTGCCAGGGTCCCAATGTTGGCACCACGGTCCTGTGTCAACATATGCTTCGCAACCATAATGCGGCCTTGGAGAACTGTGGCTCTGATGTAGTGGTCCAGACTGCTGCATCACCCAGTGGCACGCCGCTCCCTCTTTCAGCCGAAGGGAGCTGTGTGTCATACCCTTCTTCTGTCACTCCAAATGCTCCTGCTCCTCCCACTTTTAGTCAGCCTTTCCGCCAACATTCCATCCGCAAAGCCATGACCAAGAGATAACAGTATGCGCCCATTCATCCAATGGCGCAGAAGCTGAATGTGCTCCTGTCCAAGTTGCTGGTGCTGCAGTCCCTCCCTTTTCAAGAGGTGGACTCTGAACCTTTCAAAGAACTGATGGCTTGTGCCGAGCCGAGGTGGAGTGTGCCAAGCCGTCATTTCTTTGCGAAGAAAGCAGTACCAGCCCTTCACAATTTGGTGGAAGAGAAAGTGGTCCAGTACTTGAGCCTGTAGGTGTATACCAAAGTGCACGGCAATGCCAACATCTGGAGCTGTAACTACAGTCATGGACAATACATGTCCTTTACGGCTCACTGGGTGAATGTGGTTCCTGCACAGCCCCAACCCCAACTTGGACAGGTCACACCGCTTCCTCCTCCACGCTGTCAGCTCGTTGGCCCCGTGACAGTGTGCGACTCCACCTCCTCATCCTACACTGTGTCCGCAGCCTCCACTGCATAGAAAAGTCTCAGTGACCATTCAACATACCAAGTGTGTAGGGCACGGGAGTGTCATGCTATTCTTCACATGGTTTGCCTTGGCGAAAAGAGTCACACAGGGGAGGAACTGCTAAAAGTCATTCGTAAAGAAATCAGTTCATGGCTTACTCTGCAAGAACTGGAAATGGGAACCATGGTGACCGATAACGGGAAGAACATCTTGGCCGTGCTGCGACAAGGAAGGGTGAGCCCTGCGCCCTGCATTGCACATGTGTTAAATCAGGTTGTCAAGCAGTTCCTGAAGTGTTCCACCCCAATCGCCATACATCCTAATAATGGGAAGGAAACTTTGCATGCACTTCAGCCACTCGTACACAGCAAAGCACACCCTCCTTGAGCTGCAGCGTCAGAATGGTATCCCCCAACATACTCTGATTTGTGACATTGCAACACGTTGGAATTCCACCCTCCATATGTTGGACCGACTGTACAAACAGAGAAAAGCCATCACCAATTTCTTGATGATCCAAGCGGATAGGGGTACTCTCCTGTGTAACTTCAATGTGAACCAGTGGCAGCTCTTATGTGACACCTGCCGTTTACTCAGGCCCTTTGAGGAAGCAACATTATTAGTAAGTCGCCAGGATTACGGGATGAACAACATCATTCCACTGCTTCATTTCCTACAAAAAGTGTTGGAAACAATGGCTGGGCAGGGCAATTGAGACGTTGCGCCTACATCTCACGGCCACTTGAGCCCTGTGGGGGCTGAACTGGAGGAGGGGGAGGGGCACAGTGGAGCACAATTAAGTTTCGCCAAATGGGTATTTTTTCTAGTAATTTGAAGGAGAGGAGGAGCAAGAGCAACCAGAGGAGCTAGAGGGTTATGAGGAAGGCGAGACAGAGGACCCAGACACACTGTGGCAGTATGTAGTGGAGATGGAGACAGGGAGTCCCTCCGAGTCACTTGCACAAATGGCACGATGCATGCTCAGTTGCTTGCGTAGTGACCGCCGAATTGTCAACATTCGGCAGCGGGATGACCTTATTGGACCCTCACTACTGGCACAAAATGGGTGCCTTTTTTTACACCCACTGAGAGGGAGGACAAACTGACCTACTACAGAGAGATCCTATGTAGTCAGTTGGCCTATCGGCGCCATCGTCCACCCACTCGCAGGTCTTACTTGGGGGGCCCTCTGCGCTCACCTTTCAATGCCATGGCTGCTGGCGAGGGGTGGGGTGGCAGGAGCAGTACCAGCTCCATCAGCAGGAGCCTGAGTCTACAGTTGCTGATGAGTACCTTTCTTCACCCACATAGTGAAGCAACTCATCAGCAGGTAGACATGGAGCAGTACCTGAACCAGCAGGTGGTGGCATACCTTGACATGGCCATACCAACAAACATTGAAGATCCACTGGACAGCCAAACTTGATTTATGGCCACAATAGGCAGAGTTTGCCCTGGAAAAGCTGTCCTGCCTTGCCATTAGTGTGCCATCAGAGCGGGTGTTTAGTGCGGCGGGGGCAGTGGCCACCCCAAGGAGACTTCATCTGTCCACAAAAAATGTGGAGAGACTGACTTTTGGGAAGATGAATCTGGCATGGATCAGCCAGGATTTCCACTGACCAATGCCAGATGCATCAGAGTAGATTGACCATGGTGCTACACCAACACTTCACAAATATGGATAGTGCCAAACAGATTTAAAGCACTGCTCCCCATTTACAAACATTCCAGCCACCTTCATCACTGGGTACTGGTATTGCCACCCATCGCACCACTCTGTCACCGGGTCACTTTTAGGACTCCTGATGCTGCTGCTGCCACCTCCAGGTTGTTTCAATCAGCCACTATTTTGCCTCCTTATGCTTCTGCCAACTCCAGGCTGTGCCATTCAGCCACTATATGGTCTCCTCATGCTTCGGCCACCTCCAGGCTGTACCATTCAGACACTAAATGGGCTCCTTATTCTTTCCCCACTTCCAGGCTGTGTCATTCAGCCAATATATTGTTTTCTGATGCTGCTGCGACTGTCTTGGATATAACCTACAGATTTTTTTATGGTAGCACTACCAAACATGCATGCTCAATAGAGATTTCAACATTGATCTTTTAATGTTTGGGGTTGTGAAGCCCTCTTATGTACGCTTCCTGCTGCCTGATCCAGGCTGTGTGTTTCAGGAATTACTTGGCTTACTGATGCTGCTGGGCCTGTGCCTAAATTGTTTTGATGTTAGCACTAGCTAACATACATCTTCTATACAGATTTCAATATTCACCTTTTAATGTTAGGGGTTATTAAGCCCTCTTGTGTACTTCTGCTGCTGCCTGATCCAGTCTGTGTGTTTCAGCAACTATATCGTTTTGTGATGCTGCTGGGCCTGTGTCTAAAATTTTTAGTAGTTAGCACTAGCTAACACACATCTTCTATACAGATTTCAACATTAACATTTTAATGTTAGGCGTTGTGAAGCCCTCTTGTAAACGTTGTTTCCTGCTCCAGGCTGTGTGTTTCAGGAACTACTTGGCTTACTGATGCTGCTGGGCCTGTGCCTAAATTGTTTTGATGTTAGCACTAGCTAACATACATCTTCTATACAGATTTCAATATTCACCTTTTAATGTTAGGGGTTATTAAGCCCTCTTGTGTACTTCTGCTGCTGCCTGATCCAGTCTGTGTGTTTCAGCAACTATATCGTTTTGTGATGCTGCTGGGCCTGTGTCTAAAATTTTTAGTAGTTAGCACTAGCTAACACACATCTTCTATACAGATTTCAACATTAACATTTTAATGTTAGGCGTTGTGAAGCCCTCTTGTAAACGTTGTTTCCTGCTCCAGGCTGTGTGTTTCAGGAACTACTGTGCTTAGTGATGCTTCTGGGCTTCGGCCTTAAATTCTTTGATGATAGCACGAGGTAACATACCTGTTCAATAGAGACTTCAACATTGATCTTTCAATATTAGGGGTCATGAAACCCTCTTGTGTACTGCTGATGTCTGCTCCTGACTGTGTTTCAGGAACTACTTGGTTCACTGATGCTGCCGGGCTTAAGCCTTAAATCTTTGGATGTTAGCACTAGCTTACATAAATGCTTAATGGAGATTTCAACATTGATCTTTCAATCTTAGGCTAAGTTTCTACTTGTTTTTTTTTTTTTTTTTTTTTGGGGGGGAGGGGGAAATGCCAATTCTGCCGCATGGCATTTTTTTGGCCAAAAAACACTGCGGCCAGATGTCAGCTGTAAATCAATGAGAAATCGCAAAATTCTTATTTCACTTGGCGTTTTTCACTTTGGCGTTTTTTTTAATCCTTTTGATGTTTTTTCACTCTTTTTTGGTTTTCTAAAATCGCAGCATATTGATCCCCTGGCAATTTTTTTGTCAAAATTGTGGCTTTTTTTCTCCCATAGAAGTCTATGGGAGTGAAAAAATGTCAAGTAAAACGATATGTGGATTTTAACTGTAGCGTTTTTGCAGGTGGTTTTTATTCTTTTTTGGACAAAAAAGTGATGGAGATACCTTGTTTAACCTCTTGGAGACGCAGGGCGTATGCATATGCCCTGCATCCCCTATCGTTAAGAACTCAGGGCGTACCTGTACCAGTAATAAGTAATAAAAGGAATATTGCCAAGGACTAGCAGAAACAGGGAACTGTGGATACTGACCACCGGCTGTTGGAATTGACTGACTATCCCAGGTGCTAGATTTAAAGGGGTAATCCAGGAAAAAACTTTTTTTTATATATATCAATATCATTAAAAAATCTTAATCCTTTCAGCACTTATGAGCTTCTGAAGTTAAGGTTGTTCTTTTCTGTCTAAGGAATCTCTGATGACACCTGTCTCGGGAAACGCCCAGTTTAGAAGCAAATTCCCATAGCAAACCTCTTCTAAACTGGGCGTTTCCCGAGACACGTGTCATCAGAGATTCCTTAGACAGAAAAGAACAACCTAAACTTCAGAAGCTCATAAGTACTGAAAGGATTAAGATTTTTTAATAGAAGTAATTTACAAATCTGTTTAACTTTCTGGAGCAAGTTGATAAATAAAAAATTTTTTTTTCCTGGATAACCCCTTTAACATTTTGAAGTTCCTCAGTTCCAGTAGACTTTAAGTCGTTCATTCTTTGTTGTGGTTCTTCAGTTGCAGAATTAAACGGGTCCTCCAGTGGAAAACTTTTTTTTTAAATCAACTGGTGCCAGAAACAGATTTGTAAATTACTTCTATTAAATCTTAATCCTTCCAGTACTTATTAGCTGCTGAATACTACAGAGGAAATTCTTTTCTTTTTGGGACACAGAGCTCTCTGCTGAATCACAAGCACAGTGCTCTCTGCTGACATCTCTGTTCATTTTAAGAACTGTCCAGAGTAGGAGAAAATCCCCATAACATGGACAGAGATGTCAGCAGAGAGCACTGTGCTCCTGATGTCAGCAGAGAGCACTGTGTTTCAAAAAGAAAATCATTTCCTTTGTAGTATTCAGCAGCTAGTAAGTACTGGAAGGATTCAGATTTTTTAATAGAAGTAATTTACAAATCTGTTTAACTTTCTGGCACCAGTTGATTTAAAAAAAAAAAAGGCAAATTTTTTGCCGCAGCGCAATCTCCTAACGGGAAACTCACCGTAACCAGCCAGTGTGACTGTACCCTAAAAACACTACACTAACACAAAATAAAGGGTAAAACACTACATATACACGCCCTTACATTGTCCCCCCAATAAAAATGAAAAACATATTGTACGGCAGTGTTTCCAAAATGGAGCCTCCAGCTGTTGCAAAACAACAACTCCCAGCATTTCCGGACAGCCACTGACTCTCCAGGCATGTTGGGAGTTTAGCAACAGCTGGAGGCATTCTGTTTGGGAATCACTGGCGTAGAATAATAATAGAATAATAATAGTTTGGTATCAACTAAAGTGCTGGCTGACTTATTCTTTGTCTGGATTGCACATACGGGGGAGTGGCTACCTCCATGTTGGCCTTGCACCCCACCGACCTCTATCAGGTGTGTATATAAGGTGTCTTGGATGTTCCAAACCCTGCCATGCTTACTGAACTGTTCACACAGAGGCATATTCACAGTGTAGGGTCCGTCCCAAGGAGGCCACCTTATCGCGGTGGGACGGTCCAAGCTATTTGACCGCAGGCGGAGACAAATTTGCAAGCTAAGTGCCTCACTATTTCATAGTTTCACATTTGCATCTATTACAACATAGCTGTATAGCTCTCCATGTTTTAACTGCATATTTATGTTGCACCTATATCTTTGTGCTGGCAGTGTGCTGCTGCATTCTTCTGTTGCTGTATATCTAGCCTAGTAGCGTGCACCTGTAGGCCAGGTCCATATAATAGTTTGGTATCAACTAAAGTGCTGGCTGACTTATTCTTTGTCTGTATTGCACATACGGGGGAGTGGCTACCTCCATGTTGGCCTTGCACCCCACCCACCTCTATCAGGTGTGTATATAAGGTGTCTTGGATGTTCCAGACCCTGCCATGCTTACTGAACTGTTCATACAGAGGCATATTCACAGTGTAGGGTCCGTCCCAAGGAGGCCACCTTATCGCGGTGGGACGGTCCAAGCTATTTGACCGCCGGCGGAGACAAATTTGCGAGCTAAGTGCCTCACTATTTCATAGTTTCACATTTGTATCTATTACACCATAGCTATATAGCTCTCCATGTTTTAACTGCATATTCATGTTGCACCTATATCTTTGTGCTGGCAGTGGGCTGCTGCATTCTTCTGTTGCTGTATATCTAGCCTAGTAGCGTGCACCTGTAGGCCAGGTCCATATAATAGTTTGGTATCAACTAAAGTGCTGGCTGACTTATTCTTTGTCTGGCGTAGAATACCCCTATGTCCACCCCTAGGCAATCCCTAATTTAGTCCTCAAATGTGCATGGTGCTCTCTCACTTCAGAGCCCTGTCGTATTTCAAGGAAACAGTTTAGGGCCACATATGGGGTATTTACGTACTCGGGAGAAATTGCACTACATATTTTGGAGGGATTTTCTCCCTTTACCCCTTATGAAAAGGAGAAGTTGGGGGCTACACCAACCTGTTAGTGTAAAAAAAAAAATGTTTACACTAACATGCAGGTGTTGCCCCATAGTATTCACAAGCGGTAAAAGATAAAAAAGACCCCCAAAATTTGTAACGCAATTCCTCCTGAGTACGGAAATACCCCATATGCGGGTGTAAATGCTCTGCGGATGCACAACAAGGCTCAGGAGTGAGAGCGAACTATGTACATTTAGGCCTAAGTTGGTGATTTGCACAGGGGTGACTGATTTTACAGCGGTTCTGACATAAACGCAAAAAAATAAATACCCACATGTGACCCCATTTTGGAAACTACTCCCCTCACAGAATGTAACAAGGGGTATAGTGAGCCTTAACATCCCACAGGTGTTTGAAGAATTTTCGTAAAATTTGGATGGGAAAATGAAAAAAAAATTACCTAAAATTACCCTAAATTTTTCATCTTTACAAGGGAAAATAGGTAAAAAGCCCCTCAAAATTTGTAACCCCATTTCATCTGAGTAAGAACATACCCCATATGTGGATGTATAGTGCTCTGCTTGCCAACTACAATGCTCAGAAGAGAAGGAGCGCCATTGGGCTTTTTTGAAGAGAAAATTTGTGCAGAATTGAAGGCCACGTGTGTTTAGAAAGCCCCCATAGTGCCAGAACAATGTACCCCCCCACATGTGACCCCCATTTTTGAAACTACACCCCTCATGTAATGTAATAAGGGGTAAAGTGAGCATTTACGCCCCACAGGTGTCTGACAGATTTTTGGAACAATGGTCCGTGAAAATGAAAAATTTAGTTAATCATTTGCACAGCCCTCTGTTCCAAAGAACTGTCAAATGCCAGAAGAAATGGGGTTACAAATTTTGGGGGACATTTTTTTCCCATTTACACATCCAACTTTAACAAAAAGTCATGAAACACCTGTGGGGTGTTAAGGCTCACTGTACCCCTTGTTACGTTCCTTGAGGGGTGAAGTTTCCAAAATAGTATGCCATGTTGTTTTTATTTTTGCTGTTCTGGCACCATAGGGGCTTACTAAATGCGACATGCCCACTGAAAACCATTTCAGCAAAATTTGCTTTCAAAAAGCCAAATGTGACTCCCGCAGAGTTTGCCCGCACAGCATTTTACATCCTAACAAGGGGGAATTCCATACTCAGGAGAGATGGGGTTACAAATTCTTGGGGGTATTTTCTCCAATTACCTTTTGTAAAAATTGTAAATTTGGGAAAAAACTGCACTTTAGTGGAAATTATTATTTTTTATTTACACATCCGACTTCAACGAAAACTCGTCAAACACCTGTAGGGGGTGTTAAGGCTCACTGGACCCCTTGTTATGAGCCTTGAGGGGTGTAGTTTCCAAGATGGTAGCCTTGTGGGAGGGTTTTCTGCTGTTTTGGAACCATAGGGGCTTCCTAAATGTGACATGCCCCCCAAAATCCATTTCAGCAAAATTCACTCTCCAAAATCCCATTGTTGCTCCTTCCCTTCTGAGCCCTCTGCTGCACCGGCCGAACACTTGACATACACATATGATGTATTTCCTTACTCGAGAGGAATTGAGTTACACATTTTGGGGACCTTTTCTCCTCTTACCCCTTGCAAAAATTCAAAAACTGGGTCTACAAGAACATGCGAGTGTAAAAAATGAAGATTTTGAATTTTCTCCTTCACTTTGCTGCTATTCCTGTGAAACACCTAAAGGGTTAACACACTTATTGAATGTCATTTTGAATACTGTGAGGGGTGGAGTTTTTATAATGGGGTCATTTGTGGGGTATTTATAATATGAAGGTCCTTCAAATCCACTTCAAAACTGAACTGGTCCCTGAAAAATTTCAATTTAGAATTTTTTTTTTAAAAATTGGAAAATTGCTGCTGAACTTTGGAGCCCTCTGATGTCTTCCAAAAGTAAAAATATGTCAACTATATGATGCAGACATTAAGTAGACATATTATGTATGTGAATCATTATATAATTGATTTGGTATGTCTATTTTCCTTACAAGCAGAAAGTTTCAAAGTTAGAAAAATGCTAAATTTTAAATTTTTTCCATCAAATTTTGGAATTTTTCACCAAGAATTGATGCAAGTATTGACGAAAATTTACCATTAACATAAAGTAGAATATGTCACGAAAAAACTCGGAATCAGAATGAAAGGTAAAAGCATCCCAGAGTTATTAATGCTTAACCCCTTAACGACGCAGGACGTAAATGTACGTCCTGGTGCAGTGGTACTTAACGCACCAGGACGTACATTTACGTCCTGTGCATAACAGCGGGCATCGAAGCGGGCTGATCGCAGCCAGGGACCCGCCGGCAATGGCCGACACCCGCGATCTCGCGGGCGTCCGCCATTAACCCCTCAGGTGCCGGAATCAATACAGATCCCGGCATCTGCGGCAGTGCGCGATTTAAATGAACGATCGGATCGCCCGCAGCGCTGCTGCGGGGATCCGATCATTCAGAACGCCACACGGAGGTCCCCTCACCTTCCTGCTTCCGGCGTCTTCTGCTCTGGTCTGTAATCGAGCAAACCAGAACAGAAGATAGCCGATAACACTGATCTGTTCTATGTCCTATACATAGAACACATCAGTATTAGCAATCATGGTATTGCTAGGAATAGTCCCCTATGGGGACTATTCAAGTTTAAAAAAAAATGTAAAAGTAAAAGTAAAAAAAAAGTGAAAAATCCCCTCCCCCAATAAAAAAGTAAAACGTCCGTTTTTTCCTATTTTACCCCCAAAAAGCGTAAAAAATAAATTTTATAGACATATTTGGTATCGCCGCGTGCGTAAATGTCCGAACTATTAAAATAAAATGTTAATGATCCCGTACGCCGAACGGCGTGAATGTAAAGAAAAAAAAAGTCCAAAATTGCTACTTTTTAAATATATTTTATAAAAAAAAATTATAAAAAATGTATTAAAAGATTTTTATATGCAAATGTGGTATCAAAAAAAAGTACAGATCATGGCACAAAAAATGAGCCCTCATTCCGCCACTTATACGGAAAAATAAAAAAGTTATAGCTCATCAAAATAAAGGAATTATAAACGTACTAATTTGGTTAAAAAGTTTGTGATTTTTTTTAAGCACAACAATAATATAAAAGTACGTAATAAGGGGTATCATTTTAATTGTATTGACCCTCAGAATAAAGAACACAAATCAATTTTACCGTAAATTGTACGGCGTGAAAACGAAACCTTCCAAAATTAGCAAAATTGCGTTTTTCTTTTTAATTTCCCCACAAAAATAGTGTTTTTTGGTTGCGCCATACATTTTATGATACAATGAGTGATGTCATTACAAAGGACAACTGGTCGCGCAAAAAACAAGCCCTCATACTAGTCTGTGGATGAAAATATGAAAGAGTTATGATTTTTAGAAGGTGAGGAGGAAAAAATGAAAACGTAAAAATTAAATTGTCTGAGTCCTTAAGGCCAAAATGGGCTGAGTCCTTAAGGGGTTAAAGTGACAGTGGTCAGATGTGCAAAAAATGGACGGGTCCTACATTGAAAATTGGCTGGGTCCTTAAGGGGTTAAAACACAAAAGTTAAAATCATTGAGCCATGTAAAAAAAAAAGACCTAAAGTAGGCCAGTTGGGCAGGTTTATGTATTAGTGAAAGCACAGTTTAGAATCCCCCTATGAATAATAAATCTGAGCTGCAACCATAAATCTCTAACATTTATACAGCATAAAAATGTGGGCACCTGTTGCATCAGCTTGGCATTGTGGGGTCAAGTTTTTTCCTACCCCCCCCATCTGGGGCCATAATTTTTAGGGAACAAGCAGGTGAACCTTACATGGGCACTGTCAGATTCAAAAACATTTTATACATTGTACATCTTGGCAAAACATTAACCTTTCTAATATATTTTATAATAAAATTGTATTTCCTTTTTTGTGAAATCATGGCTAATAAATATACCTCTAGGGGTCCCCATACCATTCAGAACATAAACCTGTCAAGCTGCAGCATCACATGCTGCAACAAAGTCCAGCAAGTGATGGTGGGACTAGCACTCATCTTTGCTCACTCTTGACCTATTAGGCTGCAATATGAAAACAGAGAGGAGGGGGTTACAGAGTAGCCTGCAGTGATTGGATGAAGAGACCCAGCAAATCACAGCAGACTCAGGATGAATGATAAGATATGTAGAGAGAGGAAATGTCAAAACCCAGGATGAAAAAAGTGATCAACAAAAAAAAAGGTATTTGTAAGAGAAATATAGATGCTAGACACATAAAATTACATGTTTTTGTGGGAAAGGACACAAATGAGCTGCAATACCATCAGTAGTGGGCATCAAATGTCATACATTTGAATCCCTACTAGAATTTCTGGGATCAAAGAGAACTTCAATCCCTGATGTATAACCTGTCATATGCCATGACCAAGAGCAACCACAGGAGTTACACAGAAGGATTGCCACCCTTATCAGCGCTTCTGCAATGTAATCATGGGCTGCCAATAGGTTGTTGTGGTGACACAGTATAGAGTCAGATCCTGCTCGATGTCTGTCATGGGTCGCCTCTTTCTAGTTGCATGACCGACTGGGTGGACAGAGGGAGAGTGAGGTCTAAGCTTTCCCTAATAACCACTCTCCCTGCATACTTGCCCATACACCCTAAGCGGTGTATCGAAATCTTGGAGCCGGTCCCTCACTGTGCTACAGTGCAGTGGCGTAAAAACAAATAATACACAGTCAGTCACAGGCCAGGAACAGAAACAGAAAACTACCAGACAACCAGATATACCAGACAGGATACACATACTAACAGGGCAGAATATAGTGTATTTAAAAACAGTTCATAAACCAGATATCAGATAAACGGCAGACATGATAAAATGAAAATAAAACACTAAACTGATCAGGTAACATAGGACTTCAATCTACAATAAACAAGACTATTTAACCATGGCTAAAATATCAGATAAAATATCACAAGAGAAATACAAAGTGCATGCTCAAGCTGACTTGGAAGTATTTTGCACAAACAGACATCATAGTAGCATTATTGCACAAAATAACCAGCAGTTAGAATGCAGGAGAACTCTGGTTAAAATAGACCCACCGAGTTCTCATTCATTCAGAGCATTAGCTATTCCCTATCCAGGGAGAATAACAAACTGCTCAGAACAAATCAGTGTGTGAATACACACCTAAACAGAAAAATACAAAAACAAATAAACAAACATTACACCTAGAACTCTCTTTATTGCACTACAGAATGCCCTTGGTATATCAACGTTTAAATGCTGTGTTTTATATGTACTGTTACCTTAAATCTATTCCGCTAAGGAGCTTTGTTATCAAGAGGAGTATGCAAGGTTAACAGGTGGCTTGTCAGTTACCAATGGGATCTTTTTAAACTGCCCCCCTTATGTAGGGAGGTCAAGGTTCAGCTATCAATCTTTGCTGAGGCACAGAAAAGAGAAGTCTGAGGAGTCTGTGGAGTGTTCCTGAAGGAGGCCTGAGGCCTAGTCCAGCAACCACGCATCTACTTCAAGTTAACCCCTGCACCATGGGTGAAAGTCAAAGCCTGACAGTAGGGACTAAACATAGTGGGGATACTGCTGAAGTCCAGTCCAAGTCTATCAAGTCAAGTCTGCCAATTACTAAATTCAAGCGTGGCTGCATCAGTCTATACAATTGCAGCTACAAGTCACAGCAAGCCAATAAGCTTCCCTATGTTCACCCTGCATCTCCTTAGTGCCTATCTGTATGGACTTTAACACCTTGCCTACCTCAGTAAAGCATACCAGTTAACCGTAACCTTGCGTCAAAGTGATTATGCCTTGCACAGGTGAATCTGGTCTACTTCTGGTGGTGTATAGGTCAACCACGCCCTGGTGTCACGAAGGTATACACACATTACCCCTCCGACACCACATTGTCATCTGTGTATACCTATAAGGCCTTAATTGGATGCATGATAACATTATGCATCATGCTGACATGTATAACACACTTCAATACAAGAAATTGCATGGTCAAAACATTTTTTTTAAAATTATGAATAGTTTGTTGAAACAACAGTGACCATTTGAAAATGTCCCACTAAGGCTGTTCTCACATCCAAAGATAACTCTATGTTTTTAATATGCATTGGCAATACATTAGAATCATATGCCAGTGTATACCATGGCATACTCACGCTTGGGCCATTGAGTTCAATGTAGGCTAACAGATGGCTTTTCGGAATGACACAATGAGTGCAGTCAAAATAGAAATGTAGCACAAAGATAGTAAAAAAATTGTTGAAATTGATCCATGTTCAGAAAGGCCTGCACCTAGCCGAACAGCAGAGAATGTGTACAGGCTGCAATCAACAAAGATCCACCGCTAAAAGGGTGAGAACTAGAAGATAATTTGGGGATTCCTAAACTACTGTGCCATGAAAAGGCAAAAGGCAAAAAAAAGGCACCCTTACATTCCCTAAAGCCGCTCTCCCTCTCTATTGTATATCTGCGGTTCATACAATGAGCTAATGTGCTGGAGCGTCTGAGTCAAAATAATAAACGGAACTGTATAAAGTCAGGGTACCCACCAAGAACACGAGGGGTGAACACAAAACCAACAAACAGGACTAAGGACCTAATACGCAGCAGGAATGCTAAATCAACAAACAGAAATATCAAGGCAATATATAACATAATGACAATCAGTTCAGGAGCCAGATACAAGATAAACGGCACAGTGGGGCAAAAAAGTATTTAGTCAGCCACCAATTGTGCAAGTTCTCCCACTTAAAAAGATGAGAAAGGCCTGCAATTTTCGTCATAGGTATTCCTCAACTATGAGAGACATAATTTAAAAAAAAATCCAAAAAATCACTTTATCTGATTTTTAAAGAATTTATTTGCAAATTATGGTGGAAAATAAATATTTGTTCACCTACAAACAAGCAAAATTTCTGACTCTCACAGACCTGTAACTTCTTTTTGAGTCTCCTCTGTCCTCCACTTGTTACCTGTATTAATGGCACCAATCAGTATAAAAGACACCTGTCCACAACCTCAAACAGTCACACTCCAAACTCCACTATGGCTAAGACCAAAGTGCTGTTGAAGGACACCAGAAACAAAATTGTAGCCCTGCACCAGGCTGGGAAGACTGAATCTGCAATAGGCAAACAGCTTGGTGTGAAGAAATCAACTGTGGGAGCAATAATTAGAAAAGGGAACACATACAAGACCACTGATAATCTACCTCGATCTGGGGCTCCACTCAAGATCTCACCCCATGGTGTCAAAATGATCACATGAACGGTGAGCCAAAATCCCAGAACCACACGGGAGGACCTAGTGAATGATCTGCAGAGAGCTGGGACCAAAGTAATAAAGACTGCCATCAGTATCACACTATGCCGCAAGGGACTCAAATCATGCAGTATTAGACGTGTCACCCTGCTTAAGCCAATACATGTGCGGGCCCATCTGAAGTTTTCTAGAGAGTATTTGGATGATTTAGAAGAGGATTGGGAGAATGTCATATGGTCAGATAAAACCAAAGTAGAACTTTTTGGTAAAAACTCAACTCGTCGTGTTCGGAGGAGAAAGAATGCTCAGTTGCATCCAAAGAACACCATACCTACTGCGAAGCAAACATCATGCTTTGAGTCTGTTTTTCTGTCGAGGGCAGGATCAATGGGGCTATGTATCGTGAGATTTTGAGTGGAAACCTCCTTCAATGAGCAAGGACATTGAAGATGAAACGTGGCTGGGTTGATCCCAAACACACTGCCCGGGCAACGAAGAAGGTTTAACTATGATGGAAATTACAGGCCCCTCTCATCTTTTTAAGTGGGAGACCTTGCACAATTGGTGGACGACTAAATACTTTTTTGCCCCAGTGTAGATATAATAATATGAACAAGGCTGAATAACAGGATAATAGTAAAAACGGCTAAACAGGACCAGAATATGCAGGGGATAAACCAGTAAACTGATGTCAGACTCCATACAGGTCAGGAATGGATACTAGAACATAATTCACACTAAACAGATAGGAGAAAATTTTCAAAAGCCAAAACCCAGAACATGGAGGAGAACAGGTGAATATTCTAAACAGGAAAACTAAAAAATGAACAATGGATGAAGAACCAGACAAGTCTTAGCAGGCTCAAAGAAAAACTTCAAAAGTCAAACTCTAAATCATGGAGGAATACGGATAAAGATACTAAACTGGAATACTAACTAGAAGCAAATAGCACTGATAACAGAGTACAATCTAAACTCGGGTGTAACCAACATAGAGACCCCAAGCAAAGTACAAGCATAACAAGACTAAAATCTAGATACATAGAAACAGTATAAAAAGCGATGGCTGAACTCAGGATATATGTAAACAGACTTAAAGGGGTATTCCAGGAAAAAACTTTTTTTTATATATCAACTGGCTCCAGAAAGTTAAACAGATTTGTATATTTCTTCTATTAAAAAATCTTAATCCTTTCAGTACTTATGAGCTTCTGAAGTTAAGGTTGTTCTTTTTTGTCTAAATCCTCTCTGATGACACGTGTCTTGGGAAACGCCCAGTTTAAAAGCAAATCCCCATAGCAAACATCTTCTAAACTGGGCGTTTCCCGAGACAGGTGTCATCAGAGAGGATTTAGACAGAAAAGAACAACCTTAACTTCAGAAGCACATAAGTACTGAAAGGATTAAGATTTTTTAATAGAAGTAATATACAAATCTGTTTAACTTTCTGGAGCCAGTTGATATATATAAAAAAGTTTTTTCCTGGAATACCCCTTTAAGAGCTTTATAAAACAGTGTCCTAACATAGAGCTATTAGCAGCAAGCAATACCAGCAGAGCTGGGGTCTATATAACCCTACCTGGAGCCTATTGGATGCAAACCTTAACACTATTCTGACCAAATCACACAACATGCAAAAACTGGTCACGCAGGAAAAGCAGGTGTGAATACACACCAACACAGAAAAACAAGGACTACATACATTACATACTGTATATGAGATTTTGATGCAGGATCTGGGCATAAGATGAATTGTGTGAGGCCCCAAGGTTCCTACTTTAAAGGGGTAATCCACAGAAAAACATCTCATCCCCTATCCAAAGATAAGATGCCTGATCGCAGGGGTCCCACCACTGGAGACCCTGTTTGTCAGGAACACAGAAACTTGGAGCTTCTGTGTTCATGATGCCATGCCACGCCCCTCCATTCATGTTTATGGAAGGGGGCGTGGCAGCTATGTACTGGCCGTCATGCCTCCTCCCATAGATATGAATGGAGGCAGCGTATCGGCTGTAGTCGCCAGTCATCTGGCATGGAGCTAAGTTCGCTCCGTGCACGGATAACTAGGTTGCCGTGCTGGAGATCGCGGGGGTCCCCAGTGACAGGACCCTTGATATCAGACATCTTATACCCTATCCTTTGGATAGTGGATAAGATGTTTTTCGGCAGAGTACCCCTTTGAATGGGACTGAGACATTATTCTATGTACAATGCATCTGGTATCTTCTTTAATTGGTGTCTCTATTCCTTATATTACATGACTGGATACTTTCCGGACAGAACTTGTACTCTTACTTTGCTGGACAAAAACGGACGCTCTCTGCACTATTGAGTCCTGCTAAATAATAATATACGAAATATATTCTATTGAACACAATAGACAATATAGTCTATTGAACTGAATGGACCTGGCATGAATAGGCCATGGTATTTGTTGCCATACCATCCTGATGGTGTGCCAACTTAAGCACATGGTATTAAAAAAATTGGCGGTATGTTTATGTAATAGCTGAATGTGGGATACATTTATTTATATGTGGATTTATTAAGTCAGCAAAATGTTCTATCCTAACCTTATCTTTTAGGGGTTGTGTACACAACTGTAGAATGGCTCTGTTGTGAGTTTTATGAGTTATAAGGAACTGTAATAAAACTACTATAGAGTGTATGGGGCCCGGTGGTAATTCCATATATCTTTAATTTCATGCTAAAGCATACAGAACTTTTTTTCTGCCTTAAAATTGTTGTTTTCTTATACAAAATCTCTATAATCTGGCCCAGTACAGAAAGGTCATACATCAGCATGTAGTGCCTTTGGCTCTGTTCTGGAGATGTTGGGATTCCCTCTGGCGCAGTACAAGCACTGTATACACAAATCTCTTCTTTTCAACTGAAAAAGTTAAAAAAAAGTACAATTCAACTGAATGCAGTTTTATAAAACTCTGTATAATGTCTTATCTATTGCAGGGCTGTGCCACAGATTCTCCTCTCTATCAGGCCCAGAGTATCATGATGATTCTTGCAGACATGACTTATCTTTGCAGAACCAAAGGTTTTAGGATTTGCACTTTTTTCAGCACCTTCAGCCCCAAACAATAATAATTCTCCCTGTGGCGTCCCATGCAGTAGAGTTTGTAAATAAGTGGGTAGGTTTTCCCGATTAGGTCACTGCCACCTATAGGTATATTCATGTCTAGATAGTTTTCCCCTGTAGGTAGGACCACCAGAAATAGCTGCCTTCTGTAGGTATTTGCCTCCTTTATGTTGAACCTCCATATAAGTTATTTCCCTCCCTGTGTATAGCAACCCTGTAGATAGATTTCTCCACCTATATAGGACCCCTTGTAGGTAGTTTGCCCCCTATTGTAGGACCCTCCTGTAGGTAGTTTACCCTTTCTATATAGGACCCCACTGTAGGCAGTTTGTCCCTATGTATAGGAACCCCTGTAGGTAGTTTGCCCCCAGTATATAGTACCCCCCTGTAGGTAGATTTCCCCTGTATGTAGGACCACTCTGTATATAACTTGCCTCCTATATAAAGAACCCCTGTAGGTAGTTTTCACCCAGTATGTAGAACCCCACTGTAGGTAGTTAGGTATTTTGACCCCTGCATGTAGGTCCCCCTATAGGTAATTCCCCCCTGTCGGTAGGACCCCCTGCATGTAGTTCCTTCCTGCAGGTAATTTTCCCCCTGTAGATAGGTACCTCTATAGAAAATGCCAAATAGTGTTCCATTTTCTTTGGAGTTGCAAAGCTATGTAAAACATATAGCTCTTTCTATAGGATAGGATAGTTACTGTAAATTATTAATAAAGTCCCATGCAACTTTATGGGATTTCCGATACCTTACTTCACAAGCTCCATTATACATCTCCTGGTGAATGTGTCGGTTCAGCTTGTAAGCCACGCCCCTCTAAAAACCACAGCCTTCCCACAAGCCACACTCCCTATTATTTTCAGACCGTTTCACTTTCATCTCCGGGCCAAAATTACAATTTGCACCCAATACAAACACATCACAGGTCCTTTAACCCCTTAAGGACTGAGCCCTTTTTCGCAATTCTGACCACCGTCGCTTTACGAATTAATAACGCAAAAACGCTTTTGCCAAATATTCTGATTCTGAGATTGTTTTGTCGTGACATATTCTACTTTATTTTGGTGGTAAATTTTTGGCGTTACTTGCATCCTTTTTTGGTGAAAAATCCCAAAATGTCATGAAAATTTTAAAAATGTTGCATTTTTCTAAATTTTAAGCTCTCTAATTGTAAGGAAAATGGATATTCCAAATAAATTTTATTTTTATTCACAAATACAATATGTCCACTTTATGTTGGCATCATAAAATGGACATATTTTAACTTTTTGAAAAAATTAGAGGGCTTCAAAGTAGAGCAGCAATTTTTTAAAAATTCATGAAAATTGCTAAATCTGAAGGGACAGATGTTACAAAACTACAACTCCCAGCATGCCCGGGCAGTGAGGCATGCTGAGAGTTGTAGTTTGGCAACATCTGGAGGGCTACCGTTTGGGCACTACTGTAACAGTGGTCACCAAACTGTGACCCTCCAGATGTTGCAAAACTACAACGGGCATACTGGGAGTTGCAGTCCGGCCTTCCTAGTGGTTGCCACAGTAGAGATCACATTACTTTCACTTTCATTTCTCCCCCCCACTGTCGATTCCCTACCTGAGCCGTGATCTCCGCTGGATGTCTGCGATGATCGCTGGGCCCCACGCATCTGGTCTTCAGGTAAAGGCTTCCATCTTCTCCCCCCCCCCCCGTTCTGCCCGACATCCAGGGGTGGGCAGAATGGGGGGTTTCCATGGCAACCCCCTGTCCTGCACTGCCATTGGTCAGAACTCAGTTCTGACTAATGGCAGGGGATAGGAGGAGATCGCATCACTGCGACCTCACTCCTATCCCTTAGGCTGATCGGGACTGTCACTGACAACTCCGATCATCCCTATTTTCCAGGTGATTGGGTCACCAGAGACCCGATCAGCCCGGAATTGGAGAAAATCGTATGTCTGAATTGACATGCGATTTTCTCCGATCGCCGAGATGGGGGGGTCTAAGGACCCCCCTGGGCGATGTGCCGGGGTGCCTGCTGAATGATTTCAGCAGGCATCCCGATCCGGTCCCCAACCGGCTAGTGGCGGGGACCGGAATTCCCACGGGCGTATCCATACGCCCTCAGTCCTTAAGGACTCGGGATGCAGGGCGAATGGATACAGGTTAACCACAATGGGCCTCATTTACTAAGAGTGTCAGGTTTTTATTAGGGGGAAAAGTTGTTTCAGACTTGCAGGATTCCTTTCTATTTACAGTAGGGATCAAAAGTTTGGGCACCCCAGATAAAAAAATGTATTAATGTGCATAAAGAAGCCAAGGAAAGATGGAAAAATCTCCAAAAGGAATCAAATTACAGATTAGACATTCTTATAATATGTCAACAAAAGTTAGATTTTATTTCCATCATTTACACTTTCAAAATAACAGAAAACAAAAAAATGGCGTCTGCAAAAGTTTGGGCACCCTGCAGAGTTAGTATCTTGTACTTCCCCCTTTGACAATTATCACAGCTTGTAAACGCTTTTTGTAGCCAGCCAAGAGTCTTTGCCCATTCTTCCTTCCAAAAGTCTTCCAGTTCTTTGAGATTTCTGGGCTGTCTGCTCTTTTAAGGTCTATCCATAGATTTTCAATTATGTTGAGGTCAGGAGATTGTGAAGGCCATGGCAAAACCTTCAGTTTATGCCTCTTGATGTAATCCCCCGTGGATTTTGAGGTGTGTTTAGGATCATTATCCATTTGTAGAAGCCATCCTCTCTTTAACTTCAGCTTTTTCAAAGATGGCATCAAGTTATCATCCAAAATTTGCAGAAATTTTATTGAATCCATTTTTCCTTCTACTCGTGAGATGTTCCCTGTGTCACTGGTTGCAATACAACCCCAAAGCATGATTGATCCACCCCCATGCTTAACAGTTGGACAGAGGTTCTTTTCATTAAATTCTGTTCCCCTTCTTCTCCAAACATACCTTTGCTCATTCCGGCCAAAAAGTTCAATTTTAACCTCATCGGTCCACAGAACTTGTTTCCAAAATGCATCAGGCTTGTCTATATGTTCATTTGCAAAGTTCAAATGCTGATTTTTCTGGTGAGGAAATAGAAGAGGTTTTCTTCTGATGACTCTTCCATGAAGACCATATTTGTACAAGTATCTCTTTATAGTGGAATAGTGAACCCCAACTCCAGTGTCTGCCAGGGATTGTGCAGTCAAACATGGGTTTTGAATAGTTTTTCTCACAATCCTGCGAGCTGTTCTGTCTGATATTTTTCTTGGTCTTCCAGATCTTGCTTTAACTTCCACTGTTCCTGATGACTGCCATTTCTTAATTACATTCCGAACAGAGGATATTGACATCTGAAAAAGTTTTGCTATCTTCTTATAGCCTTTTCCAGCTTTGTGAGCGTCAACTATTTTCAGTTTCAGATTTCTAGACAACTGCTTAGAAGAACCCATGGTGCTGATTGTTGGGGCAAGGCCAGATGAGTCTGGGCATTTAAAACCTTTGAGATTGACATCACCGGGTGTTCCCAGATGATGATTGAGAACAATCCATGACATTGGCAGGTCTAAGCTTTGCAAAGGGGGCAGTGCATGTTATAAATTCTGCAGTGTGCTCAAACTTTTGCAGACGCCATTTTTTTTGTTTTCTGTTATTTTGAAAGTGTAAATGATGGAAATAAAATCCAACTTTTGCTGACATGTTATAAGAATATCTAATCTGTAATTTGATGCCTTTTGGAGATTTTTCCATCTTTCCTTGGCTTCTTTATGCACATTAATACAAATGTTTACCTGGGTTGACCAAACTTTTGATCCCCACTGTTCTATTGTGAAAAGTATGAAACATTTTCTGACCAGATTTTTCTAGGTGGATATTTCCAGCCATTTATCCACTGGATTTTCTGTGAATTCAATAGTAAATCGGTCGGGTTGTGAACCACGCCCCCTTTTGGGCATGTCACGCCCCCTTTTTGGCAGACCAAGCCCCTTTTTGCTTTCACAGTGCAATGTTGGGTTTGTCGGATTTACCAGGCACACACTGTCGGACACTGGCGCAGACTGGCGCAGACATGCCTCAGACACACTGAGCCAAAATAACCAGACAAAAACTGGTTGGTTTCCGCTTAATAAATGAGGGCCAATCTCTTCATCACAGCTCAACCCCATTTTACTCTATAAGCTCAGAATCTCCAGAAGCATGTGTCAGTCCAGCTAGCAAGCCACATTCCTCCTACAAACCACATTCCATAAAAGCCACGTACCCTTCTATTTTATGGCCTACAGTCTAATTATCACAGCTCAGCCCCACCTGAGGATGAGATATTATGATGGTATGTAAGAATGGGATATAAGGATAGAATATGAGGTCCGGATATGAGGTTGAGATATGAGAATGAGATATAAGGACAAGAGCATCATTATTTATTTTCTTCTTCCACAACGACCGTTCGATTGCCTCTGAGCGTACACATTCTGCAGTCTGGTGTCCCCAGCTTTCCCGTGAGAGGAGCATCGATCTAGAGCTGAGCGGTGAGTGCAGGATTATTCACTTGTCTGTATTACCATATTCTTGCTGAAACCTATCCTTTATATGTCCTAGCACCTCCTACATAGACTCATTTACTATATACCGGACAACTACTTTATCGCTAGCAATATCTCCTCACCTGTGAACGGATAACAAGATATTGTCAGTGCCATCTGTCATCTTACTAACATATATATGAATATGTATACAGTATGTATGATTTGTTCTTATTCACTAATGCTGGAGGTCACCACCCTGTTCACATACATGACTCTTTTGTTTATTATTTGTAGATTGTTCTATATTTTACCTGAATGCCATAGGATGAAAGCAAATGCAGTGTGATGAGCTACAGACAACATCATATGTTATGTGCCATATAAATTACTTTTATTAATATTTTTAACCATTGTTTGGCTGTTTCTCACACAGTTTTAACAGCTGTTTCTGTTTCATTTAATGACTGTATTTCAACTTTCATATGAAAAGGATGATCATTATTACTTGTTTGGTCAATCATACACCCAAGGGCCCCATAGCAAAAATAAGAATAGAGACCCCCTTGGCGGGTAGCAGTAAGTGTGGATTGCAGAGAAGGCAGATCCAGAGCCACCAGTCATGTGTAGTGCACACTGTGTGTTAGAGACTTGAATCCTGTGGCACTAAGTCTGATATCTTCAGTCTATGGCAGGGGTATCAACTACTTTAAAAAAAATGGTCCACTTACCTGGGTCTTTTGTCCGGCAAAGGCCTGAACTTAACACAAGTTGTAAAGATACAGTAGAGTTAAATCCAGTGTCTCACAGGTGACATCTTTAATTGAAGTCCTTCTCTTTTCTTTTCCACATGCAAAATTAATGGACAAAAATAATTTTGTTAAATCTAAAAAAAAGCCCCCCCCCCCCCCCATGGCAAATGGAGTTGAGCCTTACTCTTACGCACAATGATTGGTTTAAACACTTTTATCTAGGTTGCAAACTTTCCATAGCGGGTAGATGTGTCAGAAAACCAACTACAAATTAATATCCCGATGGTATAGAGTACCTTCAGTTCTACAGAAAATGTTTCCATAAACATACAATCTATGTGGGTACCATGTTCCATATTTGGTGGGACTGTCCTCCCATTCGTTTGTTCTGGGACAAGGTCATAAAAATTACACATCGCCTGACTGGTTATAAATTAGATCATAATCCTGTCCCTTTGCTCCTAAGTGAGAGAACGGTTTTGAACTCTTTATATTATTTCCTTCAAGCAGCTAGAATAGTTATTCCTCGCCTATGAAAGTCCACTCAGCCTCCCTCCATCTCTGATTGGGTGCGTGAGGCACCATTCATCGCATGGAGGAATAATGTTTAGCCTCCTCAAATCGCCCAGAGAAACATAATAAACTTTGGCTTCCATAACTTGAATTTGTTCACTTGGATTACTATAGAACCTGCTGTACATCTGGTTAGGCCTAAGGTTATGGTATCTCCAGGTATTTTTTCTAACTTTATCATTGTCCTTTGGGATTGGGCATGCCACAAGTTAGTTCCTGTTATTCATCACAAAGATTGCGGATGAATCTTTAGTGTGATGGATGGGCGTAGATACTCCAGTGATTTGTAGATGAGGATTGTTGATAGATGTTAATTAGTTTTGTTCTATTTTTTTGTGGGAAGAACTAAAGCTTCCAGATCTAGGAAGCTTGTATGATAGATTTCTTTTCCGCTTCATTTTTCTACATTGGTATGTATGATTTTTTTTTAATACAGACCTGTATGTAGACGTATTTATAAGCTTTATTGTATTTTCCACTCCCTTATGTTTTCATTTTTTCCTGTACCATGATATTGCATCATTTTTCAAAATAATAAACATTTTAATGAGAAAAAAGGCCCACATAGAAAAAAAGATAAAAAATAAAAGCAAACAAAAAGTATGCAGACGTTCATATGGGGGGGGTAATAAAATAAAAAAATCATAGTAAACCTCTACATAAAAAATAAACTCACCTCATGCTATTTAAGACTGCTAACAATATTGGGCCATCCCAGACTAAGGAAATGAATACATTTTGAAAATGTGTTGGAGGTCTTTTGGTTTACTGACCAGCCTGTAGTGACGTCCCTCACAGTTTGCACAGTGGATATGTCACGCCCCCTCCCATAGACATAAATGGAGGGGGCGTGGTATGTGCATATGAACTAAAGGAACAGAAATAAACATCTATATTGAGCTCAGGAGGAGGATGGTTATTTATCGAAGTATGAAGTAAAGGAACAGAAATAAATGTTTTTACTGAGCACAGGAGAAAGATAGTATCAGAGGTAAAGATGGCACACAAATGGAGATAGTCTACAGATGCCAATGAACTGCGGACACGGGAGAGGCAAACAGGCTTGAAAGCTTAGAATGTGTGTCAGATTTATTCAGTAACCAAAGTCTCTGTACAGTAACAAAAGTTTATAGAACACAGTTACAGAACACGATAGATTCCTTATGTATGGCAAATAAGTGTCAGCCAAAAATCAGACCCCAATGTGATCTTCTCACATTTTTATGCAGTATGCATTAGACTCTTAAGCTCCCCCTAGAGGTGGTTTTAGGCATTCCTGAATTTTAATAATCTGCCCAGCTATAAGAGCAAGGGTTCTGGATTTTGTTGTAAAACAAAAACAACTTCAACCTTTATAAAGATACAATCTAAAATGCTCAGAATAGGATGCTTAAACTAATATGACATTACATAATGTGACATAACTTTCAGTTGAGCGACTTCTAATACATTATTTTGTAATGCATTAAGATATCATCTGCAATACAGACTTTCTCTTATAGCAATATGTGTCAATGGTTAATATATACCCAGCTTTCCATTTCTTTCAATAAACATATATATTGCCCTAAATGTCTGCTTGTCACTTGTCCAACATCCTCTGCACAGAAGCAATGCTGTAGGCAGCAGCTGGAATCTGCTGTTTATTTTTATTTTTTCTCGCAGTCACAAAGTAATGTCCTGGGAAGAGGTCACTGGTTCTAGGTGGGATGAAATCATAAAATTAATTCCCACATCCTGCGCTTTATTTACTTTAGCTTCTTGTCACAACATCACACATGACTGTACAATGCCACAAAAAAAAAAACACATCCTGCTCCCGAAATGCAGAACTGTTTGTCTGAACTGTACTTGTGTTGTAAAAATAGCATAAATTATACCTGCACAATTATGAAATGAATACTTATGTCTGGAATCGGTTATGGTTGATGAAAAGAAGAATATCCGCCATCTAAACATAGAGGGCACGCAACAGGAATCCAACCGAAATAGAAGCAAGGAGGTTAAAAAACTTTCAATTCTGTTGTACATTATAATTGCTTAATCTTTTCAATGTATAATCTGAAACAACAAATATGTTCTTTATGGCCGATGTACAAAGCTTTCGCTTGAAGACAATGCCGTTTGTGACAACACAACTCCCTGTAATCCTCAGCACACTACGTACACTTAATGTGTGATTCTATTTTCGGTAAGCCACAAGAAAAAAAGATCCCTGCGTAGGAGAGAATTTGGGCGTCTGCCAGATATATGATGTAAAGCTTTATGCATGATAGCAAAGGCTGAATCGGTATGGACTCACATCAAATGTGTTTAAATTCTCCAAAGTTTTTTTTTACAGTATTTTATATGTAATTTTACTTTATAATACATGACAACTGTTTACATAGTGAGGATTTGGATGTATCAGAGCTACCATTTGTGGAATTTTTAGAAATTGTATTTGTTAATTTCATCATTATTTTAACCCCTTAAGGATCAAGCCCATTTTCACCTTAAGGACCAGAGCATTTTTTGCACATCTGACTACCGTCAATTTAAGCATTATTACCTCTAGGATGCTTTTACTTATGAATTTGATTCTGAGACAATTTTTCGTGACATATTCTACTTTAACATAGTGGTAAATTTTTGTCAATACTTGCATCATTTCTTGGTGAAAAATTTGAAAATTTGGCATTTTTCTAAATTTAAAGCTCTCTGTTTGTAAGGAAAATAGATATAACATAAATTATGTATTGATTCACATATGAAATATGTCTACTTTATGGTTGCATCATAAAGTTGACATGTTTTTACTTTTGGAAGACATCAGAGGGCATCAGCAGCAATTTTCCAATTTTTCAAAACATTCAAAAAATTTCCAAAATCGGAATTTTTTAGGGACCACTTCATATTAGAAATACCCCATTATAAAAAATGCATCCCTCAAAGTATACAAAATGACAATCAGAAAGCTTGTTTACCCTTTAGGTGTTTCACAGGAGTAGCAGCAAAATGAAGGAGAAAATTCTAAATCTCCATTTTTTACACTAACATATTCTTGTAGACCGAGTTTTTGAATTTTTACAAGAGGTAAAAGGAGAAAAAGCCCCCCAAAATGTGTAACCCAATTTCTCCCGAGTAAGGAAATATCTCATATGTGAATGTAATGTAAATTGTAAATTTTAATGTAAATTGCTGTGGGTGTAATAGAGGGCTCAGAAGCAAAGGAGCAACAATGGAATTTTTGGAGAGTGAATTTTGCTGAAATGGTTTTTGGGGAGCATGTTGCATTTAGGAAGCCATAACAGCAAAAAAAAAAAAAAAAAAAAAACACATGGCATACTATTTTGGAAACTACACCCCTCAAGACACGTAACAAGTGGTACAGTGAGCCTTAACACTCCACAGGTGTTTGAAAACTTTTTGTTAAAGTCAGATGTCTAAATTTAAAAAAAAATTCACTAAAATGCTGTTTTTTCCCCAAAATTTACCATTTTTACAAGAGGTAATAGAAGAAAATGCCCCCCAAAAGTTGTAACCCCATTTCTTCTGATTATGGTACCCCATATGTGGACGTAAAGTGCTCTCCGGGTGCACTACAATGCTCAGAAGAGAAGGAGCCACATTTGGCTTTTTGAAAGCAAACTTTGCTGAAATTGTTTTTTTTGGAAGGCATGTCGCTTTTTGGAAGTCCCCATGGTGCCAGAACAGCAAAAAAAGCTCCACATGGCACACTATTTGTGAAACAACACCCCACAGCCTTTACAACCCACAGGTATTTGACAAATTTACACTAAATTTGGACGTGAAAATGAAAATTAAATTTTTTTTCATTAAAATGTTGGTGTTAATCCAAATTTTTCATTTTCACAAGGGGTAATAGGAGAAAAAGCCATGCAAATTTTTAACCCCATTTCTTCTGAGTATGGAAATACCCCATATGTGGATGTAAAGTGCTCTGTGGGAGAATTATAATACTCAGAAGAGAAGGAGCGCCATTGGGCTTTTGGAGAGAAAATTTGATTGGAATGGAAGTCGGGGCCATGTGTGTTTACAAAACCCCTGTGGTGCCAGAACAGTGGACCCCCCCCCCCCCCAACATGTGATGCTATTTTGGAAACTACACCCCTCATGGAATGTAATAAGGGGTGCAGTGAGCATTTACACCCTGCTGGCATTTGACAAATCTTTGGAACAATGTGCTGTGCTGTGTTCAAACAATCTGTCAGACACCAGTGGTGTGTAAATGCTTACAGCACCCCTTATTACATTCCATGAGGGGTGTAGTTTCCAAAATGGGGTTCCACTGTTTTGGCACCATGGGGGCTTTGTAAACGCACATGGCCTTCAAATCCAGACACATTCTTTCTCCAAAAGCCCAATGGCGCTCCTTCTCTTCTAAACATTGTAGTTCACCCGCAGAGCACTTTACGTCCACACATGGGGTATTTATATACTCAGAAGAAAGGGTGCTACACATTTTGGGGGGCTTTTTTCCTATTACCCCTTGTGAAAATGAAATGTATGGGGCAATACCAGTATGTTAGTGTAAAAAAAAAAATACAGTAACATGCTGGAGTAGACCCCAACTTTACCTATTCATAAGGGGTGAATTTTGAAAAAGCTCCCCAAAGTTCTTTAGGTAATTTCTCCCGAGTATGGAAATACCCCATATATGACCCTAAACAGTTGCCTTGAAATACGACAGGACTCTGAAGTGATAGAGCGCCATTTGCATTTGAGGCCTAAATTAGGGATTTGCACAGGGACGGACCAGAATGCAAAAATTACACTTGTCTCCGATTCCAAAATCATGTTTCCCAAACAGGGTGCCTCCAGCTGTTGCAAAACTTCCAGCATGCCTGGACAATCAAAGACTGTCCGGCAATACTGGTAGTTGTTGTTTTGCAACAGCTGGAGGCTCCATTTTGGAAACAGTGTAGTACCAGACATTTTCAATTCTCTTGGGGGTGGGGGGGGGGGTGGGGGCTGTAACTGTGTAGGGATATATGTAGTGTTTTACTTTTTACTTTGTGTAGTGTAATGTTTCTAGGGTACATTCACACGGGTGGGGGTTTACAGCCAGTTTCCCGCTGGGAGTTTGAGCTGCAGCGGAAAATTTGCTGCATCTTACACTTGCAGTGAGAAACTCACTGTAAACCCCCACCCCTGTGAATGCACCCTGTGCATTCACATGGGGGGGGGGGGGGGGAACAAACCTCCAGCTGGTGCAAAACTACAACTCGCAGCATGCCCTTTGGCTGTACATGCATGCTGAGGGTTGTAGTTATGCAACAGCTGGAGGCACAGTGGTTTCAAAACACTGAGAGTTTGTTACTTAACTCAGTGTTGCAAAAGCTGTTGCAAGACTACAACTCCCAGCATGTACGGTATATATCAGTGCATGCTGGGAGTTGTAGTTTGCAACAGCTGGAGACACAATGGTTGCAAAACTCTGAGTTAGGTAATAAACTCAGTGTTTTGCAACCAGTGTGCCTTCAGCTGTTGCAAAAGCTACAACTCTCAGCATGCACTGACAGCCGAAGGGCATGCTGGGACTTTTAGTTATGCAAAAACTGGAGGCATACTACTAACACTCCCAGCATGCCCTTTGGCTACCCATGCATGCTGGGGGTTGTAGTTATGCAACAGCTGGAGGTACACTGGTTGCAAAACACTGAGTGTTTACTTAACTCAGTGTTTCGCAACCAGTGTGCCTCCTTCTGTTGTAAAACTACTACTCTCAGCATGCACTTATAGCTGAAGGGCATGCTGGGACTTGTAGTTATGCAACAGCTGGAGGCACACTACTGCAACTAACAGCATGTCATTTGGTAGTTTGTGCATGCTGGGGTTTGTAGTTATGCAATTGCTGGAGGCACACTTTTTCATAGAAAAAATGTGACTCCATATGTTGCATAACTACAACCCCCAGCATGCACAAACTACCCGAGGGCATGCTGGGAGTTGTAGTAGAGCCTTCTGCTGTTGCATAACAACAACTCCCAGCATGCCCTTTTGTGCATGCTGAAAGTTGTTGCTAAGCAACAACAGGAGGCACAGCCTTACCTCCTGCTGCTGCTCTACCGGATCCTGTCTGCTACCGCCGTCGCTGCTTCCACTCTGGGGGCCCCAATCCCACTGCAGATGCCAGGATCAGGGGCCCCCACTCCAGGTACATACTCCTGGCACCCGCTCTTGCCCTCTGGAGTAGGGGCGGAGTGGGTGTCGTTAGGGACACCCCCACAGCAGGAGTCTTGATTCGGCAGCTGGTAACGACCAACGAACCAGGACGACCGTGAGGTGGCAGCAGTGCCACCTCACTCCTGCTGCTGTAGGGTGATAGGTGCTGTGTCGGATGGCACCTATCACCCTTTTTTCCGGGTCACTGAGGACCCGATTGACTGGTAATCGTCGCAAATCGCCGATCTCAGGACCCCCCCAGGGGTTTGCACAGGGTGCCTGCTGAATGATTTCAGCAGGCATCCCGGTATGGTCCCCTGAGGACAAGCAGGGCTCTGTGCACTGAGGACAAACAGGGCTCTGTGTACTGGGGACAAGCAGGGCTCTGTGTACTGAGGATGTGGTGTCCCGGTACAGGACCTGGTCTTGTCCCTGTCTAAAGTCCCCTCAGCCAGAGTCCCTTCATTCCCATAGGGATCTCCTGCAGGGCTTACCCCTGGTCGCCTCATATAAATTGTATATTGTTTAATATATAAAGATAATAAAAATGTATAGGAAATATATATGTATAGGACCTTTCCCGGGTCACGTGAAGTACAGGGTCACGTGATGTACAGTTGTAATGTACTATTGTTCAAGGACCTTCCAGGGTCATGTGATGTACCCAGAGTTCACTGTGTTCAGGACTTACAGGTTTGCGGACCAATGAGCTTAGTCCAGCCCCTTATTATATAAAGGGCTGTAGCCACTAAATTCTCTCTCTTCCTGCCGGACTATCAGAGAAGCACAAACATCTCAGCAGAAATCTCAATTCATCTAGGCCCAAAGCCTAAGAACCTGCAGCCACTAAACTGTGAGTTACAAAGCTCAATCTACCAAATCCTGTGTGACTACTACCAGCTAGAATATTATAATTAGCAGCACAGTGGCCTGCATCAAAGCTCATTGCTTCAAAGTCCCAGCAAAACCTATGAGGAACCCTCATTCCGGTTGCCTCTTAAGAGATTGTAATGTATAAAGACTGTTGCATAAAATCTTGAATTCCAGTTCTTCAGTTTGTTCATAAAGTCTGCTGTGGACGGTTGGCGGTAGGACCATTAACACTAAGGAAACCTCACCCTGGTGTCACAACATCTAAGGGTTAATACCACCAGACCCGGCACTTACATCACCGCAACACCCCAGACACCACAACTCTCCTGGTTCACTACAAGGACAAGCAGGGCTCTGTACACTAAGAACAAGCAGGGCTCTGTGCACTGAGGACAAGCAGGGCTCTGTACACCAAGGACAAGTAGGACTCTGTAAACTGAGGACAAGCAGGGCTCTGTACACTGAGGACCATCAGGGCTCTGACTGAGGACAAGCAGGGCTCTGTGTACTGAGGACAAGCAGGGCTCTGTGCACCGAGAACAAGCAGGGCTCCGTGCACCGAGGACAAGCAGGGCTCTGTACACTGAGGACAAGCAGGGCTCTGTACACTGAGGACAAGCAGGGCTCTGTACACTGAGGACAAGCAGAGCTCTATACACTGAGGACAAGCAGGGCTCTGTACACTGAGGACAAGCAGGGCTCTGTACACCAAGGACAAGTAGGACTCTGTAAACTGAGGAGAAGCAGGGCTCTGTACACCGAGGACAAGCAGGACTCTCTAAACTGAGGAGAAGCAGGGCCCTTTACACTGAGGACAAGCAGGGCTCTTTGCAGTGAGGCTCTGTGACATGCCCCTGTCTCACACAGCAGGATGATTGACAAGCCAGGAGCCTGACACACAGGCAATAGCAGCAGGGACAGCATTTTTTCACCCAAAAATATACAAATTATGTAACATATATATATATATATATATATATATATATATATATAGATATAAAACTCAACATGTGTGTGTGTGTGTGTGTGTGTGTGTATGTATGTACGTGTGTATGTTCCAGCATCACGTCCAAACGGCTAAAGATATTAACATGAAACTTGGCACACATGTTACTTATATGTCACCAACAAACATAGGATAGGTGATTTAACCCTTACTCACCCCCATTTGGAAGGGCGGGGTTTATGTTTAAAGTCCCATACAAGTCAATGGGAAATATATGTTACTGCATAACTTCCAAACGGCTTGAGATATTTCGATAATACTTGGTCACATGTTACTTATATATCCACTTAAAATATAGGATAGTTAATTTAACCCTTAACTACCCCCATTTGTGAGGGTCAGGGTTTTTGTTTAAAGTCCCATGCAAATCAATGGGAAATGTATGTTCCCACATAACTTCCGTACTGCTGGAGATATTTCAATAGCTGGTACACAAATTACAGGTCGGGATAGGAGGTCGACATAGGAGGTCAACATAGGAGGTCGACATAGGAGGACGGGATAGGAGGACCGGGATAGGAGGACCGGGATAGGAGGACCGGGATAGGAGGACTAGATAGGAGGACTAGATAGGAGGTCGAGATAGGAGGTCGGGATAGGAGGTCAGGATTGGAGGACGGGATTGGAGGTCAGGATAGGAGGTCGGGATAGGAGGTCGAGATAGGAGGACGGTATAGGAGGACAGGATAGGAGGACGCGATTGGAGGACGGGATTGGAGGACGGGATAGGAGAACGGGATAGGAGGACGGGATAGGAGGTCGGGATAGGAGGTCAGGATATAACAACAATATATGAGGACGGGATATGAAGTCAAAAGCTTCCTCCTTTGTTTATTTTCCTCCCCAACAAGGATTAGGAAGGAAAAACCGGGCAACGCCGGGTACTCAGCTAGTATATATATAACAAATATACATATAATGGTATTATCTACATTATATAATACGTTTTTGCAAATTACAGATTTTTTCCTCTTTGCCTTTTATTAGCCATAACTCTTAACATGTTTTCCTACAGGGCCATAAGAGGGCTTGTTTTTATGTGGGGACAATTGTACTTCATAATGACCACTCATTTTAGTTAAATCATTACAAAGCCCTCAAAATTTTTTGCAGCAAAATGAAAAAAATTTGCTATGTTTTCGGGGTTTCCTTTTATGAGCAGTGCACCTAATGGTTAAAATGACATTTTATCTTTATTCTGTAGGTCCATAAATTAAACATTTTAACCAATTAATATGTTTTGTTTTATTTTATTACTTTAAAAAAATTATAACTTTTTTAAACAGAAGTATGCTTAAAATTGTCCTTTCTTTTACCCCTATCCCTCTCTAATTTTTCCATATACACAGCTGTATGAGGGCTCATTTTTTGCACTGTGATATGTAGTTTTCATTATTATTACTATTTCTGTTTTGCTGAGATTTTTTGATCACTTTATTATTTTTTGCTGATCTGATGCAACCAAAAATCAACAATTCTGGACTTTGGTATTTTTATTCCATTCCCAGTGCCATTTCAACATTATAATATATATTAGTTTAATAGATATACCAAAGAAAAGGAGAGCTTTACCACTGCTTTACCAATAAAATCAATAACTTTATTTATATTTCCATAAAACATGATTACTATTACATATACAGTATTAAGTATGATTAGGTCTTATAATACAACAATCCAATACTTGCATGAAGGGAAAGGGATGTCAGTCACTGAACCATTCATTATTATCCTGCTATCACATTGTACATATAATATCACAGGGAAAGTATATTATATGGTTACAGATATTCCATATAATCGTGTGTACTGGGATGGGAATAATAAATTCCTCTTATATAGAGATGCTAACCCCGGTACTATATTCAATCCACTTTCATAAATGTCTGACACCAAACAAGGCAGTCCGCTTACCCATAACGTGTGGTTCGTTCTGACACCTCCCCCAAGCTCAATGCACATTTCGCAGTCTTTCTTATTGTTATATGTTTACTCCATTCACCGTGGCATTTCAACATTTTAAAATACAGTATATTATTTTAATAGAGCAGACATTTTTGCACTTGGCGATGCCACCTATGTTTATTTTTATTTTTGTTTATTGATTTTATATTAAGAATGGGTGATTTAAACTTTAATTAGGGGAGGGGCTTATTTTCATTTATTAACCTTTTTTTCCCCACAATTTTTAATTCCCCATAGTAAACTATTATCTGCAATTTTTTAATTCCATACACTGAACAATGCTTTGCCATAACAATGCAATGATCAGTATTATCATCACTCCACTTGTACGGGATGCCTAGGCTCTTTGTATAACACAGCAAAAATATAAATAGCATAGCTACCTAATCAGATATAAGGAGTACAAAGCTAAGTTGTAGAATTGTAGAGCTAGAAACCTCTTATACAGCAAGAATGGAGAGAGATAATACATCTCAATGGTGATGTCTGTAAATAATATACAGTATAAACATCACTTTCTGTTGTCAGAACCTAACACTTATAAAAAGATGAGTTGTGCTATACTGGCAATGCTATTTTTATCCTGTATTTTTATTCTGCACAGTAGCTGAGACATAATGGGACTATTGTAATAAAGCAGTCTAATACTTAGACAGTGTAAACCTAGACTAGACAGTCAACAAACACATCAAATGTATCACAATGGCTGGCATGCTGTTTGATAAATTTAGCAAACCTAGTAAAAATGTCTAATCTAAGTTTAGACCACCTGTCAGAGGACTTACTTCATGCCTAAGTTGTGGCGCATGCCTTCCTTCACGCTAAACCACAATTCATTTTTCAATTAGAACTTTGTCCAGTGTTAACTTTTAGTTGACTGACGTGAAGTGCTTCTTCGATATTGAAAAAAAATAGATTCTTCAGCAGCATTAGAACATCAGGACAGATTCACTATCACAAATGCATTAGAAGGCAAAGATTTAATACAGCAAATCCAATACAATTTTGGTGCAGCCTTCCAAAACTTGTGAAAAACTTTCTTAAGGGACTTCCACCACTTTTATTTTGCATTTAAGACACTTTTAGGCCAATTTCCAACCTCTCCTGCCAAAGGGGACATGTCTTTGTTAAAAGGGGTGTGGCTTCATGGAAAGTGGAAGTGGCTTTAGAAATGTAAAAAATTGCACCAATTTCTGCTTTACGTTCTGGCGCATTTTTAAGTAAATGTAAATTTGCACTTGCAGTCTTCAGATTAACTGACAATAAAAATTATTATTATTATTATCATCATTAGTAATAGTAGTAAATAAATTTTTATAGCACCAATATATTACACAGCACTTTACAATTATGAATTTGTAACATGTAAGTGTTGATATTTTACTTGGTATTTACAAGTATTGCCTCCATGGCCAGTGTTGTCTTGATATACCAAAGAAATGTGTAATGTCATTTGTTATTTATATTCTACTAGCTGAGTACCCGGCGTTGCCCGATTTTTCCTTCCTAATTCTTGTTGGGGAGGAAAATCAACGAAGGAGGAATCTTTTGACTTCATATCCGATCCTCATATATTGTTGTCATCCCCAAACCTCATATCCTGTCCCTATATACCATCCTCATATCTCAACTTCCTTCCCCTCCTCGTATCCCGACCTTATATCCCGTCCTCATATCTCAACCTCATATCCCGACCTCCTATCCCATCCTCATATCCCGTCCTCATATGTAGACCTCATATCCCATCCTCATATCCCGTCCTCATATCCCAACTTCCTATCCTGACATCCTATCTCGACCTCATATCCTGTCCTCATATCCTGACCTCCTATCCCCTCCTATCCCGACCTCATATCTCATCCTCTTATCCCCACCTAATAAACCGTCCTCACATCCCAACCTCATATCCCATCCTCATATCCTGTCCTCCGGTGGGACAGATTTGTGATAAAGATATTATAAGCTGAAAATAGAAATTGACATGGCTTTGTGGGACTGGGCGTCATTTGAAAGTCAGACTGATGATCAAAAAGGGTAGAGAATAAAAGGGGTGGGGATTAAACAGTGGGCATGTCTTTGTGAGATGGAGTGTGGCTTGCAAGCCAGACTGACACATTCACCAGGAGATGCAGAGCGGAGCTTGTGGAGTAAGGTACTGGAAGTCCCATATACATGTTTTGGACTTGAAACAAAAGCCCATCTTTTATATAAGGGTTAATTTCACTATCATATATTTTTATTTGACATATAAGTAATATGTGTACTAGGTATTATTGAAATGTCTCCAGCTGTACGGAAGTTATTTGGGAACATACATTTCCCATAGATTTGCATGGGACTTTAAACAAAAACCCTGACCCTCACAAATGGGGGTAGTTAAGGGTTAAATTAACTATCCTATATTTTAAGTGGACATATAAGTAAGTTATGCAGTAACATATATTTCCCATAGACTTGTATGGATGGGACTTTAAACAAAAACCCCAACCCTGGAAAATTCGGGGTAAGTAAGGGTTGAATTTAGAGATGAGCGAACTTTTCTAAATTTGATTCGGACGATTTGACGAATTTTCCGAAAAAGTTTGTTTCGATCTGAATTTTTTCGCGGCGAATCTATATTAAAAAAGGCTATTTCTAGCCTACATACAGCCTCTATAGGGGTATAGAACATTTTGCTGTGTTCTAAAACGCATATGGAGTGTGCTGGGTAAGTGAAATAATACTGTTATTCAGAATAACATGCAGATTACCGGCATTGCTTTTAGAATAACTGCCGCACAGCAGCAAAATTACAGAACCTGGTGGTGGCAACAGTGTCAGGAGACCATATAGTGACTGAATGACATAGCAGGGAGGTGTTGGCAGCATGAGTAGACCATTTAGTGGCTGAATGGCACAGTGTGGAGGTGTTGGCAGCATAAGGACGTCATATAGTGGCTGAATGACACAGCTTGGATGAGGCTGAAGCATGAGGACACCATATAGTGGCTGAATGACACAGCGTGAAGGTGTTGGCAGCATGAGGAGACCATATAGTGGCTGAATGGCACAGCGTGGAGGTGTTGGCAGCATGAGGACACCATATAGTGGCTGAATGGCACACTGTGGAGGTGTTGGCAGCATGAGGACACCATATAGTGGCTGAATGACACAGCCTGGAGTTGGCTGATGCACGAGTACACAGCAGGGCTTCACAATCCCCCCCCCCCCCAACAAACACCACAATTTTTGGAATTTTTCAAAAAGATTTTGGATAGCGGGAGCTACCTATGAGAAAATTTTAATTTCCCAGACCCAGGCCCCACAGCGGCATCAGTAACCCATATATTGCCTGAATGACACAGCCTGGAGTTGACTGATGCACGAGTATACACCAGGGCTTCACAATCCCCCCCCCCCAGAAAAAAAAACACCACAATTTTAGACATTTTTTAAAAAGATTTTGGATAGCGGGTGCTACCTATGAGAAAATTTTAAATTCCCAGACCCAGGCCCAACAGCAGCATCAGTAACCCATATATTGCCTGAATGACACAGCCTGGAGTTGGCTGATGCACGAGTTCACACCAGGGCTTCACAATCCCCCCCCAAAAAAACACCACAATTTTAGAAATGTTTTTAAAAGATTTTGGATAGCGGGTGCTACCTATGAGAAAATTTTAAATTACCAGACCCAGGCCCCACAGCGGCATCAGTAACCCATATATTGCCTGAATGACACAGCCTGGAGATGGCTGATGCACGAGTTCACACCAGGGCTTCACAATACCCCCCAAAAAACACCACAATTTTTGAAATTTTTGAAAAAGATTTGGGATAGCGGGTGCTACCTATGAGAAAATTTGAAATTCCCAGACCCAGGCCCAGCAGTGCCATCATTTTTGGATTTGAAATTTAAAACAACTTTTGCGTGTCCCGGACCCCAGCGTGTGGATACGAAGGACCAAATCCAACAAGCCCCCACAGGGCTCATGTGGCCGTGAGATTTAGGCACAACGTCTCCATTGCCCTGACCGGCCATTGTTTCCAAGACTTCTTGCAAAGGCAAACCATGTGAAGAACAGTGTGACACCGCCGTGACCTGCACACATGGTATGCTGAAGGGCCACTGAGACTTGTCCGGGCAGTGGAGGCTTAAGACACAGTGGAGGATGTGGAGGCAGAGTAGCACACTGTCACAGGACCAACGGGCTGACAGAGTGTAGCAGGAAGCATCATTGAGTACACACCAGGGCTTCAGAATCCCAAAGAAAAAACAACTATTTTTAAAAAAAATGTAAGAATATTTAGGACAGCGGGTGCTACCTATATATTGCCTGAATGACACAGCCTGGAGTTGGCTGATGTATGAGTACACACTAGGGCTTCACAATCCCTCCAAAAAAACACAACAATTGTAGAAATTTATGAAGACTTTTGGATAGCGGGTGCTACCTATGACAACATTTTAGATTCCCAGACCCAGGCCCAGCAGCGCCATCAGTAAAACATATATTGCCTGAATGACACAGGCTGGAGTTGGCTGATGCATGAGTACGCACCAAAGCTTCACAATCCCTAATAAAAAAGATGATCATTTTTGACAAAAATTTAGGACAGTGAGTGCTCTCTATATATTACCAGAATGACGCAGCCTGGAGTTGGCTGCAGCATGAGGAGACCATTGAAATGTGTGATTTTTTTATTTGAAATTTAAATCAAAATTTGTGTCCCGGACCCCGCCGTGTGGGTACAAAGGACCTAATCTCACAAGCACCCACAGGGCTCATGTGGCCGTAAGATGTAGGCGCAGCGTCTCCATAGCCCTGACCGGCCATTTTTGTTTTTTGTACCTTTGTTTAAGAACAAGCGCATATCCAAGAGTCCAGAAGACTCTATAATGCAGGACGGTGGACCACCAAAAGACATTCTTCTATAAAAATAATGTTTTATGAAATAAAGAAGCAGAGTTCATCCCTCTGTGTATTTTTTTTGAAAATTTTACTTAAAAAATCACACGCAACAATTGTTCAATGGTGTAATGGTTATTATTGTGGAAAATTCAAGTTTATTACTGTGATAATTATCAGAAAATTTAAAAAAAAAACACTACCCAAGAGTGTTTAATAACCCCATACAATGCACCATAAATGTTGAAATTTAAATTAAGCATGTATGTATGTATTTCAAAAATCCTAAAATTAAAGGCCCAAGCCCAGCAGCATCAGTAAGCCAAGTAGTTCCTGAAACACACAGTCAGGAGCAGTCTTTAGCAGTACAGAAGAGGGTTTAATAACCCCTTACATTGAAAGATCGATGTTGAAATCTCAATTAAGCATATATGTAAGCTAGTGCTATCATCCAAAAATGTAAGGCCCAAGCTCAGCAGCATCAGTAAGCCAAGTAGTTCCTGAAAGACACAGTCCGGAGCAGGCAGCAGCAGTACTGAAGAGGGCTTCACAGCCACTAACATTAAAATGTTAATGTGAAAATCTGTATAGAAGATGTATGTTAGCTAGTGCTAACATCAAAAAATGTTAGCCACAGGCCCAGCAGCATCATTAAGCCAAGTAGTTCCTGAAACACACAGCCTGGATCAGGAAGCAGGATACGTACATAAGAGAGCTTCACAACCCCAAACATTAAAAAATCAATGTTGAAATCTCTGTTGAGCATGTATGTTTGCTAGTGCTACTATAAAATAATTGTAGGTAATATATAAGACAGTCCCAGCAGCATCAGAAAACAATATACAGCCTGGATGTGGGGAAAGCATAAGGAGCCCATATAGTGTCTGAATGGTACAGCCTGAAGGTGGCCTAAGCATGAGGAGACCATATAGTGGCTGAATGGCACAGCCTGGAGTTGGCAGAAGCATAAGGAGAGAAAATAGTGGCTGAATGAAACAGCTTGGAGGTGGCAGCATCCGTAATAGCAGAGTCCTAAAAGTGACCCGGTGACAGAGTGGTGCGGTGGGTGGCAATACCAGTACCCGGTGATAAGGTGGCTGGAATGTTTGTAACTGGGGAGCAGTGTCTTAAATCTGTTTGGCACTATCCATATTTGTGAAGTGTTGGTGTAGCACCATGGTCAGTCTTATCTGATGCATCTGGCATTGGTGGGTGGAAATCCTGGCTGATCCATGCCTGATTAATCTTCTCAAAGGTCAGTCTCTTCACATTTTTTGTGGACAGACGAGTTCTCCTTGGGGTGACCCCCCTGCCGCACTAAACACCCGCTCTCATGGCACACTACTGGCCAGGCAGGATAGCTTTTCCAGGGCAAACTCTGCTAGTTGCGGCAATAAATCAAGTTTGGCTGCCCAGAAGTCCAGTGGATCTTCTAGGTTTTTTGAAGGTCAAGGTATGCCAAAACCTGCTGGTTCAGGTCCTGCTTCATGTCTACCTGCTGCTGATGAGTTGCTTCACTATGCGGGTGAAGAAAGGCACTCATCAGTGACTGTAGACTCAAGCTGCTGCTGATGGAGCTGGTACTGCTCCTGCCACCCCACCCCTCCCCAGCAGCTATGGCAGTGGAAGGTGAGCGTAGAGGGCCCCCCAAATAAGACCTGCTAGTGGATGGATGATAGCGATCAGCCAACTGACTACGTAGGATCCCTCTGTAGTAGGTCAGTTTGTCCTCCCTCTCAGTGTCTATAAAAAAAGCCCCCATTTTGTGCCAGTAGCGAGGGTTAAATAAAGTGGAGAGCCAGAAGTCATCCCGCTGCCAAATGTTGACAATTCAGCGGTCACTACGCAAGCAAGTGAGCATGCATGGTGCCATTTGTGCATGTGACTCAGAGGGACTCCCTGCCTCAATCTCCACTGCATACTGCCACTGTGTGTCTGGGTCCTCTGTCTCGCCTTCCTCATTACCCTCTAGCTGCTCTAGTTGATCGTGCTCCTCCTCTCCTGTCAGATGGCTAGAAACACCGCCCAGCTCATGAAATCTAAACTGAGCTCCAAATGCCCCTTATCCTCATCCTCCAGTTCAGCCCCCACAGGGCTCATGTGGCCGTGAGATGTAGGCGCAACATCTTCGTTGCCCTGACCAGCCATCGTTTCCAACACTTGTTGTAGGAAATGAAGCAGTGGAATAACGTCGTTCATTCCATAATCCTGGCAATTTACGTATAATGTGGCTTCCTCAAAGGGCCTGAGCAAACGGCAGGTGTCATGTATGAGCTGCCACGGGTTCACATTGAAGTTACACAGGAGAGTACCCCTATCTGCTTGGATCATCAAGAAATCGTGATGGCTTTTCTCTGTTCGTACAGTCGGTCCAACATATGGAGGGTGGATTTCCAACGTGTGGCAACGTCACACATCAGATTATGTTGGGGGATAGCATTCTGACACTGCAGCTCAAGGAGGGTGTGCTTTGTGGTGTAGGAGTGGATAAAGTGCATGCAAAGTTTCCTTCCCATTGTTAGGATGTCTTGCAAATGGGGGGGAACACTTCAGGAACTGCTTGACAAACAGATTTAACACGTGTGCCATGCAGGACGTTGTCAGTCACCATGGTTCCCATTTCCAGTTTTCGTGGAGTAAGCCATTCTCCGATCTCTTTATGAATTACTTTAAGCAGTTCTTTGCCTGTGAGACTCTTTTCGCCAAAGCAAACCATGTGAAGAACAGCTTGACACTGCCGTGCCCTGCACACATGGTGTGCTGAAGGGACACTGAGACTTGTCCGGGCAGTGGAGGCTGAGGACAAGGTGGAGGATTAGTGTTGAGCGGCATAGGCCATATTCGAATTCGCGAATATTCGCGAATATATGGACGAATATTCGTCATATTCGCGAATATTCGCTTATTCGTAATAGTCTTGTTTTATTTTCGCATATGCGAATATTCACGCATGCGAAAATTAGCATATGCGAAAATTTGTGTATACAAAATTAACATATGCGACAATTCGCATATTCGAAAATTAGCATATACAAATTTTCGCATATGCGAAGATTCGCACACCAGTCTCACACAGTAGTATTAGAGCCTTCTTACACCACATAAGCTGGAAGCAGAGAGGGATGATCACTGTGATGTGTACTGTGAAAAAAAAACAAAAAAAAAAAAACGAATATTCGTAATTACGAATATATAGCGCTATATTCGCGAATATTCGCAAATTCGAGAATATGCGATATTCGCGAATAAAATTCGAATTGCGAATATTCGCGAGCAACACTATGGAGGATGAGGAGGCAGAGTCGCACACTGTCACAGGACCAATGGGCTGACAGCGTGGTGGAGGAATCTGCGTGACCTGTCCAAGTTGGGGCTGTGGCTGTGCAGGAACCACATTCACCCAGTGAGCCGTAAAGAATAGTGTTGAGCGGCATAGGCCATATTCAAATTCACGATATTTCGCGAATATATGGGCGAATATTCGTCATATATTCGCTAAATTCGCATATTCGTAATATTCGTGTTTTATTTCCACGTATGCGAAAATTAGCATATGCGAAAATTAGCGTATAAAAAATTAGCATAAGCGAAAATTAGCATATGCGAAAATTAGCATATGCAAATTTTTGCACATGCGAAAATTCGCACGCCAGTCTCACACAGTAGTATTAGACCCTTTTTACACCACACAAGCTGGAAGCAGAGAGGGGTGATCACTGTGGTGTGTACTGTGAAAAAAAAAAATATTAGTAATTACGAATATATAGTGCTATATTCGCGAATATGTGATATTCACGAATAAAATTCGTACTGCGAATATTCGCGAGCAACACTAGTAAAGGACATGTATTGTCCCTGACCGTAGTTACAGCTCCAGACGTTGGCGCTGCCGTGCACTTTGGTACACACTGACAGGCTGAAGGACTGGCCCACCTTCTCTTCATCAAAATTGTGCAGGACTGGTACTGCCTTCTTTGCAAAGAAATGATGACTTGGCACTCTCCACCTCGGCTCGGCACAAGCCTTCAGTTCTCTGAAAGGTGCAGAGTCCCCCACTTGAAAAGGGAGGGACTGCAGCACCAGCAACTTAGACGGGAGCACATTCAGCTTCTGCGCCGTTGGATGAGTGGGCGCATACTGTTGTTTCTTGGACATGGCTTCGCCGATGAATTGTTGGCGGAATGGCTGACTAAAAGTGGGAGAAGCAGGAGCATCTGTAGCGACAGAAGGAGGGTATGACACACAGCTCCCTTTGGCTGAGGTGATGGAGCCTTGGCTGGCTGAAAGAGGAAACGGCGGGCCACTGGGTGATGCAGCAGGCTGGACCACTACATCGGAGCCATCGTTCTCCCAGGCTGCTTTATGGTGGCGAAGCATATGTTGACGCAGGGCCCTGGTACCAACATTGGGACCCTGGCCACGCTTCACCTTCTGTCAACATATCTTGCATTTTCTATGTGAACCTCCTCCGGATGCTTCATGAAAAAATGCCACACTGCTGAGTAGCTGATTTTCCCACCAATAGTCCGCACTAATTGACTGCTACTGCCGCCGTATACAGGAACCCCTATTCCACTACCTTCCGGGAAGGTAGGCTGCCGCGAAGCAGGTGGTCTCCCTGGGCATGTTTGGCTCCAGAATTTCCACTTTTGCCACCACGCTGACTGCTAACCATGCTACCACCCTGCTGGCTCAGTTGCTGCTTAACGGTCAACCTGCAGCTCCCCTCATGATGATAAAGCCCCTTCTGCACCCAGCTCCCAATTGCGATCGGCTTCATCATCATCAACAAGTGTCTTCACATCACTGATGTTCCTGCACGTCACTGAGGTTCCTCAATAGTGTCTGCTTCAGGACCCTGAACCCTGGCAACATCGCCTCCCACACCACTCGTCCCTAGTCTGCTGTGACCTCTGCCTGAAGTATTTAGGCCTCTGCCACTCCCTTCTCTGCCTTACATACTTAGTGAGTATATGAGGGGAGTACAATACGCTTCACTACGCTTAAAACAGTATTTGTCTATAACAGCAGCAGGTGTGCACTTTTGGCTGGTCTTTCACAGTATCTAGGCCCTTGACAGATTAACAGGAACAAAATAGTACACTACTTAGATGTACTATTGGTATGTGGTATGCACTGATGAGGGCAGAAAAATGCTCTACAGTACACTTAAAAAAGTATCTGAGTACAACACCAGGTTGTCAGCATAGTTCCCCCACATTAGGTTGTCAGCATAGTTCCCCCACATTAGGTTGTCAGCATAGTTTCCCCACATTAGGTTGGCAGTATAGTTGCCCCACATTGGGTTGGCAGTATAGTTCTCCCACATTGGGTTGGCAGTATAGTTCCCCCACATTATGTTGGCAGTATAGTTCTCCCACATTAGGTTGACAGTATTGTTCCCCCACATTAGGTTGGCAGTATAGTTCTCCCACATTAGGTTGGCAGTATTGTTCCCCCCACATTAGGTTGGCAGTATAGTTCCCCCACATTAGGTTGGCAGTATAGTTCCCCCCTACATTATGTTGGCAGTATAGTTCCCCCACATTAGGTTGGCAGTATAGTTCTCCCACATTAGGTTGGCAGTATTGTTCCCCCCACATTAGGTTGGCAGTATAGTTCCCCCCACATTAGGTTGGCAGTATAGTTCCCCCCCTACATTATGTTGGCAGTATAGTTCCCCCACATTAGGTTGGCAGTATAGTTCACCCACATTAGGTTGGCAGTATTGTTCCCCCCACATTAGGTTGGCAGTATAGTTCCCCCCACATTAGGTTGGCAGTATAGTTCCCCCCTACATTATGTTGGCAGTATAGTTCCCCCACATTAGGTTGGCAGTATAGTTCCTCCACATTAGGTTTGCAGTATATTTCCCCCCACATTAGATTTGGCACTATAGTTCCCCCAGATTAGTTTGGCAGTATAGTTCCCCCCACATTAGGTTGGCAGCATAGTTCCCCACACATTAGGTTGGCAGCATAGTTCCCCCCACATTAGGTTGTCAGCATAGTTCCCCCACATTAGGTTGTCAGCATAGTTTCCCCATATTAGGTTGGCAGTATAGTTCCCCCACATTAGGTTGGCAGTATAGTTCCCCCACATTAGGTTGGCAGTATAGTTCCCCCACATTGGGTTGTCAGCATAGTTCCCCCACATTAGGTTGGCAGTATAGTTCCCCCCACATTAGGTTGGCAGTATAGTTCCCCCCACATTAGGTTGGCAGTATAGTTCCCCCCACATTAGGTTGGCAGTATAGTTTCCCCCACATTAGCACATTAGGTTGGCAGTATAGTTCCCCCCACATTATGTTGGCAGTATAGTCCCCCCACATTAGGTTGACAGTATAGTTCCCCCACATTAGGTTGGCAGTATAGTTCCCCCCCACATTAGGTTTGGCAGTATAGTTCCCTCCCACATTAGGTTTGGCAGTATAGTTCCCCCCACATTAGGTTGGTAGTATAGTTCCCCCACTTAGGTTGTAGTTCCCCCACATTAGGTTGGCAGTATAGTTCCCCCCACATTAGGCTGGCAGTATAGTTCCCCCACATTAGGCTGGCAGTATAGTTCCCCCACATTAGGTTGTAGTTCCCCCCACATTAGGTTGGCAGTATAGTTCACCCACATGAGGGGGGCAGTATAGTCCCCCCCGACATTAGGCTGACAGTATAGTTACCCCCACATTAGGTTGTAGTTCCCCCACATTAGGTAGGCAGTGGCCCCCACAGACATACAGCCTTCAGCCATATACAGTGTATGGCTTGAGGCTGTATGCCTGTGTACTGCCCTACTTCAGTGCTCCAACCACCGCTCCTCCGGTCAGTGGTCATGATTTATAGGCCATCACTGTAGGTCCCGAAACCGGAGGAGCGATGGTCGGAGCACTGAAGATGACATGCCGCTGGTAACTTACCATGTGTGCGTCCTCCTCCTAGCTGCTCCACTCCGTTCTGTTCTGTTTTTATGGGCATACCCATGGGACATCAGTGACGTCCCTGCATGCATTACTCCCCAGCGGCCCCTGCGTTTTTAAAGTTAACGCGGGGCCGCAGAAAGGTAACCGGGACATCTTTGTGTCCCAAAAAAGATCTTTCGTGACACAGGGATGTCCCGAATGTGACGAGGGAAATTAATCAATGCCGGGAGCCCGAGGTATATACCCCGGGTGTCCCGGCTGACTGCAGCACCCGCCCTATAAGATGACACCCGGCATATAAGATGACCACCAACTTTTGAGAACATTTCCCTGGGTTAAAAAGTCGTCTTATATGCTGGAAAATACGGTATACCTCTATTTTTACCTATCTGAGTGATCTCTATATATTATAACTGTAAATGATTCCATATTGTGACAATTATATTTATTATCCATTGATAAATACAGTATTAGTTTCCATTAGAATCCATTATTATATATTACCTATTACTATTCATATCCTGGGTGGGTATTTTATACCCACACAGAATATCTGCTAACCTCAACCCATAATGGAACCAAGTCCATTATACATATTGTCACGAAACTGTTAATTGAATGGAGTAACCAATCACATGAATTGGAATGACTATAAATTAAAGGTAAAACTGGCATCATCATTACTATTATTTTTATATCCACTATAAGCTGCTAAAGAAATAATTTTCGTCCTGAAAAGAGTCCAGCAAATATAATAAGAATATAATAATATTGCTGCCCTTATCATCTTTACTATTGCACTAATTGCCTCCCATTTCTGCAGTGTGCAATCCGAACACTGTCCCACCTGGCTCATCATTCATCCACATTGGAGCGGCGCAGACCACGATCTATTTCCAATCAACGCATCCTCCTCAATGAAGCTGCGCAGTCCGCAATTCATTCCCATCCTCCGCATCAACTACAGCTAGTGCCGAGCGTGCGGACTAGCACACCACAAGGTTACAGTCGCACCAGCAAAGGATCAGCATGGCATGCCAGCCATATCAAGCTAACAAACTACCAACTCGGAGGAATGGGTAAGATCTACCCTGTTTATTATCTGGATTCATTTTACTTCGGCAGCTAGCACAGGAGCCTGCCAGCATTGTTTATGGATACAAACTGTTAAAGGTGCTTTTTCCATTATAGCAATAATGGTTCTACTAAAGGAGGTATATAAAAAACATTGGGCTAACTGCTGTTGACTTGTTTAAATGAAGGCTATAAGTCCCAGCATGCCTGCTAGCTAATATTGAGATTATACCCCACTAGAGGCTTAAAATCAATAGAGGCATAAGGACTATTGACCCCAGCCCACCTAAACATAATGGGGGAGATTAATCAAGACCTGTGTAGAAGAAGAGTGGTGCAGTTGCCTATAGCAACCAATCAGATCGCTTCTTTCAGTTTTCACATTCACATTAAAATTGAGACATTAGCCAGTATATCCTTATATGAAGGACATACCTGAGCCCGCACACCAACGCCAAGGTTTCTCAAGTGGCACGGGACCTAGCACTAACCTATCTGTGCCTGATAAGCAAAACTTGTCGTTGGTGTGCGGGCTCAGGTATGTCCTTCATATAAGGATATACTGGCTAATGTCTCAATTTTAACATCAGTGTTGAGGGTTAGCTAATGTCACTGTTACATCTACCACAGTAGTGTACCTATCCCTGTATGTTATTATTCTAATTGTTACACCTCCGCACCGTTTATCTGGTGTAGGATGTTAATGTGGCACTTGTAGTCTGTTGCAGGCATCCCCCACCATATGTATATATGCACAACAGCATGTGGGGTTGAGCATCTCCTACCTGTCAGTTGAGACCATCTCTCTTTTTCGTTATTTGAGTTTGGAAGAGAGAACAGTTTTTGAAAATGTATGTCCACCTTTTGTGTCACTTACATTAATCCTTTTCCTTCTGTTTCCCATCTGCCATGAACATATGCACATAAAGACTGTGGCCAATTTCATAGAAAGGGAATAACTTATGTTAACTGGTATATATTTTTGGAGCATGTGAGGACACCCATGCAAACACAGAAAGAACACATAACTCTATGTAGATGTTGCACTTGTTAGGATTCAACTCCAGGTTCCTAAGTGCTCTTAGAAAACAGTAATAACTACAAAGCCAACATAGTGAAAATATACTTTTCTATAAATGCACAGTTGTCTAATTATTGTACGGTATATTACAGAATTTGTCATGCTACAATGTTGGTGATGCCAACCATTGTTTTTTAATTGTGTAGTTGATGAATGTACAACCACTCCTGTAATAGTTGTATATGCATTTAAGAGATCACACTACAATGACCTTTGATGTCAAGTCTGGTCCTGAGGAGCAGTAGCGCCTTTGACTTGTATGGATATATTTTCAAGACAATACTCCTTTTTTTCAGGCTGAACATCATGCAGATGTTGGAGAGCACAGTTACCTTCCATCTGTTGAACATAAGCCAGAAAACTCTACACATTGAGAAAATTGTCTGCACATGGTTCTATTAAATGATTTAATATTATGTAACACTTTTAGTATCAAAATCTTAGGGCCTCCAACAGTCAAACTAGCAGTGATAGCTCTACAATGTTATGTGGTAAATGGCTTTGCCATTCTGTTACAAATTATCTTTTGGATGCTTTAAAAAGAACTTACAAAACATTTATGGAAAATATTGATTGCATTTCATTAAAGGGGAATATGTGCTTTTAGGCTCTATGCTCTTATGAGCAGTCATGTTTACGATGCCTATCCATAGCCAAATCATGGCTCATATTTTTTATAAAAGGTTTGATAGAAATATATCCTTAGCTTGGACGCTAAAAGGAGGGCAATTTATCTCTTAATTTTAAGTATAGCAATAGCGCTGTTTCGTAAAAGGTGTAGGAATTCTCCCCAAACACATTCTGCTAGCACTGAAACATACCAAATACACCCAATAAATTTAAATTGCAATATTGATAATATAAATATGAATATAAAATAATTTCAGAAATACATATATGAGGTGCAAACTTTGATCAAAGTGTGCAGGCCCATCAAGCAGCTTCAGGGTGATCTCATTCAGATGTGGCCCCACAGCAACTTTTTATGGTGTAGCAATAGACATCAGGGGGATGAACAGCTTAAGCAGTCTCTGCTGGAGAGAACGCCAGTCCAAGGCTTCCACAGCCTACATTAGTTTTATCAACAGCTGGAGATTTACTAGACTAGTACGGAATAGGACCACAAGCATAGGAATCCCTTTATAAGACACAGGGAATTCATCAATGCTTTCTCCAGAAAACTGGAGTAAATTTTTGTACGATAACACTAGACCAGGCTAGGGGTATTGTAGAATCTAGTGGAGGGACTGGTAGATCACCTGCACCCCCCTTCTTTTCCCCTTCCCATCATAAGTCATTAGTTAGAAATACTAATATTCCCAATATTTTTATTATTTTTTATTTACCTACCTTAAGTATATATTTGTTGACTACCGTTGATGGCTGTCAGTGACTTCTGAGATGTAGAGATGACAGATGGTATCTGTTTTCTGCATTTGTCCCCTACCTATGATGTATATTGAATTGGTTGCCCAACTAACCATATATTTTATGCTGGATATGCTTTGGAGACTTGGTCTGTGTGATTTCACAGCCACTAATTATGTTGGTATTGTGTTGTCCCATTTTTTGGGGTAATGAATAGTTACATTTTAGTCTGCAATTCTATGATTTAGTAGATTTAGGGAAACTGGAGTGTAAAAAAGGGTACTTTTTGCATAATGGTTTAAATTTTGCATAAACAGGAAAAGTAAGCAATTGCTTTAAAATTGGGGAACATTTTCTCCAAAACCTTACACCAAAACCAATCCCCACAATCTTTAATGTGTTTTCCACATGATGAAAAGTGTTGCGGCTCTTATTCATACCTTCAAGGCTGAGTTTCCACTTGGCATTTTATTTTTGGAAAACTGACAATGCAGTAAGCCAAAGACAGAATTAGATTCAGTAGGAAGGAGAAGTGTAAGTCCTTCCTTTAAATTTCCCAATGGGTGTGGCTCAAAAACTATAGTGGCAGTATCCTGAAAAAACTACCAAATGGAAACACAGTGTCAGGCATATGGATGCAGGCTAATGATAAACCACATGGGTTCAACATAGTCCTCTTATTTTTTTTTTTTTTTTAAGGCACCTGAGCAGGTTTAAGGCTTTCACGGAGCACCTCATTTAGAATCTGCTAAAAACATATATACTTTAATATGTTGTTAAAGGGGGATTCCAGTTAAAAACTTTTTTTTTTCATATCAACTGGCTCCAGAAAGTTAAACAGCTTTGTAAATTACTTCTATTAAAAAATCTTAATCCTGCCAGTACTTATAAGCTGCTGAAGTTGAGTTGTTCTCTGCTGACGTCTCTTTCTGTCTCAGAAACTGTCCAGAGTAGGAGCAAATCCCCATAGCAAACCTCTCATGCTCTGGACAGTTCCTGAGACAGAGGTGTCAGCAGAGAGCACTGTTGTCAGACAGGAAACAAAAACTCAACTTCAGCAGCTGATAAGCACTGAAAGGATTAATATGTTTTCATAGAAGTTATTTACAAATCTGTTTAACTTACTGGAGCCAGTTTATATGAAGACATTTTTTTTTTTTTTTTTACTGGAATACCCCTTTAATGATAAAATTGCACTGACTCATTGTGCCTATCTGGAAAAAAAGGAACAAATACCCAGCTAAAATTATCTATCAAAAGTGATAAAAGCTTTGTGTCATTCTTGGTTTAAAGATACATGTACAGCAGACATAAGGCTGTGTAAAGAAGATAAATGTATCTAACACACCAAATTTTATCATGCCTGCTTTTTCCGTTTTTTGGTTTGGTTCGGGTCAAATTTATTGTCTGCCAATCTATATTAAAAATGGCTATTTCTGGCCTACAGAGAGCCTCAATAGGGGTGTAGAACACTTTGCTTTGTTCTAACATGCATATAGAGTGTGCTGGGGTAGTAAAATAATACTGTTCTTCAGTATGACATGCAGAATCACAGACAGAGCCTGGAGGTGGCATCAGTATGAGGAAACCATATAGTGGCTGAATGACACAGTGTGGAGGTGTTGACAGCATGAGGAGACCATATAGTGGCTAAATGACACAGCGTGGAAGTGTTGGCAGCATGAGGAGACCATATAGTGGCTGAATAACACAGCTTAGATGTGGCTGAAGAATGAGGAGAACATATAGTGGCTGAATGAAACAGCGTGGAGGTGATGGCAGCATGAGGAAACCATATGGTCGCTGAATGACATCCTGGAGCTGGCAGCAGTATGAGGAGATCATATAGTGGCTGAATAACACAGCTTGGATGTGGCTGAAGAATGAGGAGACCATATATTGGCTGAATGACACAGTGTGGAGGTGTTGGCAGCATCAAAAAACCATATAGTTGCTGAATGACACAGCCTGGAGCTGGCAGCAGCATGAGTAGACACAAGGGCTTCACAATCGCTAAGATTAAAATATACATTTTGAAATTTAAATTGAAGATTTATGCTACCATAAAAAATTTTAGGCCCAGGCCCAGCAGCATCAGTAAACCATATTTTGGCTGAATGACACAGCCTGGAGGTGGCTGAATCATGAGGAGACCCTATAGTGGCTGAATGGCACAGCCTAGAGGGGGCTGAAGCATGAGGATACCATATAGTGTCTGAATGACACAGCCTGGAGTTGGCAGAAGCATGAGGAGAACATTGAAATTTATGATTTAGAAATTTAAATTTAAGATTTTGAAATTGAAATTAAGGATTTTGAAATTGAAATTTTAACTCCCAGGTTTTAGTGCCCCGGGCCCCGGCATGTGGGTCAAAAGGACCAAATCAAACAAGGACTCACATGTCACATGGAAGCACAATGACAGAGCCTGGAGGTGGCATCAGTATGAGGAGAACATATAGTGGCTGAATGAATCCTGGAGTTTGTGTCAGCACGGGAGATCATATAGTGTCTGAATGGCATAGCCTGGAGTTGGCAGAAGCATGAGGAGTCCATATAGTGTCTGAAGGGCACGGCCTGGAGCTGGCAGCAGCATGAGTAGACACTAGGGCTTCACAATCTCTAAGATTTAAAGATTAATTTTGAAATTTAAATTGAAGATTTATGGTAGCTAGTGCTACAATGATTTTTTTAGGCCCAGGCCCAGCAGCATCAGTAAACCTTATATTGGCTGAATGACACAGCCTGGATGTGGCTAAATCATGAGGAGACCCTATAGGGGCTGAATGGCACAGCCTAGAGGTAACTGAAGCATGAAGAGACTATATAGTGGCAGAATGGCACAGCCTGGAGGTGACTGAAGCATGAGGATACCATATAGTGTCTGAATGGCACAGCCTGGAGTTGCAGAAGCATGAAGAGTCCATTGAAATTTAAGATTTTTAAATTTAAGAATTGTAAATTTAAATTGAGGATTTTGAAATTGAAATTTTAACTCCCAAGTTTTAGTGCCCCGGGTTGTGTTGGTTCAAATGACCAAATTTAACAAGGAGTCACATGTCACATGGCAGCACAATGACAGAGCCTTGAGATGGCATCAGTATGAGGAGACCATATAGTGGCTGAATGACTGCCTGGAGTTTGTGGCAGCATGAGGAGACCATATAACGGCTGAATGACACAGCCTGGAGGTGGCTGAATCATGAGACCATATAGTGGCTGAACTGCACAGCCTGCAGGTGGCTGAAGCATGAGGAGACCAGTGAAATTCAAGATTTTGAAATTGAAATTTAAGATTTTTAAATTGAAATTGAGGATTTTGAAATTGAAATTTTAACTCCCAAATTTTAGAGTCCTGCGTGTGGCTACAAAGGACCAAATTTAACAAGGAGTCACATGTCACATGGCAGCACAATGAGAGAGCCTTGAGGTGGCAGCAGCAGCATGAGGGTCATGTCAACTGAGGGTTGAGTCTGAGGAAACCACCGACTGTTAAGCCGATCAATCACAGCTGTTGTGTTGCAGGTCGAGACACAACTGCTAGCTGACACCGGGAGCTCAGACCTCTTGCTGCCATTCCGGCTGCCACACGCCCCTACTCTGCTGCGACCTCTGCCTGTGCCTGATGAATTTAGGCCTGGGCCACTCCACTGCGCTACAGTACACTTAATTAACATATTAGAGTAAAACACCAGCCGGTAATTACTTTTGGCTGTCCTTTCACAGCATGTAGGCCCTTCACAGATTAACAGGTACAAAATAGTACACTATTTAGATGTAGGTATGTGGTATGCACTTATAAGGGCAGAAAAATGCGCTACAGTATGCTTAAAAAAAGTATTTTTGCGCAACACCAGCAGTACACAACAGAGCTGCAGCACACAGTCACTGTGTACTAAACACAAAATTGCACTCTTTCACAGACTATTAGGAATGGACTGCTGGGTATGTATGATACCATCTACAGACTAGTATAACCAGCAGACCATTTGTGGTGGAACAAACAGGGCAGAAAAATGCGCTACAGTACGCTTAAAAAACGTATTGGGGTAAGACACCAGCTGGTGATTACTTTTGGCTGTCCTTTCACAGTATATAGGCCCTTGACAGATTAACAGGTACCCAATAGTACACCACTTAGATGTACGTATGTGGTATGCACTTATGCGGGCAGAAAAATGCGCTACAGTACGCTTAATAAACGTATTGGAGTAAAACACCAACCGGTGATTACTTTTGGCTGTCCTTTCACAGTATATAGGCCATTGACAGATTAACAGGCAGGGCTCAAGTCCTGCAGGAACGCGTGGGAACTGAGTTCCTGCACTTTTTTCACAACAGGAACACCGTTCTCATTAGCAGTAGTTCTGCAGGACCGGCCCTTGAGTAGAAATCGTGGATGAGTTCCTGCACTTTTTTTTCCCCAGAACTTGACCCCTGTTAACAGGTACAAAATAGTACACCATGTAGATGTAGGTATGTGGTATGAGGGAAGAGAAATGCGGTACAGTACGCTAAAAAAAAAAATATTGCCCACAGCACCAGTCACTGTGTACTAAACCCAAAATTGCAAAAATGCTCTCTCTCAAATACTATTAGGAATGGACTGCTGGGTATGGATTATACCATCTACAGACTAGTATACCCAGACCAGTTGTTGTGGAACAAAGACACAGATTTGCCCTAAAAAAATTATTTCTCCCTCCTGTGAAAACATTTCTGCAGCTGAGGCAACACACAGCTCTCTGCCCCTCTCTGTAATACAATGCTGTTCACAGTGACTAAGGGATTAATCGCTGCAGTAAGAATTAATTTCTGTGCAAAAACGCTGTTCTCTGTGTCCTACAGAAGGCTGAGGTGACTAAGAGGTGAACCTCTGCTGTAACAAGCTTTTCTGTGTAACACACACAGCGATGTCCGTCCTATCTGTATGCAGTGTAATGAATTAAATGACAAGCCGCAAAATTGCTGCCGTGATTCAGGGTCATCCCCCCTACTTCCCTTCCTGCCTTGCCTTCCCGCCTTCCAGTCGTTCCTTGCCCCATGCACTGACATGTACTGACATCCACCATTTTAGATGTCGTAAAGCCTGGACCGCATTAAATGGAGTTTAATGTAGCGATAGAATTGTGGCGATATTCACATTCGTTGCAAATCAAATTTTTCATGAAATTCGTAACAAATTTGGGTTCCTCAGCTTCTATTCGCTCATCTCTAGCTGGGTGGACATGTTCTTCTAAAAAAGTGTCCACTTTGTAACAGCTGTCCAGCTTCAAAAACAGCAAGACATTATTTATGTTTGTGCCTGTAAGTGGATCAGGCTAGGCATAGAATGGAAATGACAGGAATCAGAGTAATCAGAGTAAGATAACCTTAAAAGAAAACATTCTAGAACCCACAAAAAGCCATACATGTTACATTATATTCAGTGCAAGGGGATGATTTTGGTGGGAAATATGGGGGCCTACATCTATCTATGGGGGCATTATGGGTGCTTATATCTACTTATGGGGGCAATATGGAGGCTTACATCTACTTATGGGGGCATTATGGGGGCCTACATTTACTTATGGGGGTAATATGGAGGCCAACATCTACTTATGGGGGCAATATGGGGGCCTACATCTACTTATGGGGGCAATATGGGGGCCTACATCTACTTATGGGGGAAATATGGTGGGGGCCTACATCTACTTATGGGGGCAATATGGGGCCTACATCTACTTATGGGGCCAATATGGGGGCCTACATCTGCCTATGGGGCAATATGGGGCCTACATCTACTTAAGGGGGCAATATGGTGGGGCCTACATCTACTTACCATGGCCATATGGGGCCTACATCTACTTATGGGGGAAATATGGGGGCCTACATCTACCTATGGGGGCAATATGAGGGCCTACGTCTACCTATCAGGGCAATATGGGGCCTACATCTACTTATGGGGGCAATATGGGCACCTACATCTACTTATGGGGGCAATATGGGGGCGTACATCTACTTATGGGGCAATATGGTGGGGGCCTAGATCTACTTATCGGGGCCATATGGGGCCTACATTTACTTATGGGGGCAATATGGGGGCCTACATCTACCTATGGGGGCAATGTGGGGGCCTACATCTACTTATGGGCACAATATGGTGGGGGCCTAGATCTACTTATCGGGGCCATATGGGGCCTACATCTACTTATGGGGGCAATATGGGGGCCTACATCTACCTATGGGGGCAATATGGGGCCTACATCTACTTATGGAGGCAATATGGGGGCCTACATCTACTTATGGGGGCAATATGGGGACCTACATCTACTTATGGGGGCAATATGGGGACCTACATCTACTTATGGAGGAAATATTGGAGCCCACATCTACTTATGGGGGCAATATGGGGCCTATATCTACTTATGGGGGCAATATGGGGGCCTACATCTACCAATTGGGGCAATATGGGGGCTTACATCTACTTATGGGGGCAATATGGGGGCCTACATCTATTTATGGGGGCCTACATCTACAGAACAGACCAAAAGTTTAGACACACCTTCTCATTCAGAGTTTTCTTTATTTTCATGACTATGAAAATTGTAGATTCACACTGAAGGCATCAAAACTATGAATTAACACATGTGGAATTATATACATAACAAAAAAGTCTGAAACAACTGAAAATACGTCATATTCTAGGTTCTTCAAAGTAGCCCCCTTTTGCTTTGATTACTGCTTTGCACAATCTTGGCATTCTCTTGCTGAGCTTCAAGAGGTAGTCACCTGAAATGGTTTTCACTTCACAGGTGTGCTGGTGATGAGGAGGAGGTGTGATGGTGTGGGGGTGCTTTGCTGGTGACACTGTTGGGGATTTATTAAAAATTGAAGGCATACTGAACCAGCATGGCTACCACAGCATCTTGCAGCGGCATGCTATTCCATCCGATTTCGTTTAGTTGGACCATCATTTATTTTTCAACAGGACAGTGACCCCAAACACACCTCCATGCTGTGTAAGGGCTATTTGACCAAGAAGGAGAGTGATGGGGTGCTGTGCCAGATGACCTGGCCTCCACAGTCACTGGACCTGAACCCAATCAAGATGGTTTGGGGTGAGCTGGACCGCAGAGTGAAGGCCAACAAGTGCTAAGCATCTCTGGGAACTCCTTCAAGACTGTTGGAAGACCATTTCAGGTAACTACCTCTTGAAGCTAATCAAGAGAATGAGTGTGCAAAGCATTAATCAAAACAAAAGGTGGCTACTTTGAAGAACCTAGAATATGACATATTTTTAGTTGTTTCACACTTTTTTGTTATGTATACAATTCCACATGTGTTAATTCATAGTTCTGATGCCTTCAGTGTGAATCTACAATTTTCATAGTCATGAAAATGAAGAAAACTCTGAATGAGAAGGTGTTTCCAAACTTTTGGTCTGTACTGTACCTATGGGGGCAATATGGGGGCCTACATCTACCTATGGGGGCCTACATCTACCTATGGGGCCTACATCTACCTATGGGGGCAATATGGGGGCCTACACCTACCAATGGGGGCCTACACCTACCTATGGGGTCCTACACCTACCTATGCAGGCTCACACCTACCTATGGATGCAATATGGGTGCCTACACCAACCTATGGGGGCAATATGGGGGCCTAAACCTACCTATGGTGGCAATATGTAATATGGGGGCTTATACCTACCTATGCAGGCTCACACCTACCTTTGGGGGCAATATGGGAGCCTATACCTATCTATGTGGGCAATATGGGAGCCTACACCTTCCTTTGGGGGCAATGTTGGGGCCTACACCTACCTTTGTGGCAATATGGGAGCTTACACCTGCCTATGGAGGCCTAAACCCACCTATGGGGCAATATGTAGTATGGGGGCCTACATCTATCTATGGGGGCCTACACCTACCTATTGTAGCAATATGGGAGCCTACACCTACCTATGGGGGCAATGTGGGGGCCTACACCTACCTTTATGGCAATATGGGGGCCTACACCTACCCATGGGGGCAATATGGGAGCCTACACCTACCTATGGGGGCAATATGGGGGACTGCACCTACCTATGGGGGCCTTCATCTGCCAATTTGGGCAGTATGGGAGCCTACACTTACCTATCAAAGCCTACATCTAGCTATGGGGGCTATATGGGTGCCTAAACCTACCTATGGGGGCAATATGGGGCCTACACCTACCTATGGGGGCTTAAAATATTTATGGGGGGCATTGTACCAACTGACTGTACAATTGATTCCTGCAGTGTCGACGCCAAGAAAGATTACATGACCTCCTATCATGTGACCTGTAAAGAGATGCGAGAGAAGGTGGGACTGGGCAGCAGCATTCAGCAGCAGGAGCAGAATGTGTCCCTGTACAGCTGCCCTGGGGAAATTGAGTGGTGTGAGTACAGGCAGGTACCTTTGTGAATAATGTACACCACATCTACATCATGATTGGGGTCTCTGAAAGGTCATTATAAATATAGAGAGGGCATATAGTATCTGGCTAGTGACTACAGAGAGGGAGTTATGGGGGCTATGGGGGCATTATGACTGTACAGGGTATAGTGGATACAGAGGGGGACAATGCCTGTGCAGTCATTATGCCCCCTCTATAGCCATTAATATGTCCCCTATACACAGAATGAGCCCACTGTAGACAGTAATTGGCCCCCTGGACAGTAACAAGGCCCCCTCTGTAGAATCTATGCCCCTCTGTAGTCATAATGCCCTCTCTGTAGCCAGTAAAAAATGCTGTGCAGTACAAAGGGCATATAACTGGCTACAGAGGGGGCATTATGATTGTGTACAGGGGGCATATTGGATACAGAGGGTGCATAGCAGCAACAGAGGGGCATTATTTATGACTATGTACAGAGGGCACAGTAGATACAGAGTGGGCATTATGACCGTACATGGGGCATATTACTGGCTACAGAGGGGGGATTATGATTGTACAGAGGCACATATAAATTAAGAAAAAATAAAGCTCAATATGGTACCGTCATGCAATATTGCGTGGTTCTGCCCCTTTTGGCCCCTCCCTTTGAAACGCCCATTTATGGCTCCACCCCTGAATAGCTACACCCAGTTATAATGCTACCCCCCCCCAGATTTGTGGGGATTTGTGGGCCCCTGTTTTTTTTTTTTTTTACAACTGTTCTGATCCGTCCGTTTTTTCCCAGCTCAAATCCACCACATTTTATGTGGAAACATTAATGAATATGTTGGGATTTTTCAAAGCTGTCGAGGACACGCCCCTTTTGTTGGGACCATGCTCCCTTTCTCCTTTGGCCATGCCCCATTTTCTGGGTTTTCTTGTAAAATGGAGGGTTTTTGTGACAAATTGTGTTGCACGGAAAATAAGTATGTTTAAAATTGACATATTCTAACCTCAGTAGGGGACTGTTAATAGCAAACATTAGATTGCTATGTACTGTTCAGTATTATGTTCAGTACAATTGACAATCTTCTTGTTCAGGATGGCTCTCCAGGCTGCACAAATAGTTTGGCCATTCTGTACACCGAAGGGGGATAGGAGACCTCCAGTTGCCTTCTGCGCTTATTGCACCCCCACATTTGCACAATGGGAGTGCAATTAGACCAGTGATCAGCATTGATCACAGCATCTTTAGGGTTAATGGCGAACATCAACGTGATTGCTGTTGTCTGCCATTATCGGTGAGGCCTTGGCTGCTGATAGCAGCTGGTGCTCACCTGCTGTGTAGTCAGCTCAGCGCCTGTGCTCATTTAACCCCTTAAGGACCGAGCCATTTTTCACCTTAAGGACCGGAGCGTTTTTTGCAATTCTGACCACTGTCACTTTAAACATTAATAACTCTGGAATGCTTTTAGTTATCATTCTGATTTCGAGATTGTTTTTTCGTGACATATTCTACTTTAACTTAGTGGTAAAATTTTATGGTAACTTGCATCCTTTCTTGGTGAAAAATCCCAAAATTTGATGAAAAAAATGAAAATTTTGCATTTTTCTAACTTTGAAGCTCTCTGCTTGTAAGGAAAATGGATATTCAAAATAAGTTTTTTTTTGGGTTCACATATACAATATGTCTACTTTATGTTTGCATCATAAAATTTATGAGTTTTTACTTTTGGAAGACACCAGAGGGCTTCAAAGTTCAGCAGCAATTTAGAAAATTTTCACAAAATTTTCAAACTCGCTATTTTTCATGGACCAGTTCAGGTTTGAAGTGGATTTGAAGGGTCTTCATATTAGAAATACCCCATAAAAGACCCCATTATAAAAACTAGACCCCCAAATTATTCAAAATGACATTCAGTAAGTGTATTAACCCTTTAGGTGTTTCACAGGAATAGCAGCAAAGGGAAGGAGAAAATTCAAAATCTTCATTTTTTACACTCGCATGTTCTTGTAGACCCAATTTTTGAATTTTTGCAAGGGGTAAAAAGGAGAAAATTTTTACTTGTATTTGAAACCCAATTTCTCTCGAGTAAGCACATACGTCATATGTCTATGTTAATTGTTCGGCGGGCGCAGTAGAGGGCTCAGAAGGGAAGGAGCGACAAATGGTTTTTGGGGGGCATGCCGCATTTAGGAAGCCCCTATGGTGCCAGGACAGCAAAAAAAAAAAAACACATGGCATACCATTTTGGAAACTAGACCCCTCAGGGAACATAACAAGGGGTAAAGTGAACCTTAATACCCTACAGGTGATTCACGACTTTTGCATATGTAAAAAAAATATATATTTTTTTTACCTAAAATGCTTGGTTTCCCAAAAATTTTACATTTTTAAAAAGGGTAATAGCAGAAAATACCCCCCAAAATTTGAAGCCCAATTTCTCCCGATTCAGAAAACACCCCATATGGGGGTGAAAAGTGCTCTGCTGGCGCACTACAGGTCTCAGAAGAGAAGGAGTCACATTTGGCTTTTTGAAAGCAAATTTTGCTCTGGGGGCATGCCGCATTTAGGAAGCCCCTATGGTGCCAGAACAGCAAAAAAAAAAACACATGGCATACCATTTTGGAAACTAGACCCCTCGGGGAACGTAACAAGGAGTTAAGTGAACCTTTATACCCCACAGGTGTTTCATGACTTTTGTATATGTAAAAAAAATTTTTATTTTCTTACCTAAAATGCTTGTTTTCCCAAAAATTTAACATTTTTAAAAAGGGTAATAGCAGAAAATACCCCCCAAAATTTGAAGCCCAATTTCTCCCGAGTACGTCGATACCCCATATGTGGCCCTAAACTGTTGCCTTGAAATACGACAGGGCTCCAAAGTGAGAGTGCCATGCGCATTTGAGGCCTAAATTAGGGACTTGCATAGGGGTGGACATAGGGGTATTCTACGCCAGTGATTCCCAAACAGGGGGCCTCCAGCTGTTGTAAAACTCCCAGCATGCCTAGACAGTCAGTGGCTATCTGGCAATACTGGGAGTAGTTGTTTTGCAACAGCTCGAGGCTCCGTTCTGGAAACAGTGGCGTACCAGACGTTTTTCATTTTTATTGGGGAGGGGAGGGGGGCTGTGTAGGGGTATGTGTATATGTAGTGTTTTTTACTTTTTATTTTATTTTGTGTTAGTGTAGTGTAGTGTTTTTAGGGTACAGTCGCACGGGCGGGGGTTCACAGTAGTTTCTCGCTGGCAGCTTGAGCTGCGGCAGAAAATTTGCCGCAGCTCAAACTTGCAGCCGGATACTTACTGTAATCCTCCGTCCATGTGAGTGTACCCTGTACGTTCACATTGGGGGAGGGGGGGGGTGAGAAACATCCAGCTGTTGCAAAACTACAACTCCCAGCATGTACGGTCTATCAGTGCATGCTGGGAGTTGTAGTTTTGCAACAGCTGGAGACACACAGGTTGTGAAACACCGAGTTTGGTAACAAACTCAGTGTTTTGCAACCAGTGTGCCTTCAGCTGTTGCAAAAGCTACAACCCCCAGCATGTACGGACAGTGGAAGGGCATGCTGGGTCTTGTAGTTATGCAACAGCCGGAGGCATACTACATTGGCTGGGGATGCTGGGGATTGTATGCAACAGCTGGAGACACACTGGTTTGCTACTTAACTCAGTGTGCCTTCAGCTGTTGCAAAACTACAACTCTCAGCAGTCACCGACAGCCAACGGGCATGCTGGGAGTTGTAGTTATGCAACCACCAGATGCACCACTACAACTCCCAGCATGCACTTTAGCTGATTATGCAAGCTGGGAGTTGTAGTTATACAACAGCTGAAGGTACACTTTTCCATAGAAAGAATGTGCCTCCAGCTGTTGCAAAACTACAAGTCCCAGCATGCCCATAAGGGTTTTTCTGGTCTGCCTCCTACTGTTGCATAACTACAGCTCCCAGCATGCCCTTTTTGCATGCTGGGAGCTGTTGCTAAGCAACAGCAGGAGGCTGTCACTCACCTCCTGCTGCTGCTCCACGATGCTGCCGCACAGGTCAGTCCCTCGCCACCACCGTCGCTCCTGGGGCCCCGATCCCAACAGGGATGCCGGGGATCGGGGTCCCCAGCACCCGGGGTCTTCTGCCCGCACCCGCTCACGTCCTCCGGAAGAGGGGCGGAGCGGGTTGCGGGAGTGACACCCGCAGCAGGCGCCCTGATTGGTCGGCCGGGAAACCGGCCGACGAATCAGGGCGATCGTGAGGTGGCACCAGTGCCACCTCACCCCTGCTGGCTCTGGCTGTTTGGGGCCGTCTCTGATGGCCCCGATCAGCCAGTAATTCCGGGTCATCGGGTCACTGGAGCCCCGATTGACCCGGAATCCGCCGCAGATCTGCGGCAATCGCCGACATGGGGGGACATAATGAACCCCCTGGGCGATATGCCGAAATGCCTGCTGAACGATTTCAGCAGGCATCCGGCCCCGGCTCCCCTCCGGCTAGTGGCGGGGGCAGGAAATGCTTAGGGCGTATCCATACGCCCTCGGTCCTTAAGGACTTAGAAACGGGGGCGTATGGATACGCCCAATGTCCTTAAGGGGTTAATAGCCACACCCTAAATGTATGGTGCTGTTTGGGATGTTACACACTGCAGAGCTGTACATTTATGCTGTGTGTCATAGAAACATCAAAACATAGAATGTGGCGGCAGATAAGAACCATTTGGCCTATCTAGTCGGCCCAATAATCTAAATCCTATCAATAGTCCCTGGCCCTATCTTATATGAAGGATAGCCTTTTGCTTATCCCATGCATGTTTAACCCCTTAAGGACACTCCCGCTCCTGATCTATAACGCGGGGCCACGGTGGCGTCATAGCAGGTCGGGCCGGGACCAGTGGCTAATAGCGCACGGCATTGATCGCGGTGCCGTGCGCTATTAACCCTTTAGATGCGGCGTTCAAAGTTCAAAATCGAGGCATCCCGAACAGCTTACAGGACAGCAGGAGGGTCCCTACCTGCCTCCTCGCTGTCCGATCGCCGAATGACTGCTCAGTGCCTGAAATCCAGGCATGAGCAGTCAAGCGGCAGAATCATCGATCACTGGTTTCCTATGAGAAACCAGTGATCAATATAAAAGATCAGTGTGTGCAGTGTTATAGGTCTCTATGGGAGCTATAACACTGCAAAAAAAAAGTGACAAAAAAGTGAATAAAGATCATTTAACCCCTTCCCTATTAAAAGTTAGAATCACCCCCCTTTTCCCATGAAAAAAAAACACAGTGTAAATAAAAATAAACATATATGGTATCGCCGTGTGCGGAAATGTCCGAATTATAAAAATATATATCGTTAATTAAACCGCACGGTCAATGGCGTACACGCAAAAAATTCCAAAGTCCAAAATAGTGCATTTTTGGTCACTTTTTATATCATGAAAAAAAGAATAAAAATTGATCAATAAGTCCCATCAAAGCAAATATGGTACCGTTAAAAACTTCAGATCACGGCGCAAAAAATGAGCCCCATACGCAGAAAAATAAAAAAGTTATAGGGGTCAGAAGATGACAATTTTAAACGTATTAATTTTCCTGCATGAAGTTATGATTTTTTCCAGAAGTACGACAAAATCAAACCTACATAAGTAGGGTATCATTCTAATCGTATGAACCTACAGAATAAAGATAATGTATCATTTTTACCGAAAAATGTACTACGTAGAAACGGAAGCCCCCAAAATTTACAAAACAGCGTTTTTTTTTCTTCAATTTTGTCTCACAATGATTTTTTTTTCCGTTTCACCGTAGATTTTTGGGCAAAATGACTGACGTCATTACAAAGTAGAATTGGTGTCGCAAAAAATAAGCAATCATATGGAATTTTAGGTGCAAAATTGAAAGAGTTATGATTTTTTTTAAAGGCAAGGAGCAAAAAACGAAAATGCAAAAACGGAAAAACCCCCGGTCCTTAAGGGGTTAAACTCCTTCACTGTATTTACAGCTACCACTTCTACAAGAAGGCTATTCTATGCATCCACTACTCTCTCAGTAAAGTAAAACTTCCTGATATTACTTTAAACCCCTTAAGGACTTAGCCCATTTGGGCCTTAAAGGGGAACTCTGGTGGGAACAAGTAAAAAAACTAATGTTTTCAAATCAACTGGTGCTAGAAAGTTAAACAGATTTGTAAATTGCTTATATTAAAAAAATCTTAACCCTTCCATTACTTATTAGCTGCTGTATAAAACAGAGAAATATGTTAATGTCTGTTCTGTCTTACCACAGTGCTCTTTGCTGACACCTCTGTCCGTGTCAGAAACTGTACAGAGTACAAGCAAATCCCCATAGCAAACCTCTCCTGCTCTGGACAGTTCCTGACATGGACAGAGGTGTCAGCAGAGAGCACTGTTGTCAGGCTGGAAAGAACTTCACAAATTTCTCTGTAACATATCTGTAGTATACAGCAGCTGATATGTACTAGAAAGGTTAATATTTTTAAATAGAAGTGATTTACAGATCTGTTTTACTTTCTTGCACCAGTTAATTTAAAACCATTTTTTTCCCACCGGAGTTCACAATTTTATTTTTACGTTTTCGTTTTTTCCTTCTTGCCTTCCAAAAATCGTAACTTTTTTATATTTTCATCTACAGACTAGTATGGGGCTTGTTTTTTGCGAGACCAGTTGTCCTTTGTAATGTCATCACTCATTTTACCATAAAATGTATGGTGCAACAAAAAAAAAAAAACTATTTGTGTGGGGAAATTGGTAAGAAAACTGCAATTTTGAAAATTTTGGAAGGTTTCGTTTTCATGCTGTATATTTTACGATAAAATAGACCTGTTTTCTTTATTCTGTGGGTCAATACGACTAAAATGATACCCATGATTGCATACTTTTCTATTATTATACCACTTAAAAAATCGCAAACTTTTAAACCAAATTAGTCCGTTTAAAATCCCTCTATTTTGCTGACCTATAACTTTTTTATTTTTCCATATAAGTGCAGGATGAGGGCTCATTTTTTGCACCGTGATCTGTAATTTTTTTGATACCACATTTGCATATATAAAACTTTTAATACATTTTTATCAATTTTATTTGGAATAAAATGTTATATAAATGCTGCAATTTTGGACAATTTTACATTCACACCGTTCACCGTTTGGGATAATTAACATTATATTTAATAGTTCAGATATTTACGAATGTGGAGATGCCAAATAGGTTTATTAAAAAAAAACTATTTTACACTTTTTGTGGGTAAAATGGGGAAAAACGGACAATTTACATTTTTATTGGGGGAGGGAACTATACAATTTTTTTTACTTTCATTACTTTTATTTTTACACTTTAATAGTCCCCATAGGGGACTATTTATAGCAATCATTCGATTGCTAATACTGTTCAGTGCTATGCATAGGGCATAGCACTGAACAGTGTTATCAGTCATCTTCTGCTCTGGTCTGCTCGAACTCAGACTAGAGCAGAAGACCTGTGGAAGGCAGTGGAGGCAGGTGAGGGGACCTCTGTCTGCCGTTCTGGATGATCGGATCTCCACAGCAGCGCTGCCGGCGATCCAATCATCCATTTTAGTGTCCGCAGTGCTGCAGATGCCGTGATCTGTATTGATCATGGCATCTGAGGGGTTAATGGTGAACATCCGCATAATCGCGGATGTTGGCCATTACCGGCAGGTCCCTGGCAGCCGGAACCTGCCGCGCATGACCCGAGCATCGCTTCTTCTTTTAAATATGCTCTCCTCCTTTACCGTGTTGATTTCCTTTATGTATTTAAAAGTCTCTATCATCTCCCCTCTGTCTCTTCTTTCTTCCAAGCTATACATGTTAAATTTTATCCTACAGTCCATGTATTAGCTTACGAGCTCTTCTCTGAACTCTCTCTAGAGTATCTATATCCTTTTGGAGATACAGCCTCAAGTACTTTGCACAATACTCCATGTGAGACCTCACCAGTGTTCTGTACAGGGGCATGAGCACTTCCCTCTTTCTACTGCTACACACCTAAGCATTCTGCTAGCATTTCCTGCTGCTCTATTACATTGTCTTCCTACCTTTAAGTCTTCTGAAATAATTACTCCTAAATCCCTTTCCTCAGATACTAAGGTCAGGACTGTGTTAAATATTCTATATTCTGCCCAAGGGTTTTTACGCCCCAGGTGCATTATCTTGCACTTATCCACATTAAATTTCAGTTGCCAGAGTTCTGACCATTCTTTTAGCTTTCCTAAATCCTTTTCCATTTGATGTATCAGTCCGGGAACATAAACCCTGTAACATATCTTTGTGTCATCAGCAAAAAGACATACCTTACTATCGAGACCTTTTGCAATATCACTAAGATAATCAAAATTGGTCCCAGTACAGATTCCTGAGGTACCCCACTGGTAACAAGACCTTGCTCTGAATATACTCCATTGACTACAACACTCTGTTGTCTGTCACTCAGCAACTGCCTAATCCACTATGGGAGTCCAAGCTCAATGACTGCAGTTTATTGATAAGTGTTTTATGTGAGACAGTGTAAAAAGCCTTACTAAAATCTACATATACAATGTCTACTGCCCCTCCGCCATCTATTATTTTAGTCACCCAGTCAAAAAATCTATAAGATTTGTTTGACATGATTTTCCTGAAGTAAACCCATGTTGTTTTTCATCTTGCAATCCATGGGATTTTAGACCCTTTAGTAGGGTTTCCATTAATTTCCCCACTATTGATTGACTTACTAGCTTATAGTTGCTTGATTCCTCCCTACTATCTTTTTTGTAAATGGGCACAACATTTGCTAATTTCCAATCTTCTGGGACGACTCCTGTTACCAGTGATTGGCTAAATAAATCTGTTAATAGTTTTGCTTGCTCACCACTAAGTCCTGTGACTTATTTGTCTTCACTTTAGACAGCAAACGTAGAACCTCTTCCTCTGTAAAGACACATGCATCAAATGATTAATTAGTCTTCCTCCCTAATGGAGGTCCTTTTCCTTCTTTTTCTTCTGTAAAAACTGAACAGAAGTATTCATTAAGGCAGAAGGCTAGCCCTTTATTCTCTTCTACATACCTTCCTTCCTTTGTTTTTAATGTAATTATTTCTTGTTTTAATTTCTTTTTTTCATTTGTATATCTGAAGAATGTCTTATCTACTTTTTTCACAAACTAAGCTAGTTTTTCATCTGCCAGAGGGTTTAGAAGTTCTTATAACTTGCTTGGCCCCTTTCTGCCTAGTCTTGTAGGTTTCCCTATCTTCATTGCTCGGGGTTGTTTTATAATTACTTAATGCTAGCTTTTAGTTTTTTTTTATATTGGCCACTTCTGCTGAGTACCACAGTGGTCTCTTCCTTTTTCTGTTTTTACTGACAAGTCTAATTCAAGTTTCTGTTGCCTTCAATAATGCGTCTTTTAAGTAGTTCCATTTCTCCTGGACTCCATGTAATCCGTTCCAGTCTGATAGGGACTCATTTATGACTAATTTCATTTTTAAAAAGTCTGTTCTTCTCAAATCAAAAACTTTAGTTTTTGTGTGGTGTGACTCCTTCACTGTTCTTATATTAAACCACGCTGACTGGTGATCACTAGATCCAAAGCTTTCGCCTACAATAACATCATATACCAAATCCCCATTTGTGAATACCAAATCCAAAATGGCCTCTCTCCGGGTTGGCTCCTCAACCACTTGTTGTAGAGATAATCCCAGTAGGGAATTTAGAGCATCTGTACTCCTGGCAGAACTATCTATTTTGGTTTTCCAGTTTATATCCAGAAGATTGAAGTTTCCCATAATGATAACATTCTTAAGGGGTTAACCATAAAGAACATATGACATTGTACTCTGGCACTGACAATAGTAAAAGGAAAGTTAGGATAGGCTTCTCTAATTCTAATAGTTAATAGTCATTAACACATCATTATTGGGACATTAACATTTATGTGCTAAATAAAATAAATGTGTTAACACCTAGGAACAATGATGAATATCAGGCAAGAAAATATGTTGGTACTTGCACAGTAACAACAGAACATAGCACCAAAAAAAATACATGTGTAAAATGTCACCAGAGTTCATGTTACTAATTAGAAAGTGTAAGATAAGAAGAATTTTTTTTTATATTTCAGAATTGAAGTTCTGTGATGCTCTTTTATTATTGTAAACATACATTTTTTTAACAAAGAATTGTAAAAAAAAGTGTGTAAACGAAAATGTGCGTCAGAATTTGTTATTGATACATAAATATTATTACCATTATTATTATTACAGTATTATTATTACTATTATTATGTGCATAAGCTCTCAATTACGCAGCCATGTTGTGGTTTGTACAAGTCCTGAGTAAAATGAAGCTGCTGCACAGTACTCAGATTGGCTCTTAGGGCTGGGATTTTATTTGATGGGTATCTAAAGAAAATAAACTATGCCATGTGCAATATGATGCAGTATGAAGGGTCCATCTGGCAGCACACAACTTCCCACGGCTTCTTGGTTCAAAACCATTGGAACTGAGTACCACCATAAAGGTGTTTTACACATTGCTCTGCAGTGTGCATGACACTTGAAACTGTTACATTTTTTAAGTTTTGTGATGTCCCAGTACCGTATTGTATACCGTACCTTGTGTGGTGGTCCCCAAAGTCAGAGTTACTTTGTTCCAGAAGCATCCTCCTAGTGGAATAGCCCCTAGTCGCCTCTTTCTTATGCAATTCTGTGATGTGTACATGTATAAATAATTGTATATTTAATTAGTTATATAGTGTCACAGGACCTTAGGTCACATGACTCATGTTAATTCTATTAAGGTATGTTGAAGGAACTTTGGAGGTCTCATGCATGGTCACATGGTTAGACCATAATTCCTTGTAAAGTGAATGACAGATGGTATAGACCAGTGGGCTTAAGGCCAGCCCCTACCCATATAAGGGAGCTGCAACCAATTATCTCTCTCTTGCGCTCTTATTCCTGTACTGAAAAGCTGTAACAGCATATCTCTTGCGTTCCGGACTAGTGGAGAGAGAGAAGTGATCCGTGCAACTTACAAAGATAAGCTTAGGCCTGAAGCCTGCCAGCCTCAGCCTGAATATAATCGTGAGTTACGATATCAATACCCGCTATAACTAGTGTGACTGCTGGACATAAACTCAATCCCCTAAATCCAGCAGAACAGCACTTATTCCTTTTCTAAGCTCAGAACTCACGAGGTCCAAACCAACTGTCAGGATCGTAATAGACTCTTGTACAAAGACTGTTCCTGTTTAATGTTGCACAAAAGCTGCTGTAAAGGTTCCTACAGTTTTCTGAAAACCTCCGGTTGTGGACAATCATTTATTATACCTCCCTATCGTTCTTGGGACGTGTGGCGATAGGACAAGCATATACAGAGGACCCCTCACCCTGGCGTCATGAGTGATAAGGGTTAAAAAAGCACCCTTTAGTTACCGCACAGCTACAACCCATATACCCTACATCCCCAGGCTACCACAGTTTAATGTTCTAAAATGGAAATAAATCATAATTATAGCAATAAGATTTAACCCAATCTCTTTTCTAGCCATGCGTTGAATGTATGTCTTGTTTTCATTTATGTTCCTGGTAGGAAGGTACAATGTTTAAAAGATGTATTCTTCAATTTGTATTTTTTGACATACTTTACAGAATTCTTCTATCACCCTTAATTGGCCAATATCATTTCCTCTCATTAACGTTGTATGGGAACTGAGCTTTTAAACTGTTTTTGCAGGAAATGCTATCAAAACTGACATATTCGAATATGATTAATAAGATGTTTTCATACCATCATTGAAGCAAGCTTTATTATTGGGAAATTAATTCTGCTTAATATACAATACTTCTTTGTGAGCTAATTACTATTTAAGGTATGTTCGAGAAAAATATTCAATGTAATAATCCCCCCCAAAAATGTAAAAAAAGACAGGCTGCTGTCAGTATCAACCAGATAAGGCGCCATGATCTTCAAAGTTATATGATTAACTCATTTGTCTCACTAGTTCTGCTTTGCCTTTCCGATCTGTAACAGGCGATGTAAGGCTGTGTTCACATGTGCAGGTTTTTAATTGCAATTATTGAATACAAATGTAGGAATGGTTTTAAAAACAGGAGAAATCTCAGTCTTGCCTTAATACCTGTCCTCTATTTATGATCCATTCCTAGCTTTGCATTGAATAAATGTAACTAAAAACCTGAATGTGTGAATGCACCCTAAGACAGATGAGCATGTAAACAATTATGGTACATTGAGTTGGTGATCACATGATGTGTTACGTCTGCAATCTTTATATGTACAGGCATATGAAAACCATTTATGAGCCACAAAAAGTTTCATTTCAAAGTATGATAAAGTAATATTTTGAGAAATGCTGACCATTTTGTGACTCAAAAAAATTATTTCTATTTAAATGAATTGGGATTGCAAAAAGTGCAGAGGCATGCTGCAGAAAAAACTTTATACAGTGGTATAGACCAATTTTTTGGACAGAAATTTCACTAATAAATCTGCCACATGGGAATATACCCTAAAGTGATATTGTGACAACTGGCTTCTATTACTAGCAATGTGTACGTTAGGAACTGCAAGGAATTATATCTCTCTAAATCAATACAGTGATGTCCATAATTCAGAATACATCTGCAGTCACTATTCTATAATTAAGCTATTCCCTATCCACAATATAGGGGATGAAATGCAGACTGGTGGAGGTCCTAACCCTGGATCCAATGCCCATCCTGAGACTGGGGACATAATTAACCCAGGAATGAATGGTGCAAATATTGCGGACCTCTGCTGCTGCAGCACAGGTGTAGCCCCCAACACTCAGTCCAGTCCCTGTTCTCAAGATCAGAAGGGGTCCCAATAATTGGACCTCCACCAATCTGCTTGTTATCCCCTATTCTGTGGATAGGTGATAACTGTATGAGATGGAAATATTCCTTTAAATAACTGGTTGTAAGATTCTAAGTTAATACTTTATTAACCAGCATAAAGAGCAGCATATATGTTCCTTGTATATACAGTCCATTGATTTTTATGGAAATTAGGTAAATCCTGCAAGAAAATTGAACTGTTGCTGCCAGGTCCCCCGCATATTACTGTTGATTTGGGGTCACAGCATAGGACACCCTGTGATCAGCTATTCTTGGGGATAGCCTTTGAAGAAAAAAAGGATTGTCCAAAGTAGATGACCACTGTGATGTTTACCTTTGTAATTTATTTGGAAGCCTTTACATATAGTCAGCTGGGAAAAGGTTAATACTAAGTCTAATATGGTCAGTATGCATCCTGCTTTGACCCTATGTTAAAATAATATTGTCCATATTTTGTTCCATGATTCAATTAGATCAGACTGTAAACCAACACTTAAGGAATAAAATATCTGCCAATGGAATAAAATCTCATACGGTCTGGTAAGCATAATATAACCAGCCTTTAGCTATTAAACTCTTCTAACTATACAAACCTCTGGATATCAATATATAGTTTTCTTTTACTATAAAAAGCTTGGCAACAAGCCTTTGTAAGTTCAACATTTTATCTTAAAAAGTAAGAGAACCAACAAGATGAAAACATTCATCCTGGGTTCTTTTCCCCTAATTATTTGGAAAGAAGGTTTTTTTTTTTTTAATAGCCAGATATGCTTTATTAGTGTCAAGACTGTTGTAATGTTTTTTTGGTGGATACATTTTCAGAATCCAGTTTTGCCTACAGCTAGATCTGACAAATACAGTACAGCAAGGATTCTTTTTCCACTTACGTGTGACAATTTCATAAAGAAAGCATTTATGGTAATATGTTATAATAAACTCTGACAAGAGATGCTGGTGGCTATTTTAAAAAAGGAAATATTTTCTTCTCAATTGATTGGCGTTTTCCCTTATCTGTGTCATTTTCAGCTTAGATGCCCACGGTTATAGAGAATAGTGTAGACTTTAACTTTAGGTACCTGCACAGTGTTTTCTCCAGCTTATTCCTAAATTGACTGAAATTAAAAGTGTTCTTCAGCTGAATGGGTTGAGTTGCAATACCTGACACAGCTCATGACAAACGGTGCCATTGTGTCTGGAAAAAAAAACCTGTTTGGAAGTTTAGAATATAGAATTTACATGGTTATTTCTAGTTTATACCCACAAAAAAATTCTGGAAGATATGCAAAGCATTTCTTTCCAACCCTGTAGCAAACTATGCATGCAGGCTGAGGTATAAGTCATATATTTCATGAAAGATGCATTGTAGCTGCATTTGACTATTTTGAACTTGTTAGCCATCCGGGCAAAGGGTAAAGCTTACAAGGTCCTACTCTTAGGTACCTGGCAAGGATAACGTAAGTGATGGTGAGGCATTATTACATTGTAGTATAGATTGGCTAGGAGGACAAATCATTTTGACATTTAGAAAAACCTTTTATGGCTGTGGGGCTTTTTTATTTTAAATGCTTTATTTGTTTACTTATTTATTCCTATATAATGTAATTTAAAAAGGGTGTGGCTATGAGGCTAAGGGATGTGAATCAGGTTCAGAAGGGGGAACTATGAGGCTCAGGGGGTATAAATCAGGCAAATGGAGTGTAAATATTAGGCTGAGAGTAAGTGAATCAGCCTTAGGGGGTGGAACTATAAGACAGATGGGAATAAATCAGGTTAAAATGAAGTTCACTACCACTGAACTATTTAGGCAAAAGGGCAGATAGTTAACAAAATGTAAAATACCTGAATATTGGGAATGGGGGTACCTAGCAACAAATTAAAAAAAGGTTTGAATCAGGGATGACACAAAAACTTGTTTTATTCCATTGACTTCAGGTCATATTTAAATAACCATTGCCAGAACCAACATTTTGGACATAACTTATCATTACTTATACCCCATACTAAAATATAGTTACTTAGTTATTGAAATAATATCAGGATAAACTTTTCTCCATCTTCTTAGGGCACAAAATGACTAAATACATCAAACTTTATAACTACATGACAATGGTGGCCATCAGCGACATGCTGTTACGCCGAGCGCTCTGGGTCCCTGCTCCTCCCCGGAGCGCTCGCTGCGTTCACCTCCATGCAGCGCCCCGGTCAGACCCGCTGACCGGGAGCGCTGCATTAGTGTCACCGGCGGGGATGCATCCCAGTCCCCTCACCTGTCCCGTCCTCCATCAGCTCAGTCACGGCGCGCACGACCCCGCTCCCTAGGGCACGCGCGCGCCGGCTCTCTGAGAATTAAAGGGCCAGTGCGCCATTGACTGGCGCCTGGCTCAATCAGTACATTCACTTGTGTCCTCATTATTAAACCCACTTCCCCTTCCTGGTATCGCCGGATCTTGTTGCCTCAGTGCCAGTGAAAGCGTTCTTGTGTATGTTTCAAGCCAGTGTTCCAGACCCTCTGCTGTTGCCCCTGACTGCGATTCTTGCTGCCTGCCCTGACCTTCTGCTACGTCCGACCTTGCTCTTGCCTTATCCCTTGTTCCGCGCCTGTCACAGCCATCAGCTGGGGTTGAGTCGCTATCGGGTGGAACGACCTGGGGGTTACCTGCCGCTGCAAGTCCATCCCGCTTTGCGGCGGGCTCTGGTGAAAACCAGTAACCCCTTAGACTCCGTTCCCCTGGTACGGCCCACGTCATCACCCCACTGACACAGAGGATCCACCACCAGTATTCTCACTGCATACCCACCCGGATCCTGACACATGCATAGTATATGTAATATATGTTGAACATGTTTATCTAAAAACTAAAAAAAAGTAAGAAAGAAAACTAATATCTGAATTTCTTTTGATGATTTTTCACTTTTGCTCAAACTGGATGCCAATATATGCCATGAAATCTTAATGTTAAAGTTTACCTCATCTCTATTATTTTTCTAATCTATTTCATGTCTACCTGTGTTGTCTGGTCATAAAATACAACAGGTTAAATTACACTTTTGGACAAGTGATTTTGTTACGTTAAAATGTCTAATTTGAGTTCTCATCTCTACATGAAAATTGGTTCTGTCAGGAGGTGAATAATAATTTGGTTGTCTTGTATGTAACTGATTTAAGATCAAATAAGAGGCATCATTTGAGCATCAAAGTGTAAAAAGTATCAAACTTCAAAGCTCTTCAAAAAGTTGGAAAGCAACTAAGAACAATCTAAATAATTAGCAAATAAAGAAAGAAAATGCATGGGTTTCTTCCAAAACTTATTGGGGGACATTTATCAATGTTTTTATTTTTTTCTTACAATTTTTTTTGCTTATGTGTTACTTATTTATCAACTGCTTTCAGCCTGTTGATAAATTTTGTTCACTTCAGCACTTTTTCTTTTTTTGCTTAGGTAGTGGCTTTTTCTGCTCCATGTCTGAGTTGGAGTAAATTTAGTAGGTTTTTTCATGCGATGCAACTTTTTCGCGCCTTTCGCACTTGATAAAGCTCTGACCACTGCAAGTCAAAAATCCCTTTTTGCTTTGGTAAGCAAGATTTACATTTTTTGCTTAGGACACTGAACATGCAAAAAGTCGCAGAAAAAAGAGCGTAGTTGCACGTGCGACTTTTTTGCGACAATTTTAAGCAAAAAAAAAACCTACTAAATGCTTTGATAAATGTTCCCCATTGGGGATAAAGAGCTTATTCATCTTTCAAAATTCATGATCCTTAATAATTGATCAGTGGGGGCAACTCCCTGCAGCCATGCTGACTAACATTTTAAAGGGGTTATTCACTTAGGTTGCATTCACTACTACTTCTTCTCACGATTTTGAACTTTGAAATCGTACAAATCTGCATGTCAAGTTGTATCCATTGACTGCCATTCAATAATGATAGACAACAAATGCATCAGTTTTGATCCGCATCCGATTTTGTATGATTTAATATCGGAGGTAAAATTGTGGTTGACCACGATTTTTCATCCAGATTCAAAATCGGATTGAAATCGTGTCCGATTTTTTTATTATTTATGTCTATGTAAATTGCATGGAATTGTGTGACTGTGCTATTCTATCAGATTAATCACACACTATTTTTTTTACACATGCAAAGTAGACTTCAAAACACATACACTTCAAATATATAAAACTTTATTGCCATATTAATAACTGGATCAGATTTTTATAGAAAATCGGATGAAATTTTCATTTGTACGATTTTCAGATACGATTTGAAAATCAGATAGCAAAGAAATTTTTACATATGATTGTATACGATTTTTTTCAATCTGATTTTGTCCGGTTTAATGGTCCGATAATCGGATGGTTAATTTGTGATGTGAACCTAGCCTTAAAGGTGATTTAAGTATTTACCTGCCAGACAGTAATGGACATGCTTAGGAAAGATCTGTGCTTGTCTTGGATCTAAATAGCTGTGTTCTAAGACAACTATAATGTTGCTTCTATGTTTTTGTGAAAAGGATATTTCCTGTTGGAGTTCCCTTCCTCCAACTACTAGTGCCAGTAGCACTTGTTTGTAAGTGTAGGGTTACATATCATTTACCCCACCATTGCAGCACAGCTGCAGCCCTGTGGAGAATGACATCCCACCCAGCGGTCGCTCCACCCATTGAAACAAGGACAGACTCCGTCTGCAGGGGCCCCGTGCAGGAGATCGCGTGGTGTCCCAGCAGATCAGAAACTTATCCCTTTATCCTGTGGATAGGGGATAAGTTGTCTTTTGCTGCAGATGTCATTTAAAAAACAAAGACGAAGGTTCACGAAACACATGTCGAGGTGGTGATGGAGTGCATCACTCCTATTCACAAGCATATCTCATTCCGGTAATTGACCTCTTATGTTAACACATGAAGGTTACTTTTGCTAGTTATTGTACAATTGTATACATGATGTTGGGGCTTCAACAGTGCTGTGTTATAGGATAATGTTCTCTACTTTTATGTTTTTTTGGGGGATTTTAAGGTCCAGTAGTTTTTTAATGGGAGGGTCTCTACTTTTTTTGTATGGACATTTTCATAAAAGTTTTTTTGTAGTTTAAAGTGGTACTCCGGTAGAAAACTTTTTTTTTTTAAATCAATTGGTGCCAGAAAGTTAAACAGATTTGTAAATTACTTCTATTAAAAAAACTTAATCCTTCCAGTACTTATTAGCTGCTGAATACTACAGAGGAAATTATTTTCTTTTTGTAACACAGTGCTCTCTGCTGACATCACGAGCACAGTGCTCTCTGCTGACATCGCTGTCCATTTTGGGAACTGTCCAGAGCAGCATATGTTTGCTATGGGGATTTTCTCCTACTCTGGACAGTTCTTAAAATGGACAGAGATGTCAGCAGAGAGCACTGTGCCCGTGATATCAGCAGAGAGCTCTGTGTTTCAAAAAGAAAATCATTTCCTTTGTAGCATTCAGCAGCTAATAAGTACTGGAAGGATTAAGGTTTTTTAATAGAAGTAATTTACAAATCTGTTTAACTTTCTGGCACCAGTTGATATAAAGGGGCACTCCGCCCCTAGACATCTTATCCCCTATCCAAAGGATAGAGGATAAGATGTCAGATCGCGGGGGTCCCGCCGCTGGGGACCCCCGGGATCTACCGTGCAGCACCCACCTTTAGCGGCTTCTGAAACGGCTGGAGGTCCTCAGGCTGAGACCATCTCGACCACGAGGACGGAGCATAGTGACGTCACGGAGAGTGACGTCACACGGGGGGGAGCGTGACGTCACACGGGGCGGAGCCGTGATGTCACTATGCTCCGTCCCCGTGATCACCAGTAATCAGACCCGGAGCGAACACGCTCTGGGGACTGATTCTAACGGGGCGCGGCATGGAAGATCACGGGGGTCCCCAGTGGTGGGACCCCCGCGATCAGGCATCTTATTCCCTATCCTTTGGATAGGGGATAAGATGTCTTAGCACCGGAGTACCCCTTTAAAAAAAAGTTTTTCACCGGACTACCCCTTTAACTTTGTGAGTGTCAGTTTGTGTAGGTCCTATATTCTATATTCTACTGACACATATTGGTGCGGCTTGTAGAATTTTGTAGGTTCTATAATGTGTACGAACCTGGGAATAGGCCTCCTAAATAACAGTTAAATGGAATATTTGTTTTCTGTTAATGTATAATATAAATAAATAATGATCATAATTTATTTAGCACCAACATATTCAAAGTTCTGTATATAAATTGTAATTGCTTATATCAGTACCTGTCTCCAGTAGTACCCCCAATTCAGTTTCTCTGTCTCCTTTGTTCTCAACCTGCTGTTTATGTTCCCCAGGTTTTTTTTCTCACTTGTTACAACATTCAACCTCCTTGCTTGGATCCTCCTGTGCCGTCACTTGTTTTCTGCGTCTCTTTTTCTACACAGACAGCAAAAAAGGGTACAGACTAATCTTCCCATTTAACTTTTCCTCTCGTGTGGTCAAATGGTGTTGTGCAGCCCAATCCTTAAAGAGTCTCTAATGTTTTCACTTGCTGAAAATGAACCACCACTATGTTTTATAGACTTGTGCACTAGAAAAATTTTCGTTTAATTTCGTTTCGTTTTTTCGTTTTGGAAAAAAATTTCGGTTCGGCAATATTTTCGGTTTAGATTTTTCGGATACATTCGGTATTCGGGTATTCGGGTTGTTTTTTTTCGGATACATTCGGTATTCGGGTACATTCGGTAAATCTTTTTAGTCTTTTTTTGGACTTCAGCGATCCTAATAAATTATGGAGATACCTTTTTTATTAAAATTTCGCAGGGTATCACAAAAAAATCATAATAAAAAAGATACAGTAGTGATGGAAAAAATTGTATCTAATGAACTGTATCTTTTTTATTATGAAATGTTTATTCATTTTTAAACAGGGATCAATTTATGTGAGCGGGTAAAGCACTAAAAATGTAGCCGACAATAATGAAAATGTAGTGTGTGCGTGTTTTTCACTTTTTTTTTAAACATTTTTTAGGTAGTACTACTACTCCCAGCATGGGACACACTCTTCCATGATGGGAGTAGTAGTTACCTGTACTAATTGACAGAGCGCAGGGGTCCCTTGCGATCCTCTTGTATAATGTATAGATGCGGCGGCTGCTCTTCTATGGTCCCCTGCACTCACGTATATATACACATAATCATATTTCCCGCAGAGCTGTGATTGGCCAGATGGTTCCAGCCAATCACAGCTCTCTGTGAGAAATAGGAATATGTGTATATATACGGCCGTGCAGGGGACCATAGAAGAGCGGCCGCCGCATTCATACATTATACTGGAGGATCGCAGCGGGTGTCAGGAGTAATACCCGCAGTGATCTTCCCTTTACTACAAGTACTACCACTCCCAACATGGAGTACACTCTGCTCCATGCTGGGAGCTGTAGTACCTGTATTAATAGACAGATCGCAGCGGGTGTCAAAAGTTACACTCGCTGCCATATGTCTATTAATGCAGGTACTACAGCTCCCAGCATGGAGCAGAGTGTGCTCCATGTTGGGAGTATTAGTACCTGCAGTAAGGGACAGATCCCAGGGATGTCACTCCTCCTGACACCCGCTGCTATCCTCCTGATGTGAATGCCGGGATCAGCTGTTCTCAGGGCTACAGAGCCGGGAGAACAGCTGACGCTGAGCCGTAGATATACATCGTATATCTACTGCCCAGCAAGAACTTACAGTGAGCCTGCAATGTGTATATACAGTATACACATTGCTGTCTCACTTAACCCCTTGCTGAGCTGTGCGCTATGCGCAAGCCCAGCAAGGGAAGAGTTAACTTACACTGCTGGACAGTGTAGGTTAACCCTTTGGGCGGTATACACTTTATACAGCTATCTATAGATAGCTGTATACAGTGTATACAGAAGAGGAAGTCCAGCTTACTTCCCTGGCGTCCCGGGCCGGGTTCGTGTAGCTCCGCCCCCTAGTGATGACGTCATTGGGGGCGGAGCTACAGAAGGGAACAAGGCTAGTTAATCTGAAGCTCTGTTCACATTGTACGTTTTGTATAATGTGAACAGACCCTTCTGGCAGTGTCTACCCAGACAGGGAGACTCCAGCTGTTGCTAAACTACAACTCTCAGCATGCCCAGACAGCCAAAGGCTGTCTGGGCATGCTGGGAGTTGTAGTTTTGCACCAATTGGTGGCTCCCTGTTTGGGTAGACATTGCATCATGGGTGCTCTTCCCAGCGGACAGCGCCAAAAATGTCATAACCAATTTTTTGTGTTTTTTTCTTCTCTTTTCAGATCCGTGTATGCAGAGGATTACTGCGGATTCGATGGATTACGACGGATTATTTATTTTTTCCTTTAATAAAATGGTTAACGAGGGCTGTGGGGGAGTGTTTTTTTTAAATAAAATAATTTTTCCAATGTGTTGTGTTTTTTTTAATTTTTATTGAATTTTTAGGGTTAGTAGCGGAAGCTGTCTTATTGACGGAATCCATTACTAGGCCAGGGCTTAGTGCTAGCCCCAAAAACAGCTAGCGCTAACCCCCAATTATTACCCCGGTACCCACCGCCACAGGGGTGCCGGGAAGAGCCGGTACCAACAGGCCCGGAGCGTCAAAAATGGCGCTCCTGGACCTAGGCGGTAACAGGCTGGCGTTATTTAGGCTGGGGAGGGCCAGTAACAATGGTCCTCGCCCACCCTGGTAACGTCAGGCTGTTGCTGTTTGGTTGGTATTGTGCTGAAAATGAAAATACGGGGAACCCTATGCGTTTTTTTTTTTATTTAAATTAAAAAAAAAAAAAAAAAACGCATAGGGTTCCCCGTATTTTCATTCTCAGCACAATACCAACCAAACAGCAACAGCCTGACGTTATCAGGGTGGGCGAGGACCATTGTTACTGGCCCTCCCCAGCCTAAATAACGCCAGCCTGTTACCGCCTAGGCCCAGGAGCGCCATTTTGACGCTCCGGGCATGTTGGTACCAGCTCTTCCCGGCACCACTGTGGCGGTGGGTACCGGGGTAATAATTGGGGGTTAGCGCTAGCTGTTTTTGGGGCTAGCACTAAGCCCTGGCCTAGTAATGGATTCCGTCAATAAGACAGCTTCCACTACTAACCCTGAAAATTCAATAAAAAAAAAAAAAAAATACAACACATTGGAAAAATTATTTTATTTAAAAAAACACTCCCCCACAGCCCTCGTTAACCATTTTATTAAAGGAAAAAATAAATAATCCGCCGTAATCCATCGAATCCGCAGTAATCCTCTGCATACACGGATCTGAAACGAGAAGAAAAAAACACAAAAAATTGGTTATGACATTTTTGGCGCTGTCCGCTGGGGAGAGCACCCATGATGCAATATCTACCGAAACAGGGAGCCACCAATTGGTGCAAAACTACAACTCCCAGCATGCCCAGACAGCCATTGGCTGTCTGGGCATGCTGGGAGTTGTAGTTTAGCAACAGCTGGAGTCTCCCTGTCTGGGTAGACACTGCCAGGAGGGTCTGTTCACATTATACAAAACGTACAATGTGAACAGAGCTTCAGATTAACTAGCCTTGTTCCCTTCTGTAGCTCCGCCCCTAATGACGTCATCACTAGGGGGCGGAGCTACACGAACCCGGCCCGGGACTCGAGGGAAGTAAGCTGGACTTCGTCTTGTGTATACACTGTATACAGCTATCTATAGATAGCTGTATATAGTGTATACCGCCCAAAGGGTTAACCTACACTGTCCAGCAGTGTAAGTTAACTCTTCCCTTGCTGGGCTTGCGCATAGCAATTAAAAAATAAAAAAAAAAAACACATAGGGTTCCCCGTATTTTCATTCTCAGCACAATACCAACCAAACAGCAACAGCCTGACGTTATCAGGGTGGGCGAGGACCATTGTTACTGGCCCTCCCCAGCCTAAATAACGCCAGCCTGTTACCGCCTAGGCCCAGGAGCGCCATTTTGACGCTCCGGGCCTGTTGGTACCGGCTCTTCCCGGCACCACTGTGGCGGTGGGTACCGAGGTAATAATTGGGGGTTAGCGCTAGCTGTTTTTGGGGCTAGCACTAAGCCCTGGCCTAGTAATGGATTCCGTCAATAAGACAGCTTCCACTACTAACCCTGAAAATTCAATAAAAAAAAAAAAAAAAACACAACACATTGGAAAAATTATTTTATTTAAAAAAACACTCCCCCACAGCCCTCGTTAACCATTTTATTAAAGGAAAAAATAAATAATCCGCCCTAATCCATCGAATCCGCAGTAATCCTCTGCATACACGGATCTGAAACGAGAAGAAAAAAACACAAAAAACTGGTTATGACATTTTTGGCGCTGTCCGCTGGGGAGAGCACCCATGATGCAATGTCTACCGAAACAGGGAGCCACCAATTGGTGCAAAACTACAACTCCCAGCATGCCCAGACAGCCATTGGCTGTCTGGGCATGCTGGGAGTTGTAGTTTAGCAACAGCTGGAGTCTCCCTGTCTGGGTAGACACTGCCAGGAGGGTCTGTTCACATTATACAAAACGTACAATGTGAACAGAGCTTCAGATTAACTAGCCTTGTTCCCTTCTGTAGCTCCGCCCCCTGACGTCATCACTAGGGGGCGGAGCTACACAAACCCGGCCCGGGACTCGAGGGAAATAAGCTGGACTTCGTCTTGTGTATACACTGTATACAGCTATCTATAGATAGCTGTATATAGTGTATACCGCCCAAAGGGTTAACCTACACTGTCCAGCAGTGTAAGTTAACTCTTCCCTTGCTGGGCTTGCACATAGCGCACAGCTCAGCAAGGGGTTAAGTGAGCCAGCAATGTGTATACTGTATACACATTGCTGGCTCACTGTAAGTTCTTGCTGGGCAATAGATATACGATGTATACCTACGGCTCAGCGTCAGCTGTTCTCCCGGCTTTGTAGCCCTGAGAACAGCTGATCCCGACATTCACATAAGGACGATCGCAGCGGGTGTCAGGAGAAGTGACATCCCTGGGATCTGTCCTTTACTGCAGGTACTAATACTCCCAACATGGAGCACACTCTGCTCCATGCTGGGAGCTGTAGTACCTGCATTAATAGACATATGGCAGCGAGTGTAACTTTTGACACCCACTGCAATCTGTCTATTAATACAGGTACTACAGCTCCCAGCATGGAGCAGAGTGTACTCCATGTTGGGAGTGGTAGTACTTGTAGTAAAGGGAAGATCACTGCTGGTATTACTCCTGACACCCGCTGCGATCCTCCAGTATAATGTATGAATGCGGCGGCCGTTCTCCTATGGTCCCCTGCACGGCCGTATATATACACATATTCCTATTTCTCACAGAGAGCTGTGATTGGCTGGAACCATCTGGCCAATCACAGCTCTGCGGGAAATATGAATATGTGTATATATACATGAGTGCAGGGGACCATAGAAGAGCAGCCGGCGCATCTATACATTATACAAGAGGATCGCAAGGGACCCCTGCGATCTGTCAATTAGTACAGGTAACTACTACTCCCATCATGGAAGAGTGTGTTCCATGCTGGGAGTAGTAGTACTACCTAAAAAATTTTTTTTAAAAAAAAGTGAAAAACACGCACACACTACATTTTTACTATTGTCGGCTACATTTTTAGTGCTTTACCCGCTCACATAAATTGATCCCTGTTTAAAAATGAATAAACATTTCATAATAAAAATGATACATTTCATTAGATACAATTTTTTCCATCACCACTGTATCTTTTTTATTATGATTTTTTTATGATACCCTACGAAATTTTAATAAAAAAGGTATCTCCATAATTTTTTAGGATCGCTAAAGTCCAAAAAAAGACTAAAAAGATTTACCGAATGTACCCGAATACCGAATGTATCCAAAAAATCAAACTATCTGTATCCTTTTTATTATCTTTATCAGAACGAATTCTTCACATTCGTTTACGGATAACGAATGCATTCGTTATTAACAGCATATGGTCGAATGTATTCGTTACTTTGCTATTCGTATTATCGTGACTATTCGGGAATGTTCAAAATATGTTTTCGTGCATTCGGATCGGTCCGAATGCACGAAAACGGTAAAATTCGTTAATTTAGACATTCGTGCCGAACCGAATTGCACATGTCTAATGTTTTATGTGTCTCCCATTTGCCTTTGTTTAGCAGACATGAAAGTTGGGCCTCTGTGGTTAATGTTGAACACTCTGTACGAACTTTGAGAAACTCTCTGCAGAGCCCACGCTGTGTTGACTTACAGTAGCTCCTATATTTAATACAGACATCTGTTCTGTGTGGATCCTATGTGTTTCAGTAGATGTCATATAGCACAGATGGCTGTACACTATTGCTAAAGTGCAGTATGGCAATGTCAGACTCAGTTATTTTATCCCTACCAGGGGGGGTTTATTCTGAGGACCTATATTTTCTTTAATAATAATTTTTCTAACAAGGAAGCTAAAAAATGGGACCTCTGTATGCTTGTGTATGTTTATAGCGGTACTCAAAACTTTACATACCCTGGCAGAACGTTGGCATTGATTAAGAAAAAAATGACTTTACAGGCAAAGAATTGCTTTGTATTTCAGGACAGTGATCCCCCAAATTGCCCTGATGAAAAGTTTCCATACCCTTGAATGTAGACACAAAAATAACAAATTACAGGTAAAATGGCAATTAAAGGTTGATTTCCCACACCTGTGGATTTTTATATTGCAATAAGTGTCTGAGTATAAATAGTCAATGTGTTTGTTAGTTGTCATGTGGATGCACTGAGCAAGCCAGATACTGAGCCATGGGGAGCAGAAAAGAACCGGTGTAACAAGATAATGAAACTTTATAAAGATGGGAAAATATATAAAAAGATATCCCAAGCCTTTGTGATGCCAGCCAGTATTGTTTAATCACTTGTTAAGTTGAAAATTCAGTGATTTCTTAATTCAAATCAAGGTCAGGTAGACTAAGAAAGATTTAAGCTGCAACTGTCAGAAGAATTGTTTGGGATACAAAGAAAATCCCAAAGGTAACCTGAGGAGAAAATCCCAAAGGTAACCTGCAGGCTGGAAAAAATGTGGTTGTTTTAAGGAGCACAATACAATTATACTTAAACTAAAATGAGCTTTCGAATTGCTAGAAACTGCACCAATGCTACAAAAAAGCTTAGTTACAAAAGGCTTGACAACACCTAGACATGCCTCACAGCTTTTGGCACACTATAATTTGGAGCGAAATGACCAAAATAGAGCTTTATGGTCACAACCATAAGCATTATGTTTCGAGATGGGATGCTGAAGACAGTTAGTTATTGGGCTTTAAAACTAGAAGTAACTCAGTTTACAAGCTTAGGCTGTGAGAAACCGAACCCTCTGATGGGAGTTTAAATCCTGAAGGCTACAGTCTCAAAGAGGGGAAATTGTGAATGGTGAATTACATTATACATAATAGTACAAACAATATATGAATGCATGGGGAGAAGATTGCATCAGGATGTACTACAATCAAATTAGGAGTCTGAGGGATGTGCTGGATAAATAAGCCGTATACATGAAGGCTGCACCTCACAACCGGACTTAAAGGATCTGCTGATAATATCTTTGTGCCAGATACCACAGAACACCTACATAAGTCCTATGGAGTCAATCCCTATATAACTCAGAGCTGTTTTAGTGGCACATGGGTTGCACAATATAACTAAGGTGGTCCTCTTTACTCTGCCACACAGTAGCAGTCTAATATATTGATTGTGTTTCCTGCCTTTGACAGTGTCTGATCAGTGCAGCATGTTAAAAGAGTACTCCGACAGCAGTGGAGCATGTTAAAGTGGGCGTAACGGCCGCCACACCCCCTACCATAGACTTGCATTTAGGGGGCGGGCCATTATGTCACAATACTCCGGCCCCTGTACCACCCGTCATCAGTCACAGAGCGAAGTTCGCTCCATGATGCAGATGACAGGAGGTGCTGCAGGGGATTAGATGTTTAGTGGTGGAGTACCCCTTTAATACTCTGCAGATCACCTGTGTAAAACTAGTATTAAACCACTATGGGGTCACTGTATGAAGGTGCTATACTATAGGTTATAGTGGAGCTACATCAGTGCTTGCAAAATTCACTGCAGAGCATGACACATGCTATTTCTTTGGACTCCCAACCCCTTTCACCCAGATTTCAATTGTAGGAATGCTCCTCTGTAGAGGTAGCAGTCACACAAGACACTGGCGCTTGTTGGGGATCAAAGGCACATCTGAGTATTGAGGCCCAGAAGGTTAGTTATGCCTGCATGCAATAACTATAATATGGTGCAATACATAGATTAATGTTACCACAATCATATGTGATAACTAGTGATGTCGCGAACATAAAATTTTACTTCGACTTTTATATTGACTTCAATGGGCAGGCGAATTTTAAAACCCACAGGGACTCTTTCTGGCCACAATTCTGATTTAAAAGTTGTTTCAAGGGGACTAACACCTGGACTGTGGCGTTCCGGAGTGGGATCCATGGCAAAACTCCCATGGAAAATTACATAGTTGATGCAGAGTCTGGTTTTAATCCATAAAGGGCATAAATCACCTATTATTCCTAAATGGTTTGGAATAACGTTCTTTAGCCCCCTTTAGGCAGCACATAGAGCCCCCCTTTAGGCATCACATAGTTAGATTCCCCCTTTAGACAGCACACAGATTCCCCCATATTAGGCAGCACATAGTTAGAGCCTCCCTTTAGGCAGCACATAGTTAGATCCACCTCTTTAGGCAGCACATAGATTCCCCCATGTTAGGCAGTACATAGTTAGAGCTCCCCTTTAGGCAGGCCGCACATAAGATTCCCCCATATTAGGCAGCACATAGTTAGAGCCTCCCTTTAAGCAGCACATAGTTAGATCCACCTCTTTAGGCAGCACATAAGATTCCCCCATATTAGGCAGCACATAGTTAGAGCCCCCCTTGAGGCAGCACATAGTGGGATTTGAACACAAGGCCCCAGCGCTGCAAGGCAGCAGTGCTAACCTCTGAGCCACTATGCTACCCTTAGCATACATCTTATATCCACAGTTGCAAAAATGGACAGAGATGTCAGCAGAGAGTACCTGAAAAATTAGGCCTGTACACATGGCTGAAAAATTTGGTATTGTTGCAGCCACTTCTGTAGCAGCGGCCATAAAAATTGCAGCACCATAACAAGTGCAGCAGCAGAGGCCAGAAAAATTAGGCATGTACACATGGATGAAAAATTGGGTATTGTCACAGCCGCAGCTGTAGCAGCGGCCATAAAAATTGCAGCACCATAACAAGTGCAGCAGCAGAGGCCAGAAAAATTTGGCATGTACACCAGGCTGGAAAATTGTGTATTGTTGCAGCTGCTGCTGTAGCAGTGGCCTGAAAAAAATTCTGTTTGTTTTGCCAGGCAGAAAGTGCCCTAAAACATTGCGGCTTGAACCCTAGTTGGTGGCAGATAAGTCACGCAAGTCATCCGGCATTCAGAGTTCAAATACAGCAGCGTGTGGACCATTTTTAGGCCAAAGCAGCTCATCTGATCAGGCCTTGTTCAGTCGAATGTATCGTCCAGTGTCAGTCCCTTCAGGATCCATCCCTCTTTCATCTTAAGAAAGGTGAGGTAATCCAGACTTTTTTGACCAAGGCGACTCCTCTTCTCAGTGACAATACCTCCTGCTGCACTGAAGGTCCTTTCTGACAGGACACTTGAAGCGGGACAGGCCAGAAGTTAAAGCGCAAATTGGGATAGCTCAGGCCACAGGTCAAGCCGGCACACCCACCAGTCAAGGGGATCATCGCTCTTCAGAGTGTCGATATCTGCGGTTAAAGCCAGGTAGTCTGCTACCTGTCGGTCAAGTCGTTCTCTGATGGTGGACCCCGAAGGGCTGTGGCGATGCGTAGGACTTAAAAAGCTCTGCATGTCCTCCATCAACAGCATATCTGTACAGCATCCTGTCCTTGCCGGCGTGTTTGTGGGAGGAGAAGGAGGATTACTTTCATCTCTTCCCCTGTTAGATCCCTGTTTTGCTGTGAAATGACCCTTATATGCTGTGTACAGCATACTTCTTAATTTATTTTGGACCTGCTGAATCCTTTCCACCTTTCTGTAGTGCGGTAACATGTCAGGCACTTTATGTTTATACCGGGGGTCTAGTAGCGTGGACACCCAGTACAGGTCGTTTTCCTTCATCCTTTTTATACAAGGGTCCCTCAGCAGGCACAAAAGCATTAATGACCCCATTTGCACAAGGACGGATGCCGAGCTACTCATGTCCCGTTCTTCATCCTCAGTGATGTCAGGGAAGGTATAATCTTCTTCCCCCCAGCCACGTACAACACCACGGGAACCAGATAGTTGACAAGGAGCACCCTGGGATGCCTGCTGTGGTTGGTCTTCCTCCTCCTCTTCAAAGCCACATTCCTCCTCTGACTCCTCTTCCTCACAATCCTCTTCCAGCGTTGCCGCAGGTCCAGCAAGCAATGCTGATAAGGCTGTTTCTGGTGGTGATGGTGTCCACAACTCTTCCCCTTCACGCTCATCTACTGCCTGATCCAGCACTCTTCGCAGGGCACGCTCCAGGAAGAAAACAAACGGTATGATGTCGCTGATGTTGTCTTCGGTGCGACTGACCAGGTTTGTTACCTCCTCAAAAGGACGCATTAGCCTACAGGCATTGCGCATGAGCCTCCAGTAACGTGGCAAAAAAATTCCCAGCTCCGCAGACGGCTCTATCTTGTTGGAGCAGGCGTGTTGAATTCCAACGTGTCGGGCTGTAGCAAATCAAGCGCCTCACTGGCATGTTGTTTCACCGCTGGATATCTGAAATGGCCACACACCTTCCTGGACTGCTTCAGGACATCCTGTAAGCCTGGGTACTTGAGCACAAAGCATTGCACAATCAGATTACACACATGTGCCATGCACGGCACATGTGTCAACTTGCCCAACCTCAATGCCGCCAAAAAATGTGTTCCATTGTCACAAACCACCTTGCCAATCTCCAGTTGGTGCGGAGTTAGCCACTGGTCCACCTGTGCGTTCAGGGCCAACAGGAGCACAGCTGAGGTGTGACTCTCCGCTTTGAGGCAAGTCAACCCCAAGATGGCGTGACACTGCCATATCCGGGATGTGGAATATCATCTGGGGAGCTGGGGGGGGGGGGTGCCGGTGATGTGGAGCAAGACACAGCAGTGGAAGAGGACTCGGCCGAGGATGTTATGGAAGAGGATGGAGTAGGAGGAGTAGAGGAGGTGGCAGCGGGCCTGCCTGCAAGTCGTGGCGGTGTCACCAACTCCTCTGCAGAGCCACGCATTCCATGCTTGGCAGCAATCACCAGGTTTACCCAATGAGCAGTGTAGGTGATATACCTGCCCTGACCATGCTTTTCAGACCAGGTATCAGTGGTCAGATGGACCCATGCCCCTACACTGTGTGCCAGACATGCCATTATTTCCTTTTGCACAATGGAGTAAAGGTTGGGGATTGCCTTTTGTGCAAAAAAAATTTGTCCGGGTACCTTCCACTACGGTGTCCCAATGGCTACAAATATTTTAAAGGCCTCAGACTCCACCAGCTTGTATGGTAAAAGCTGGCGGGCTAGCAGTTCTGACAAGCCAGTTGTCAGACGCCGGGCTACAGGGTGACTTTGAGACATTGTCTTCTTGTGCTCAAACATCTCCTTGACAGACACCTGACTGTGGGCAGATGAGCAGGAACTGCTCAAGGCGAGAGACGGAGAGGCGGATGGTTGAGAGGGGGCAAGGAGGGCAGCAGTGGTTGACCTGGCTGAAGATGCTGGACCAGGAGGAGGATGGCGGCTTTGACTTTGTGTGCTGCTCGTACTGACGTGTTGATCCCATAGGCGTTTGTGATGTGACATCATGTTCCTCCGCAAAGCAGTTGTGCCTAGGTGGGTGTTGGACTTCCCACGACTCAGTTTCTTCTGGCACAGGTTGCAAATGGCCTCGCTGTTGTCAGAGGCAGACACACAAAAAAAATGCCACACTGCTGAGCTCTGCGATGACGGCATTCTGGTGGTGGCAACAGCATGCGTTGATTGGCGTCCCATCTGGCTGACCCCGGGTGCTGATGCATGTTGTCTGACTGTGCCACTAGCTCCTTGCGACGACCTCCCCCTGCTTCCAACTCGTCTCCTCCTCCTCTCTGTCTCCCCATCTGAACTTTCCCCCTCTTCTTCTCTTCTAGCGGGCACCCACGTGTCATCCACGGACACATCGTCATCATCAACACCTTCACCGCTATCTGACACCTCAAGAAAGGAAGCAGCAGCGGGTACAACATCATCATCACACCATACGTCCATGTGTGTAATGCTGCCTGACTGAGACATATCCCTGTTAACTACATCCTCTGACAATAATGGTTGTGCATCACTCATGTCTTCAAACTGATGTGTAAATAACTCCTCTGACGAATCAAGTAAAGCTGCTGTGGTGCTAGTGTTGGTGGTGGCGACAGGCAGACAAGTGGTAGCATGAGAGGTGCCCGAAGCTAAGCTAGAGGAGGAGAATGACGGTGCATCAAGGTTCCGAGCGGAAGCTTTAGTAGTAGATTGGGTGTCTTGTGAAAGCCAGTCAACTAAGTCCTCAGAACTTTGGGGGTTCAGGGTACATGGCCTCTGAACACTGGCCATTCTAGAGCCAAAGGGAATCCCAGCACCACGACAGCCCCTGCAGGGTGGCCTTCCTCTGACTGTCATTTTTTTTGGTTAAATTTGCATGTGTCACACCTAATGTGATTTGCACTAGGGTGACACAATTTGCCCTGCAGGCAAGAAAAATGGCAACTGTGACGTGAACTAACAGTGACGACTGATTTTATTTATCAGTCAAAAAAGGTATTTTTTTTTATTTGCACAACTTTCACACCTAATGTGATTTGCACTAGGGTGACACAATTTGCCCTGCAGGCAGGAAAAATGGCAACTGTGACGTGAACTAACAGTGACGGATGATTTTATTTAACAGCCAAAAAAGGTATTTTTTTTTAATTTGCAGAACTGTCACACCTAATGTGATTTGCACTAGGGTGAGACTATTTGCCCTGCAGGTAGGAAAAATGGCAACTGTGATGTGAACTAACAGTGACGGATGATTTTATTTAACAGCCAAAAAAGGTATTTTTTTTAATTTGCACAACTGTCACACCTAATGTGATTTGCACTAGGGTGACACAATTTGCCCTGCAGGCAGGAAAAATGGCAACTGTGATGTGAACTAACAGTGACGGCTGATTTTATTTAACAGCCAAAAAAGGTATTTTTTTTTTAATTTGCACAACTGTCACACCTAATGTGATTTGCACTAGGGTGACACAATTTGCCCTGCAGGCAGGAAAAATGGCAACTGTGACGTGAACTAACAGTGAGGGCTGATTTTATTAAACAGTCAAAAAAGGTATTTTTTTTTAATTTGCACAACTGTCACACCTAATGTGATTTGCACTAGGGTGACACAATTTGCCCTGCAGGCAGGAAAAATGGCAACTGTGACGTGAACTTACAGTGACGGCTGATTTTATTTAACAGCCAAAAAAGGTATTCACACCTAATGTGATTTGCACTAGGGTGAGACTATTTGCCCTGCAGGCAGGAAAAATGGCAACTGTGACGTGAACTAAATGTGACGGCTGTTTTTTTATTTAACAGCCAAAAAAGTTTTTTTTTTTTATTTGCACAACTGTTACACCTAATGTGATTTGCACTAGGGTGACACAATTTGCCCTGCAGGCAGGAAAAATGGCAACTGTGATGTGAACTAACAGTGACGGCTGATTTTGTCTAACAGCCAAAAAAGGTAATTTTTTTTAATTTGCACAACTGTCACACCTAATGTGATTTGCACTAGTGTGACAATGAGCAAAAAAACTTGCCAGCAGAGTTCCCCTTTTATGCAGTGGTCCCCAACCAGGGTGCCTTCAGCTGTTGCAAGACTAACAGACTGATATCTTTCAGCCCTTTGAATACTGTAGTAGTTAGTTGCTTTAAAGAAAAAAAAGCTTGCCAGCGGAGTTCCCCTTTTAAGCAGTGGACCCCAACCAGGGTGCCTCCAGCTGTTGCAAGACTAACGGACTGATATCTTTCAGCCCTTTGAATATTGAAGTAGTTAGTTGCTTGAAGGAACTTAAGTTTGATTCTGGAGTACCCCTTTTAACCAGCGGTTCCCTCCCAACCAGGGTGCCTCCAGCTGTTGCAAGACTAACGGACTGATATCTTTCAGCCCTTTGAATACTGTAGTAGATAGCTGCTTGAAGGAACTTAAGTTTGATTCTAGAGTACCCCTTTTAACCAGCGGTTCCCTCCCAACCAGGACTGATATCTTTCAGCCCTAAAAAGGGCTTTTTTGGCTGCTGTCTTTAAAGCAGATGTTACACTAGTGCTTTAGGAGTAAACTGGACCCTGAATACACCCCCTAGCAGCAACCTAGCTATCGCTTTCCCTATACAGCAGGAGCAGCTTCTCTAACCCTCCACTAAGCCTGCAGCATGCTGAATGAGGCTAAAATGGCATCCGTGCAAGAGGTAGGAGGGTCTGGAAGGGAGGGACGGATGCTGATTGGCTGTAATGTGTCTGCTGACTCTGACTCACAGGGTCAAAGTTTACTGCAATGTTAAAGTATAGGGGGCAGATCAAACTTCACATATGTTCGCCCAGCGATGCAAATGCGAAAATGCGAAATTCGCCGGGAACTGTTCGCTGGCGAACAATTTGCGACATCTCTAGTGATAACTAGAAAACATTGAAAATTCCAGAACTTTTCTTTAAACTGGTTATAAAGCAAGTTATAAAATACTATACATAAAAGCTGTCACTCAATGACCTTCACCTTGTATGAAGAAATGTTCCCTTTTATATAAATTTGTATAAATCTAAAACCAAGCTTATTTTATACTTGAAGTTTTCGTCTTATGTTCCATTCGATGTAATATCTTCTCCATAACATAAACAACAAATGCTTCTCAATTCTATATTCAGAAATAATTGTCACATCTGTGGATCACAAGAAACAGGGAACCTTACTGTTCACTATAATTTTATGCAAATGTAATCAAATTACAGTAATAAATCTGAAATAAAGGTAATATATATGTGCTGTATTATTATGCTTGAATTCAGTTTAGGTTCAGCTCTGGACCATTAGATATACAATAGTATTGATGTGTACAGACACAAAAGTGAATGTGCAATTTATACAGAAAAAAAATTATTCTAGATGATCAAAATAAGAGACTTTTAAGAGTTAAAGTTAAACTTCATCTTTTGCTAACATAAATATACACAGTAAATGTAACTTTTTGACATTTAGCAACTTCTCTTTTTTTCTTTTTTTTAAAGGGGTATTCTGGCTTTATACAGCTTATCCCTATTCCAAAGGATAGGGGATAAAATGCATAATCGCATGGGTCCCACTGCTGGGGACCCCCGTGATCTCAGCGCAGCCCCTGGCATTCTATGCCTGCACTGCCCCCTAGTGACGTCACTCCATGCCCCCTCCATTCATTTCTATGGGAGGGGGCATGTGATGACGTCACTAGGGGGCATGGCCGTCAGATCCTGTCCCTGTCTTGGAGCCAGCACCTGGCACAGAATAACGGGGGCTGCATAGAGATCGCGGGGGTCCCCAGCTGCAAAATAACAAAATAACTGATCACACAGAAAATTCTATTAGTGTAGGGCAGTGTTATACAATGAATCCACTATTGGTGTCTCGAGGGCTACATAATACAAAAACCACATGTCTGCATCACTTGCTGACAATCTTCAGGTGGAAATGTAAGGCTTTTTTTTCCACTATTCAGAGCATATTGAGACAAGATCAGAAGAGAAATAAATATAGATATATTACAGAATAATGAAAAATAATTTAATAGTGTTTGACCATGAAGCCTAAACATGGCTTCCTGGCAACAAACCTCCAGCTTGAATTCGGTTTACTACTTAATTACATATTGTGATAAGGTAGCAAGGAAAGGGTGTATTTCCTTGGCTCACCCTAGAGAATCTCTCACCTGCTGCTTAATTAATGAGGCAGCAGGGAAGGGAGGTGTATATAAGATGGATACTCAGTTTAATCTGGGCTCTCCCTTGGAAACCGCACGCCACTGCAGGGAGAGACAGCGGGCCTTGTAGGAGGCACACAGCGGGACCTGTGAGGGCCCAAGTGACAGTGGGTACTGTGGCTAAATCAGGTTGCAGGTGGTGCGTGTTTTCTGCCTGAGGGAAGCTCACCAGTAAGTAGTCAGGGCATGCTTACATGTATAATCAGTGACCAGACAGTCTAGGACTTTGTTTTGTTCCTGAGTAATGTTTTGTTTTACCTGCAACCTGTGGAAATAAAGCTGGCGAGGAGCCAGACTTGTATGCGAAACTGTGGTCTGCTGTGTTATTATGGGGAACGTGTCCCGTGGCAAGTGACCAGGACGATCCGAGAGCTAATCCCCGAGACGGTTCGTCACAATATGTATTCCTTCATAGATTTCATATTTTCAATCTAAATATAGAATGTAAGGGGGAAAAAAATCATGAAATAAACAAGTGTGCTATTTTTGGTGGGGGGTAAATTGTGTGTGTGTGGGGGGGGGGGGGGGGGGCTAAACTGTCCGACAAGCATGTAGGCATAAAATATACTCATGCTTAAGTATGACTTAAAAGTGTTGTCACATCAGGACATTAGCCAATGCAGTTCCTGAAAAGAGTAGCCCTCAATATGGGAAAAACATTGTCACCCATTGCCTATTCGTGGTCACTTGAATAGGCATCAAATAATACCTGTAACACCTGCGCTCCGGCCGTACACGGGCCATGAGCGCTCTCTGCTTATGTCCCCGCTGCCGGTGGGGCTGGGATGCGCTCGCATGCAAATCCAGCCCGTCACTCACTGCCCTCATCTTCCGCCTCTCCGTGTCCTTGCAGCCCCGGTGCAGGTGCCCCCACCTCCTAGGGCACGCGCGCACTGGAGCTCTTTCACTTAAAGGGCCAGTGCTCTATTAATCAAGTGTCTACACCTTTCCCCTGTCCTTAAATACCTTACCTCCCCTGCACCTGTGTTACCTACCCTGACCTACTGCCATCTTGCCATGTCCTGCCAGTTTCCTTCTGTGCCACGCCACCTGCCAGATACCTGTGTGGACGAGTCGTGCCAGGGATAGCGACCTGGGTGCCGCCTGCCGCAGCAAGACCATCCGGCACCTTAGACCAATGGCACCTTAGACTCCGCTACCTGGCACGGCTCACACAGGCCTAGAGGACCCACCACCTGCCATGACCCGTTACAATGCCACAGTCTCTTGCGCATTGGCTTTTCCATGAATATATTTATTAGATCTTTCATTGCATAATTACTATGCAAAATTGAACATTTTCATGCATGATATGTCCTTTTTCCCCTTCAACTCAACCTATAAGAGGAAATTGATGAAAACGCTTGAGCAAACTTGTTTTGAAAGAGTGCAAAAGTGAAAGGCCCTGAGCACTGTAGAACAGCTGTTCAAATTTTTCTGCTTTACTAAAGTAACACTTTAAAACTTGTGAGCTTTTTCCTATATAAAATCGTGCACCGTAACATAAGCAAACAGTGCTAATTCAGCGATGCAAAGTGATTAATGAACCTTATATGTGGGAAGGCATCCGCGTTACTGAATCACAAAAGCCTAAATATGAATCATGAGACTGATTTTATTAGCACCATTTGTCTTATGAGTCCATAATTAGCCATATTAATACCTGTGTCATATCCAGGAATTGGTTGCCAAGTTCATCTAATTTGGAACAAACTCCTTTAGTCACATAAAGTTTTTGTGAGACTAAGCCTCTTAATTCTTTTATGTAAGTAATAAAAAAAAATGATCCACTCTGACTTATGCAAGGACCAATTCATTTTAATGCAAAAAATATGGTTAAAAAACCACTTGATGCCTCAATGAATATGTTCACTCTGGGCTTGTTTAGTTAAGTGGATTTGCTCAGACATTATTCTCAATGGCTCATATGGAATATGATTTCATTATTTTGGCCATTCATCTGTTTCATTGGTTGTTCTTGTACTGCTGGACTCTAAACCCATTTGGATCTTCACTCTTACAGAGTACAGCAAGGCCACAATGATACAGTAGAATCTCCCAATAGCGGACACTCATGGGGGGAAAAGGGTCTGCTATTGAGAGATGTCCCCTATTGGGATAAAAGACTCAAATATCTTTCTAAATGACCAAATACTGTTCTGTACTCACTCCAGAGTGTAATTACCTATAAAACAAGATAAAAAGCCATTATACAGTATAATCTCCCAGTGCCCTTTAACCCCTTAAGGACCAGGGTTTTTTCCGTTTTTGCATTTTCGTTTTTTGCTCCTTGCCTTTAAAAAATCATAACTCTTTCAATTTTGCACTTAAAAATCCATATGATGGCTTATTTTTTGCTCCACCAATTCTACTTTGTAATGACGTCAGTCATTTTGCCCAAAAATCTACGGTGAAACGGAAAAAAATAATCATTGTGAGACAAAATTGAAGAAAAAAACGCTGTTTTGTAACTTTTGGGGGCTTCCGTTTCTACGTAGTACATTTTTCGGTAAAAATGACACCTTATCTTTATTCTGTAGGTCCATACAATTAAAATGATACCCTACTTATATAGGTTTAATTTTATCGGACTTCTGGAAAAAATCATAACTACATGCAGGAAAATTTATACGTTTAAAATTGTCATCTTCTGACCCCTATAACTTTTTTATTTTTCCGTGTATGGGGCTCATTTTTTGTGCAGTGATCTGAAGTTTTTAACGGTACAATTTTTGCATTGATAGGACTTATTGATCGCTTTTTGTTCATTTTTAAATGATATAAAAAGTGACCAAAAATGCACTATTTTGGACTTTGGAATTTTTTTGCGTGCACGCCATTGACCGAGCGGTTAAATTAATGATATATTTTTATAATTCGGACATTTACACACGCGGTGATACCATATATGTTTATTTTTATTTTTATTTACACTGTTTTTTTTTATTGGAAAAGGGGGGTGATTCAAACTTTTAATAGGGGAGGAGTTAAATGATCTTTATTCACTTTTTTTTTCCACTTTTTTTTTTGCAGTGTTATAGCTCCCATAGGGACCTATAACACTGCACACACTGATCTTCATCATTGATCACTGGTTTCTCATAAGAAACCAGTGATCAACGATTCTGCCGCATGACTGCTCATGCCTGGTCTCAGGCACTGAGCAGTCATTCGGCTTTCGGACAGCGAGGAGGCAGGTAGGGGCCCTCCCGCTGTCCTGTCAGCTGTTCGGCATTGACTTCCTGTGTAACCTGTTGATAGGGCATAGCATTGCCAGATGGAAAAAACCCTTTAAACCTACTTTGTACTGTGTTCCACCCATTGTACACTTATTGGAATATATGTGAATTTTATCACTGCACTGGATCCGTTTTTTTAAATCCATTAGGGGGCACTAGATGTTTAGGTGGACAGACTACAGGGGAAGATTCATCAAAACCGGAGCAGAGGAAAAGTTGTCCAGTTGGCCATAACAACCAAACAGATCCCTTCTGTCCTTTTTGAAAAGGTCTCCAAACACAGGGCTGTAGTGGGTAGCTCTGTGTATGTGCTTATAGGTAAATATGCAGTGTATTTCCCTCTGTGTGGTGGATTTTATGCAGCAAGAAATATGTTTCCTATATGCTATGTGTGGCTGTAACAATGCTGGATGTGGATCCTCTGACCTGTGTGGCAGATGATGCTGGCCGTATCGGGGAACGAAGTCTAAGGTGCAGCTGGTCTTCACCAGAGCCCGCCGCAAGGCAGGATGGGCTTGCTGCGGCAGGCGACACCCAGGCTGCTACCCCTGATACGACTTGACCACACGGGTAGCTGGACAAAGACATGGTACAGAAGGATGAGGCAGAGGCGTAGTTGGACTTAAAAGAAAGTCAAGACTTAAGGCTAGGGGCACTGAAGATCTGGCAGGGAAGAGTGGGAGGTGCAGGAACTTATAGAATAGCCTCAGGTGTAACACATAATTATGGGCGTACTGGCCCTTTAAATTTCAGAGCTCAGGCGTGCGTGCACCCTAGGAGATTGGGACACGGCGCCGGAGCTGAGTAGCAGAGGAGGAGGCAGCAGAGGAGCATGCTAAGGGATGGGCTGGGATGCGCATGCTGGTCCCACCGGCCAGTGCGTGCTGCCGGAGAACAAGGTGTTACAGTGAACCCACCGAAATAATACATTTCCAGAAATGCTTGTACATTTGAAATGTGTTCCATTCACATAATACATAATTTTGGATCTATTTAGGTTCCTAAGACAATCCCTTTTAAAGGGTTATCCAGGAATAGAAAAACAAAGCCATTTTTGACAGTTGACAGATTCCCACAGTTATCCAACATAAAGTGACTTTAGTGTCCTACAGTAATGGACATGCTTACCAAGAATCTGTTCCTGTGTTGGTGTCCTGTGTTCCCCATTATGCTGCTGGCTTGTTTTTGGGAACTGATTACTTCCAGTTTATGTAGCCTCTCTTAGACGAGGGAGGTGACTTATTTCCCTCCCACACATCGGTCGCCCTACCTATTGCAGCACAGCACAACCTGACACACAAGCTGTGGATCTGTGTGATGATAAATGCACGCACTTGTGATCAGGAGGCTTGCTTTAAACACAGCAGACAAAACAGCCAAGCCCCCTTTTAACACCTGACATCTGACTTGGGATGTCTTGTCTCGGGCTGCACAGCAAGCTGGGAAAGGTTTAAGACAACACTCATTTGCTAGGCTGCAGAAAAGGAACTTCCAGGGAAAAGAAAGACAAAAAAATTCCACCCCAGCCGCCAAACATAATTTTTTTTTTTACAATAACATGTTCTTGTACACCCATATTTTTTATTTTTACAAAGGGTAAAAGGAGAAAAATACCACCAAAATTTGTAACCCCATTTCCCTCTGGTATGTAAATATCTCATATGTGGATGTAAAGTGCTCTGTGGGTGCACTAGAGGGCTCAGAAGGGAAGGAGCGACTATGGAATTTTGGAGAGCACATTTTTTGGGGGGGCATATCATTTTATGGAAACCCCCATGGTGCCTGAACAGCAAAAAACACCCAAATGGCAAACTATTTTGGAAACTCTACCCCTCAAGGAACGTAACAAGGGGTACAGTGAGCCTTAAAACCCTACAGATGATTGATGAACTTTCCTTAAAGTGGGACGTGAAAATGAAAAATCAGATTTTTTTTTCACTAAAATGCTGATGTTACCCAAAATGTTTCCTTTTCACAAGTGGTAATAGGTGAAAATGTCCCCCAAAATTTGGGCTCTGTGGGTGCACTAGAGGGCTCTGTGGGTGCACTAGAGGGCTCAGAAGGGAAGGAGCGCCATTGGGCTTTTGGAAAGTGAAATTTGCTGAAATGGTTTTTGGGTGGCATGTCACATTTAGGAAGCCCCAATGGTGCCAAAGCAACAAAAAAAAAAATTAAAATAAAAACACATGGCACACTATTTGGGAAACTGCACCCCTCAAGGAACATAACCTGGGGTACATTGAACCTTAACACCCCACAGCTAATTGAGGAATTTTTACTAAATTTGGACATGAAAAGGAAAAATTTTATTTTTTTCACTAAAACGCTGGTCTTACCCTAAATTTTTCATTTTTACTAGGGGTAAAAGGAGAAAAAGCCCTCAACAAATGTGTAACACTATTTCTTCTGAGTATGAAATACCCCATATGTGGATGTAAAGTGCTTTGCAGGTGCACTACAATGCTCAGAAGAGAAGGAGCACCATTGGGCTTTTGGAGAGAGAATTTGGTTGGAATGGAAGTCGGGGGCCATGTGCGCTTACAAAGCCCATGTGCTGCCAGAACAGTGGACCCCCTAACATGTGACCCCATTTTGTAAACTACACCCCTCACAGAATGTAATAAGGGGTGCAGTGAGCATTTACACCCCACAGGTGTCTGACAGATCCTTGGAACAATGTGCCGTGCAAATAAAAAATAAAATTTTTCCTTTTTACAGACCACTGTTCCAAAAATCTGGCAGACACCTGTGGGGTGTAACTGCTCACTGTACCCCTTATTACATTACGTGAGGGGTGTAGTTTCCGATATAGGGTCACATGTGGGGGGGGGGTATTGCTCTGGTACCATGGGGGATTTGTAAACGCACATAGCCTTCATTTCCAGCCAAATTCCCTCTCCTAAAGCCCAATGTCGCTCCTTCTCTTCTGAGCCCTGTAGTGTAATCCCAGAGCACTTTTATTCCACATATAATTACTCAGAAGAAATGGAGTTAAAACATTTTGGGGGGCTTATTTTTCTAACTTTGGGGTAACAATTTAGTGAAAAAAAATCAAATTTTTCCGTTTCATGTCCAACTTTAATGAAAATTTCTGTCAAACATCTGAGGGGTGTTAAGGCTCACTATACCCCTTGTTACGTTCCATGAGGGGTGCAGTTTTCAAAATGGGGTCACGTGTGGGTGTTTTTTTTTTTTGTGTTTATGTCAGAACCGCTGTAACCAGCAGCCACCCCTGTGCAAATCACCAGTTTAGGCCTCAAATGTACATGGTGCGCTCTCACTCCTGAGCCTTGTTGTGCACCCGAAGAGCATTTTACGTCCACATATGGGGTATTTCCGTACTCAGGAGAAATTGTGTTACAAATTTTTGGGGTCTTTTTTCCTTTTAATGCTTACGAAAATGAAAAGTATGGGGCAACACCAGCATCTTAGTGTAAAAAAATAAAACATTTTTCCACTAACATACTGGTGTAGACCCCAACTTTACCTTTTCATAAGGGGTAAAAGGAGAAACAGCCCCCCAAAATTTATAGCACAATTTCTCCCGAGTACAGAAATACCCCATATGTGGCACTAAATTGTTGCCTTGAAATACGACAGGGCTTGGGAGTGAACCATGTGCATTTGAGGCCTAAATTAGGGATTTGCATAATGGCGGACCTGGATGCCCCCGCCACCAAAAAATACCCTACGGCAGTGTATTCCAAACAGTGTGCCTCCAGCTGTTGCAAAACTCTCAGCATGCCTGAACAGTCAATTGCTTTCTGGCAATGCTGGGAGTTTTGGAAACATTTTGGAAACAGTGCCGTACGACACATTTTTCAATTTTATTGGGGAGGGGGGTTGGGGGGAACTGTGTAGGGGTATGTTTATATGTAGTGTTTTACTCTTTAGTTTATGTAAGTGTAGTGTAGTATAGTGTTATTAGGGTACATTCGCACTGGTGGGAGTTTACAGCGAGTTTCCCACGGGGAGTTTGAGTTGCGGCCGGAAATTTGCCACATGTTGCAAAATTACAATTCCCAGAATGCCTGGACAGTCTGGGCATGCTAGAAGTTGTAGTTTTGCAGCATCTGGAGGGCCACAGTTTGAAGACCACTGTATAGTGGTCTCCAAACTGTGGTCCTTCAGATGTTGCAAAACTACAACTCCTAGCATGCCCAGACCATCCAGGCATGCTGGAACTTGTAGTTCTGCAACATCTGGAGGCCCATATGTTCCAGAACTACAACTCTCAGCATGCATGGACTGTCTTGACATGCTGAGAGTTGTAGCTTTGCAACATCTGGAGGGTCACAGTTTGTAGTCCCCCCCAGATGTTGCAAAACTACAATCCCCAGCATGCCCAGACAGACAAAGGCTAGGTGGCCACAATTGAAGATCACTCACCTCGATCTTCAGACTGTGGCCCGCCCGTGCCACCCCCACACAGGGGGCACAGGTCACATCTGCTGTCCCGCCACTGCCGCCGGTCGCATCCCCTGCTGCCGCCGGTCACGCTCATCGCCACTGCCAACACCGAGTCCGGGCAGCCATCACCAACGTGACCCTGCACTTCCAGTGGTGGGCAGAGCAGGGGATCATGACGTTTGACCCCCCCGCCCCCTCCTGCCATTGGTCGGTCAGTCCTGACTGACCAATGGCAGGGAATAGGAAGAGTGGCACCCCTGCCACTTCGCTTCTATCGTTCAGGATGGTCGGGGCTGTTTCTGACAGCTTTGGTCATCCTTATTTTCCAGCTGATTGGGTCACCAGTGACCCGATCATACGGAAAAAGCTGTGAGTTGCCGGTCAGAATTGACTGGCGAATCACAGCGATCGCCGACAAGGGGGGGTCTCAGGACCCTCCTAGGCGATGTCCTGGGATGGCTGCTGATAGATATCAGCAGTCATCCCATTTTGATCACTGCCCTGTGCGTGGCAGTGAACGGAATTCCCAAGGGCATACAGGTACGCCCATGGTCCTTAAGTACCAGGGAGCAAGGGTATACTTGTACACCCTTAGTCCCCAACAGGCTAAGCCTACATCAGAGCACCTACAATTTTGGATATTACACAATAAGGGTACTCTTACATGCAGCAGTTTTTCAATGCAGTTTTATTTATTTACAGATAATGGTCCAGACATATTTTATAAATAGGGATCAGGGAAGATCACATAAAGGTGAGTCAATAAATTACCAGCTAATCTCTGTGGGGGAGATTTATCAAAACCCGTGTAGAGGAAAAGTGGAGCCAATAGCAACAATCAGATGACTTCTTTCATTTTTAGTAAGGCCTCTGAAAAATGAAATAAGCGATCCGATTGGTTGCTGTGAGCAACAGGACAACTTTTCCTCTGCACAGGTTTTGATAAATCCCCCCCCCCCCCCCCCCTGTATGTATAAAGTGCATGGCGCATAGGGGGACATTTCTGGATGAGAGTGGGGTTGGGTGGGGCATCGTGATGGTAGAAGAAACCAGATAAGATAAAATCAAAAGGTATATGTCGGGCATGTTTAAAATCATGGACTATAAAACACAACATCCGCATAAATTCGAATTCGAATATTAAACTACTTTTACTGTATAAAATCATAATCTACTGAGTGCCAGTAGTTGTGTTAAGTTGGAAGACAGCAGATTGAATTATTATCTTGTTGTTTGCAGATGCTCTGAGTTTTGGAGACTTGGATGAAATACAATACAACATAACACTCTTTTTTTCCATCAAACACTGTGGCTAGATCAGCAACACCAGGCTGCAAAGTCGTGTCTCACTGAAGGAAATGATATGTAGAGCAGAAGCAACTGTTAATGTGCATTAAACAGTCTTGTAATAGTCTCTGTTCTCCGTTTACTCTCAGTCTTAAGGCAGAACTGCGGGATAACACAGCGAGGTGACACGGGAAGCTCATAAACTGTAGATGTAAAGTGTTCCAAAGTTTATGAAGCCTGAGACTATTAGCCAAATTACCAACTTTAAAGGGAACAATCACCAGACAACCTGAAAACAATACAATACTGCCTTGAATAACTTTTTTGAGCACTCTAAAAGTATGTCCCCCCATGCTACAAATTTACAAATCATTCCTTTTAGGTGTCAATTATAAATTTGTAGACACAATGGTGGGGGAGGTTTATCAAAACTTGTGCAGAGGAAAAGTTTAATAATTGTCCATAGTAAACGATAAGATAATTTTTCAAAGGCTTTTTCAAAAGGAAGGAAGCAATCTGATTGGTCGTTATGAGCTACTGGTAAATTTTTCCTCTGCACAAGTTTTGATGAATGTTCCAGGCATCCTTTCTTCCCGTATTACAATATTGAATTGGTTTTGGTCTATCGGGTGTATTCATCAAGAGTGGTGAAGGGGAACGTCTTTTTTCCCCATTAATTCATGTGGTGGAAACGGTTTACCTGCACCAGATTAATTACATGGTGCTGGGCCTGTGATGAATCTGGTGCTGATCACATTTCTTACTTCAGTACACCACTTTTTATGGTGCCTCTCTGTGACTTTTTGTGCGACCTTTTATTCTGTGCAACAAAATGTGCAACTTTTTAATAATGCTGTTTGCAGTCAGTTTTGTAAACCAAGTCAGGGCTGGTGTAGATTTGCACCTAATTAAGCGCAGTTGCGACAAAAGATTAGACAAACTGAAGAGTCGTACATCATGAATTACTGACCACTGCAGGATATCACCTGAAATCATGACTTGGTATGTTCCTTTAGGAAATCCTTCTAAACCAAAAGCCGCAATGAAAAGACTCAAAACAGCATCTAAGACAAACTGTGAGACAAATGTACATCATAAAACCAGGGTAAAACCAATGATGAATTCCCCCTGTGACTATTTCGGATGGCATATTTATACATCTTTTCTAAACCAATTAGTTTTCTAATATCTACTGGATTGTTTTTATAAACTCAGAAATTCCTCATACACATAGGCTATATTAAAGGGGTGGTCTGGTGAAAAGCAACTTATCCCACATCTACAGTATAGGGAATAAGTGTCTGACTACGGGCCCTGGCTATCTGCGAGGAGCGCATGCTACAGAAAACACTGATGGTGCAGAAGAGACCCAAATTCTGCAGTGAGGTATCTTTGGTGCTCCCATGGAAATATATGGAGCATGTGCCATCTGTTGCACACGTCCTCGCAGGGCTCTTCAGGAGATTATGGGGGCTGCTGCTTTTCACTAGACCACCCCTTAGAAAAACATTGATTCTTCCTAGAAACAGCACTTCTCTTTTCTTCAGTTTATGGGTGGTATTACAGCTCAGATCCGTTGAAGTAAATGGAGCCAAATTTTGACCCCTTAAAATAAATCTGACGCCTGTTTCACCTGCAGAAACCCCAATACATAGAGTTATAGTGCCGGCAAACACGATTAAAATGATGTATTACTCACTCCGATCTGTGGTCCAGTTCTAAAGATAGACGTTGTAATAGAGTCTGTTGCTTATTTGTTAATTAACCCCCTTTGCTCAGTGGAAGTAGAGCCATGTGTTCTGAGTTTCCATGCCTCCTTCCTCTCTGCTCCCATATGCCCACCCACCTCGCTCTCACATGGGTGACTACTCTAAGAATATTTATGAAGTGGGCGGGCATATGTGAGCAGACATTGGGGAGACAGGAAAGGTCAGGACGCCGGCTCCTGCCTCATTGCGCAAAGGGGGTTCATTAGCATAGTAGCAACTTACTCTAATATGGACCCTAAGGACTTTTGTTAAAATCTATTAAGCATGCACCACCTCTTTTGTAATTTAAGCTCTCTAGTGCCCATGTAATCTATACATAGTTAAAACGATATGCAACTTCAAAACGCCTATTATACAGCGCATATATACGATCAGGAAACTACTTGATTTACCAGTGCCCAAACATTTTACCTAAAAGGGACGTTCAGAAAAAGATCTAAGATTTATGCTCCTAGACCATGTACCCCCCACCTAAGAGAAGGGGAGGCAGGGTCAGTATGCTAAAATGAAAAAAAAATTGCAGTGTATAAATAAATTATGCACATTGTCACCCATTTTTTTGGGAATCCCTGATATTCAGCCAAAACTTTTTGCTGAATACTGGCATGATACTTGTCTTCTATGGTGCTTTTATAAGACGAGCTATTTCTAGGACATTATGTTAACTGTGTACCCCCAGGGAACAAATGGTAGGAAGAGGACACTTGCCCACATGTTATCCATATGGTTACAATGCACTCTCAGATCTTCTGGATGCGCATACAACTACAGTATATTTGCTCTTGCTATATATACTGACAGCCCTCTGCACAATCCGGTGAGGTTGGGTATGCAAGGAGGACTGAGTAGTGCTAATATGCTGAAATGTCTGTCCTAAACTGATATGTCTGACACCAGATAATTTTTATATGTATGGACACTAATATGAATTTATGTTAATGTAGTATATGTTACTTCTCTGCATTGATGCTAATTGTCACTCAGTGATGTATAATTTCTAAGCCTTTTTATACTGGCTTATGTATACAGTATTTATTGCTAAAAATTGATTGCATGAGGCAGACAAAATGTCTCTGCTGTAAACTTTATGTGCAGAATGAAAGCCACAGTTTTTTTCACACTCCATTGGAAGAGCTGCTATTGTCCTTCCTAAACTAGATATAAAAGCCAAGCAGTCAGTGTGCTATGTCAGGTGTAGAAGGGTTTCATCATTGAAGGCGCAGATTGTGACTAGTGTTGAGCGGCATAGGCCATATTCGAATTCGCGAATATTCGCGAATATATGGACGAATATTCGTCATATATTCGCGAATATTCGCATATTCGTTATATTCCCGTTTTATTTTCGCATATGCGAACATTCGCGTATGCGAAAACTATCATATGTGCATATTAGCATATACAAAATTAACATACGCGAAAATTCGCATATGTGAAAATTCGCATGTGCTAATTTTCGCATATGCGAATGTTCGCATATGCGAATGTTCGCGCGCCAGTCTCACACAGTAGTATTAGAGCCTTCTTTACACCACACAAGCTGGAAGCAGAGAGGGATGATCACTGTGATGTGTACTGTGCAAAAAAAAAAAACAAAAAAAAAAAACGAATATTCGTAATTACGAATATATAGCGCTATATTCGCGAAATTCGCGAATTCGCGAATATGCGATATTCGCGAATAATATTCGAATTGCGAATATTCGTGAGCAACACTAATTGTGACTAGAGATGAGCGAATCAAAGCTGATGAACCCGAATTCATTAAAAATTTCATGAAATATTCGATTCGCAACGAATGCGAATATCACCGCGATTCTATTGCGCAAATTGCCTCATTAAACTCCATTTACTGCAGTCCAGGCTCCAGGCCATCTAAAATGGTGGACCCACATGTCAGTACATGGGGCAAGGAACGCTGGGAAGGCAGGAAGGCAAGGCGGGAAGGGAAGTAGGTGGGATGACACTGAATTACATGCAGGATGCAGCCAGTCACCCCTGTGATGTCATATCCCTATATAATCGGCAGCCATTTTGCGGCTCGTCATATCATTCATTACACTGAATACAGATAGGACGGACATAGCTGTGAGTGTGTTAAACAGAAAAGCTTGTTGCAGCAGCATTTCACCTCTTAGTCACCTCAGCCTTCTGTAGGACACAGAGCACAGCATATTTGCACAGAAATGAATTCTTACTGAAACTATTAACCCCTCAGTCACTGTGAACAACATTGTATTACAGAGAGGGGCAGAGACCTGTGTGTTCCCTCGGCTGCAGAAACATTTTCACAGGAGGGAGAAATAATTTTTTTGGGCAAATCTGTGTCTTTGTTCCACAACAACTGGTATGCTGGTTCTACTAGTCTGTAGTCGGCATAATTCATACCCAGCAGTCCATTCCGAATAGTATTTGAAAGAGAGTCTTTTTTAAATTTTAGTTTCAGTACACGGTGACTGTGTGATCCAGCACTGTTGTGTACTGCTGGTGCTGTGGGAATTTTTTTAAGCATACTGTAACGCATTTTTCTGCCCTCATAAGTGCATACCGCATACCTACATCTAAGTGGTGTACTATTTTGTGGCTGTTAATCTGTCAAGGTCCTACATACTGTGAAAGGACATCCAAAAGTAATCACCGGCTGGTGTTTTACTCAAATAAATTTTGAAGTGTACAAAAGCGCATTTCTCTGCCCTCATAAGTGCATACCACATACCTACATCTAAGTAGTGTACTATTTTGCACCTGTTAATCTTTCAAGGGCCTAGATACTGTGAAAGTCCAGGCAAAAGTACTCAACAGCTGGTGTTGTACTCCAATACGTTTATTAAGCGTACTGTATCGCATTTTTCTGCCCTCATATGTGCATACCACATACATACATCTAAGTGGTGTACTATTTTAAACCTGATAATCTGTCAAGATACTGTGAAAGTCCATGCAAAAGTTCTCACCGGCTGGTGTTTTTACTCAGATACTTTTTTAATTGTACTGTACTGCATTTTTCTGCCCTGTGCATACCACATACTTACATCTAAGTAGTGTACTATTTTGTACCTGTTAATCTGTCAAGGGCCTAGATACTGTGAAAGTACAGGCAAAAGTAATGACTGGCTGGTGTTTTACTAAAATACGTTTTTCTAAACGTACTGTACCGCATTTTTCTGCCCTCATAAGTGGATACCACATACATACATTTAAGTAGTGTACGATTTTGTACCTGTTAATCTGTCAAGGGCCTAGAAACTGTTAAAGGACAGCCAAACGTAATCACCGGCTGGTATATTTATCCAATACATTTATTAAGAGTACTGAAGCATATTTTTCTGCCCTCATAAGTGCATACCACATACCTACATCTAAGTAGTGTACTATTGTAAACCTGTTAGTCTGTCAAGGGCCTAGATACTGTGAAAGTAGAGGCTAAAGTACTCACCGGCTGGTGTTTTTACTCAGGTACTTTTTTAATTGTACAGTAGCGCATTGTTCTGCCCTTATAGGTGCATACCACATACATACATCTAAGTAGTGTACTATTTTGTACCTGTTAATCTGTCAAGGGTCTAGATACTGTGAAAGTCCAGGCACAAATACTCACCGGCTGGTGTTTTACTCAAATAATTTTTGAAGCATACAGTAGCGCATTTTTCTGCCCTCATAAGTGCATGCCACATACCTACATCTAAGTAGGGTACTATTTTGTACCTGTTAATCTGTCAAGGTCCTACATACTGTGAAAGGACAGCCAAAAGTATTCACTGGCTGGTGTTTTACTTAAATAATTTTTGAAGCGTACAGTAGCGCATTGTTCTGCCCTCATAAGTGCATACCACATACCTACATCTAAGTAGTGTACTATTTTGTACCTGTTAATCTGTCAAAGGCCTAGAAACTGTTGAAGGACAGTCAAAAGTCATCACCGGCTTGTGTATTACTCCAATACATTTATTAAGCATACTGAAGCGCATTTTTCTACCCTCATAAGTGCATACCATATACCTACATCCAAGTAGTGTACTATTGTAAACCTGGTAATCTGTCAAGGGCCTAGATACTGTGAAAGTAGAGGCTAAAGTACTCACCGGCTGGTGTTTTTACTCAGATACTTTTTAAATTGTACTGTACTGCATTTTTCTGCCCTCATAAGTGCGCACCACATACCTACATCTAAGTAGTGTACTATTTTGTACCTGTTAATTAGAGATGTCGCGAATTGTTCGCCGGCGAACAGTTCCCGGTGAACTTCGCATGTTCGCATTCGCATCGCCGGGCGAACATACGTGAAGTTCGATTCGCCCCCTATACTTTAACATTGTGGTAAACTTTGACCCTGTGAGTTAGAGTCAGCAGACACATTACAGCCAATCAGCAGCAGTCCCTCCCTTCCAGACCTTCCTACCTCCTGCACGGGCACCATTTTACCTTCATTCGGCATGCTGCAGGCTTAGAAAGTGGAGGGACAGAGAAGCTGCTCCTGCTGTAATAGGGAAAGCAATAGTTAGGTTTCTGCTAGGTGGTGTATTCAGGGTCGACTTTACTCCTAAAGCACTAGTCTAACATCTGCTTTAAGGACAGCACCCAAAAAGCCCCTTTTTGGGCTCAAATATCAGTCCGTGTGTCTTGCAACAGCTGAAGGCACCCTGGTTGGGAGGGAACCGCTGGTTAAAAAGGGTACTCCTCTGTAAAACTTAATTTCCTTCAAGCAACTAACTACAGTATTAAAAGGGCTATAAGTTCAGTCCGTGTGTCTTGCAACAGCTGGAGGCACCCTGGTTGGGAGGGAACCGTTGGTTAAAAGGGGTACTCCGGTGTAAAACTTAATTTCCTTCAAGCAACTAACTACAGTATTAAAAGGGCTATAAGTTCAGTCCGTGTGTCTTGCTACTGCTGGAGGCACCCTGGTTGGGGACCTCTGCTGGCAACCTTTTTTGCTCATTGTCACACTAGTGCAAATCACATTTGGTGTGACAGTTGTTCAAATAAAAAAAAAAAACCTTTTTGGCTGTGAAATAAAACCAGTGCTGTCTAAAGGGGGGCTCTAACTATGTGCTGCCTAATATGGGGGAATCTATGTGCTGCCTAAAGGGGGATCTAAATATGTGCTGCCTAAAGGGGGCTATATGTGCTGCCTAAAGGGAGGCTCTAACTATGTGCTGCCTAATATGGGGGAATCTATGTGCTGCCTAAAGGGGGGGCTCTAAGTGCTGCCTAAAGGGGGGCTCTACCTATGTGCTGCCTAACATGGCTGAATCTATGTGCTGCCTAAAGGGGGATCTTACTATGTGATGCCTAAAGGGGGGATCTAACTATGTGCTGCCTAAAGGGGGCTCTATATGCTGCCTAAAGGGAGGCTCTACCTATGTGCTCCCTAAAGGGGGGCTCTAACTATGTGCTGCCTAATATGGGGGAATCTATGTGCTGCCTAAAGGGGGATCTAACTATGTGATGCCTAAAGGGGGGCTCTATGTGCTGCCTAAAGGGGGCTAAAGCACGTTATTCCAAAGAATTTAGAAATAATAGGTGATTTATGCCCTTTATGGATTAAAACCAGACTCTGCATCAACTATGTAATTTTCCATGGTAGTTTTGCCATGGATCCCCCTCCAACATGCCACAGTCCAGGTATTAGTCCCCTTGAAACAACCTTTAAATCACTATTGTGGCCAGAAAGAGTCCCTATGGGTTTTAAAATTCGCCTGCCCATTGAAGTCAATGGCGGTTTGCCCGGTTCGCGTACATTTGCAGAAGTTTTATGTTCGCGACATCACTACTGTTAATCTGTCAAGGGCCTAGATCATGTGAAAGTCCAGGCAAAAGTACTCCCTGGCTTGTGTGTATACTTTTTTAAGTGTACTGTAGCGCATTTTTCTGCCCTCATGAGTGCAGACCAAATACCTACATCTAAGTAGTCTACTATTTTGTACTTGTTAATCTGTCAAGGGCCTAGATACTGTGAAAGGACAGTCAAAACTACACACCTTCTGCTGTTGTAGACAAATTCTGTTTTAAGCGTAGTGAAGCGTATTATACTAGCCTCATATACGCATATAAGTATGTCAGGCAGAGAAGTGCCAGGACGTGCACAGAGGAGTGGCAGAGGCCCAAATTCATCATGCAGAGGTTGCAGCAGACTAGGGACAAGTGGAGGCAGGAGTCGCAGCGAGAGGCCTGAGCTCTGGGTCTCAGCTAGAAGTCGTATCTCAAACCAGCAACCCATCTGCCATAATCGATTAGTAACACGGTCATCCGCTTCATCACAAGTGACATCTGATACCAACAGTCAACAGTCGGTGGGTTCCTCAGACACAACACTCAGTTGGCATGGCCTGGGAGCAGCCCCTGTCCTATGCTGTTTCCTCTCCTAAAGAAGTATCTTATGCTGTTGGTTCAGCTCCACTATGCAGTGAGGATCATCTAATAGAGGACGGTGAGTAGCTACTGCCCAGCCAAGAAGTGGAGGTGACACTGCCATCCCCCCTGCTAGGCGGGCAAGTAGTGATGTAGAGAGTGATGTGGGAGGTGGTGTTGCCAGGGTTCAGGGTCCTGAAGCAGACACTGTTGAGTCGTCCTGAGGAGGACATTAGTGACGTGCAGACACTTGTTGATGATGTCAGCAAGGTGGTAGCATGGTTGGCAGTCAGCATGGTGGCAGAAGTGGAAATTCTGTAAGCAAACGTGCCCGGGGGAGACCACCTGCTTTGCGGCAGCCTACCATCATGGGAGGTAGTGGAATAGAGGTTCCTGGAGACGGCGGCAGTAGCAGTCAATCCATGCGGATTATTGGTGGGAAAATCAGCTACTCGGAGGTGTGGCAGTTTTTCACAGAGGAGGTTCACATAGTCACATGCAAGATATGTGGGCAAAAGGTAAAGCGTAGCCAGGGTCCCAATGTTGGCACCACGGCCCTGTGTCAACATATGCTTCGCCTCCATAAAGCAGCCTGGGAGAACCGTTGTTCTGATGTAGTGGTCCAGCCTGCTGCATCATCCAGTGGCACGCCACTCACTCTTTCAGCCAGCCAAGGTTCCACCACCTCAGCCAAAGGGAGCTGTGCGTCATACCCTCCATTTGTTGCTCCAGATTCTCCTCCTACTTTTAATTAGCCATATCGCCAACAATCCATCCTTGAAGTGATGTCCAAGAGACAACAGTATGCGCCCACTCATCCAAAGGCGCAGAAGCTGAATGTGCACCTGTCCAAGTTGCTGGTGCTGCAGTTCTTCCCTTTTCAAGTGGTGGACTCTGCACCTTTCAGTGAACTGATGGCTTGTGCCGAGCCGAGGTGGAGAGTGCCAAGCCGTCATTTCTTTGCGAAGAAGGCAGTACCAGCCCTCCACAATTCTGTGCAAGAGAAAGTGGGCCAGTCCTTGAGCCTGTCGGTGTGTACCAAAGTGCATTGCAGCGCCGACATTTGGAGCTGTAACTATGGTCAGGGACAATACATGTCCTTTACTGCCCACTGGTTGAATGTGGTTCCTGCACAGCCACAAAACCAACTTGGACATGTCACGCAGCTTCCTCCTCCATGCTCTCAGGCCGTTGGTGTGCGGCTTTGCCTCCTCATCCTCCCCCATGTCCATAGTGTGCGGCTTTGCCTCCTCATCCTCCCCCATGTCCATAGCCTCCACTGCCCAGACAAGTCTCAGTGGCCCTCGAGCATACCATGTGTGCAGGGCACGGCGGTGTCACACTGTTTTTCACATGGTTTGCCTTGCGAATGGAGTCACAAAGGGAAGGAACTGCTAGAAGTCATTCATAAAGATATTCGAGCATGGCTTACTCCAAGAAAACTGGAAATGGGAACCATGGTGACTGACCACTGGAAGAACATCTTGCATGCGTTGCAACTGGGAAGGCTGAGCCATGCACCCTGCATGGCACACGTGTTCAATCTGGTTGTGAAGCAGTTTCTGAAGTGTTCCCCCCATTTGCAAGACATCCTAACAATGGGAAGGAAACTTTGTACGCACTTCAGTCACTCGTACACCGCAAAGCACACCCTCCTTGAGCTGCAGCGTCAGAACGGTATCCCCCAACAGTCTGCTTTGTGACGTTGCCACACGTTGGAATTCCACCCTCCATATGACGGACTGACTGTACGAACAGAGAAAAGACATCATCGATATCTTGATGATCCAAGCGGATATGGGTACTCCCCTGTCTACCTTCAATGTGTACCAGTGGCAACTCATACCTGACACCTGCCGTTTGCTCAGGCCCTTTGAAAAAAACACAGTATTAGTAAATTGCCAGGATTACGGGATGAGCAACATCATTCCACTGCTTCATTTCTTAAAACACGTGTTGGAAACGATGGCTGGTCAGGGCACTGGAGACATGGCATCTACATCCCACGGCCACATTAGCCCTGTGGGGCTGAACTGGAGGAGGAGGAGGAGGAGGAGGAGGGGGAGGGGCACAGTTGAGCACAGTTTAGGTTTTGCCAAATGGGTGTTTTTTTTCTAGTAATCTGACAGGAGAGGAGAAGCAGGAGCAGCCAAAGGAGCTAGAGGGTTATGAGGAAGGCGAGGCAGAGGACCCAGACACACCGTGGCAGTATGCAGTGGAGATGGAGGCAGGGAGTCCCTCTGAGTCACTTGCACAAATGGCATGATGCATGTTAATTTGCTTGTGTAGTGACAGTCGAATTGTCATCATTCGGCAGCGGGATGAATTCTGAATCTCCCCCTTATTGGACCCTCACTACTGCCACAAAATAGGGGCCTATTTACACCCACTGAGAGGGAGGACAAAGTGACCTACTACAGAGGCATCCTATGTATTAAGTTGGCCGATGCCTATCGGCGCCATTGTCCATCCTCTGGCAGGTCTGAATTGGGGGGCCCCCTGCGCTCACCTTCTACTGCCATGGCTGCTGGGGAGGGGTGGGGTGGCAGCAGCAGTACCAGCTCCATCAGCAGCAGCCTGAGTCTACAGTCTCTGATGAGTAGCTTTCTTCACCCGCATAGTGAAGCAACTCATCAGCAGCAGGCACACCTGGAGGAGGACCTGAACCAGCAGGTGGTGGCATACCTTGACATGCCCATGCCAACACACCTTGAAGATCTGCTGGACTTCTGGGCAGCCAAACTTGATTTGTGGCTGCAACTTGCAGAGTTTTCCCTGGAAAAGCTGTCCGGCCCAGCCAGTAGTGTGCCATCAGAACGGGTGTTTGGTGTGGCAGGGGCCATAGTCACCCCAAGGAGAACTCATCTGTCCATGAAAAATTTGGAGAGACTGACCTTTGTGAACATGATTCAGGCATGGATCAGCAAGGATTTCCAACCACCAATGCCTGATGCATCAGAGTAGATTGACCATGGTGCCACACCAACACTCCTCAAATATGGATAGTGCCAATCAGATTTAATGCGCTGCTCCCCAGTTGCACACATTCCTCTGCATCAGACTCTTTTTTCACCCACTGATATTGCTACCCACCACACAACTCTGTCACCAGGTTACTTTCAGGACGCCTGTATGTGTGGGTCTATAGATAAACCCTCAATGATATCATTTTTTTCATGGATTATTTAAAGGGGTACTCCACTGTCCCAGCATTTGGAACATTTTGTTCCGAATGCTGGGTGTGGGCTGTGGGGGTCGTGACGTCACAGCCACGCTCCTCATTATGTCACGACCCCCGCAGTTTGCACCCAGCGTTCAGAACTAAATTATTGCCTGATATATTTTAAGAATATATACTGGAAACAAACAATACATATATACCTAAAAACACATCATCTGGCAACATTCTTTTAACAAACAAGTTCCAGGAATGTAACACTAGCATAGCATGAACTACTGTAAGTTGTGACATATGTGTTTGTAGGGTAAGCGACCCTTTCCTTGTTGTTCATTACCATGCGGGGCTAATTATGTGACTTTGGAGATAAAACATATACATGTGGTTTCTTGTAATTAATAAGAATCTTTAAATTAACAAGACCTGGCAGTGTTTACATATTACAGAGGATAATTAGTGGATTAAGTACACTCCAAAATTATTAATTAAAATGAAAGTAAATGAGTAGGGCACTAGTGCAAGAGTAAAATTTCCAGGGTGCTCATCTAACCCTTTTGCTACTGAATTTTGACTTTTTTTTTTTTAAATCCCCATTAATAAGAATTTTTACTACAGTGATTTAAGTCAAGCCATTGTGTCACTACAAACATAACCTAGTCCATGAAAACACACAGGGATGGATTAAGAACATTATAAGTCTGGTGCTGAGGATTTTGATGGGCCTACAACTGGCCGTGACTCAATAGGTGGGTTGTGGACATTTGTGGATTGCAGTACGACATGGTACTTAGCCATGGTACGTAGCTAGTGTGACATAGGTAGGTAGCCAGGTAGGTAGGTTAGCTAATTAGGTAGGTACCCAGGTAGGTAGGTATGCAGCTAGATAGCACTTGACTCACATCCCCTGCACACAATGCCCAGGCCTGGCTGCCCCATGTGCTCGGCCCAGCACTGACCTCTCCAGCTCCTGCAGATTAAATCTATCACATGATGCCATCCTGTCCGTCCTTCCCTCCATGGTGCTGGTCACTTCCCCACTGTGCTACCTGGGTCTGAGAACGAAATACTGTTTGCACAAAAAAATTCCAAAGTCCAAAATAGCGTATTTTTGGTCACTTTTAATATCATGAAAAAATGAATGAAAAACGAACAAAAACTCTGATAAATACAAAAATGGTACCGATTAAAACGTCAGAACACGGCACAAAAAAGGAGCCCTCATACCGGCCCATAAGCAGAAAAATAAAAATGTTATAGGGGTCAGAAGATGAGAAGTTTTAACGTATACATTTTCCTGCATGTAGTTATGATTTTTTTCAGAAGTACGACAAAATCAAACCTATATAAGTAGGGTATCATTTTAACCGTATGGACCTACAGAAAAAAAATAAGGTGTCATTATTTCCAAAAAATGCACTGCGTAGAAACAGAATTTTTTCTTAAATTTTGTGGCACAATGAATTTTATTTCCGTTTCGCTATGGATTTGTTTGTAAAATGACTAATGTCACTGTAAAGTGGAATTGGTGGCGCAAAAAATAAGCCATCATATGGAATTTTTATGTGCAAAATTGAAAGCGTTATGGTTTTTAGAAGGCGATGAGGAAAAAATGAAAAAAAAAATTTCAGAATAAGTACAACAAAGATGCACTTGCTACTGCATGAGAATTTCAGTTCATCTAAGAAATCCACCCCTAGCCCGGCCAGTTGAACCTTACCTTACCTATTCGTCTGCTACTGCTATCATTTTGACATCAGACGCCATGCTAGAGCTACTCTGGTTTTGCCAGGTCAGAGCTGTAATATCTGCTGACAGGTAGTCAGGAGAACCGGAAGCTACACCAGCACTGAGTCCAGAACACTGTTTGTGTCATCAGGCCCATGGCTGGAGGGGCCAGCCATCGCTATATTTCTTTAGCTCGTCACAGTATGAGACCAGCTTCTGATCAGGACATTCACTATGTGGTGATATGTATCTAATATTGATTTATTCCATACTAATTATTCTGGACTATTGAGTTGTATGTGAGGTTTTAACAGCATTGTACCAGCTATCTACAAGTATATGACATATATTGAAAATGTCCAAAAATGATCCTTTTTTTGAAAAGCAGGTCCTGTGTTTATATGCACAAAAAGGTATCAAAGGAAGCAATAATGGTACAACAATTATCCCTTTTTGAAAGAAGCAACAGGTTTTGTCCCTGGAAAGTAAAGAAGCAATGGCTTTTAACAAGCTGTGAAAAATGATTCCCATTTTTGGGCGTAACAGTATTGGCAACCTAAAAAGTGCATAAAAGTTACACAAACCCCTATTTACAGCTTTTTTACAACTAGTGTAAAAAAATTGTCACACAACTTTCAAATAAAACAGATCTTTATTACTACAATTATTATATATTTATAGTCCTACTCCTATCTGTGTTGTTTACAGCTTAGTGTCCCCCAGAGAGATCTTCACCTAACACCTGCAAACTCTAAAATGGCTGCTAAAGCTTTGTGCATAGGATTTTTATTGTGGCTTTGACATCACTCCTTTACTGCCTCCTGATGGGCTGGTAGAGCTGTTTGAAAGGCATCATGGGATCCCCTGAGATCATGTGTTCCATCCTCCTTCTCCTTTCTGCCATATGGCTGATGTTATTTTAGCAGGTTATGACAAACTAGACCCGAGTTCTAGCCAAACCAAACTTTTAGCAAAGTTGTGATGGAACTTGGGTTCTACAGGTTTGGTTTGCTCATCTCTAGTCTTTACATGACATGTGCTGCATTTATTATGAATTTTAAACACTTTCTAGACACTTTTCTGCTGTATCCCAAAGGTCAAGGTGTCAGTAAAAGGGACATGTCATGACATGACTAAAGTGACACTTTACACTCAGATTTATCAATAGGTCTGAGACAAAAACTGTTTGATGTGCCCGTTAGAACCAGTTTCAGCTCAATTTTCATTTGTCAATTTGTTTTGATAAAGTGAAAATTGAGCTATCATTGGTTGCAGTGGTCAAATTATGAGCAAAAATTCTGGCGCAGTTTAAACCAACTAATAGTTGGTTAAACCCCATAAGGACAATGGACGTATATTTATGCCAATTGCCCACTCCCATTATTTGAAGCATGCTCAGAAGCTGAGTGCGCTTTATACCGGGTAGGTCCCAGATTCTATCAGCAACCAGGACCCATGGCTAATATCGGACATCACTGATCTGGCTGATGTCCAGTATTAACTCTTTAGATGCTGCAATCAAAGTTGATTGCTGTCACGATGCCGGCTGGCAGGTAGTGGATCCTCTGTGCCAGAGAGGGATTGGCGTGGACCGTGCTAGTGGATCGGTTCTAAGTCACTACTGGTTTTCACCAGAGCCCGCCGCAAAGCGGGATGGTCTTGCTGCGGCGGTAGTGACCAGGTCGTATCCACTAGCAACGGCTCAACCTCTCTGGCTGCTGAAGATAGGCGCGGTACAAGGGAGTAGACAGAAGCAAGGTCGGACGTAGCAGAAGGTCGGGGCAGGCAGCAAGGATCGTAGTCAGGGGCAACGGCAGGAGGTCTGGAACACAGGCTAGGAACACACAAGGAAACGCTTTCACTGGCACGATGGCAACAAGATCCGGCAAGGAAGTGCAGGGGAAGTGAGGTGATATAGGGAAGTGCACAGGTGATCAGACTAATTGGAACCACTGCGCCAATCAGCGGCGCAGTGGCCCTTTAAATCGCAAAGACCCGGCGCGCGCGCGCCCTAGGGAGCGGGGCCGCGCGCGCCGGGACAGGACCGACGGAGAGCGAGTCAGGTACGGGAGCCGGGGTGCGCATCGCGAGCGGGCGCTACCCGCATCGCGAATCGCATCCCGGCTGGAGGCGGTATCGCAGCGCCCTGGGTCAGTGGACCTGACCGGAGCGCTGCAGTGAGGAGAGTGTAGCGAGCGCTCCGGGGAGGAGCGGGGACCCGGAGCGCTCGGCGTAACAGTACCCCCCCCCCCTTGGGTCTCCCCCTCTTCTTAGAGCCTGAGAACCTGAGGAGCAGACTTTTGTCTAGGATATTGTCCTCAGGTTCCCAGGATCTCTCTTCTGGACCACAACCCTCCCAATCCACTAAAAAAAAGGTTTTCCCTCTGACCTTTTTGGATGCCAGAATCTCTTTGACGGAGAAGATGTCCGAGGAGCCGGAAACAGGAGTGGGAGGAACAGATTTGGGAGAGAAACGGTTGATGATAAGTGGTTTAAGAAGAGAAACGTGAAAGGCATTAGGAATACGAAGAGAAGGAGGAAGAAGAAGTTTGTAAGAGACAGGATTAATCTGGCACAAAATTTTGAAAGGACCAAGATAGCGTGGTCCCAACTTGTAGCTAGGGACACGGAAGCGGACATATTTAGCGGAGAGCCATACCTTGTCTCCAGGGGAAAAAATAGGAGGAGCTCTTCTTTTCTTATCCGCGAACTTCTTCATGCGTGATGAAGCCTGTAAGAGAGAATTTTGGGTCTCTCTCCATATGATGGAAAGGTCACGAGAAATTTCATCCACAGCGGGCAGACCAGAGGGCAAGGGGGTAGGGAGGGGGGGAAGAGGGTGACGGCCGTACACCATGAAAAATGGGGATTTGGAGGAAGATTCAGAGACTCTGAAGTTATACGAGAATTCGGCCCATGGTAGAAGATCTGCCCAGTCATCCTGGCGGGAGGAAACAAAATGTCGTAAATAATCACCCAAGACCTGGTTAATTCTTTCTACTTGTCCATTGGATTGAGGATGATATGCAGAAGAAAAATTTAATTTAATCTTGAGTTGTTTACAGAGAGCCCTCCAGAATTTAGACACGAATTGGACGCCTCTATCCGAGACGATCTGCGTAGGCAACCCGTGAAGACGAAAAATGTGTACAAAAAATTGTTTAGCCAACTGAGGCGCTGAAGGAAGACCAGGAAGAGGGATGAAATGTGCCATTTTGGAGAATCGATCAACGACCACCCAAATAACAGTGTTGCCACGGGAAGGGGGTAAGTCAGTAATAAAATCCATACCAATCAGAGACCAAGGCTGTTCGGGGACAGGCAGAGGATGAAGAAAACCAGCGGGCTTCTGGCGAGGAGTCTTATCCCGGGCACAGATAGTGCAGGCTCGCACAAAATCCACAACATCCGTCTCCAGAGTCGGCCACCAATAGAAGCGAGAGATGAGTTGCACAGATTTCTTGATGCCCGCATGACCTGCGAGATGGGAGGAGTGACCCCATTTGAGGATTCCGAGGCGTTGGCGTGGAGAAACAAAGGTCTTTCCTGGAGGAGTTTGCCTGATGGAGGCTGGAGAAGTGGAAATCAGGCAGTCAGGAGGAATGATGTGTTGCGGAGAGAGTTCAACTTCAGAAGCATCCGAGGAACGAGAGAGAGCATCGGCCCTAATGTTCTTATCGGCAGGCCGAAAGTGAATTTCAAAATTAAATCGGGCAAAGAACAGAGACCACCTGGCCTGGCGAGGATTCAGCCGTTGGGCAGACTGGAGGTAGGAGAGGTTCTTGTGATCGGTGTAAATAATAACTGGAAATCTTGATCCCTCCAGCAGATGCCTCCATTCCTCAAGTGCTAATTTAATGGCTAGAAGCTCTCGATCCCCGATGGAGTAGTTCCTCTCCGCCGGAGAGAAGGTCCTAGAAAAAAAACCACAAGTAACAGCATGCCCGGAAGAATTTTTTTGTAGAAGGACAGCTCCAGCTCCCACTGAGGAGGCATCAACCTCCAATAGGAAGGGTTTAGATGGGTCAGGTCTGGAGAGCACGGGAGCCGAAGAAAAGGCAGACTTGAGCCGTTTAAAGGCGTCTTCCGCTTGAGGAGGCTAAGACTTGGGATCGGCATTTTTTTTGGTTAAAGCCACGATAGGAGCCACAACGGTAGAAAAATGTGGAATAAATTGCCTGTAATAATTGGCGAACCCCAAAAAACGTTGGATAGCACGGAGTCCGGAGGGGCGTGGCCAATCTAAGACGGCAGAGAGTTTGTCTGGATCCATTTGTAGTCCCTGGCCAGAGACCAAGTATCCTAGGAAAGGAAGAGATTGGCATTCAAACAGACATTTCTCTATTTTGGCATAGAGTTGATTGTCACGAAGTCTCTGAAGAACCATACGGACATGCTGGCGGTGTTCTTCTAGATTGGCAGAAAAAATCAGGATATCGTCCAGATATACAACAACACAGGAGTATAAGAGATCACGAAAAATTTCATTAACAAAGTCTTGGAAGACAGCAGGGGCGTTGCACAGGCCAAAGGGCATGACCAGATACTCAAAGTGTCCATCTCTGGTGTTAAATGCCGTTTTCCATTCATCCCCCTCTCTGATGCGGATGAGATTATAAGCACCTCTTAAGTCCAGTTTGGTAAAGATGTGGGCACCTTGGAGGCGATCAAAGAGTTCAGAGATGAGGGGTAGGGGGTAGCGGTTCTTAACCGTGATTTTATTAAGACCGCGGTAGTCAATGCAAGGACGTAGGGAGCCATCTTTTTTGGACACAAAGTAAAATCCGGCTCCGGCAGGAGAGGAGGATTTACGGATAAAGCCCTTTTTTAAATTTTCCTGGACGTATTCAGACATGGCAAGAGTCTCTGGGGCGGACAGAGGATAAATTCTGCCCCGGGGTGGAGTAGTGCCCTGGAGGAGGTCGATAGGACAATCATAAGGCCTGTGAGGAGGTAGAGTCTCAGCTTGTTTTTTGCAAAAAACATCCGCAAAGTCCATATAGGCCTTAGGGAGACCGGTTACAGGAGGAACCACAGAGTCACGGCAAGGGTTACTGGGAACCGGTTTTAGGCAGTCCTTGGAACAAGAGGGCCCCCAACTCTTGATCTCCCCAGTGGACCAATCCAGGGTTGGGGAATGAAGTTGAAGCCAGGGAAGTCCAAGGAGAATTTCAGAAGTGCAATTGGGGAGGACCAAAAGTTCAATCCTCTCGTGATGAGATCCGATGCACATTAGAAGGGGCTCCGTGCGGAAACGTATGGTACAGTCCAATCTTTCATTGTTTACACAATTGATGTAGAGGGGTCTGGCGAGACTGGTCACCGGGATGTTGAACCTGTTGACGAGAGAGGCCAAAATAAAATTTCCTGCAGATCCGGAGTCCAAGAAGGCCATAGTAGAGAAGGAGAAGGCAGAGGCAGATATCCGCACAGGCACAGTAAGACGTGGAGAAGCAGAGTAGACATCAAGGACTGTCTCACCTTTGTGCGGAGTCAGCGTACGTCTTTCCAGGCGGGGAGGACGGATAGGACAATCCTTCAGGAAGTGTTCGGTACTAGCACAGTACAGGCAGAGATTCTCCATGCGGCGTCGTGTCCTCTCTTGAGGTGTCAGGCGAGACCGGTCGACCTGCATAGCCTCCACGGCGGGAGGCACAGGAACAGATTGCAGGGGACCAGAGGAGAGAGGAGCCGGGGAGAAGAAACGCCTCATGCGAACAGAGTCCATATCCTGGCGGAGCTCCTGACGCCTTTCGGAAAAACGCATGTCAATGCGAGTGGCTAGGTGAATGAGTTCATGTAGATTAGCAGGGATTTCTCGTGCGGCCAGAACATCTTTAATGTTGCTGGATAGGCCTTTTTTAAAGGTCGCGCAGAGGGCCTCATTATTCCAGGATAATTCTGAAGCAAGAGTACGGAATTGTACGGCATACTCGCCAACGGAAGAATTACCCTGGACCAGGTTCAACAGGGCAGTCTCAGCAGAAGAGGCTCGGGCAGGTTCCTCAAAGACACTTCGGATTTCCGAGAAGAAGGAGTGTACAGAGGCAGTGACGGGGTCATTGCGGTCCCAGAGCGGTGTGGCCCAAGACAGGGCTTTTCCAGACAGAAGGCTGACTACGAAAGCCACCTTAGACCTTTCAGTGGGAAACTGGTCCGACATCATCTCCAAGTGCAGGGAACATTGGGAAAGAAAGCCACGGCAAAACTTAGAGTCCCCATCAAATTTATCCGGCAAGGATAGGCGTAGACCAGAAGCGGCCACTCGCTGCGGAGGAGGTGCAGGAGCTGGCGGAGGAGATGATTGCTGAAGCTGTGGTAGTAACTGCTGTAGCATAACGGTCAGTTGAGACAGCTGTTGGCCTTGTTGCGCTATCTGTTGTGACTGCTGGGCGACCACCGTGGTGAGGTCAGCGACAACTGGCAGAGGAACTTCAGCGGGATCCATGGCCGGATCTACTGTCACGATGCCGGCTGGCAGGTAGTGGATCCTCTGTGCCAGAGAGGGATTGGCGTGGACCGTGCTAGTGGATCGGTTCTAAGTCACTACTGGTTTTCACCAGAGCCCGCCGCAAAGCGGGATGGTCTTGCTGCGGCGGTAGTGACCAGGTCGTATCCACTAGCAACGGCTCAACCTCTCTGGCTGCTGAAGATAGGCGCGGTACAAGGGAGTAGACAGAAGCAAGGTCGGACGTAGCAGAAGGTCGGGGCAGGCAGCAAGGATCGTAGTCAGGGGCAACGGCAGGAGGTCTGGAACACAGGCTAGGAACACACAAGGAAACGCTTTCACTGGCACGATGGCAACAAGATTCGGCAAGGAAGTGCAGGGGAAGTGAGGTGATATAGGGAAGTGCACAGGTGATCAGACTAATTGGAACCACTGCGCCAATCAGCGGCGCAGTGGCCCTTTAAATCGCAAAGACCCGGCGCGCGCGCGCCCTAGGGAGCGGGGCCGCGCGCGCCGGGACAGGACCGACGGAGAGCGAGTCAGGTACGGGAGCCGGGGTGCGCATCGCGAGCGGGCGCTACCCGCATCGCGAATCGCATCCCGGCTGGAGGCGGTATCGCAGCGCCCCGGGTCAGTGGACCTGACCGGAGCGCTGCAGTGAGGAGAGTGTAGCGAGCGCTCCGGGGAGGAGCGGGGACCCGGAGCGCTCGGCGTAACAATTGCAGCATCTAAAATGGGAGAAAAGTCATTCCGGCTAGCTCAGTGGGCTGTTTGGGACTGCCAAGGCAAAATTGTGGCGTCCAAAACAGCTGAGAGGACGGTGGGAGGGCATTTATTTGCCTCCTCACCTTCTGATCTGTGCTTTGATGCTCCAGTCAGCCATGGCAGGCAGGAGCAGTCGAGCACTGATAACACTGATCAATGCTATACCATGGCATAGCATTGTACAGTGTATGCTGTCTAAGGATTGCATGTAATAGTCTCCTATGGGGACTTGCAAATAGTGATAAAAAAGTTTAAAAAAAAAGTTAATAAATGTGATTTAAAGGGGTTATCCAGTTTAGAAGCAAATCCCCATAGCAAACCTATTCTACTCTGTGCAGTTCCCAAGACAAGCAGAGATGTCAGCAGAGAACACTGTTGCCAGACAGAAAACAACAACTCAACTTCAGCAGCTGATAATTATTGAAAGGATTAAGATTTTTTAATACAAGTAATTTACAAATCTGTTTAACTTTCTGAAGCCAGTTGATATATAAAAAATTATTTTTTTCCTGGAATACCCCTTTAACCCCTTCTCTTATAAAAGCTTGAACCACCCTCCTTTTCCCATTAAAAAAATGAATGTAAATAAAAATAAACAAAAACATATGTGGTAAATGTCTGAACCATAAAAATTTTATGGTCATTAAACTGCACGGTCAATGGAGTACACATAAAAAAAGGCCAGAATTGTGTATTTTTGGTCACTTTGTATACCCTAAAAAAAATTATAAAAAGCAATCTAAAAGTCCTATCAAAACAAAAATGATACTGATAAAAACTAAAAAAAGTTATAAGGGTCAGAAGAGGACATTTTTGAACATGCTAATTTCCGTACAAAAAGTTATCATTTTTTTAAGAAGTAAAGCAAAATGAAATCTATATAAGTTGGGTATCATTTTAATCATATGGTCTTACAGAATACATATAAGGTGTTTTACCAAAAAGTGCACTGTGTAGAATCGGAAGCCCTCAAAAGTTATAATATGGGTTTGTTTGTTTTTTCAATTTTGCCCCACAGATTTTTTTTTTTTGTTTTACCATAGCTTTTGTGGTGAAATGATTGATGTTATTAAAAAGTACATATCGATCTTTATGTAGCGTTATGATTTTTAGAAGGTGAGGTGGAAAAAATGAAATTCAAAATGAGCTTCTGAAGTTAAGGTTGTTCTTTTTGGTCTAAGTGCTCTCTGATGACACGTGTCTCGAGAACCGCCCAGTTTAGAAGCAAATCCCCATAGCAAACCTCTTCTAAACCGGGCGGTTCCTGAGACACGTGTCATCAGAGAGCACTTAGACAGAAAAGAACAACCTTAACTTCAGAAGCTCATAAGTACTGAAAGGATTAAGATTTTTTTAATAGAAGTAATTTACAAATCTGTTTAAATTTCTGGAGCCAGTTGATATATAATTTTTTTCCCCTGGATAACCCCTTTAAATGTAGATTAGACAGTCTAAGAATATTACAGATTTATCAAACAGCATGATACACTGTAATAAGTGTGGCACATTCTTAGACTTTATAGTTAATGTTGACAATAAAAATGAGACAGTGTTTTTCAAATTTGTCAGTTTTAGTACGTGATTTATTGTTTATAGGTGATCTTTTGCTTATTATCACCAGACAATAGTAATTATGATCTCTTGGAAACAAGCAATATGTAACATTACTTAGCCAGTGTGTATACAAGTAAAATGTGGTGTAAAAAGAGCCTGACCCTCATCAGGATTTACTTTTGGAATTTTATGTCAGCATAGCTTGGTAAATTTTGGTCAAAATATGTCTGGGCCATTTCTTAATGACACAGCCAGGAAGATGATCTAGTAAACCCTAATAAGCTCAAATGTTGTACTTTACACATCTATGGTATTGTAATAAATCTAATTCTTGAATGGGCTAAAGTATGCTGAAGCTGTCTTATAGGGCAGCTGAAGCTGTCACATAGGGCAGAGAAGAGTGAACCCTGAGCTTATCCCTAAAGCTCTTTCCTTTGCTACTTGCATAGCCGTCCTAAGCAGCGGCTCTACAACTTGGAGACAGTCCCTCTGCTGACTATAATGCAGGGACAACATGGTCAAAACAATTAACGCAACGGTACAAGGTCGGGGACAAAAGTGAGGATACGAAAGGTTACAAGCTAACAAAGACAGGGAACAAGGACACTAAATGATAGCAGAAATGCAAAGTGCCTACAGATATCAGGGTAACATGGCAGCAGACAGGTAGCGAACAGACAACATCCTGAGAACAAAAGCAAGATAAATGGCAAGTATGATACTAAGAACAAGACAGGATAACCAGAAATTTAATGGCGAGACAAAACCAGGAATGCTGGGGGTGGAGATTATCTGAAGTCAGAACACTATATAGATCAGAATGCACTAGAACCAATTCACACTAGACTAAGTTTAACACCAAATTCCAACAATGGAGGAATATAAAAACCAAATACATTCCAGGTTAGGGAAAAATTGACACACTAGAGAACAGACCTTACCATAGGAGGAATATGCAAAACATGTACAAGTCTAAACATAGGTCAAGATTCAGGAATCACATAGGTGTAATCACAAGCCGAAATACAAGGAGCAAGTTACTAGACAGGATTAAATTGACCAGTAAAACAAATATCTTACCAACAGGACAAAGCTTATAACTATAAAAACAGGTGAACTACATAGACCATGGCTCAAAACAAGAACACGTGTACACAGGCAAAGAAAAGGTGCAACAATTAAGTGAAATCAGCAGCATGCCACAAAGGCTGGAGCAAAACACACCCACTACACTGCTGATTGGCCCAGGCAAGTAACTCATACCTTACCAAGAAGCAACATGCATGGCCTGGCCAGGGGCAACCATAACAGTTGCATCTTCTTTGGGTAATTGTATGCAGCAGAATGGAATCCCCTTTATATCCCCCTCACTGAAGTGGTGTAGTCCCTGCCAGTGTGTTCTTTAGATGCTACAGCCGAATCTCATGTGGAAAGCTTTTAGTGTGTTTTGGTAATAATGGTGAATGGCTGGTAAAGTGTTTCATTCCATTGATCTCCAACTAGAGCAGCATGCCTGCTGAGGTGTCTATCTGTGTATTTTGCTGTCCATGTGGAAGGATACATAAAAAAAATGTGTCTCTCTTTTTGGAAACAGTTGATTATGGAAACATTCTCTCTATGTACAAAAGGTGCAACACCTGACATAAGTGGATGAATGCATAGGGTATATGTTACAATCGTTTACTATTGCAAACCACTTCTGAGAGCCTTATGCATTTTTGATTTGTTGTCGTTTTTTCCCATTGCTCCTCTCTGTTTATTTTATGTTGATGAACAGACTCAAGGAAGGACATTATTTTTCATGTTGGTTGGTAGGATCTCAGAAGGTCCATAGTGAGCTCAAGTATTTCAATTATTCTTTTTTCTAACAAGGCACATTGTCTGTTTTTGTAGCTAACTTGCCAAATAAAAGAAATAAAATGTTTCAAAAGTATGCAAATAAATTAGGGAATGCTACACGGTTCATCAGAATCCAGAAGGGAATTAGAAAGCGAACAGCAGGCGCAGCAGAGGATCCGATACAAGTGAAATATACAATGACTGAGACATGTTGTCTCATTTACATTTGTTTCCTCAAGAGATCATAACTAATTAATACAAAACACAGCATAAAATGTAGTTATCCAGATTTTTCATGTTATGTCTTATTTAAAATGATAATGACTTTGTCAGTACTTGAAGTTTTAAATTGGATGAATTAGTGAATGTAAGTGCCTATTAAATTGAAGGGCATTACCAAATCAAGTAGGATTCTGTTTTGCTGAACACTTCTGGCGACCACTACTACATGAAAGCTCATTACTCTTAAAAGCTTTTCAAATGTAGCTTTCTCTGTGGGGGTTACGTATCAAATGGCTTTTGCTGGAAAATTGACACTTCAGGGTTGCTCACAAAATTATTAGAGATGTTACCGGTCGTTAACAGGCACTCAAGTGAATGGCCATTAAGGATCGCTACCAGCTAGTCCTATTTTGCTTAAAATCCTTCTTGGCAGACATGTTGATCATGTTTCCGTAAGATAAAGGAAGTCATAGGTGTGTTCACCTTGTGTGCTGGATGTAAGATGCTGTCAACATAAAGACAAGACATGGTTTTCTCCTTTTTTTGGTAAGTGCCAACGTTATAGCCTGAAAGAGTTTCTAAAAGGAAATCTATCATCAGTGTCATCTGCACTAATCTGTCGGCACAGACAGGTAGTGCAGGTGACACTCATAATAACCATGCTTACTGGTCCTCGCTCCATGCTCCTGTTCTCCTGCTATCTTCTTCCGTATCTTCCACTCCGGGGCCAACTTGGAGCATTGGCAGAGCTTCCTGATGTCACTGCTGCTGTTTTCTGCTGGGTCCGCTGCTAGCAAACAGCAGCAGTGATGTCAGCAAGCTCTGCCCATGCTCCAAGTTGGCTCCAGAACAGAAGATACGGAGGAAGATACCAGGAGAACAGGAGCATGGAGCGAGGACCAGTAATTATGGTTGTCATCAGTGTCATCTGCATTACCTGTCTGTACTGACAGGTACTGACAGGTTAGTGCAGGTGAAACTGATGACAGATTTCCTTTAAATCTTAGGTATCCAATGCAGATGCTCATACTGGCACTGGTCCATTTAGTATTGTTCTGTATTGCAAAGAGAATTTCAGAATTTCAGATGTATAAGTGATTTACCACTGATTGTCCCAGTAAGTCATATATGCCTCAAATCTAGACTGCATATTAAATGTGGTTTTAAGATACAATGGTTTAGAAAAGGTTATATGTTGAAACTATGATACTATTGTAACTTGAAGGAACACAGTATACTGTATTAAAGCATTCCATAGTTTACTACTTCACACCCTTATTTCATGTAGATGATAGCACAGGGATTTATTCTATTGTTTTAATGCATTCGACTTACATTATTAAAACTGTATACCTTCACCTTAACTTTTTTTTATCCCTCACATAGGTTCTGAGATTACTGGTGTTGGCGCATTTTCACTCGTGATCTTTTGATACAGTTTTTTTTTTTAGCACAGTTCAGTACTAAATTGTAAAGAGTGTGTCAGAACCCTTGGGGTACTCCCATGGAAAACTTTTAATTTTTTAATTTTTTTAAAATCAACTGGTGCCAGAAAGTTAAACAGATTTTTTACATAGTTACATAGTTAGTATGGTTGAAAAAAGACATACGTCCATCAAGTCCAACCAGGGAATTGAATTGATGGGTGTAAGGGGATAAGGGGAAGGGATGTAGTTTTATAATTCTGCATAAGCATTAATGTTATTTTGTTCCAGGAATGTATCTAACCCTGTTTTAAAGCTGTTAATTGTTCCTGCTGTGACCAGTTCCTGAGGTAGACCGTTCCATAAATTCACAGTCCTCACGGTAAAGAAGGCGTGTCGCCCCTTTAGACTAAACCTTTTCTTCTCCAGACGGAGGGAGTGCCCCCTCGTCCTTTGGGGGGGTTTAACCTGGAACAGTTTTTCTCCATATTTTTTGTATGGGCCATTAATATACTTATATACGTTAATCATATCCCCCCTTAAACGTCTCTTCTCAAGACTAAACAATTGTAACTCCTTTAATCGCTCCTCATAGCTAAGATGTTCCATGCTCCTCATAGCTAAGATGTTTAGTTGCGCGTCTCTGCACCCTTTGCAACTCCGCAGTGTCCTTTTTATGAACAGGCGACCAAAACTGAACAGCGTATTCCAGGTGAGGCCGTACCAATGCTTTATAAAGGGGGAGTATTATGTCCCTGTCCCTTGAGTCCATGCCTCTTTTTATACATGACAATATCCTGCCGGCTTTGGAAGCAGCAGCCTGACATTGCATGCTATTCTGTAGTCTGTGATCTACAAGTACACCCAGATCCTTTTCTACCAGTGAGTCTGCCAGTTTAATCCCCCCTAAGACATACGACGCATGCAGGTTATTAGTACCCAGATGCATAACTTTAAATTTATCCACATTGAACCTCATTTGCCAAGTGGATGTACTCACACTTAGTCTATCCAAGTCATCTTGTAACTTATGCACATCCTCTATAGACTGTACTGTGCTACAAAGCTTGGTGTCATCTGCAAAGATAGAAACAGAGCTGTTAATGCCATCCTCTATATCATTGATAAATAAATTAAACAACAGCGGGCCCAGTACTGAACCTTGGGGTACACCACTAATAACCGGGGACCAATAAGAGTACGAATCATTGACCACCACTCTCTGGGTACGATCCATGAGCCAGTGTTCAATCCAGTTACAAACTAAAGTTTCCAAGCCCAAGGACATTAACTTACCTGTCAGCCGTCTGTGAGGGACAGTATAAAACGCTTTAGCAAAATCCAGAAACACTATATCCACAGCCATTCCTCTGTCAAGGCTTCCACTCACCTCTTCATAAAAGCAAATTAGATTGGTTTGACAACTTCTATCCTTAGTAAACCCATGCTGGCTATCACTTATAATACAATTATCCCCTATGTATTCCTGTATGTTCTCCCTTATAAGTCCTTCAAACAATTTACCCACAATGCACGTTAGACTTACCGGTCTATAATTGCCTGGCGAAGACCTAGAGCCCTTCTTGAAGATTGGTACCACATTAGCCTTGCGCCAGTCCCTTGGCACAATACCAGATACCAGAGAATCTCTAAATATCAAGAACAAGGGTACAGATATTACTGAACTTACCTCTCTAAGAACTCTTGGGTGTAGTCCATCTGGCCCTGGAGACTTGCTTTCATTTACTTTACTTAACTTTCCTTGTACCATCTCTACATTAAGCCTGTTCAGTACATTACACGATGTGTTACCAGCACTGACCTGTCCAATGTCAGCTCCTCCTTCTTCCTTAGAATATACAGAACTAAAGTACCCATTCAGTAGCTCCGCCTTCTCTTTATCGCCTGTGACAACCTCCCCATTATCATTATTAAGGGGCCCTACATGCTCTGTCCTTGGTTTTTTTGTATTTATATATCTAAAAAAATATTTAGGATTAGTTTTGCTTTCTTTAGCCACCTGTCTCTCATTTAGAATTTTTGCTGTTTTTGTTACATTTTTACAGATTTTATTAAGCTCCTTGTACTGTTTAAATGTTATAGCTGACCCATCAGATTTGAATTTTTTGAAGGCTATTTTTTTTTTGTTGTTTATTGCTCTTTTAACATCATTTGTCAGCCATGTAGGATTTAGTTTTAATCGTTTATATTTGTTCCCCTTTGGTATATATTTAGCTGTATAGTTATTTAGAGTTGATTTAAAGATGTCCCATTTACCTTCTGTATCAGTATTTGAGTACACCTCCCCCCAGTCTATGTCCTGTAGTGCAGATCTCAGCCCAGGGAAATTTGCCAATCTCAGCCCAGGGAAATGCTCAGCTACAGAGGAAATTACTTGTAAATTACTTCTATAAAAAAAATCTTAATCCTTCCAGTACTTTTTAGGGGCTATATACTACAGAAGAAATGCTTTACTTTTCCGATTTCTCTGAGGTCATGACCACAGTGCTCTCTGTTGACCTCTACTCTCCATTTTAGGAACTGTCCAGAGCAAGAGAAAATCATCATAGCAAACATATGCTACTCTGGACAGTTTAAAATTGACAGCAGAGGTCAGCAGAGAGCACTGTGGTCATGACATCAGAGAAATCTAAAAAGGAAAGCATTTCCTCTGTAGTATACAGCCCCTAAAAAGTACTGGAAGGATTAATATTTTTTAATAGAAGTAATTTACAAATCTGTTTAACTTTCTGGTACCAGTTTTCCAAGGAAGTACCCCTTTAAATGGTTCTGACAACTCTCTCTGTTTTGTTTTGGTTTGGGCTATGCCCAACTGTCTACTCTGGACTGGTCAGCTGACCTTGATGTGAGCACCTGGTCTGGGCCTATATAAGCTGGCAGTCTACTCCCAGTCCTTGCCTGATAAAGAGCTCTGTGTACTCTCAGCTAGCATTTATATTGTATCTGTGCTATCTGGAATTTTGACCCTTTGGCTCTGCTATCTAACTCTTCTTCTTGCTTTGTGTATTGGCTCATCTGTAACCTCTTGGTATTGACTCTCACTGTGGAAAGCACCTTATTGTGTGTACGTTTAGTTATTTTTCTGTTAGTCTGAGTGATTCCATTCTGTGTCCTGACCTCCATCTGCATTGTAGTTTATTATATTGACTCGACTGCCCTCACTTATTGTAAATGGGGACCATCACCGTTGTTACGGACCCGCTACCTAGGGTGGGTACGTAAGTAGGCATGGATAGGGGGAGTGGGCGAGAATAGTGTATACTCCTACCCTGCCCAGACACAACATTTTAGTAGGCCTACATACCTGCATTTGCCTTATTCCTTCATCAGTGAAGTTATGTCTACTTTGGTGGAGCCAATGCAGGGCTTTACTCAACTGGTCTATGATTTAGCTGAAAGACTTCAACAATATGAGTCTTCTCAGTCTAAGTCAGTATTAGTCCAGACCTTGACTCAGAAGTTGCAAGTTCAGGAGCAGTTAGTTCAGAGCTTGTTAGTCAGAATTCAGGAGCTGGGGTTTGCCCAAACTCAGGTGTCATCTGTTCCTGCTCCAGCTCCTGTGGAGCCGCAAGTTAGTCTCCCAGACCCATTTTCTGGTAACCGCAAAATGTTCAAAACCTTTAGTGAGAGCTGCAAATTGTACTCCAGGTAAAGGCCTTACACATCTGGTACTGAGGCCCAGAGAGTGGGTATCATTATGTCTCTTTTGCAAGGGGGTCCCCAGGAATCAGTATTTTCCCTTGGTCCTGATGCTCTGGAGTTGTCCTCAGTGGATGCCTTATTTGCGGGATTGGGTCTCTTGTAAGCTGAACCGTACCGTGCTGCATACGCTGAGAGTCCACTGCACACATTAAAACAAGGTTGCAGAGCAGTAGAGGAGTACTGTGCAATTTTATAAAGTGATGTGTGGCCTCCAGCTGGAATACTCCAGCCTTGATTTGTCAGTTCAGACTAGGGTTATCTGACACCTTAAAGGACATGCTTGTTACTTATCCCTCTCCTGACTCCCTTGACCAAGCCATAACTTTAGCTGTGCGTTTGGATAGACATTTGTGAGAATGCAAACTGGAGTGTTCTTCATCCTCTGTCTCTCCCAGCCCTTGCCTGCTAAAGAGCTCTGTGTACTCCTAGCTAGCATTTATATTGTATCTGTGATATCTAGCATTTTGACCCTTTGGCTCCGCTCTCAGAGTCTTCTTCTGGCTTTGTGTATTGGCTTATCTGTAACCTCTTGGTATTGACTCGGACTGTGGACAGCGACTTGTTGTGTGTATGTTTCGTTATTTTTCTGTTATTTTTCTGTTTCTGTTCTGTCTGAGTGATTTCATTCTGTATCCCAACCGCCGTCTGCATTATAGTTTATTATTTTGACTGGACTGCCCTCACTTATTGTAAGTAGGGACCGTCACCTTAGTTACGGAGCGGCTACCTGGGGTGGGTACGCAAGCAGGCAGGGATTGGGGGAGTGGGCGAGAATAGTGTGCGCTCCTTCCGTGCCCAGACGTGACAGAGAGGGTAAGAATATAGGTCTACTCTCTGAAGAAGGAGCATTCTGAGCCATCAGTACTGCAGATGATGGTAAGCAAGGGCTTACTGAAGCACATTGGACAACATTTTCTTGGACCTTTTGCTTTAGTAAGCCAATGCATACTTCGTCAGGGAAGCCATTGGACAATACTTACGGCTGATGTCATCAACATCAGACCGATTTCTGGCAGCGGCGGGCTAGAAAGGTATGCGTCCTAGGAGTGAGTCGGACGCGATTCCTCAGCTGAACCTAATCCATGCAGGTGCAAAAGGCCAGTATGGGTCATCATACACTGCACCCCTGAGGAAGTTGCTTTGAGCAACGAAACGCATTGCGTTTCTTAGAGCATTGGCACATTTTGAACGGCATTGTCTGTATCCCTTAAGAATAGTATGTAAAAGAAAGTAGTACGCACTCACCGCTAGGCTTCGGTCGTTAGTCGGTGGAGTCCGGGGACATGGGTGAAGTCAGCGTCTTCTAGGAGCCGATTTTGGGTCATACAGTCTATGGTGACACGGTGACACCTACGATCCCCCTGAAGGGATAGGAGTGAGGTGGCAGAGGTGCCACCCCTCCTATCCTTGCTATTGGTCATCAAAAGTGACGAGCAATAGCCGATCGGGGCAGCGGGGTTAACTTTCGCTTTCCCAGTCCTGCCCCCCCCCCCCACAAAATAGGTGGAGAAAAACGGGGAACCGAAGGGGACCGGGCGCCGAAGATCCACTTACCCGTCGGTGGAGGCTGCGGGATGAGATCGGCTGCGGAATGTCGTGCGTCAGAAGAGGACGGCTCCCTGGATCCGACGGAAGCCAGTAAGTTGCCTAGCAACATCTGTAGGGCTACAGTCTGAGACCATTATACAGTGGTCTCTACACTGTAGCCCTCCAGATGTTGCAAAACTACAACTCCCAGCATGCCCAGACAGCTGTTTGGGCATGCTGGGATTTGCAGTTTTGCAACATCTGAAGGTCTACAGTTTAGAGACCACTGCACAGGGATCTCTATACTGTAGCACCCCAGATCTTGCAAAACTACAACTCCTAGCATGCCCACAAAGCAGTTTGCTGTCTGTGCATGCTGGGATTTGTAGTTTTGCAACATCTGGAGGTCCACAGTTTGGAGATCACAGTGCAGTGGTCTCTAACTGTAGCCCTCCAGATGTTGCAAAACTGCAAATCCCAGCATGTCCAAACAGCTGTCTCGGCATGCTGGGAGTTGTAGTTGTGTAGCTCCAGCTGTTTCATAACTACATCTCCCAGCATCAGTACATGCTGGGAGTAGTAGTTTTGCAACAGCTGGAGGCACACTGGTTGGAAAATACTGAGTTAGGTAACAGAACCTAACTGAAGGTTTTCCAACCAGTGTGCCTCCAGCTGTTGCAAAACTACAATTCCCAGCATGCACGGTCTGTCAGTACATGCTGGGAGTTGTACAGCTGGAGGTTTGCTTCCCCCCCATGTGAACGTACAGGGTACATTCACACGGGCAGGTTTACAGTAAGTTTCCTGCTTCAAGTATGAGCTACGGCAAATTTTTCGCCGCAGCGCAAATTTCTAGAGAGAAGCTCACTGTAGACCTCTGCCAGTGTGACCGTACCCTAAAAACACTACACTACACTACAGTAACACATAATAAAGGGTAAAACACAACATACACCCCTTTACACTACCCCCCCCCCCCCCCCAATAAAATTGAAAAACTTATTGTACGGCAGTGTTTCCAAGACGGAGCCTCCAAATGTTGCAAAACAACAGCTCCCAGCATTTCCAGACAGCCACTGACTCTCCAAGCATGCTGGGAGTTTAGCAACAGCTGGAGACACCCTGTTTGGAAATAACTAATTTAGTCCTCAAATGCGCATGGCGCTCTCTCACTTCGGAGCCCTGTCGTATTTCAAGGAAACAGTTTAGGGCCACATATGGGGTATTTCCGTACTCGGGAGAAATTGCACTACAAATTTTGGGGGGATTTTTCTCCTTTTACCCCTTATGAAAAGGAAAGGTTGGGGGCTACACCAGCTTGTTAGTGTAAAAAAATAAAAAAAAAAATAAATTACACTGACATGCTGGTGTTGCCCAATACTTTTTATTTTCACAAGTGTTAAAAGGAAAAAATGACCCCCAAAGTTTGTAACACAATTTCTCCTGAGTACAGAAATACCCCAGATGTGGGCGTCAAATGCTCTGCGGGCACACAACAAGGCTCAGGAGTGAGAGCGCACTATGTACATTTGAAGCCTAAATTGGTGATTTGCACAGGGGTGGCTGATATTACAGCGGTTCTGCCATAAACGCAAAAAAAGAAATACCCACATGTGACCCCATTTTAGAAACTACACCCCTCACGGAACGTAACAGGGGGTATAGTGCTCCTGAACACTCCACAGGTGTTTAATGAAAATTCTTCAAAGTTGGATGGAAAAATGATTAAAAAAAATGTTTTCACTAAAATGCTGGTGTTACCCCAAATTATTCATTTTCACAAGGAAAAATAGGAAAAAAGCCCCCCAAAATTTGTAACCCCCTTTCTTCTGAGTAAGAACATACCCCATATGTACATGTAAAGTGCTCTTCTGGTGCACTACAATGCTCAGAAGAAAAGGAGCACCATTGGAATTTTGAAGAAAAAATTTGTCCGGAATTAAAGGCCACGTGTGTTTACAAAGCCCCCGTAGAGCCAGAACAATGGACCCCTCCCACATGGGACCCCATTTTGGAAACTACACCCCTCATGTAATGTAATAAGGGGTGCAGTGAGCATTTACGCCCCACAGTTGTCTGACCGATTTTTGGAACAGTGGTCCGTGAAAATGAAAAATTGAATTTTTCATTTGCTCAGCCCACTGTTCCAAAGATCTGTCAAATGCCAGTGGGATGTAAATACTCACTCCACCCCTTATTAAATTCTGTGAGGGGTGTAGTTTCCAAAATGGGGTCACATGTGGAGGGGTTCCACTGTTCTGGCACCACGGGGGGCTTTGTATACGACTTCTATTCCAACCAAATTCTGTCTCCAAAAGCTCAATGGCGCTCCTTCTCTTCTGAGCATTGTAGGTTGCCAGCAGAGCACTTGACATCCACACATTGGGTATTTCCATACTCAGAAGAAATGGGGTTACAATTTTTGGGGGTCATTTTCTCCTATTACCCCTTGTAAAAATTTAAAATTTGGGGGAAAATCAGCATTTTAGTGAAATTTTTTTTTCATTTACACATCCAACAAAAAGTTGTCAAACACCTGTGAGGTGTTAAGGCTCACTGTACCCCTTGTTGCGTTCCTTGAGGGGTGTAGTTTCCAAAATAGTATGCCATGTGTTTTTTTTTTTTTGCTGTTCTGGCAATGCGACATGCCCTCCAAAAACCATTTCAGCAAAATTCGCTTTTCAAAAGCCAAATGTGACTCCTTCTCTTCTGAGCATTTTAGTGCGCCAGCAGAGCACTTGACGTCCACACATGGGGTATTTCCATACTCAGAAGAGATGGGGTTACAAATTTTGAGGGGAACTTTGTCCTATTATCCCTTGTAAAAATAAAAAATTTGGGGGAAAACTAGCATTTTAGTGAAAAAAAAAATTTTTACACATCCAACTCTAACAAAAAGTTGTGAAACACCTGTGGGGTGTTAAGGCTCACTGGACCCCTTGTTACCTGCCTTGAGGGGTGTAGTTTCCAAAATAGTATGGCATGTTTTTTTTTTTTTTTTGCTGTTCTGGCACCATAGGGGCTTCCTAAATGTGACATGCCCCAGAAAAACCATTTCAGAAAAACTCACTCTCCAAAATCCCAATGTCGCTCCTTCCCTTCTGAGCCCTCTAGTGCACCCGCCGAACACTTGACATACACATATGAGGTATTTCCTTACTCGAGAGAAATTGGGTTACACATTTTAGGAAGATTTCTCTCCTTTTACCCCTTGAAAAATTCTAAAACTGGGTCTACAAGAACATGCCAGTGTAAAAAATGAAGATTTTGAATTTTCTCCATCAATTTGCTGCTATTCCTGTGAAACACCTAAAGGGTTAACAAACCTTTTGAATGTCATTTTGAATACTTTGAGGGGTGCATTTTTTTTTATAATGGAGTCATTTGTGGGGTATTTCTAATAAGAAGGCCCTTCAAATTCACTTCAAAACAGAACTGGTCCCTGAAAAATTTCGATTTTGAAAATTTTGTGAAAAATTGGAAAATTGCTGCGATACTTTGAAGCCTTCTGTTGTCTTCCAAAAGTAAAAACATGTCAACTTTATGATGGAAACATAAAGTAGACATATTGTATATGTGAATCAATATATAATTTTTTTTCAATATTCATTTTCCTTATAAGCAGAGAGTTTCAAAGTAAAAAAAAAAATGCAAAATATGTTTTTTCAGCAAATTTTGGAATTTTTCACTAAGAAACAATGCAAGTATCGAAATTTTTTTACCACTAACATAAAGTAGAATATGTCACAAAAAAACTATTTCGTAATCAGAATGAAAAAGTAAAAGCATCCCAGAGTTATTAATGCTTAAAATGAAAGTGGAAAATGTCCGGGTCCTACAGTGAAAATTGGCTGGGTCCTTAACCCCTTAACGTCGTGTATACGTCCTGCGCCGGCTCCCGCGACCGTGCATCACATCGCGTCGGTCCCGGCGCTCATCAACGGCCGGGACCGGTGGCTAATACCAAACTTAGCCGATTGCGGCCTTGTGCGGTATTAACCCTTTAGAAGCGGTGGTCAAAGCTGGCCGCCTCTTCTAAAGCGAAAGTGAAAGTATCCCGGCTAGTCAGTCGGGCTGTTCGGGACCGCCGTGGTTAAATCGCGGCATCCCGAACAGGTTACAGGACACTGGACCTGCCTCCTCAGTGTCCGGTCGACGAATGACTGCTCCGTGCCTGAGATCCAGGCAGGAGCAGTCAAGCGCCGATAACACTGATCACAGGCGTGTTAATACATCAGCATAGGAGATCAGTGTGTGCAGTGTTATAGGTCCCTATGGGACCTATAACACTGCAAAAAAAGTAAAAAAAACTGTTAATAAAGGTCATTTATCCCTAATAAAAAGTTTGAATCACCCCCCTTTGGCCATAAAAAAATAAAACAGTGTAAATAAAAAAAAAATAAACATATGTGGTATCGCTGCGTGCGTAAATGTCTGAACTATAAAAATATATCATTAATTAAACCGCACGGTCAATGGCGTACATGCAAAAAAATTCCAAAGTCCAAAAAAGCGTATTTTGGTCACTTTTTATACCATAAAAAAAATGAATAAAAAGTGATCAAAAAGTCTGATCAAAATTTTCCTTCATGTAGTTATGATTTTTTCCAGAAGTAAGACAATGTCCAACCTATATAAGTAGGGTATCATTTTAACCGTATGGACCTAAAGAATAACGATAAGGTGTCATCTTTACCAAAATATGCACTGCGTAGAAGCGGAAGCCCCCAAAAGTTACAAATTGGCGTTTTTTCTTTGATTTTGTCGCACAATGATTTTTTTTTTCTGTTTCGCCATGAATTTATTGGTAAAATGATTAATGTCACTGGAAAGTAGAATTGGTGACGCAAAAAATAAGCCATAATATGGATTTTTAGGTGGAAAATTTAAAGGGTTATGATTTTTTGAAGGTAAGGAGGAAAAAACGAAAGTGCAAAAACGGAAAAACCCTGAGTCCTTAAGGGGTTAAAGGGTTAAAGGGGTAATCCGGTGGAAAACCTTTTTTTTTTTTTAAATCAACTGGTGCCAGAAAGTTAAACAAATTTGTAAATTACTTCTATTAAAAAATCTTAATCCTTCCAGTACATATTAGGTGCTGAATGCTACAGAGGAAATTATTTTTGGAACACAGAGCTCTCTGCTAAATCATGAGCACAGTGCTCTCTGCTGACATCTCTGTCAATTTTAAGAACTGTCCAGAGTAGGAGAAAATCCCCATAGCAAACATATGCTGCTCTGAACAGTTCCTAAAATGGACAGAGATGTCAGCAGAGAGTTCTGTGTTCCAAAAAGAAAATAATTTTCTCTGTAGCATTCAGCAGCTAATAAGTACTGGAAGGATTAAGATTTTTTTTTTTTAAATAAAAGTAATCTACAAATCTGTTTAACTTTCTGGTACCAGTTGATTTAAAAAAAAAAAAAAAGTTTTCTACCGGATTATCCCTTTAAATGTATATTGTGGATTTTTAAATATAAAAACACACCTTCTCATTCAAACAGTTTTCTTTATTTTCATGACTATGACATTGTAGATTCACACTGAAGGCATTAAAACTATGAATTAACACGTGGAATTATAAACATAACAAAAACGTGTGAAACAACTGAAAATATGTAATATTCTAGGTTCTTCAAAGTACCTGCTTCTACCTAATGTGGGGAACCTGCTACTACCTAATGTGGGGAACCTGCCACTACCTAGTGTGGGGAACCTGCCACTACCTAGTGTGGGGAGCCTGCTACTACCTAATGTGGGGAACCTTCTACTACCTAATGTGGGGAACCTGCTAATACCTAATGTGAAGAAACTGCTACCTACCTAATGTGGGGAACATGCTACCTACCTAATGTGGGGAAACCGTTACCTTCCTAATATGGAGAAACTGCTACCTTCCTAATGTGGGGAAACTGCTGCCTTCCTAATGCTCCCCCCCCCCCAGAAGTAGCACCCCCATCATCCACGAGCTTATGCTATTACCACACAGAGTAGGGGGAATGGGGGGGGCGGGAGCTTGATATGTAAGGGGTGCATGCGACCCAGCCTCACCCAGCTGCTACCTCCAGAGGCCCCCAGATAATTTGAGTTTGAGACGCCTGCTCTATCACCAGTGGCAGATCCAGGGGGGGGGGCAATGGGGCAATTGCCCCCTGAGATTGTTGCCCCTCCTGTACTATAGCATGGTGGAGCGGGAGCTGTCAGCTATCCCACGCCACCATTCCCTCACATTTCTCACACTCTGCTGCATTCTTGCAGTGTGAGCCATGGGGACACCATCCACGGCAGGCCAGCGTGATGACGTCACATCATCGCGCTGTCGCCCGGAGATCCCCTCCCTGCAGCTCTCACACTGCAAGAACTGAGCAGCGTGTGAGGAATGTGACAGCTGGAGAGAGGTGCTGGGGTGCCGTATGGTACAGGGGAATTATTAAAACTTGGGGGGAGGGGGGGCAGTGTGCATGCACAGAAAAGGACAAATTATAAGTGAGGGGCACATAACAGGGGGGCATTACATGTGAGGGGCACAGGACAGGGGGCATTATATGTGAGGGGCACAGGACAGGGGGGCATTATATGTGAGGGGCACAGGACAGGGGGTATTATATATGAGGGGCACAGGACATGGGGCATTATATTTGAGAGGCACAGAACAGGGGGTATTATATATGAGCGGCACAGGACATGGGGCATTATATGTGAGGGGCACAGAACAGGGGGTATTATGTGATGGGCACAGGACAGGGGGGCATTATTTGTGAGGGGCACATGTCAGGGGGCATTATATGTGAGGGGCACATGCCAGGGGTCCCCCCCTGTCATGTGCCCGTATAATGCACCTATAATTCCCCCCTGACATTAGCCCCTTACTTATAATGCCCCCCTGTCCTTTGCCCCTCACATATAATGCCCCCTGAGGGGGCAGGACATGGGGCATTGTATGTGAGGGGAACATATATATGCTTTGATAAAAAGGCCCATCACAATCTTCAGCACCAGGCCCATGATGCTCTTAATCCGGCCCTGGGCCTATAAATACACAACCCATGATCCCAACAAAAAAAGTCAAAATTTTTTAGCTTTTGGATGTTTAAGAAGCCAGCGGAAAGCAGACAGATGTGGACTAGTGCTAGTTGTAGCCAGGGGACATCAGGTATTGGTGGACTAGTGATATTTCTAGCCAGGCCATGTGATATCGTTCCATGTGCTTACATAGAGCTGTACTCGGACCCTGACTACGCTTTACTTTCTTATTGCAGAGGCCACACATTACCTGGTTTCCTACATCTAGTAAGATAGAAAAAAAATTCCATATGGCAGAATACCATAAAGAGATAGGTAGGCCACCACCCAACTGTATTGGGCCTGGGCAAATAGGTGGTGCCTATAGAGTTCTATTGCCACCAACATGCTTACTGGCAAAGGACATGACAGGGGTACTCTCTCCTCTACCCCTTCCTCTGACAACCATTCCTTTAAAGGGAACCAATCATCATATTTTACCCTATATAACGCTTGGCAAAGCGTTATATAGGGTAAAATTGTTGTCCTCACCATCCCCGGGGGATGCTCCTGCCCCGAGAGATGGTGAAGATATGAAGTTATAAACTAGTCACCGCCGCCGCCGTATTGGTTCCTCACTTTGTCAGCAGATGCTCATCCACTGTATGAAGACAATAAGCATTATAACTCTGCCAGACACTGTACCCTAAATATACAATTGCCACACACAGTACCCTGAATATAATACTGCCACACACTGCACCCTGAATATAATACTGCCACAGACTGTGCCCCCTGAATATAATACTGCTACACATTGTACCCTCTGAATATAATACTGCCACACACTGTACCCACTACCACACACTGCCACTGCAGCTGCAGGGGGAATCGCCTCTGCCAGGGATCACACAGAGTCCGAGGCACGGACAGATCAGGTGATTGGAGTAGACCTGCATGGCTGCACAGGGCACTTCTACTCCCATTAGCCCCTGGCCTGTCCGGCCCTGTCCTGATTTTTAAAGGGCCTGCACCCTAGAAAAAGTTTTTAAAAAATGTGCTGGCAGCGACGGGCCCAGGAAGCAGCATGCAGTGAATTGGCAGGGGGGGGGCGCTTGGACATAGCAACCTGTTAGGGGTCACAGCAGGGGATGGATCCTCTGGGCCTGTGTGGATAATGACATGTGCTGTGCCAGGGAGCGGAGTCTAATGGGCTGCTGGTTTTCACCAGAGCCTGCCACAAAGCGGGATGGTCTTGCTGCGGCAGGCGGCACCCAGGTCGCTACCCCCGGCACGACTCATCCACACAGGTTGCTGGGATGTGGCATGGCACAAAAGGAAACTGGCAAGATGAGGTCAAGGTAGCAGTAGGTCAGGGCAGGTGGCACAGGTGCAGGGTCAGGTAAAGGAGCAAGGATAAGGAACACAGATATCAGGAACACAGTAACACAGTATGCTTTCACTAGGGCACAGGGCAACAAAGATCTGGCAGGGAACAAAGGGGGGAGGTGAGCATGCAGGCGCGTCCCGTGATGCGAATCCCAGCCCCGCCAGCAGCAGGGACATGACAAGATGTTACACAACCGTTGCCACCTCTATAATTACACCACTGTAAATATACACATCATTTAAATATATACATCATAAGTACATATACACATCATACATATACACACACTTCATACATACATACACACATCGTACATACATATACTGTACACATCATACATATACACACAATTCACACATACAGCCATCCATATACACATCATGTATATACACATAATACATGTATACACTTCATATATACATATCCACCCCCTCTCTCATCCTCGTGTGTCCTCATCCCCCCCCACCCCCTTGAACTCCTCAACACTTCTGCCTCCAGCTCAAGGCATCAACAACCCCACCCCAACCCCAGGGGATTGCCTCTGCCGGGGGAACATGCAGGGACTGAGGAAGGGATAGGTAAGGTGACTGGAGTAGACGTGCGTGCCTGCCCAGGGCACATCCACTCCCATAAGCCCCTGGCCTGTCCAGCTCTGCCCCAATTTTTACAGGGCCTGCATCCTAGAAAAAGTTAATTGAAAAGAATGTGCTCACAGCGACGGGCCCGGGCACTTGGGCAGCCCCAGTGTGCCTGACCTGCTGCAGCAGTGTAAAGTAAAGTGGCAGGGGCCCCCCTGACTATGAGGCCCAGTCGTCGCGGCGACTGTTATGACCTTTATAGTTACGCCACTGTCTTAAACCCATCCCTATGCTGTCTTCTGACTGACCTGGTAGCTGTATGTCACATAAATGAAAGCAATGATTTGATAACCTGGGGTCATGTGATCTTGCTGCTAGCTGCAAGGCATGCTGGGCTACTCTGACATCAACTCAGTGCCCTTTCATTCCGGTGTGAAAACACCATGTGATCCTCATCCCTTCTGCTATTATTTCTATTGTTGCCAAGTTTGTCTCAACCGAGCCTGACAAAGTCCGAAAGCTTGGTGGGTGTACTTTGCTAGGACTTGTTGAGAAGTTAGTAAGAGAACTGTTGCTAAAAAGATTCTGCTGTTTATTTACACTAAAGTGTGCCAACAGTTCCTGGAGATGCATTACATATGTGGGCACTGAGCACCAACAAATGGACTGTGTTTATTACAGTGCTGCAACATTGTTGATTTTGTGTTTACTTCAGTTATTTATGGGGTTCGTGCTAGTTGACAGTTGCAATATAGTCATCATTAACTGTAGGTTACAGTTCTATGTGATTAGTAGTAAGTGTTTTACAACGTATTGTTGAACTTGCCATAAAATATCATACTAAAGGGGCTTGTATATTGTTACCCCAGCCATGCCAAGTATTTTACTTCATTCCATACCACTACGTGGTATACTCATAAAGGGCTGTTCTTGAGTTGTAATTTGTTATTTGTTTCACTTTTTCCACCAATGTATTTCTTTTGCTTGGCTTCACAAACAAACAAACAATATATATATATATATATATATATATATATATATATATATATATATATGTGTAGATATAAAATGATTATTTATGGGAATCTAAATGGAGATTACAAGGGGGTTTCCTGAATCCACCCCAGCAGAAGAGGAAGGCCCTTCAGTATTCCTACAAGAATCCTACAAGATTTAGATCAGTGGTCTTCAAACTGTGGCCCTCCAGATGTTACAAAACTACAATTCCCAGCATGCCAGGACAGCTGTTGGCTGTCCGGGCATGCTGGGCGTTGTAGTTTTGCAACATCTGGAGGGCCACAGTTTGAAGACTGCTGATTTAGATACATAATGAGTAGAGATGGGCGAATTTTCCAAAATTGGATTTGTCCGATTCGCCAAATCTTCTGAAAAATTTGATTCGATCTGAATATATTCACGGCAAATCGCTATTAAAAACGTCTATTTCCGGTCTACAGAGAGCCTCAATAGGGGTTCTGAACACTTTGCCTTGCTGTAACATGCATAGGGAGTGTGCTGGGGTAGTGAAATAATACTGTTATTCAGTATGACATGCAGATCAGAGGCGTCGCTATTAGAATCACTGCCGCAGAGCCTGATGGTTGCTTCCAGTCTTTGAATGGGGAGTGCTTTCTGTGTATGATCTCAATTGGCAGACTATGAAACGACTTCTAAACGCTCCCTGCCCGCCTGCCTGCAGTGACGTGGGCTTGAGGTTAATGGATTTCCCTGATCCCTGTGCTGATCTGTATTGTCAGTAATGCTGATTAGTGACCACACAGTGTCTGCTCTCTCTCTAGCCAAAACAAATGTGGGCTTGAGGTGAATGGATTCGCTACCATAAAGATCTGTATTGTCAGTAACGGTTATTAGTGCGCACACACAGTCTCTGATCTCTCAGCAAAACGTCTGGGAAGGAAATGCCGTCTTCGGCAATGGCTGTTGAATATATAGGGCTGTGACATCACAGGGCTGGCTGCTGATTGGCTGCATGCCACCATGTGATTCAGGGTGATCCCACCTACCCATCTTCCCAGACTACCTTGCCCCATGTCCTTACGTGTGTATCCGCCATTTTAGCCCACTGCCCGCACAAAATATAGTGAATGAAGGGATTTGTTACCACGAAGCGTGAGGAAATTTGGATTCGTTCAGAATGGAATTTTTCATGAAATGCGGAACGAATTTGACTTCGTCAGATTTGATTCACCCATCTCTAATAATTAGTTGAGAACTACAAGAGGTGCTTAGAGGCTTCCAAAAATGCGTTCTACATAGGAATCTACGTTTCTTTGTAAGAACTTACTCCTTGTTTTTTTGCATTAATAAGTGTGTAAAAACTGTAAAAACTGCATGAAAATAAAATCTTTTTGATTTGTAAGATATTTTATAGAGGTGCTACTCTCAAAAAAGAAAAAATAGTGCTCCCTATATTTTAGAAAATGCCAGTTCCAGGAGGTAATACTAGCATAACAAGACCTACTGTAAGATGTGTCTGTAGGGTAAGTGACCCTTTCCTCGTTGTTCGTTACCATGTGGGGCTAATTATGTTACTTTGGAGATAAAAAAAACATATTCATGTGGTTTCTTGTAATTAATAAGAATCTTTAAAATGACAAGACTTAGCAGTGTTTGCAAATTAAAGAGGATAATTAGTGGATTAAGTAGGTTATTAATTAAAATGCAATTATATGATTAGGGCACTAGTGCAGCAGTTAGGTTTCCAGGGTGCCCATTTAACCCTTTCATATGGCACAAGGAATTTTGACTTTTAAATGTTCAGTAATAGCAAATCAAGTTTAGACAAGCATTTGTATCATTTTATAACCCAAATACAGCATACAGCATGTACATTGCTCAAAAAAATTAAGGGGATGTCTAAATCAAACATTGGATCTTGCTTCAAGTTAAAGATTTTTTACTGAAAAAAATAATGTAATTGCTGGGAAAACAAATAATGTAGTAATGGTCAGTGAAACCCAAGATCATAAACCAATTGAGGGCTGATTTCCATGACATACAAAAAAACAAAGATAAAAAAAAATAAAAAAAATTATTGAAATCACAGGTGGACTCAATTCATGTGAATTTTATCATGGTTACTCTTATTGTCACTCTTAGGCTATGTTTACATGTTGGAATTTCCATGTAGAATTCCACATTGAATTCAATCTATGCATTCCTGAGCAGTCTTAACAAAATGCCTACGTGGAGATTTTTATTGCAGACATTCCTACGTATGAACATAGCCTTAGTGTGTAGGGCCCCCATGTGCCTGTATGCACTCCCAACATTTGGCAATGCTTCTAAAGAGATGGTGTCCTTGAGCATTTCCTTCCAAACCTGAAACAAGTTATCAGTGTACTTCTGGACAGTCTGTAGCTCTACTGCAGTACCAGTTTTATTGAACCCTAACTATATATATCCCAGAGGTTCCCAATTGAATTCAGGTTTGGGGAACAGTTAAAATAGGTTTTCCCTAGTGAAAACCAGTTTTAATTGAATGCCTTTGTGAAGACTAGAATTTACTGCTTTTCCCTAGTGAAAAACAGTTTGGACCGAACACCTTTGTGAAAATTAGGATTTACTGATTTTCCCTAGTTAAAACCAAGTTTTTCTGAACACCTTTGTTCAAACTAGAATGTTACTGCTAATACGAAAAATGAATGTTGCATCCCATATGTTGTACTGCATATTGTTGTATCCTCGAAAAATGCTACAACATTGGAATGTTTTTAATTTCCAGTTAACACTTTTAATTGCTTTTAACTGATTTGTTTGACTCAACAACAGGTTTCCCTAGTTAAAACTAGTTTTAAAACAGATTCAACAATACATACCAGGTAATACTTCCTATGAGTCGTCTAATGCCTCCGCATCATCAGGTGACTGACTTTCTTCACGTACTACAGTCAGTTCATTCAAACTGGTTTTCTCAGGTTTTAACTGAGTCATTTCATTAAAACAAACTTTCTCTTTATGATGGGGTCACACATAATGGATCCGCATCGTATTTTACGTTGCAAATCCACCTGTGACCTGACCCTATAGTGTGCCTCCAGCTGTTCGTACCACACAGTCCGAGCGAGTCACCTGCGCAGTGTTCTCAGACATCGCGCTGCTTCTTGATGTCTGTGAATACACTGCGAGTGCACCCGGCTACTCGCAGGTCCCTTTTAGTGTTGCTCACGAATATTTGCAATGCAAATTTTATTTCCGAATATCGCATATTCGCGAATATAGCACTATATATTCGTAATTACGAATATTCTTTCTTTTTTTTTTCACAGTACACATCACAGTGATCACCCCTCTCTGCTTCCAGCTTGTGTGGTGTAAAGAAGGCTCTAATACTACTGTGTGAGACTGGCGTAAATTTGCATATGCAAATGTCCGCATATGCAAATTTTCGCCTATGCTAATTTTTTATATGCTAATTTTTGCATATGCTATTTTTCGCATACGCAAATTTTTGCATATGCGAAAGTAAAACGTGAATATTACGAATATGCAAATTTAGCGAATATATGATGAATATTCGTCCATATATTTGCGAAATATCGTGAATTCGATTATGGCCTATGCCGCTCAACACTAGTCCCTTTGTGGCTACTCGTACCGGCTGATTGTGGAGGTTGGAAACAGCTGGAGGAACACTATAGGGTCGGGTCACCGGTGGATCCGCAGAGTAAAATACAATGTGAATCCATTACGTGTGACCCTACCCGTAGACCAGTTTTAACTGACATTCAGGTTTTTGATTAGCAGTAAATCCTAGTTTCCACAAAGTTGCTCAGTAGAAGCTGGTTTCAACTAGGGAAAGTAGTAAGTTCGAGTTTTCACAAGGGCTTTCAGTAAAAACTGGGTTCAACTGGGGAACATCAGTAAATTCTAGTTTTGACGAAGGCATTCCGTGAGAACTGGTTTTCACTAGAGAAACAGGTATACAATATATATATATATACCATACACCACCCCCAAGGCCTACCATATATATATATATATATATATATATATATATATATGTGGTAGCCCTTGAGGGTGGTGTATGGTAGTGGTAGTATGGTATCGGTATATGAGGGGTTAATGTTAACCCTATAGTTTGTGATGCCAGGCTGAGGGCTGGTATGCTGAACCAATGTTCCGGCCTATCGCCGCTCTTCCCAGTAATGATAGGTGAATGAAATGACTGAAGGTCCACAAAGAGATTTAACTTGAACGTGAATAACTTTACTGAAGTGCTTGCAATATCCACGGCACAGTAACAGTCTCATATAAACAGTCCTTAGGTTACTTAGTGACTGGCAGTTGTTGCGGACCTTGAGTTAGTGATACAGTCTCTGAATTTAGGGAGAGATTTGCAGATACGTCCGGATTTAGGGGCGTTATTAGGTCTGGTGATGCTGCAGATTGTTTGGGAATTGATACACTCTATAATTAGATTGTTCAGCCGTCACTGTGTCAGTTGCTGTACAGGTTTTGCTTGCTTGCTTGCCCAGGAACAAGAGAGCGAGAAGATGGCCGCCGCTCCCTTACATGGGCAGGGGGCGGGGCGAATCTGATTGGTCCGAACATCTGCCACTCACCATTACATGGTGTAATGGGATTGCTTACGTCACAGGGCCTCCAAAGGTCCTTAAGCTTAATAACATAGAGTTTACCTAGTCACATGACCCGCAGGTCCTGCAAAGCTATGGAAACAAGTAGTTAACCATTTATTTACAAATAAATCATTACATTTACATTAACCTTATATAGACCACTGGTCTACTAGTAGAAATAGAGGCGACAAGGGGTAAACTACATTACAGAGATCCCTACGTCCTAGGGACTCTGGCTACGAGGACCCATACATAAATAGGTACCGTATATAATGCGGTACCGGGACACCACATATATATATATATATATATATATATATATATATGTATATATATATATATATATATATATATATATATATATATATATATATAAAAAAAATTCATAAACAATTGGGCAAAAAAGTATTTAGTCCGCCACCAATTGTGCAAGTTCTCCCACTTAAAAAGATGAGTGAGGGCTGTAATTTTCATCATAGGTATACCTCAACTATGAGAGAAGTAATAAGGAAAAAAATCTATAAAATCACATTGTTTGATTTTTTAAGAATTTATTTGCAAATTATGATGGAAACTAAGTATTTGGTCAATAACAAAACTTCATCTCAATACTTTGTTATATATCCTTTGTTGGCAATGACAGAGGTCAAACGTGTTCTGTAAGTCTTCACAAGGTTTTCTCACACTGTATTTTTGGCCCATTCTTCCATGCAGATCTCTTCTAGAGCAGTGATGTTTTGGGGCTGTTGCTGGGCAACAGGGACTTTCAACTCCCTCCAAAGGTTTTCTACGGGTTTGAGATCTGGAGACTGGCTAGGCCACTCCAGGACCTTATGAACAACAAGAGAAAAATTTGGTTTCAGATGGCAGGAAATGCTCAACCCCAAATGCAGTTGTGCATTTATGATGGGGGAGCAGATCTTGCGCTTGTGGTCCCTTGCTAAGGGCAATCCCCAGCATAAAATGCATACAATGGGGGATATCTGCAGCAGACTACAAGTGCCACAATGGCATCCTACACCCGATGAAAAGTGTGGATGTGTAACATATAGAATAATACATCAATTTAGGTGCACCACTGTGGTAGATGTAGACAGTAACATATGACTATGGTGTTGGATGCCATTGCATTGTAGCACTTGTAGTCCGCTGCAGGAATCCCCCTTTGTATGCATATTATGCTGGGGATTGCCCTTAGCAACGAACCACAAGCGCAGGATCTGCTTGAGCATTTCCTGCTATTTGAAACCCCATTTTTTTCTTGTTGTTCATATCTTGTACTTGGAGATGTATAAACTCCAAATCTAAGGCGCCTTAATCACTATTATAGGCAGCATTTTGATGCACCTGTGCACCTGTGAGGCCGGCAACGTGTCAGCTCATAGCCTACCTCCCTCCTCCCACTGTATGTGTGCTTAGCCACACTGGAGTGAACTAGAAGCAGGCGGTGAGTTGGACCTAATGCCGCTGTAATTGCCCACTGGCTCCTGATTTTGCCTATACGGCACAAGTAGGCTTAGTGTTAGGTTCTGTGCCACTTTCTAAACCTTGGCATTGGTGTGTGGGCTCAGGTATGACCTTCATATAAGGATATACTGGCTGATGTCTCAATTTTAGCATCATTTTGAGGGTTAGTCATATGTCACTGTCTACATCTATCACAGTAGTGCACCTAAATTTATGCATTATTCTATATGTTAAACATCCACACTTTTCATCGTAAACATCCACACTTTCCATTGTGGCACTTGTAGTCTGCTGCAGACATCCCCCTTTGTATGCATTTTATGCTGTGGATTGTCCTTAGCAACAGACCACAAGCGCAGGATCTGTTTCCCCACCATAAATGCACAACTGCATTTGGGGTTGATCCCCGCCATTTGAAACCACGTTTTTTTCTCGTTGAAAATTTTTTATACTTGGAGCTGTATGAACTCCAAATCTAATGCGCCTTAATCACTATTATAGACAGCATTTTGGTGCACCTGTGAGGCTGGCAACATATCAGCCTACTTGGGTGGGACTCATAGCCTTCCTCCCTCCTCCCACTGTATGGGTGCTTAGCCACACTGGAGTGAACTGGGAGCAGGCTGTGAGTCGGACCTAATGCCGATGTAATTGTCCACTGGCCCCTGGTACTGCCTATACTGCACAGGTAGGTTTAGTGTTTGGTCCTGTGCCTCTTGTGAAACCTTGGCGTTGGTTTGCAGGCTCAGGTATGTCCTTCATACCTTAAGGATATACTGGCTAATGTCTCAATTTTAACATCATTTTGAGGGTTGGTCATATGTTACTGTCTTTATATGCCACATTAGTGCACCTAAATTTATGCATTCCAGGACCTTGAAATGCTTCTTACGAATCCACTTCGTTGCCCGGGCGGTGTGTTTGTCATGCTGGAGACAGAATGTCTATAGTGGAGAATGTAGTGGAGTGTGTTTGTCATGCTGAAAGAACTTTCATTCTGAAAGGCCCAGCCACGTTTCATTGTCATGTTGAAAGATCCAGCCAAGTTTTATCTTCAATACCCTTGCTGATGGAAGGAGGTTTTCACTCAAAATCTCACAATACATGGCCCCATTCATTCTTTCCTTTACACGGATCAGTCTTCCTGGTCCCTTAGCAGAAAAACAGCCCCAAAGCATGATGTTTCCACCTCCATGCTTTACAGTAGGTATGGTGTTCTTTGGATGCAACTCAGCATTCTTTCTCCTCCTAGCAAACTTGAAATGGTGGTATTGCTGCGTGTGGAAATGTCCGTATTATAAAAATATATAATTAATTTAACCGCACGGTCAATGGCGTACGCGCAAAAGAATTCCAAAGTCCAAAATAGTGTATTTTTGGTCACTTTTTATATCATAAAAAAATGAATAAAAAGAGGCCAATAAGTCTGATCAATACAAAAATGGTACTGCTAAAAACTTCAGATCACGGCGCAAAAAAGTAGCCCTCATACCGCCCCATATGCAGAAAAATAAAAAGTTATAGGGGTCAGAAGATTGCAATTTTAAACGTATAAATGTTCCTGCATGTAGTTATGATTTTTTTCAGTAGTCCAACAAAATCAAACCTATATAAGTAGGGTATCATTTTAATTGTATGGACCTACAGAATGAAGATAAGGTGTCATTTTTACCGAAAAATGTACTGTGTAGAAACGGAAGCCCCCAAAATTTACAAAACTGGCGTTTTTTCTTTAATTTTGTCGCACAATGATTTTTTTCCATTTCACCATAGAATTTTGGGTAAAATGACTGATGCCATTACAAAGTAGAATTGGTGGTGCAAAAAATAAGCCATCATATGGACTATTAAGTGCAAAATTTAAAGAGTTATGATTTTTTAAACGTAAGGAGGAAAAAACGAAAGTGCAAAAACTGAAAAACCGTGCGTCCTTAAGGGGTTAAAGGGGCATACCAATCTCAGGCTGTTTGCTGCTGCTGGAGGTGTTCGGGAAGCCAAAAGCAGCTGAAGTGGGGGAAGCCATTTGCACTGACTTTAATAAAAATTTGGTAGTCCTGTAAGCTACATTGTTAACATAGGCTGAAGGTAGCTGAGAAGCCAAAATTTGGAAATTAGAAGATGAGAATAGCTCTCTAAAGGGAATATGTAATCAGGAAATTGTTTAATTAAGTTATTACATTGACCATATTTTTGGGAGATTTTTTTGATGGTTTTTTTTCACTTTTAACCCCTTAAGGACACATGGTTTTTCAGTTTTTGCACTTTTCGTTTTTCCTCCTCACCTTTTAAAAATCATAACCCTTTCAATTTTGCACCTAAAAATCCATATTATGGCTTATTTTTTGCGCCATCAATTCTACTTTGTAATGACATCAGTCATTTTACCCAAAGATCTACGGCGAAACATCTAAAAAAATCATGTGCGACGAAATTGAAGAAAAAACGTCATTTTGTAAATTTTGGGGGCTTCCGTTTCTACGCAGTACATTTTTCGATAAAAATGACACCTTATCTTTATTCTGTAGGTCCATATAATTAAAATGATATCCTACTTTTATAGGTTTGATTTTGTCGTACTTCTGTAAAAAATCATAACTACATGCAGAAAAATTTATACATTTAAAATTGTCATATTCCGACCCCAATAACTTTTTTTATTTTACCACGTATTGGGTAGTATGAGGGCTAATTTTTTGCGCCACCATTTTTGTATTGATCAGACTTTTTGATCGCTTTTTATTCATTTTTTTATGATATAAAAAGTGACCAAAAATACGTAATTTTTTTGCGCGTACGCCATTGACCATGTGATTTAATTAATGATATATTTTTATAGTTCGGACACTTACGCACGCGGCGATACCACATATGTTTATATTTATTTTTATTTACATGTTTTTTTTTTTATGGGAAAAGGGGGGTGATTTGGACTTTTATTAGGGAAAGTGTTAAATCACATTTATTAACTTTTTTTACACTTTTATTTTTGGAGTGTTATAGCTCCCATAGTGGGCTATAACACTACACACACTGATCTTATACACTGTTCAATGCAAAGCCATAGCTTTGCATTGATCAGTGTTATCGGCAGTCGATTGCTCAAGCCTGCTTCTCAGGCTTGGAGCAATCAATCGCCGAAGGGACACGCTAGAGGAAGGTAAGAGGACCTCCACTCATGTCCCAGCTGATCGGGACACCGCGTGTTTACTGCGGTGGTCCCAATCAGCCCCACTGAGCAGCCGGGCAGCTTTCACTTTCGTTTTAGACGCATCATTCAACTTTGAACGCTGCGTCTAAAGGGTTAATAGCGAGCAGCACCGCGATCGCTGCCGCGCGCTATTAGACCCGATATGATGCAGAGTCACCGTGTGACCCCGCGTTATATCGCGGGAGCCGGCCAAGGACGTAAATATATGTCCTTGGTCAGTAAGGAGTTAATGTTTTCCATTTATTAAAAATATGAAGTATTACAGTAATAAGCTAAAATGTCCTGTTCTGTAGAGATCACTTCTCAGCAATCTCTTTTTATTGCTGAGATAAAAATATAGATAACACAGGATGCACCAGTCACAGTAGGTCATAGTCACAGCTCCCCTCCTTTCCCATGCTGCACACTGCGGTCTCTACAAAGATCACAGAGCATACCCAGAAGACTCTTCTATAGTGTCATGGAGTGGAGTATTGTTTTCATTGTGGAAATTTTTTTCTGACAGGTAGTTTTCCATGGCATCTACTAATTTGGCATTTCTCATAAGGTTTTGCTGCTTTTTACACCTGCATTGAGCTGTCTGGTTTTCCAAAGCTCAAATTCATTTTATGTGGGGACATTAGTAAAAAATGTTGGGATTTTTTTAAAATGGTCAGGGGTACCCCCTTTTTTTGGTGGACATTTCGAAGTAAAAAACTGAGTTTTGTTTTTTTTAATGGACTTTTTGGTTGCAAAATCTGCAACACAATTTGGGCACAATACATGAGAAAAGAGTTGAGATCAAATTAGTTTACCAACCCCAGTCATCTCCGGACTTCAAGTTCCTATGGTCCATGTGGCTGCTGTAAAGCATATCTTTTAATGCTGTTAAAATCTCATGCAAGATGGCTGCCCCAAAAGCCATGAAGAGAAAACAATAATGAAATAGAAAAAAATTATATGTATTTTTGTCTGACTTTAATTAGTAAAAAAGTGATTTATTCCCTTTAAGTAATAGAGCACCCTCTGGTCAGCTCTATTTGAATTACACATTGTAAGTGGAATGTAGATTTAAGTTTATAATAGATGAGACATTTCCATAGTAAGTATAAAATATTGTAAACTAAAGCCATTGTACAGCCATTGTACACATGCTTATTGGGGTAAATGTCAGGATTTCCTTATATAGTGAAGGTCATTGTAAGCTAAATTTATCATAACCTTGGGAAATTGTAAAGCAAGTGTCTACTATATATACTGACAGTAATAAAAGGTGAAGCTTGTTGTTTATCAGTATCGATATGGGCTGTATGTGAAACCAAGCAGAGATGGCGAAGTGATGATCCAATCTTAAATGCGTCAGTATTTATGTCTGGTGCTATGTAAATGACCTTCATTGCATTTTTTATAAGCATTTAATTTTGAACGATCATGCCAGAGATTCTAGCCTTTCCTTTCCATTAGATTTTTATTATTGGAATATAATAATTCCATTATGGTGTGAGATTTAAATAGGTCACAATGTTTCCATTAAAAGATCTCACTTTTGTGAAATATGCTGCTTATAATACTATTTGAAATGCACTTTGGTTTGAAATCTTTCTCCATTGCAGTTTACAGTCTAGGTGGTCTCAAGAATTATTTGCCAAAAATCATCATCTTTGTTCTTGGTGTTGTATGCCTTTGATTCATTTTGCAGAACACATTGAACATTTCACAAGAATATCAAAAGACCACATATGGGTGTTCTATAAGAGTGGAAATAGCTACGTTTATTGCTGGCGTTGTATCTAAAAAGAACAGAGTTTAATTTAATTGAAGGAGAATGGAAAAACCTGATGGGCCTCCATGAAAGAATTACCTTTACTTAATCTATAATTTCTGGCCTGTAAATTTTCGCTCATTGAATAATTTTGTTAAGTGGTATTCCGGATAAGCTCAAATTATTTACTTCCTGGAGCAGTGGTTCCCAACCTTTATCGGCCCAGGTATCCCTCATTTTTTTTTTACTTGGGGCTCCCCTGCCTAATAATTTTCGACGCACAAAAAAAAAAATGGCTAAATGAAAGCAATTCACAATATATCCAGTATATATATATATATATATATATATATATATATATATATATAGGCTATGTAGATTTTTTTTGTATAATTCTTCCTTCTCCCTCCACCACACACAATGCCTCCAGCCCCCCCCCCACACACAAACAAAGCCTACAGCCTCTCCACTCCTCACACATACTAAACCCCCCCCCAGCCTCCCCTGCACACATACATACAATACCTCCAGCCTCTCCCAAAAGCTTTCAGCCTCTCCCTCCACACACATAATGTCTCTAGCCTCTACCCCCAAACACAATGCTTCTAACCTCTCCCATATGTATCCACCCTCCCCCACCCACACGTACAAAGCCTCTAGCCTCCAGAAAATGCCTTTTGACTCCCCTAAATGTCTTCAGTCTTAAACCCAAATGCCTCCAGCCTTACCCAAATGTCTTCAGCCTCTCCCCATACGCCTCCTGCCTCCTCCAAATGTCTCCAAACCCTCACAAATTTTCCAAGTGCTTCTAACCTTCCTTAAATGCCTTCAGATTTCCCCACACATAATAGTGTTCATCCTTTTTTCTTTTTGCGTAATACTAAAGAAATGACACCCCGCTACAATGTGATCTCGGGCAGTCCGACCACTAGGACCCCTTGCAATCTCCCGAACGGTGCTCCGGCTCTCTTTCTGAATGGGGTGTGTCGACCACAGCACAAAGCTGCGGCCAACAAGCACCTCCATGCAGCTCTATGGGAGAGGCAGATCGTAGTGGATACTTCTTCTTTAAGAATGGGTAATCTTTTGCATTTTTGTTTTTTCCACCTCCTCTTCTAAGAGACATAACTTTTTATTTTTATTTTTCCATCTCCAGACCCCTATAAGGGCTTTTTTTTTTTGCACAACCAATTGTACTTTGTAATTATATCACTCATTTTACCATAAAATGTATGGCAAAGCAAAACAAATATTATTTGTGAGGGGAAATGGAAAAGAAAACCCAAATTTTGCAAATTTTACTGTAAAAATTACATGTTCTTTTTTTTCTGTTGATCAATACAATTAATTAAACCTAAACTTTCTATTGTTGTACTGCTTTTAAAACGATGCAGAAATATGGGTGCACTACTATGGTAGATGTATACAATGACATTGGCTATCCCTCAACACTGATTTTAAAATTGAGACATTTGCCAGTATATCCTTATATGAAGCACATACCAGAGCCCGCACACCAACGCCAAGGTTTCTCAAAATGGAGCGGGACCTAATGCTAATCCTACCTGTGCTCATTCATGCTGAAGGGTACCTGTGAGGAGGCTGTGAGTCGACCGCATGCTGCCGTAATTGCCCACTGACCCCTGTTTTGCTTATCACGCACAGGTAGGATTAGCGTTAGGTCCTGCGCCATTTTGAGAAACCTTGGCATTGGTGTGTGGGCTCTGGTATGTCCTTCATATAAGGATATACTAGCGAATGTCTCAATTTTAACATCAGTGTTGAGGGTTGCCAGTCATTGTATACATCTACCACAGTAGTGCACCCATATTCCTGTATTGTATTATTCTAGTTGTTACACATCCACACCGTCTGTCTGGTGTAGGATTCTATTGTGGCACTTGTAGTCCGCTGCAGGCATCCTCCATTGTATGCATTTTTATGCTGGGGATCGCCCCTAGCAACGATTACAAGGGCAGGATCTGCTCCCCCAGTATAAATGCACAACCGCATTTGGGGTTGAGCACCTCCAGCCATTTGAGACCACGTTTTTTGTTGTTTGCTTTTAAAACAACTCAAACCAAAATTGTATGAGAGCTAATTTTTGCACCATGATCTCTAGTGGTATAATTTTTGCTTATATGTATATATTAATCGCTTTCTATTACATTTATTTAGAATGTGATGTTACCAAAAAGCAGCAATCTTGGACTTTTTTTAAGAATGGGATTATTAATGTTATATTTTGATAGTTCTGACATTTACGCATGTGCTGACACCAAACATTTTTGTGCTAACACCAAACACTTTTTTTTGTAAAATGGGAAAAAGTGGTGATTAAAATTCTTATTGTGGGGAATTGCTATTCACATTTTTTTTTAAACTTTATTATTACATGTTTTATGTCCCCATAGGAGACTATTTATCACAATCTCTTGATTTCTAATATTGTTCAGCGCTATGCAAATGCACTTCTTTGGTTTGCCAGAAGGCAGATCAGAAAAAAGATACCCGGAGAATTGGCAAAGGCAGGAGAAGAGACCTCTGGCTGCTATCTTGGCTCATCAGTAGTGCCACCAGTGGTCCAATGAGCTGTACACAGTCCCTTCAATGTGTCAAATGCCATGATCAGTAGGGTTAATGGTTGCTGATAGCAGCCGAGACCCACCATGCATGAAGAGAGCGCAGCTCCTTCCCTCCTTTCATGTACAAGATGTAAATATACGTCCTGGTGTGGGAAGCACCAGGGCATCAGGATGTACATTCACGTCCATTGTCCTTGATGGGCTAATGTTGAGTCCCCTCAAAATAACTCAACAAACAGACATTAATGTATAAACCCTGGCAACAAAAGTGAGTACACCTCTAAGTGGAATTGTACAAATTTGGCCCAATTAGCCATCCCCCCCCCCCCACTGTCATGGGGATTCATTAGTGTTACAAGGTCTCAGGTGTGAAGGGGGAGCTGGTGTTATAAATTTTATGTTCACTATCACTCTCTAATACATGTCACTGGAAGATCGACATGGCACCTCATGGCAAGAAATTCTAAACATCTTAAGAAAAAAATGTTTGCTCTACAGAGAAATGGCCTAGGCTCAGATTCTCTCCTACTATGCCTCCCATGCTCCTAGGGGAATTGGTGTTTCTTTGAATTCCTTTGGCCTATGTCCTTTACAGTGTTCTTCTGAAGTTCGGGGACTGTTGTCCCTTCTATATGGCTATAGGGATGCTCTGCCAAGGATATAAAGCTTAAATGTATGGAGGATTAAGAGGGCAACATTCATTCATCATTCTCACTCAACTATTGTGCAGTAGTCAGCAAGTGCAGCTGGCAGGTATCCTTGGTGGAGACATCTCTTAAAATATTACATAGGGTTTACATGGTCTCATCTCGACTGTGTCCCTGATGTGTTTTTGTGGGCTGTAATTTAAGAGGCACTATAAATCATGTCTGGTGCAGTGCCCAGTGGTGGGTGGGTTTTGGGGGCAGGTATTGGACCTGCTCGATAGCATCTTGGGTCTTACATGCTGCCTCTTGGGTTATAACCCTATCAAAATGCCTTTCCCCACTTTTTGTTTGTCACAATTTTTCTTTTGGCAGCTTGTATATATATATATATATATTTATATATATATATATATATATATATATATATATGTGTGTGCATTTATTCACACATGTCTCAATACAGCAACATTTCTGCTCCTATGGATGTTTTTTCAAGCTCATTCAATTTTAATGCACTGGCACTGTAATATGCACTTTCTTACTTGTCACATATTAATGTATTGTTGTATAATACTCGTAAATCTTTTCACATTTATATATAATTATGCATTGATTGAAATGTTTTTCACCTGTAGAATTTTATAGCACTTTGCACTTTGTTTGGGTATAAATACCAATGTCCAGCATTCGAGAAGATACTGTGGAGAATTTTAATGTAGTCTGGTAATCATGGTTGTCCTCTCCTCATTGCCCTGATATGCATCACTGTTTGTCTTTGTATTGATGTCCAACTTTCTGCATTAGGATAGGTGGCAACCTTTTTGTTATGTGGCCTTTTTATTTGATCTATGATTTATACCCACTGAAGTGTGTTAAACATGAGTTATACTATGGCCCAGCAGGGTTTTGTTTTTATCATTTCTATTGGCTTTGCAAAGTAATTTTTTTTATGCCATAAGAAAAGCTTCATGGTTTGACTTTAAAAAAAAATTGCCAAGACCCTTAAGCTGAGAAGCAACACGGTGGGCAAGGCTATACAGTGACAACTTTAACAGGACAAGTTCCACTCAGAACAGGCCTCGCCATGGTTGACAAAAGAAGTTGGTCAACCATCATATTGGTCTGCATAACTTTCATTCAAGAACGAAAGCCTCCTATAAAGAATAAGTGCAAAGATTACTGGAACCATGCCCTGTGGTCTGATGAGACCAAGATAAAATTATATGGTTCAGATGGTGTCAAGTCTGTGTGGTAGCAACCAGGTAAGGAGTACAAATACACGTGTGTCTTTCCTGTAGTCAAGCATGGTGGTGGGAGTGTCATGGTCTGGGGCTGCCTAAGTGCTACAGTTCAATGAGGGAACCATGAATGCCAACATGTACTGTGACATACTGAAATAGAGTATGATCCCCTTTCTTTGTAGACTGAGCTGCAGGGCAGTTTTCAAACATAATAACAACCCCAAACACACCTCCAAGATTACCACTGCCTTGCTAAAGAAGCTGAGGGTAAAGGTGATGGACTGGCCAAGCATGTCTATAGACCTTAACCCTATTGAGCATCTGTGGGACATACTCAAAGGGAAGGGGGAACACAAGGTCTCTAACATTCACCAGCTTCATGATTTTGTCATGAAGGAGTGAAAGAGGACTCCAGTTGCAACCTGTGAAGCTCTGATGAACCCCATGCACAAGAGACTTAAGGCAGTGCTGAAAAATAATGGTGACACTTTGAGCCCAATTTGGACATTTCCACTTAGGGGTGTACTCAATCCTCAATCTTGTTGCTAAGGCTAAGGTTTTGACTTTAATGTCTGTGTATTGAGTTATTATTTAGGGGACACAACACTGATATATAGGCTGTGCACAAAATGTGAGGTCTGTACTCATGTCAGACATATATATATATATATATATATATATATATATATATATATACCATCATACACTGTATGATGTGGAGAGTAATGCTGGGAGTCTACTGCCAATGGACTTCAGCACTTCTGTCAAGCTCTCAAATGATGCATATCATGGTGATTAGGATGGCAGAAATAATCACTTAGAAAGGGTAATAAGTGCATTCTCACTGTGAAAATGACATTTTATGATGTCACCTGCTTATTATTATACAAGAAGGCCTACTGATATGAAAAAATGTCCTGTGATATGAGAGTCAAAATAGCTATACATATGATAAAGATTTTATTATGCATTGTAAATGTACGAAATAGAGTCTAATATATTCCATGTATTTTTAATGTTTTTATTGAAAAGTATTGATATCCTTCTCAAAATTAACAGATGTTCTGTTAAATCAATTTTGTTTGCAATAAACTTATAAATGAACCCTTCAACTTCCAATTTTAGATGATATAAGATGTATTTCTAATGGTTTAATTTAAAAAAAGTCATATACCACACAAACAGACTTAATGTCTCTAAAACTTTTTGCTTACTGTAACGTGTTTAACTCAGGAGCTGCAATGATTATGGCCAACTGCACTGATTCCATTCCACCAGACCATATTTGTAAATCTGCCCTTTTGTACTTACATCCATGATACATGTACCTAGAGCAAGTGTGGTTTTCTTATAGCATTACCGTTATTTTAATAAAGGGGTGCTCCGGGGAAGTTAAGAAAAATACAAAATACCCCAAAGCCACCACAATACCTATTCTGTGCCCCCTGTTATCCTTGTGATTTTGCCAGCTCCTGTAGCCCCTGTTGTCTCCTGTCTCCTTGCTTGCAGCTTAAACTACAACTCCCAGCAGTCAGTACGGCTCTGTGTAATGGCTGCCAGCCAATTGCTTTCACTATCTGTGTGCAGGCTGTGTTGTTGTAAACACAGTCAGCAGCACACATTTTACATGTCTTTCAAACTATCCTCCCCCCCAGCAATAAATCATGCTATGATCTGAGGGTGGGGGTTAGTGTCAGTTAGTGAGGGCTTTGTGACGTCTTTCTTTCAAAAAGCAAAGCGTAGGGAAAAGTGTGTGTAAAAAAGTGTGTGTATGTGTGTGCAACATGGTTGAAGATATTAACATGAAACTTGGTCACATGTTACTAATATGTCAACTACAAACGTAGGATAGGTAATTTAACCCTTACCCACCCCCATTTCAAGGGTCTGGGTTTTTGTTTAAAGTCCCATACAAGTCTATGATGAATATATGTTACTGCATAACTTTTGTACGTCTGGAGATATTTCAATAATACTTGGACACATATTACTTATAAACCAAATAAAAATATAGGATAGTTAAATTAACCCTAACCTACCCTTTTATGTGAAGAATGGATTTTTTGTTTCAAGTTCCATGCAAGTATAAAGTACTTGTGGTACCTTACTCCACAAGCTCCACTCTGCATCCCCTGGTAAATGCCTCAGTCTGGCTGGCAAGCCACACCCTCCCTACATGCCATGCCCCATCTTGCAAAGACATGCCCACCTTTTAAGCCACTTTTTGTGTATCGGTCTGGCTTGCAAATCAAGCCCACTCCCACAAAGCCACAATCCTACTATTTTCGGCTTACAATATCTTCATCACAACTCAACCCCACCTGAGGACGGTATATGAGGATTAGATAAGAGGACAGTCTATGGGGACTTGATATGAGGACGGGCTATAAGGATGGGATACGAGGTCAAGATATTAAAAAAAAATATTAGGTCGGAAATATTAGGTCGGGATATGAAGACGGCATATGAGGACAAAATATGAGGATAAACTATGAGGTTGGAATATGAGGATGGGATATGAGGTCAAGATATGTGGACGGGATATGAGGACGGGATGTGAGGACAGGATATGAGGACAGAATATGAGTAGGGGATTTGGGGTCGGATGTAAGGAGGGGATATGGGATCAGGATGTGAGGATGGGAAATGATGACAAAAGTTTCCTCCTTTGTTCCTTTTCCTCCCCCATAAGGATTGGGTAGGAAAAACTGGGCAATTCCGGGTGCTCAGCTAGGTAAGTATAAATATCCAAAGTCAATTACAACCACTTAAAAAGCTGTGGTAGAGCTGAACACCCCACCATGAGGAGCACATGACAAAAATAATACGATTATAAAATATCACTAATACACATTAATAAAACGTTATATAAAGAGAAGGGCTGAAATTTATCAATCTACCTGAAACCAAAACAAATCAAGTTTTGCCCATAACAACCAATCACAGCTAAGCTTTCATATGTTAACAAGCTCTGGTTTTGTCAATGAAAACCAATCACAGCTCAGCTTTCATTTTACCAGACAGTTTTGGTTTCGAACAGATTGCTAAATCTGGGTTTATAACTCTAATCCATACAATAGAAAGTGCAATAAAGGGCATAATAAACTTTACTAATTCATAAAGTATAACACAAATCTCTGAACCACAATAATAACCAGTGTGGGTAAAGTACATTGTATACAAAATCAGACTCAGGGAAACCTGGGTGAGCAGCACAAAGTGGTTGTAATAAGATCAGTCAAGGAGTCATGCATCCAGTATATCCTTTTGCATATTGTTACTCCAAGGTAACTTCATCAGCGGTGATGCGGTATATACAATAGTGTCTTAAATATCAGACCAGTAACAATTGTATACATGTCAGGAGAGCCAAGATAGCAGCAGCTGGCAAGTCACTACACTAGTGCAGTATGACGGCATAAAGCCACAAAATAAGACTGTGCATAAAGAAAGCCTTACAGTTTAAATCCTAAGGACAAAATAGATATCCAATTGATCTGAGGCTCAGACTGATCCTTATGCATTTCTAAACTCCGTGTTGACAAATTGCTTTACCTTAAGGTTTTTCTCTGTTCTCCAAAACTAATCTGAGAATGTATAGAATAGGATTGTTAAACTGTTGTGAAAAGCTGCATGTTAAGTGGTTCTGGCTTTTATTTCTAGAAAATGTTCTGTTAAACAAAGTGGAACATAAAAAATAAAGCCCCACTTAGGTCAATTTAAAGATAATTATTTAGAGTCGAATGATTGTTGTATTGCAATACTTCTCTTCATTGTCTTGATTATATGGCACGACTCCATCTCAGTTGGAGCAAGCTCTTTGAATGTACAATAGATTCACAGAACTGTAGGATTGAGCACAAAGACTTTCTTTTTTTGGCAGAGTTGAAATGTTCCTGTGAATTCAGTCACTAAAAACAGACAGACACAACATATATTTTTGTAGAATTAGACAGGAGTTCAACTAATGTGTAAAAATTGGTTGGCTAGGTGAGTTATTGGATTCATTCTCTCTGCCTTGGTGTGATTTAAACAATCAGATATGTTTGTGGACTGAAAGCTTGCTTAACATTTTGTCTTTGTTTTTCTCAGGTATTCGTCTTAAATGTACACATTTCCTTAGGATTTTTCATCCATTCTTTACCTGTTAATGTCTGTAGTCAACTGGTTAAGGGCCATGCTTTAGTAAGTCTACTTTTATGTATTCTTAGGAATACTGACTTTCTATAAGGAGACATGTAGAGAGCACACAAAAAGGCAGAACGCCACATAGTGTTAAACATAGACAGCAACATAGTCCCACTGAAGAGGACGAAGTCCAAGGTTCCCCTCTGCATGAGACATCCCGGTATGGATGTCACATTTAACAACATGTAACAAGCAAAATAAAGCAGACCTGGCAAAAGGACATCTAAAATAAAAAAAAGTGCAAATTTATTTGTCTAACAAATTTATTTGCCCGATGATGCATGATGAAGCTGCGCATGCGCAGTGAAACATGCTGCATGTTGATTAATGAAGCTACTTACCTCTATTATTATTGATGGTCAGTGCCGCATGAATTCCTGTTTTTATCTGTTTTGAAGTTGCACCGGTGGTGACAACTTACACAGGTTTGACGTAAGAGTCATGTGTTGCTGTCAGTATTGCAAGGGCATATGATCAAAGTCACATGATTTTGTCTTTCTATGGAACGAATGCACTGTGCTACATGAAAGGAGCGCAAGTGTTACCATAGAGACTATCATCTATATCAAACAGAGAGCTGATTAAAGCTGGGAAGAAAAATATATAAATAACAAACATAAACTGTTAGGGCCACAATCATTTGAATTAAGATATTTACCGAATTTGGATAGTGAATCAGTATTGCCTTCCCAGATAGTAAGATGGTTGTCAATATGATACTTGTAAAATGTAGTACTTTAATAACTGTCATGCATCACGTTTCGCTGCACATGTGCAGCAAAACACGCTGCATGTCGGTTATTAAAGTTTTCTACCCTTATCACCTGTAATGTCCCACGTTTGGGCCTGATCAGCGCTGACTCAATTCCTTCCTTTTCCTTGTTACTAGTGGCCCAGCGGCCAGACATGCGGTCTCGCCACCCTGTGCAGTCTCCGGCCCAAGCGGCACTGCTTTCTCTTCACCTGTCCTGGTCTGCAGCCCCCCCCCCCAGCTGGAGGACACACGCCCCACAGTGTTCCACGCTCCTCTGTGTTTTCCCTCTGCAGACACTTGCTCCGCCTCCTAGGGTGCACGCGTGTCGGCTCTTTGAGATTTAAACGGCCAGCACACCAATAATTGGGCGCTGACCCTATAAGTAACTTTCCCTTGACCCCTGCCGGATCATTGTTGCCTAGTTGCCTTAGTGAAAGCATATTCCTATGTCTTGCCTCACTGTATACCTGACCCTTGCTACGTATTCTGACCTTGCTCCTGTGCTGCCTGCCTCTGACCGTTGCTATGTACTCTGACCTTGCTCCTGTGCCGCCTGCCTTCTGACCTACTTGCTTTGTGACCAGACCTCACTTCTTGCCTCCTGCCCTGACCTCCTGCCAGCCCTGACTATATCTGTGCCTCTACCTTCCTGTGCCACATTATTCCTCGGCTGCCTGTGGGGATGAGTTGTACCAGGGGTAGCGACCTGGGTGCCGCCTGCCGCAGTAAGACCATTCCGCTTTGCAGCAGGCTCTGGTGAAAACCAGCGGCACCTTAGACTCCGCTCCCTGGTACAGCCCATCATCTCCACAGGTCAATGGATCCACCTTTCCTCAGCCATTGCAGTAACATCCGGCAATGGATCCCACTGGGGTGCCTCTGTCGGATGTTCCAGACCTCTCTTCTATTGTGGCTCAGCAGTCTCAGCAAATTGCGCAACAAGCAAAGCAGTTAAATCAACTGTCTGCCATGATGCAGCAGCTCCTTACAGTCCAGCAGCAGCAACTACAGCAGCAACTGCCGCAACCAGCTCTAGTGGTTCTTCCGGTGCCTGCAGCTTCCCTTGGTCCCAAACTTTGTTTATCCCTGCCAACAAAGTATGAAGGTGACCCTATATTGTGCAGGGGAGTCGTGACCCAGTGCTCCATGCATGTCGAACTAATGGCCGATCAGTTTCCGATGGAGTGTGCAAAGGTGGCCTTTGTGGCTAGTCTGCTCTCTGCCAAGGCTCTGGCCTGGGCCACTCCTCTCTGGGAAGCGACCTGGTGACTACCAACCTACAAGCTTTCCTTGCTGAATTCCGCAGTGTCTTTGAAGAGCCTGCTCGGTCTTCCTCTGCAGAAACTGCGCTTCTGAACCTCCACCAAGGGGATTCTTCTGTCGGCGAGTATGCGGTCAAATTTGGTACCCTGGCTTCAGAACTGGATTGGAATAATGCAGCCCGTTGGGCCACCTTCAAAAAGGGTCTTTCCAGCAGGGTCAAAGATGCTTTGGCCACACGGGATCCTCCTTCCTTGAGAATGTGCGTTTTGCCAAGAGGCAATAGGAAATTCGTCTCGAGTGTGAACCTGCTCAAACTCGTCGTTTCCCTCGACTGGCACCGATGTTCCAGCGAACTCCTCTGTCTCCTGCTGTACCTCCTGCTAAAGAAGTTATGCAAATCACAGCCTGAGGGGTCCCGTCGTCATGGGGAAAATCGTTGCCTTTATTGTCCGGGACATTTCCTCAAAGACTGTCCTCTTCATCTTCCCCATCCGTGAAATGCACTCACCTAGGGTTCGTTGGAGAGGCGTCCCTAGGTGTGAATATCTCCTCTGCTAAATTGTCTATGCCGGTCAAAATACATACCTCTTCTGGGATTTCGTTTCAAGCCTCTGCTTTCTTGGACTCTGGTTCTGCAGGGAATTTCATCAATGCCTACCTGGTCCACAAGTATTGTCTTCCAATGTCTCGGCTCTGCAAACCCCTATACCTATCCTCCATCAACGGTGAAAGTTTGAATTTCACGGTACAATACCGCACGGATCCCCTGACCATGTCCGTGGAGGTTTTACACAGGGAAGGTCCTGTTCTATGTGCTTCCTTGCTTTATTTCAGCAACCCTCTTGGGTTTACTTTGGTTGCAACTTCACGAACCGGTTCTCAATTGGCAAACAGGAGAAATTTCTCGCTGGGGTCAAGGCTGTCAGAAACACTGCCTGGTGACATCACAATTGAAGCGCTCTCTTCCTGCACCTTCTTCTCTGCCGGGTCTACCCTCTGCTTATGAAGACTGATTTATTTTGGGGGAAACAGCCCGAAAGTCTTCCTCCACGTCAACCCTATAATTGTCCTATTGAGCTTCTGTCAGGCACTTCACCTTGCTGGGGAAGAATCTACCCTCTCTTGGTGCCAGAAACTAGGTGTTATCCGGAAATCATCCTCTCCTGCCGGAGCTGGATTCTTTTTCGTTCAGAAGAAGGACGGCTCTCTTCGCCCTTGCATTGACTACCGTGGTCTCAATAAAATTACCATCAAGAATTGGTATCCTTTACCTCTCATTTTGGAACACTTTGACCTTCTGCAGCGTGTCAAGCTCTTCACCAAATTGGACCTGTGAGGAGCATATAATTTAATCAGGATTTGAGAGGGAGACGAGTGGAAGACTGCTTTTAATACACGTGATGGCCACATTGAGTACTTAGTGATGCTGTTTGGACTCTGTAACTCTCCGGCTGTCTTCCAGAAATTTGTAAATGACATCTTCTGTGATCTTCTTCACACATGTTGTGGTTTATCTAGATGACATCTTGATCTTCTTTCTCAACTTGGAGGTGCATTGCACTCATGTGCGCCAGGTCTTACGTCACCTGCGGAATAATCATCTTCATGTCAAACTCGAGAAATGTCTTTTTCGAGTCTTCTGTTCCTGGGTTACATTGTCTCTTGCCAAGGCCTCCAGATGGATCCAGTCTAGTCGTCTGCGGTACTCAATTGTCCACGACCTTCGGACCATATCATTTTTTCTTGGATTCGCCAATTATTATAGACAATTCATTCCACATTTCTCCTCCTTGATTGCTCCAATAGTGGCTCTCACCAAGAAAAACAGTAATTCCAAGTTGTGGTCCACAGAAGCAGAAGATTATTTTACTCAATTGAAGTCTGGCTTTGCTTCTGCACGCTGTTCAATCTTGAAGTAGATATCTCATCAGCAGGAGCTGGCGCCATCTTAACTCAAAAGTCCTCTAGGGGTAAGATGGTGACTTGTGGTTTCTTTTCTAAAATGTTCTCGGCCTGCTGAGAGGAACTATTCTATTGGAGACCAGGAACTCTTCGCCATTAAGCTTGCCTTAGAAGAGTGGCATCACCTATTGGAAGGTTCTACTTATCCTGTCAGTATCTACTCGGACCATAAAAATCTTTTATACCTTCAGTCTGGTCAGGGTCTCAACCCCCGGCAGGCCAGATGGTCTCTGTTCTTTTCCCGGTTTAACTACTTTATTCATTTTCAACCTGCAGACAAGAATGTCTGAGCTGATGCTCTCTCTAGAGCTTACGATGTAAAAGGTCTGGACTCTTCTCAACATATTGTACCTCCTGAACGATTGATTACTGTGGCGCCTGTTGTTCTTCAGCAGGTTCCTTCTGGGAAGTCTTTTGAGCCTCCTCGTCTTAGATATAAATAGTTGTTTGGGGCTGTTCTTCGTTACTTGCCGGTCATGCTGGAGTCCGGAAGTATATACAGTTGATCAACCGACATTACTGGTGGCCGAATCTGGAGCGTGATGTCACTGATTTTGTACCTTCCTGTATGATCTGTGCCCATGACAAGATTCCTCGGCTCAAGCCTGCGGGACTTTTACTTTCTTTACCAATCCCGGAGTGCCCTTGGTCCCACATTGCTATGGATTTTTTTACCGATCTGCCTCCCTGCGGCAACAACACAGTCATTTGGGTGGTCATTGATCGTTTTTCCAAGATGGCTAATTTTGTGCCCCTCTTAGGACTTCCTTCTGCTCCTCAACTGGCAGACCAATTCCTTTGGGATAGCTTTTGTTTGCATGGCTTACCATCTCACATGATCGTGGGGTTCAGTTTGTTTCCAAATTCTGGCGGGCTCTCTGCTCTCGTCTCAAGATCAAGCTTGACTTCTCTTCCGCATACCACCCTAAGTCCACCGGACAGGTAGAAAGGGGAATTCAGATTCTCTGAGATCATCTTCGTCATTTTATTTCTGTTTGGCAAGACGATTGGGCCAACTTGCTTCCTTGGGCTGAGTTTTCGTATAACCACTGAGACTCTGAAGCCACTAACCCATTGTTCATCATCTACGGCCATCATCCTCGTCCACCTCTGCCAGTTCCTTCTGAAGTTCCTGCAGTGGAAATTCTGTTACAGAACTTTTCTTCTATTTGGCAAGAGACTCAGTGCTCTTTAATTCTTGCATCCTCTTGTATGAAACCACAGGCTGACAAGAATAGAAGACCTCCTCTGATCTTTTCACCTGGTGACAAAGTCTGGTTGTCCGTAAAGTACCGTATATCCTGGCGTATAAGACGACTTTTTAACCCCAAATTTTCTTCTGAAAAGTCGGGGGTCGTCTTATACGCTGGGTATTGAGGTCTGGGATAGGAAAACTTCTGATTATCTGCCCGGGCCGGCTCCCGTGTGTGGCTGCAGGCGGGGGCCGGCCAGAGCAAGTAAAAACTAATACTGTATACTAAAAACCAGGGTGCCTCCAGCTGTTGTGAAACTACAACTCCCAGCATGGCAAAGGCTGTCCGGGCATGCTGGGAGTTGTAGTTTTACAACAGCTGGAGGCCCCCTGGTTTTTAGTATACAGTATTAGTTTTTACCTGCTCTGGCTGGCCCCCGCCTGTGGCCACACACGGGAGATGGCCAGGGCAGATAATCATAGGTATTCCTATGCCAGACATCCCTGTGTCCCGAAAAATATTTTCGGGACATAAGGATGTCTGCCAGTCACTTACCATTCCCCGGCGGCGCGATCCTCCTTCGGTCCTCCTGCGGTCTGGTCCTCCGTCTCTATGGTTGTACGCACGGGACGTCAGTGACGTCCCGTGCCTACAAACATAGAGGCAGAGGAGCGCAGGACCAGGAGGACCGCAGGAGGACGCGCGCCGTCCGGGGCCTGGTGAGTGACCTCCCGTGCTATCTTAAGTGATCCGGTCACCGCTTCCCGGTCCCGGCACCTACTGCTATGGTCCATAGGCCATAGCAGTAAGTCAGGGGCGGACAAATCACATGTGCAGCATGTTCAGCTGCACAGGGGCCCGCCACTACACATGGGCCCTCAGGCACTGGCCCCCTTGAGAGAGAGGTGCAGCTGGTGAGGATCCAGGATAGTTGTCCCGATCCCCACTCAGACAAGCACTATTTATTTTTTTTTACAATCCTTGCGCTGCTCCTGCTCCGGTATCATTAGGGAGACAGGCAGTAGCGCAGGGATGAAGGTATCGGATTCATGGCTCCGCCCCCAGCACAGGAAGAGGACGGAGGACAGGCCTCCCTGGAGCACATCGGCTGTGAGGGTAAGTTATGTCCCCTGTCCTGCCTCTCTTCTCACTAGCAGTATAACCTGGGGCTGGGGGGTAGCTGCCCAGTGGGGTCACTTTCCCTGCTCCGGTGACCACAGGTCACCTACAGGTCACATTACAAGAACAATTTTTGGGAAAAAATCGTGGCAAAAATGGTGCAGTTTTACCACGATTTTTCTAAATCGTGGTAAAACTGCGCCATTTTTGCCGCAATTTTTCAAAAGAATTGTTCTTGTAATGTGACCTGTAGGTGACCTGTGGACCCCGGAGGAGGGAAAGTGACCCCACTGGGGCCACAACATGTGGACACACTGCTTGTTTATTTATCATTAATCCATTAAGGCAGTGTTCCCCTACCAGGGAGCCTCCAGCTGTTGCAAAACTACAACTTCCGGACAGCTAAAGACTGTCCGGGCATGCTGGGAGTTGTAGTTTTGCAACAGCTGGAGGCACACTGGTTGGTAAACACTGAGATAGATTGACTGGGCATAGATCAGTGATTTCCTACCATGGTGCCTCCAGCTGTTGCAAAACTACAGTCCAGGCATGCTGGGAGTTGTAGTTTTGCAACAGCTGGAGACACCCTGGTTGGAAAACACTATCTATCTACCTATCGATCTATCCATCCCACAGGGTGCCTCCAGCTGTTGCAAAACTACAACTCCCAGCATACCTCAATAGCCAAAGGCCCAGGAGTTGTAGTTTTTTTAGTTTTGCAACATCTGGAGGCACCCTGGTTGGTAAAAAGATATTCATGTCCTATCTATCTATCTATTTATCTATCTATCATATCTACTGTATCTATCTCATATCTATCTCATATCTATCTATCTATCTATCTATCCATCTAATATCTTTCTATCTATCTATCTATCTATCTATCTATCTATCTCATATCTATCTATCTATCTATCTATCTATCTATCTATCTATCTATCTCACATCTATCTATCTCACATCTATCTATCTATCTATCTATCCATCTCATATCTATCTATCTATCTCATATCTATCTATCCATTTGTCTATCTTTCTATTTATATCCATCTCATATCTATCTATCTCATATCCATCTCATATCTATCTATCTATCTATCTATCTATCTATCTATCTATCTATCTATCTAATATCTATCTATCTATTTCATATCTTTCTATCTCATATCTATCTATCTCATATCCATCTCATATCTATCTATCTATCTATCTATCTATCTATCTATCTATCTATCTATCTATCTATTTATCTATCTAATATCTATCTATCTAACATCATTACAACACATAGATGGTGTATACCCATCATGCCTGCCATGCCTGCAGGGGGGTACGTTGCATGGTTGTTACTGACACGCCTTCAGAGCAACAGCATTATGACACATAGGCGGTGATATACTCATTATTCCTGACACACATATATATATATATATATATATATATATATATAAAAAAAAAATATATATATATATATATATATATATATATATATATATAAATATAGCGGAGGGCAGCATACCTTGTAGAAAATTTCTGGTGCAAGCAACCAAAATGGACCCCATTCACTGGTCCCCAATGTAGAAGGCAAAAAGCGGTTGCAGCACACAAGATAAGTGAAAAAATAGTGGTAGCTTTAATCCATTATAAATACAAATGCAAAGTTTTAGCAGCCAAGGCTGCATTGGCAGCTGAAACGTTGCATCTGTATTTATAATGGATTAAAGCTACCACTATTTTGTTCACTTATCTTGCGCGCTGCAACCGCTTTTTGCTCTATATATATATATATATATATATATATATATATATATATATAGTAGAGAGAGCGCCTTACATCAGTACTTTCTAGTTATTGTACAGTGGGATAGACACCGTATGAATAAATTCAGGTGTTGCATCATACGTCAGTGTTTCATGTAGTTGTATAGTGGTAGTAGGCATATGTGGGGATTAGTTGCTCTGTGCATCTGGTCATATAGTTTGTTCAGGGTATATGCTCACCCATGCAGTTCGTTCTAGCCAAACGTTCATAGTTTGTTCGGTACATACGCTCTAAGCTTATACATACACTCATATAGTCGATCTAGACCAGTCACATCTACAGGTCAGTCTGGATACAACCTGACAAGACTTAGGGTGGCGATAATGTCTTTGTATACGTTGTGTTCCTTCAGCAATCGGGTTACGCTACAGGGATAGCATGATGTTTCCATTGTTATTTGCCACGTCTATAGGTATGCCATGGTCACGACCTGTTTTGGTTCAGGGTGACGGTCATACTGTTAGTTGCAGATTTAGTTGAGTCTTTCATGTTTCGGCCTATCACGTCTATAGTTCAGTTCAGTTGCAACCTGACACGACTTCAGGTCGGCGGTAACGTCATCACGTGTCCATACGTTTACTTAGCATTGGAGATATAGCTTGATTCGGTGTGGTTGGTTTGGTTTGTCTTGGCTTAGATTGACGATGATAGTAGTCACATGTTGGGTGAGTCTCATCATCATGTTGCTGCATAAGGGGTTGCATTGCCGTTCACATTCACAGGTTGGTTACAGTGGTAGCCTGACACAGGTTAAAGTTGGTGATTACGTGGTCTTTGTGTGTACACATTGTTAGCACTCGGAGTTGTATATATGGGCATAGGGTTGTTCTCCGTCAAGACTTTTCACGCCCACAGCTATCTGGGAACTTCCAACACATAGCCTAGAATACTATGTGATATTTTCATTGATACCTAGTAGATGTCTCACATGCCATTTATTCTACTTGCATTCATCGGGTTTTGCCATTTTTCTTTGCATCCAGCATAATACTATCAAAATATATCTGTCAGGTATCCAGCATAACATCGCGTGGTTTTCCTCTGATAGGGCGCCATTGTTTGCATTCCATTCCATGCCATCAAATCTACCTTGAAGAGTGTATGAAGAGGGAGGTTGCGAACCCTCTAGCAGCCGTCCGCTTTAGCAGCTGACCTAGTTAGTTGTTTAGCTGACGCTTAGGTAGTTCCCCATCGGGACATCAGGACAGCTCATCGTTAGAGGACGCGCTGGCTTTCAGTTGTCATGATTTCCTAAGGTTAGGGGAATCACATGCAGAGGCATGGCCGTAGCTACAATAGCTTTGTAGGGATTAAATAACTACATGTTGAAAAGAGACGGCTAATGCTTTTGAAACATTGGTTTGTAAATGTACTTTGATGCAATTATAGGGTTTTGCCCTCTTTTCCTCCAGGCATACGCTGCAGTTATGGCACACCTCAGACTGCTTGGTTAGTTAGGGGTTGGTATTCAGCAGTAGTAAGGTAGGTAGGTACGCTTCTCGGGCAGGAGCTACGACCACAAGTATAAAGGCATGCGCAGCTGGCCTGAATTTGTGGGAGGAGCGGGCTGCCTTTAAGAACTCACGGCCGCCTCACATCTTGACGCCGTGGGTTCTTCGGTCCCACCCACCCTCCCCCAATTTTCATTTACTCAGTTACAGGGTATGCCCTCTTTTCCTCCAGGCATATTCTATACGCTACAGTTAGGGCACACCTCAGACTGTTTGGTTATTTAGGGGTTGGTATTCAGCAGTAGTAGGGTAGGTAGGTACGCTTCTCGGGCAGGAGCTACGACCACAAGTTAGAATGTAACTATGTTACAATGTTGCATATGCATTCCATTATTGTGTATGTGGCTACACAACCCTCTGCGGTAAGCAGTTTTCACTTTTTCCCTTGCCATGTCACAGGTTTTCTTTCACCATGGAGCGCCTTCTTTACCTGTTTATATTCACCTATTATCTGACATTGGAGATTTCTCTGTAAATACAGTAGAGAAGAAGTCATTTACTAGATCTGTCTTTTCCTCATCCTCCTTTAGCATTACACCCAGATTATTTCTTAGGGGGCGAAGATTATTATTTATGATTATTATTGTCATTATTATTATTTATGCAGTTCAAGAATACTTTTGGGTTCTCATTACTTTCTATCACAATCGTTCTCTCTGTTGTCATTTTGCATACTTTATTTATTTATTTATTTTTTTTACAGAATGTATTATTCTTCAAATTTTCCACGCATCCCCACAACCTTCTTGTTTCAGTAGTCTGAATGCTTTCCTCTTATCATTTATTGCATCCCCAACTATATTGGATAACCACATTGGTTTTCTTCTATATTTTTTTTACTTTTATTCCTGCAGGGTATGAGCCATTAACAAGATTTATTAAAGGGGTACTCCAGTGGAAAACACTTTTTTTTTTTCACTTTTTTTAATCAACTGGTGCCAGAAAGTTAAACAGAATTGTATTAAAAAATATTTACCCTTCCAGTACTTTTTAGCAGCTGTATGCTACAGAGGAAATTCTTTTATTTTTGAATTTCTTTTTTGTCTTGTCCACAGTGTTCTCTGCTGACACCTCTGTCCATGTCAGGAACTGCATAGGTTTGCAAAGGGGATTTTCTCCTGCTCTGGGCAGTTCCTGATACGGGCATAAGGTGTCAGCAAAATAATTTCCTCTGTAGCATACAGCTGCTAAAAAGTACTGGAAGAGTAACGATTCTTTTAATAGAAGTTATTTACAAATCTTTTTAATTTTCTGGCACCAAAAAGAAAATGTTTTCCACTGGAGTACCCCTTTAAGGATGCTCTTAAAACTATCCCAGTAAGCTTGTCTAGTTTTATTGATGGGGACAAAATCCCAATCTATGTCACTGAGGTCATCTATAAGTTGGTGAACATTTTATCTTTTGTAGCCCCACTAGTAGACATTTTCTTATAGGATAAAATCTATGTCACTGAGGTCCTCTCTAAGTTGGTGAAAATTTTAAGTTTTGTAGCCCCACTTGTAGACATTTTCTAATAGGATCAATAAAAATTATGTTGTGGTCACTATTATCGAGATGACCCCCTACCTCTACTTCGGTTACTGTGCCTGGCTTTTGGGTTAGTATAAGGTCCAGAAGTGCCCGCACCTCTTGTTGGATCCTGCACTAGTTGAGAAAGGTAATTATCAATTATTATTGCCAAAAACTTGTTTCCTTTGCTGGGCCTTCATTTTTTCAGCTTTCCAGTCTATATCAGCATGCTGGGAGTTGTAGTTTTGCAATCTCTAAAGACTCACTGGTTGGAAAATTCCGGCCACTGGAATTAAGGACAGACTTTTAGCCAATACCAGCCATTGTAAGGCCCACTGGTTGGAAAACACTGGTCTAGGCAATGCTCTGCGAGCTAAATTCATCAGCCATATGGACACAGATTTCTACAATGTTTCATTCTGTTGTATAGCAGGTCAGTTTGGGTTTTCTCCCTCGAAATGTAAATGAAGAACAAAATTAGATGTATTCAAGTGTCATTGCCCTGACTTTTAAAATAGTAATCTCAATACCCTGTTTTCATATTTTTCCCTTTCATGTTCCAAACAGGTTCATCACAATTGTGAATGCATTAGCCCACACTTGATGAGAGATTGTTTACTTGAGCTCATAGGTAATTTAAATGAGTAAAACAAACATAACCTTTTTAGCCATTTCTCACAGGGGAAGTCAAATGCTGCATCTGATTATAATTGTTTTAATGAAGTGTGATCCAAAATCAGGGAGATTTAATAATCAACTGGAAAAAGTGATTTAATGAGTTGTAATATCTGCCTATAATGTATGCTAATCCAGACAGTGTCTTGCACTGTTTCAAAAAACAAAAATGGGCTTATAAAATCATAACGGCACAGCTTGAAGAACCAACAAAATCTGTACCAGGACAACCCACATGTCACATCACAGGCCATTAGGTGCATTGTAGGATGTCCATACTGTCACGATTCGGCTTCCAGGTAGTGGATCCTCTGTGTCAGCGAGGGATTGGCGTGGACCGTGCTGGTGGACCGGTTCTAAGAGGCTACTGGTGTTCACCAGAGCCCGCCGCAAAGCGGGATGGTCTTGCTGCGGCAGTAGCAACCAGGTCGTATCCACTAGCAACGGCTCTACCTCGCTGACTGCTGAGAAGGCGTGGGACAGAAGGACTAGGCAGAGGCAAGGTCAGACGTAGCAGAAGTTCGGGGGCAGGCGGCAAGGTTCATAGTCAGGATGGATAGCAGAAGTTCAGGTACACAGGCTTTGGACACACTAAACGCTTTCACTGGCACAAGGCAACAAGATCCGGCAAGGGAGTGCATGGGAGGAGATCAGATATAGCCAGGGAGCAGGTGGAAGCCAATTAAGCTAATTGGGCCAGGCACCAATCATTGGTGCACTGGCCCTTTAAGTCTCAGAGAGCTGGCGCGCGCGCGCCCTAGAGAGCGGAGCCGCGCGCGCCAGCACATGACAGCAGGGGACCGGGACGGGTAAGTGACCTGGGATGCGATTCGCGAGCGGGCGCGTCCCGCTGTGCGAATCGCATCCCCAACGGCCATGACAGTGCAGCGCTCCCAGTCAGCGGGACTGACCGGGGCGCTGCAGGGAGAAAGACGCCGTGAGCGCTCCGGGGAGGAGCGGTGTCACGATGCCGGCTGGCAGGTAGTGGATCCTCTGTGTCAGAGAGGGATTAGCGAGGACCGCGCTAGTGGACCGGTTCTAAGTCACTACTGGTTTTCACCAGAGCCCGCCGCAAAGCGGGATGGTCTTGCTGCGGCGGTAGTGACCAGGTCGTATCCACTAGCAACGGCTCACCTCTCTGACTGCTGATGACAGGCGCGGTACAAGGGAGTAGACAGAAGCAAGGTCGGACGTAGCAGAAGGTCGGGGGCAGGCGGCAAGGTTCGTAGTCAGGGTGGATAGCAGAAGTACTGGTACACAGGCTTTAGACACACAAAACGCTTTCACTAGGCACAAGGGCAACAAGATCCGGCAAGGGAGTGCAAGGGAGGAGACTAGATATAGCCAGGGAACAGGTGGGAGCCAATTAAGCTAATTGGGCCAGGCACCAATCATTGGTGCACTGGCCCTTTAAGTCTCAGGGAGCTGGCGCGCGCGCGCCCTAGAGAGCGGAGCCGCGCGCGCCAGCACATGACAGCAGGAGACGGGAACGGGTAAGTGACCTGGGATGCGATTCGCGAGCGGGCGCGTCCCGCAGTGCGAATCGCATCCCCAACGGCCGTGACAGAGCAGCGCTCCCGGTCAGCGGGACTGACCGGGGAGCTGCAGGGAAAAAGACGCCGTGAGCGCTCCGGGGAGGAGCGGGGACCCGGAGCGCTAGGCGTAACAGTACCCCCCCCCCTTAGGTCTCCCCTTTTTTTTGTCCGGTGGCTGCCTCCCCTGGGATGAGGACACCGGGAAGGAATGGATGGTTTCCTCAATGGCAGGCAGTACAGCAGGAGTAGGAATGGGGAGGGAGGGCAGAGGGTGAAGCTTGGCACGGGGCAGGAAGACACAAGGACGGGAGCCATGAGGAGACACAGAGGCTTGCCTGATGGGACTGGGAGGGGGGGAGAGGCATTTCCTGTGGCAGGCAGAGTCCTTAATGACCTTAGGGGGACCGGATACAGGAGGAACCACAGGGTCACGGCAGGGATTACTGGGAACCGGTTGAAGGCAGTCCTTGGAACAAGAGGGACCCCAACTCTTGATCTCCCCAGTGGACCAGTCCAGGGTTGGGGAATGGTGTAGAAGCCAGGGTAGTCCAAGGAGAATTTCGGAAGTGCAATTGGGAAGGACCAAAAATTCGATTTTCTCCTGATGAGGTCCGATGCACATTAGGAGGGGCTGCGTGCGGAAACGCACGGTGCAATCCAACCTGGCTCCGTTGACCGCGGAAATGTGGAGTGGCTTGACAAGACGGGTCACCGGAATGCGGAATTTATTCACTAAGGACTCCCGAACAAAATTCCCAGAGGCACCAGAGTCCAGGCAGGCCACGGCTGAGAGGGAAGAGCTGGCTGAAGTAGAAATCCGCACGGGTACCGTGAGACGTGGAGGAGCAGACTTGGAACCAAGAGACGCCACACCCACGTGAGCTGGGTGCGTGCGTGCGTTTCCCAGGCGTGGAGGACGGATAGGGCAATCCACCAAGAAATGCTCGGTACTGGCACAGTACAGACAAAGATTCTCTTCCTTACGGCGATTCCTCTCTTCCAGGGTCAGGCGAGACCGATCCACTTGCATGGCCTCCTCGGCGGGAGGCCTAGGCGCAGATTGCAATGGAGACTGTGGGAGAGGTGTCCAGAAATCTAAGTCTTTTTCCTGGCGGAGCTCTTGATGCCTCTCAGAAAAACGCATGTCAATGCGAGTGGCTAGATGAATGAGTTCATGCAGGTTAGCAGGAGTCTCTCGTGCGGCCAGAACATCTTTAATGTTGCTGGATAGGCCTTTTTTAAAGGTCGCGCAGAGAGCCTCATTATTCCAGGAAAGTTCAGAAGCAAGGGTACGGAATTGTATGGCGTACTCGCCAACGGAGGAATTACCCTGGACCAGGTTCAGCAGGGCAGTCTCAGCAGAAGAGGCTCGGGCAGGTTCCTCAAAGACAATTCGAATTTCCGAGAAGAAGGAGTGTACAGAGGCAGTGACGGGGTCATTGCGGTCCCAGAGCGGTGTGGCCCATGACAGGGCTTTTCCAGACAGAAGGCTGACTACGAAAGCCACCTTAGACCTTTCAGTAGGAAACTGGTCCGACATCATCTCCATGTGCAGGGAACATTGCGAAAGAAAGCCACGGCAAAACTTAGAGTCCCCATTAAATTTGTCCGGCAAGGACAGGCGGAGGCTAGGAGTGGCCACTCGCTGCGGAGGGGGTGCAGGAGCTGGCGGAGGAGATGATTGCTGCTGAAGTTGCGACTGAAGTTGGCGCACAATGGTGGACATTTCCGACAGCTGGTGGGTTAGATGGGCGATCTGTCGGGATTGCTGGGCGATCACCGTGGTGATATCCGAGATATAAGGCAGAGGGACCTCAGCGGGATCCATGGCCGGATCTACTGTCACGATGCCGGCTGGCAGGTAGTGGATCCTCTGTGTCAGAGAGGGATTAGCGAGGACCGCGCTAGTGGACCGGTTCTAAGTCACTACTGGTTTTCACCAGAGCCCGCCGCAAAGCGGGATGGTCTTGCTGCGGCGGTAGTGACCAGGTCGTATCCACTAGCAACGGCTCACCTCTCTGACTGCTGATGACAGGCGCGGTACAAGGGAGTAGACAGAAGCAAGGTCGGACGTAGCAGAAGGTCGGGGGCAGGCGGCAAGGTTCGTAGTCAGGGTGGATAGCAGAAGTACTGGTACACAGGCTTTAGACACACAAAACGCTTTCACTAGGCACAAGGGCAACAAGATCCGGCAAGGGAGTGCAAGGGAGGAGACTAGATATAGCCAGGGAACAGGTGGGAGCCAATTAAGCTAATTGGGCCAGGCACCAATCATTGGTGCACTGGCCCTTTAAGTCTCAGGGAGCTGGCGCGCGCGCGCCCTAGAGAGCGGAGCCGCGCGCGCCAGCACATGACAGCAGGAGACGGGAACGGGTAAGTGACCTGGGATGCGATTCGCGAGCGGGCGCGTCCCGCAGTGCGAATCGCATCCCCAACGGCCGTGACAGAGCAGCGCTCCCGGTCAGCGGGACTGACCGGGGAGCTGCAGGGAAAAAGACGCCGTGAGCGCTCCGGGGAGGAGCGGGGACCCGGAGCGCTAGGCGTAACAAGCGGGGACCCGGAGCGCTAGGCGTAACAGTACCCCCCCCCTTAGGTCTCCCCTTTTTTTTGTCCGGTAACTGCCTCCCCTGGGATGAGGACACCGGGAAAGAATGGAGGGCTTCCTCAACGGGAGGCAGTACAGCAGGAGTTGGAATGGGGAGGGAGGGCAGAGGGTGAAGTTTGGCACGAGGCAGGGAGACACAAGGACGGGGGCCATGAGGGGACACAGAGGCTTGCCTGATGGGACTGGGAGGGGGGGAGAGGCACTTCCTGTGGCAGGCAGAGTCCCAGTTCTTGATCTCCCCGGTGGTCCAATCAAGGGTGGGGGAATGAAGCCGGAGCCATGGCAGACCGAGGAGGATCTCAGAGGTACAGTTGGGGAGAATGAAGAACTCAATCCTTTCGTGGTGGGGTCCAATAGACATCAGGAGGGGTTCTGTGCGGTAACGCACGGTGCAATCCAGTCTGACTCCATTGACCGCGGAAATGTAGAGCGGCTTGACAAGACGGGTCACAGGGATGCAGAATTTATTAACAAACGACTCCAAAATAAAATTTCCAGAGGCACCGGAGTCCAAGCAGGCCACGGCTGAGAGGGAGGAGTTGGCTGAAGGCGAAATCCGCACGGGCACCGTGAGACGTGGAGGAGCAGACTTGGAACCAAGAGACGCCACACCGACGTGAGCTGGGTGCGTGCGTGGAGGACGGATAGGGCAATCCACCAAGAAATGCTCGGTACTGGCACAGTAAAGACAGAGATTTTCTTCCCTACGGCGATTCCTCTCTTCCTGGGTCAGGCGAGACCTATCCACTTGCATGGCCTCCTCGGCGGGAGGCCCAGGCGTAGATTGCAACGGATACTGTGGGAGAGGTGCCCAGAGATCTAAGTCTTTTTCCTGGCGGAGCTCTTGGTGTCGCTCAGAAAAACGCATGTCAATGCGGGTAGCTAAATGGATGAGTTCTTGCAGGTTGGCAGGAATCTCTCGTGCGGCCAGCACATCCTTGATGCGACTGGATAGGCCTTTTTTAAAGGTCGCGCAGAGAGCCTCGTTATTCCATGATAACTCGGAAGCAAGAGTACGAAATTGGATGGCGTACTCGCCCACTGAAGAATTACCCTGGACCAGGTTCAACAGGGCAGTCTCGGCAGAAGAAGCTCGGGCTGGCTCCTCGAAGACACTCCGGGGTTCAGCGAAGAAGGCCTGGACTGTGGCTGTGGCAGGATCATTGCGGTCCCAGAGCGGTGTGGCCCAAGACAAGGCCTTTCCTGAAAGAAGGCTTACTACGAACGCCACCTTAGACCGTTCTGAAGGAAACAAGTCCGACAACATCTCCATATCCAGGGAACACTGAGACAAAAATCCACGGCAGAGTTTAGAGTCCCCATCAAATTTGTCCGGCAGGGACAAGCGGAGGCTAGGAGCGGCCACTCGCTGCGGAGGAGGTGCAGGAGCTGGCGGAGGAGATGGTTGCTGCTGTAGCAGAGGCAGAAGTTGCTGTAACGTGGCGGTCAACTGCGACAGCTGCTGTCCTTGTTGGGAAATTTGCTGCGACTGCTGAGCGACCACCGTGGTAAGGTCAGCGAGACTTGGCAGCGGCACCTCAGCGGGATCCATGGCCGGATCTACTGTCACGATTCGGCTTCCAGGTAGTGGATCCTCTGTGTCAGCGAGGGATTGGCGTGGACCGTGCTGGTGGACCGGTTCTAAGAGGCTACTAGTGTTCACCAGAGCCCGCCGCAAAGCGGGATGGTCTTGCTGCGGCAGTAGCAACCAGGTCGTATCCACTAGCAACGGCTCTACCTCGCTGACTGCTGAGAAGGCGTGGGACAGAAGGACTAGGCAGAGGCAAGGTCAGACGTAGCAGAAGTTCGGGGGCAGGCGGCAAGGTTCGTAGTCAGGATGGATAGCAGAAGTTCAGGTACACAGGCTTTGGACACACTAAACGCTTTCACTGGCACAAGGCAACAAGATCCGGCAAGGGAGTGCATGGGAGGAGATCAGATATAGCCAGGGAGCAGGTGGAAGCCAATTAAGCTAATTGGGCCAGGCACCAATCATTGGTGCACTGGCCCTTTAAGTCTCAGAGAGCTGGCGCGCGCGCGCCCTAGAGAGCGGAGCCGCGCGCGCCAGCACATGACAGCAGGGGACCGGGACGGGTAAGTGACCTGCGATGCGATTCGCGAGCGGGCGCGTCCCGCTGTGCGAATCGCATCCCCAACGGCCATGACAGTGCAGCGCTCCCGGTCAGCGGGACTGACCGGGGCGCTGCAGGGAGAAAGACGCCGTGAGCGCTCCGGGGAGGAGCGGGGACCCGGAGCGCTAGGCGTAACACATACATCATAAAAGTGTAGAAGGGGTTATCCACCATAAGGTGACTTTAGTATTAACCTGCCAGACTATAATGGACATGCTTAGGAAGGATCCGTGCTTACCTTACTCATTTTGTATGCTGCTAAAAATTAACATTGGGGCAAAGATCACATAAGATTGTGAGACGAGTCATCAAACACAGGTACAGACACTATATTATGAACTACACTAACTTTACAGCCTACAGTTGAACTGCACTTTTAACCCCTTGAGAACGCAGGGAGTAAACGTATACCCAGGCCACCTGGTACCAGATCATTTATATGATATTTAAAGGGGTATTCCAGGCAAAACCTTTAAATATATATATATATATATATATATATATATATATATATATATATATATATATATCTCAACTGGCTCCGGAAAGTTAAACAGATTTGTAAATTACTTCTATTAAAAAATCTTAATCGTTTCAATAGTTATTAGCTTCTGAAGTTTTCTGTCTAACTGCTCAATGATGATGTCACATCCCGGAATGTGAGTCATCAGAGAGCAGTTAGACAGAAAACAACAACTCAACTTCAGAAGCTAATAACTATTGGAAGGATTAAGATTTTTTAATAGAAGTAATTTACAAATCTGTTTAACTTTCCGGAGCCAGTTGATATATAAAAAAAAGTTTTGGCCTGGAATACCCCTTTAATTTCTGAGCAGCATGTGCTGTGCTCACTTTATAGATCACCATTAACCCTTTAGATACAGTGATCAATGTTGATGTAGTTGCAAAGCTTAGATATACTCAAGCAGTGAAATCGCGTAGGTCGAATGAGTGAAAATGGTAGCCGTTATTCTCCTTACCTGCTTCATGTTGATCTCTGGGATCCACTTGTATGGTCAGCCTTTTATCAGTTGATCGCTGGCTGATATTACTGGTCAGTGATATCAGTGCATTACACTGAACATTAATAGCAATCAGGTAATTTCTACTAATATTTCCTTATGGGCACCTAAAACATTTAAAATGTTTAATAAAAAATAAAAAAAATTTTAATGTGCATGAGCAATCAAAATGTATTTTTTTTATGTAAAAATATAAATAGACAAATATATTTGTATTACCTTGTGTGAAAACATCCAAACAATTTAAATATCATATAAATGGCTTTAACGTAAAAAATAAAATAAAATAAAAACATATCCCCAAATTGCTGATTTTTTTTATCAGATTCCATCCAAGAAAAATTGAATAAAAAGTGATTTAAAAGTAACATATATGCAAAAGTGGTACAGATAAAACCAGCAAATCTCATTACAAAACGCAAGCTTTCATACAGCCCCATATACAAAAAAATAAGAAAGTTATAGGGGGTCAGAAAAGGACCTTCTGCCCCCACATACCATCCTCCAGAATTATACCAGCCCCTTCAAATCCGGTCACTCGCATTATGTCATGGCATAGAATGACCAGCTGCTGTGCTGTGCTTTCTCTTCTCCCAAGCATTTTGGTGTGGCATGGCACAGATACCCTAATTTAATGGCACTTTTCAGTGTTGGTCACAACGTGCATGTGGCCATCTTATATTCTCCACCTTGTTGGTTACTTTATAGCTCTGCTCAGTTAGTACAGAACTGTTATCAATGTGGAATGCACCTTCTGTCTCATTACAAGTTCTTCATTCACGTTACACTGTACATTGATTCAGGTTGGTTGCTGGTAAAGCCCCTATTACCCCTCCAGGTGGTCAGTACATAGAGAGCTGATGATTGTTACAGAGAAGTCAGGATGATTATAAACTTTAAGCAGTTATAACCCAAAAATATCAATAGGCTAGATGATTGACACATATATTCTGAGCAAATAAGCCTTAACAGTAGGGGAGCATAGAAATCTGTTTTAGGCACTCACACCTATAAACTGCTGTAGAGACTTTACGTGTGAAGATGTTACAAGCTGAAAGTTATTTTACATTCTTGTCTTTTGCTTCTGTTTTCACTGTTGTTTTGTAGACTCTTTTGTCATATAATACCTTCAATACCAGGGACAAACCTAAGGTCAATATCCAGAACCCCTCTCAGAGCAGTTCACACTAAATTATAAAATTCTATTTGCCATTGCATTTTCTCTTGTGTCCCCGTTCCTCAGTTATGTCGGAAAATCCCAATATGCAAATGAAGTTACCCGGGGGCGTTCCCAGCCCATTGGTTCACTCTTCTGCCAGACTTGCTCTGCCTTGTGCAACATCCCTTTATAATTATTAATGGCCCTGAGTTCCATTCTATACATGGAACAGTTATTCTAGATCCACCCATTCCTGTCACATGATCATTATCACTGAACTCTGCCCCCACATGTACTACATCTGAAGATCTGGATCAGATTCATTACATTTTAGTTATATTTTTTTTTCTTCTCATTAAGTAGATCCATAAACCTCTTCACAATCCTAAAACAACAGAAATGTTAAAGTGTCCTTGTCCCTTAAAAAAGCTTTTGTAATGTCAGACAATTGAGGTTTTGGTGCTAAGACCCCCACCGATCACTAGATATAACTGGGAGAAACATGCTGCTGTGTGCTTTACTCCTCGTACCGCTGCTCAGTCCGACAGGCTCCATGTCAAGTCTGAACCCATCTCTAGCAAAAAAAAAGGATTTTAAAGTGACAGTAAAACTATTTTTTTTTAAGTGACAGTAAAACTTTGTGTTAACCCATTAACTACCACAAATCTCCAAGAAGAAAAATCACAGTGAATAATGGCTATTATCATTAACATCGATATCACTGTGTAGGATCTGAGATAACTTATTACCCACTGAGTCCACCATTAATATGAATAGCTGGGATCCTTAAACCAATCTAACATATGCAAAAATCCAGCAAACTGAGTACAGTATATCTCCTGCCAACAATAGACACACCCGGCACTAGTAATGTTAAGCAGACCACCCCTTTAGCCTCACACTCCATCCCTTACACGGTAATATGGTAGTAACTCGAACCCTGAACTTGAGAAAGACGCCCGTCCTGGCGTTGAAACGCGTTGTTCTGCAAATAAATGCTATCATCTATACATCTATTACCTTCATCCTTTCTGCGCCTATTAAAGTCCTTTGGGAGTATTTGGAGGTTGCCTTTACCATTACACCTATGTGGTGGCGGGACTGGCTGCATTTTGGAAACTCTTAACAGTGTTGTGCCTGGTATACTAGCACAACCTACCGGGTAAGCGCTTCCAGTAAACTACTGTGAAATTCAACTTGCCCGGTTAATGCACTATGGAGCGCTTCTTTTTCTTTTGTATTTACACGGTAATATGGTAGTAACTCGTGGTGCTCTCTGACTTCAAAGACACAGTCCATAGAAACATTTCAAACAAGGAAATAAATCGGGGCAGTCACCATAGTAACTTCTTATTGCTTCTTTATTGTACAAAAACGAACAACATCAGTGTTTTTCGGGACAAACAGGACACAAAAACAAGGGGAATGCACTGTTAGGCAGAGCAATCCCCGTATGTTTGTGTCCTGTTCATCCCGAAATGCACTGATATTATTTGTTATTGTACAATAAAGACAGGGGCAAGAAGAAGTGACTATTGGTGAGTGCCCTGATTTATTTCCTAGCTATAAACATGAATACAGTATATACATTTTGCTGTTTGATCTGGCACCAGAATGCTTGGGAATCCCGCTTTGAAAATCCTCCTTTGCCCCTAATTCCATTTATAAAATATGATCAGAGGCATAAAAAGGAAAGTCCTGGGAGAATTATCCTTGGCTTCTTCCCAATGAGTATATCTTAATAACATCATATGGGAACCTTAAAGGGGTACTCCGGCGAAAATGTATTTATTTTTAATCAACTGATGCCAGAAAATTATAAAGATTTGTAAGTTACAAGTATTGAAGAAAAGAATAGGCTGCACTGACCACGTGACTTTCTTCTGTGCTTTATTCCAAAAAAATCATGGGGTACATACAGCGGGTACATTCAGGGAGAGCGACATATGTTTTGCGCTTGTCTAGTGCATCCTCTGGCTCATGCACCTTATCACTTACTGTTACCTTACTGTCACGATGCCGGCTGGCAGGTAGTGGATCCTCTGTGCCAGAGAGGGATTGGCGTGGACCGTGCTAGTGGACCGGTTCTAAGCCACTACTGGTTTTCACCAGAGCCCGCCGCAAAGCGGGATGGTCTTGCTGCGGCGGTAGTGACCAGGTCGTATCCACTAGCAACGGCTCACCTCTCTGGCTGCTGAAGATAGGCGCGGTACAAGGGAGTAGGCAAAAGCAAGGTCGGACGTAGCAGAAGGTCGGGGCAGGCAGCAAGGATCGTAGTCAGGGGCAACGGCAGAAGGTCTGGAAACACAGGCAAGGAACACACAAAGAACGCTTTCACTGGCACTAAGGCAACAAGATCCGGCGAGGGAGTGAAGGGGAAGTGAGGTGATATAGGGAAGTGCACAGGTGTAAACACTAATTGGAACCACTGCGCCAATCAGCGGCGCAGTGGCCCTTTAAATCGCAGAGACCCGGCGCGCGCGCGCCCTAGGGAGCGGGGCCGCGCGCGCCGGGACAGAACAGACGGAGAGCGAGTCAGGTAGGGGAGCCGGGGTGCGCATCGCGAGCGGGCGCTACCCGCATCGCGAATCGCATCCCGGCTGGCAGCGGAATCGCAGCGCCCCGGGTCAGAGGACGTGACCGGAGCGCTGCCGCGGGGAGAGTGAAGCGAGCGCTCCGGGGAGGAGCGGGGACCCGGAGCGCTCGGCGTAACAGTACCCCCCCCCTTGGGTCTCCCCCTCTTCTTAGAGCCTGAGAACCTGAGGAGCAGACTTTTGTCTAGGATGTTGTCCTCAGGTTCCCAGGATCTCTCTTCAGGACCACAACCCTCCCAGTCCACTAAAAAAAAATTTTTCCCTCTGACCTTTTTGGCAGCTAAAATTTCTTTGACCGAGAAGATGTCCGAGGAGCCGGAAACAGGAGTGGGAGGAACAGACTTGGGAGAAAAACGGTTGAGGATGAGTGGTTTGAGAAGAGAGACGTGAAAGGCATTAGGGATACGAAGAGAGGGAGGAAGAAGAAGTTTATAAGAGACAGGATTAATTTGACACAAAATTTTGAAAGGACCAAGAAAGCGTGGTCCCAACTTGTAGCTAGGGACACGGAAGCGGACATATTTAGCGGAGAGCCATACCTTGTCTCCAGGGGAAAAAACGGGGGGAGCTCTTCTTTTCTTATCCGCGAACTTCTTCATGCGTGATGAAGCCTGTAAGAGAGAATTTTGGGTCTCTCTCCATATGATGGAAAGGTCACGAGAAATTTCATCCACAGCGGGCAGACCAGAGGGCAAGGGAGTAGGGAGGGGAGGAAGAGGGTGACGGCCGTACACCACGAAAAATGGGGATTTGGAGGAAGACTCAGAGACCCTGAAGTTATACGAGAATTCGGCCCATGGGAGGAGATCTGCCCAGTCATCCTGGCGGGAGGAAACAAAATGTCGCAAATAATCACCCAAGATCTGGTTAATCCTTTCTACTTGTCCATTGGACTGGGGATGATATGCAGAAGAAAAATTTAATTTAATCTTGAGTTGTTTACAGAGAGCCCTCCAGAATTTAGACACGAATTGGACGCCTCTATCCGAGACAATCTGCGTAGGCAATCCGTGAAGACGAAAAATGTGTACAAAAAATTGTTTAGCCAACTGAGGCGCAGAAGGAAGACCAGGAAGAGGGATGAAATGTGCCATTTTGGAGAATCGATCAACGACCACCCAAATAACAGTGTTGCCACGGGAAGGGGGTAAATCAGTAATAAAATCCATACCAATCAGAGACCAAGGCTGTTCGGGGACAGGCAGAGGATGAAGAAAACCAGCGGGCTTCTGGCGAGGAGTCTTATCCCGGGCACAGATAGTGCAGGCACGCACAAAGTCCACAACATCCGTCTCCAGAGTCGGCCACCAATAGAAGCGGGAGATGAGTTGCACAGATTTCTTGATACCCGCATGACCTGCGAGATGGGAGGAGTGACCCCATTTGAGGATTCCGAGGCGTTGGCGAGGAGAAACAAAGGTCTTTCCTGGAGGAGTCTGCCTGATGGAGGCAGGAGAAGTGGAGATCAGGCAGTCAGGTGGAATGATGTGTTGCGGAGAGAGTTCAACTTCTGAGGCATCCGAGGAACGAGAGAGAGCATCGGCCCTAATGTTCTTATCGGCAGGACGAAAGTGAATCTCAAAATTAAATCGGGCAAAGAACAGAGACCACCGGGCCTGGCGAGGATTCAGCCGTTGGGCAGACTGGAGGTAGGAGAGGTTCTTGTGGTCGGTGTAGATAATAACAGGAGAACTTGATCCCTCCAGCAGATGTCTCCATTCCTCAAGTGCTAATTTAATGGCTAGAAGCTCTCGATCCCCGATGGAGTAGTTCCTCTCCGCTGGAGAGAAGGTCCTAGAGAAAAAACCACAAGTGACAGCATGCCCGGAAGAATTTTTTTGTAGAAGAACAGCACCAGCTCCCACTGAGGAGGCATCAACCTCCAATAGGAAGGGTTTGGAAGGGTCAGGTCTGGAGAGGACGGGAGCCGAAGAAAAGGCAGACTTGAGTCGTTTAAAGGCGTCTTCTGCTTGAGGAGGCCAGGACTTGGGATCAGCATTTTTTTTGGTTAAAGCCACGATAGGAGCCACAATGGTAGAAAAATGTGGAATAAATTGCCTGTAATAATTGGCGAACCCCAAAAAGCGTTGGATAGCACGGAGTCCGGAGGGGCGTGGCCAATCTAAGACGGCAGAGAGTTTGTCTGGATCCATCTGTAGTCCCTGGCCAGAGACCAAATATCCTAGAAAAGGAAGAGATTGGCATTCAAACAGACATTTCTCAATTTTGGCATAGAGTTGGTTGTCACGAAGTCTCTGAAGAACCATACGGACATGCTGGCGGTGTTCTTCTAGATTGGCAGAAAAAATTAGGATATCGTCCAGATATACAACAACACAGGAGTATAACAGATCACGAAAAATTTCATTGACAAAGTCTTGGAAGACGGCAGGGGCGTTCACCGTGGTGAGGTCAGCGACAACTGGCAGAGGAACTTCAGCGGGATCCATGGCCGGATCTACTGTCACGATGCCGGCTGGCAGGTAGTGGATCCTCTGTGCCAGAGAGGGATTGGCGTGGACCGTGCTAGTGGACCGGTTCTAAGCCACTACTGGTTTTCACCAGAGCCCGCCGCAAAGCGGGATGGTCTTGCTGCGGCGGTAGTGACCAGGTCGTATCCACTAGCAACGGCTCACCTCTCTGGCTGCTGAAGATAGGCGCGGTACAAGGGAGTAGGCAAAAGCAAGGTCGGACGTAGCAGAAGGTCGGGGCAGGCAGCAAGGATCGTAGTCAGGGGCAACGGCAGAAGGTCTGGAAACACAGGCAAGGAACACACAAAGAACGCTTTCACTGGCACTAAGGCAACAAGATCCGGCGAGGGAGTGAAGGGGAAGTGAGGTGATATAGGGAAGTGCACAGGTGTAAACACTAATTGGAACCACTGCGCCAATCAGCGGCGCAGTGGCCCTTTAAATCGCAGAGACCCGGCGCGCGCGCGCCCTAGGGTGCGGGGCCGCGCGCGCCGGGACAGAACAGACGGAGAGCGAGTCAGGTAGGGGAGCCGGGGTGCGCATCGCGAGCGGGCGCTACCCGCATCGCGAATCGCATCCCGGCTGGCAGCGGAATCGCAGCGCCCCGGGTCAGAGGACGTGACCGGAGCGCTGCCGCGGGGAGAGTGAAGCGAGCGCTCCGGGGAGGAGCGGGGACCCGGAGCGCTCGGCGTAACACTTACTTATATATGTCACGATGCCGGCTGGCAGGTAGTGGATCCTCTGTGCCAGAGAGGGATGGAGAGGACCGCGCTAGTGGACCGGTTCTAAGCCACTACAGGTTTTCACCAGAGCCCGCCGCAAAGCGGGATGGTCTTGCTGCGGCGGTAGTGACCAGGTCGTATCCACTAGCAACGGCTTACCTCTCTGGCTGCTGAAGATGCTGAAGATAGGCGCGGTACAAGGGAGTAGGCAGAAGCAAGGTCGGACGTAGCAGAAGGTCGGGGGCAGGCGGCAAGGATCGTAGTCAGGGGCAACGGCAGGAGGTCAGGAACACGGACTAGGAACAGACAAGGGAACGCTTTCACTAGGCACAAGTGCAACAAGATCCGGCAAGGGAGTGCAGGGGAAGTGACTAGATATAGGGGAGTGCACAGGTGGGAGCCAATTAAGCTAATAGGGAAGATTGGGCCAGGCACCATCATTGGTGCACTGGCCCTTTAAATCGCAGAGACCCGGCGCGCGCGCGCCCTAGGGAGCGGGGCCGCGCGCGCCGGGACAGGACCGAGGGAGAGCGAGTCAGGTACGGGGGCCGGGGTGCGCATCGCGAGCGGGCGCTATCCGCATCGCGAATCGCATCCCGGCTGAAGGCGGGACCGCAGCGCACCCGGTCAGTGGATCTGACCGGGGCGCTGCAACAACGAAGATGAGGCGAGCGCTCCGGGGAGGAACGGGGACCCGGAGCGCTCGGCGTAACAGTACCCCCCCCCTTGGGTCTCCCCCTCTTCTTGGGGCCAAAGAACCTGAGGAAAAAAAACTCAATTTTTCCGTGATGAGGTCCGATGCACATTAGGAGGGGTTCTGTGTGGAAACGTACGAGACAGTCCAATCTTTTATTGTAAAAACAATAGATGTAGAGGGGTCTGGCGAGACTGGTCACAGGAACGTAGAACCTGTTGATGAGAGAGGCCAAAAAAAATTTTCCTGCAGATCCGGAATCCAAGAAGAGCATAGTAGAGAAGGAGAAGGTAGAGGCTGATATCCGCACAGGCACAGTAAGGCGTGGAGAAGCAGAGTTGACATCAAGAACTGTGTCACCTTTGTGCGGAGTCAGCGTACGTCTTTCCAGGCGGGGAGGACGGATAGGACAATCCTTCAGGAAGTGTTCGGTACCGGCATAGTACAGGCAAAGATTCTCCATGCGGCGTCGTGTCCTCTCTTGAGGTGTCAAGCGAGACCGGTCAACTTGCATAGCCTCCGCGGCGGGAAGCACAGGAACAGATTGCAGAGGACCAGAGGAGAGAGGAGCCGGGGAGAAAAAACGCTTCGTGCGAACAAAGTCCATATCCAGGCGAAGCTCCAGACGCCATCCGGAAGAACGCATGTCAATGCGAGTGGCAAGATGAATGAGTTCATGTAGGTCAGCAGGAGTCTCTCGTGCGGCCAGAACATCTTTAATGTTGCTGGATAGGCCTTTTTTAAAGGTCGCGCAGAGAACCTCACTATTCCAGGACAACTCGTATGCAAGAGCACGGAACTGAATGGCGTACTCGCCAACGGAAGAAACACCCTGGGCCAGGTTCAGCAGGGCAATCTCGGCTGAAGAAGCTCGGGCAGGTTCCTCAAAGACACTTCGAATTTCCGAGAAGAAGGAGTGTACAGAGGCAGTGACGGGGTCATTGCGGTCCCAGAGCGGTGCGGCCCATGACAGGGCTTTTCCAGACAGAAGGCAGAACACGAAAGCCACCTTAGACCTTTCAGTAGGAAACTGGTCCGACATCATCTCCAAGTGCTGGGAACATTGCGAAAGAAAGCCACGGCAATACTTAGAGTCCCCATCAAATTTGTCCGGCAAGGACAGGCAGAGGCTAGGAGTGGCCACTCGCTGCGGAGGAGGTGCAGGAGCTGGCGGAGGAGAAGATTGCTGGAGAAGTTGCGACTGAAGTTGGTGCGAAATGGTGGACATTTCCGACAGCTGACGGGTTAGAAGGGCGATCTGTCGGGCTTGCTGGGCGGCCACCGTGGTTAGGTCAGCGACAACTGACAGAGGAACTTCAGCGGGATCCATGGCCGGATCTACTGTCACGATGCCGGCTGGCAGGTAGTGGATCCTCTGTGCCAGAGAGGGATGGAGAGGACCGCGCTAGTGGACCGGTTCTAAGCCACTACAGGTTTTCACCAGAGCCCGCCGCAAAGCGGGATGGTCTTGCTGCGGCGGTAGTGACCAGGTCGTATCCACTAGCAACGGCTTACCTCTCTGGCTGCTGAAGATGCTGAAGATAGGCGCGGTACAAGGGAGTAGGCAGAAGCAAGGTCGGACGTAGCAGAAGGTCGGGGGCAGGCGGCAAGGATCGTAGTCAGGGGCAACGGCAGGAGGTCAGGAACACGGACTAGGAACAGACAAGGGAACGCTTTCACTAGGCACAAGTGCAACAAGATCCGGCAAGGGAGTGCAGGGGAAGTGACTAGATATAGGGGAGTGCACAGGTGGGAGCCAATTAAGCTAATAGGGAAGATTGGGCCAGGCACCATCATTGGTGCACTGGCCCTTTAAATCGCAGAGACCCGGCGCGCGCGCGCCCTAGGGAGCGGGGCCGCGCGCGCCGGGACAGGACCGAGGGAGAGCGAGTCAGGTACGGGGGCCGGGGTGCGCATCGCGAGCGGGCGCTATCCGCATCGCGAATCGCATCCCGGCTGAAGGCGGGACCGCAGCGCACCCGGTCAGTGGATCTGACCGGGGCGCTGCAACAACGAAGATGAGGCGAGCGCTCCGGGGAGGAACGGGGACCCGGAGCGCTCGGCGTAACAATATACCTAACAAAGGTATATCACCTACATGTTGATTCCATATCTGGGATGCTGTCGGCCGTTTGCTGCATCCCGTCCCTCCTCCAGGCAGTTACAGCTCTTCCCCCCCATCGCCGCCTCCCTCACACAGTCAAGTGATTCGGCTCAGGTGACTGCCGACACACCCTCCACGGAGGGAGGAACTCTTTCCGCTGAAGGCCATGCCGGCGTCACTGAGGTGCTGAACACGTGGTGTGGGTTTCCTAAGCGACCCAGGGGACGCCATCCCATCTAGGAACTGGGCTTGCCGTATCCAAGGCGCATGGCATCTCCAGCAAAAGGGATGAAAAAAATAGGGTGATAACAGTGCAATACACAAAATGAAAAGAAAAGGACGCTAAAAAATACCAGACCTAAAAATTAAGAAACAACTGTGGAAAAATAAAACTAATAATACCAACTCGAAAAAAAACTAACACAGTCTATTGTTAAAACTTAACAAATGCTCTAATGTTTTGCTTGTTACTGTGAAGCAGGTTTGCAAAAACCAAACTTATATACTGGTCTGTTCTCCCACAGTTCTTCAAAATGCTTTTACCCTGGTGAAAAACATATATATTTTTTTATCAACTGGTGCCAGAATGTTAAACAGCTTTGTAAATTACTTCTATTAAAAAAATTTATCTTTCCAGTACTTATTAGCTGCTATATACTACAGAGAAAGTTTTTTGTTTTTGGATTTCTTTTTATTTATTTTTTTCCGTATCAGGAACTGTCCAGAGAAGGAGCAAATCCCCACTTATGCTGTTCTGGACAGTTCCTAATACAGACAGAGGTGTCAGCAGAGAGGACTGTGGACAGAAAAAAATCCAAAAACAAAAGAACTTTCTCTTTTGTAATATTCAGCCGCTAATAAGTACTGGAAGGATAAATATTTTTTAATAGAAGTAATTTACAAATCTGTTTAACATTCTGGCACCAGTTGATTAAAAAAAAAGCATTTCGAAGAACTGTGGGAGAACAGACCAGTATAAAAGTTAGATTTTTGCAAACCTGCTTCACAGTAACAAGTAAAACATTAGAGCATTTGTTAAGTTTTAACAATAAAATGTGTTAGGTTTTTTCCCCTAAAATTACAAAAATGGTCATTATCTTTGTCTGTGTCTTTATGCTACAAATTATAATCCATTTTCTTTTTCTAATGTTCTGCATGAGGGTGCCCTAATGAGTATGCTCACTTAGATGTCGGCATCTCCTCATTGTGCACTATAATTTACTCTTTCAGCTGTCGCTGGTATAACATGGAAAGTACTCATGCGGCTCTTGTACTTATGTCAGAACAGTAGCAAACTTTGATGACAAACAATGAGCACTCTCCATTTGTATCTCTGTTCAGAAACTTTCATCTATATAGATGCAATCCCTCCTATTCCCTTAGTTGTTTCCTCCGACCTTGTTTTTGCTCCATGCCCCTGGGCATTCTCTATTGCTGATTTTCTTATGTGTGTTTGTTCACATAATGAACATCCTGTTGATATCACCTCCTCTATAAAGGTACTCTGCCTACTACACATGTAAGCAGGGAAATACACATCTCTGTACTACTAGTCATGTATGTCCATAGGACAGCATAGTGGTTCAGTGGTTAGTCCTATTTCTTTACAGTGCTGGGGTTGTGGGTTTATATCTATTTATTTGAACATATTAGCAAAATACAGTGCTCCCTCAACATACGATGGTAATCCGCTCCAAATGGACCATTGTTTGTTGAAACTATGGACCATCGTATGTTGAGAGATCCGTGCAATGTAAAGTATAGGACAGTGGTCTACTACCTGCGGACCTTCAGATGTTGCAAAACTACAACACCCAGCATGCCCGGACAGCCAACGGCTGTCCGGGCATGCTGGGAGTTGTACTTTTGCAACATCTGGAGGTCCACAGGTTGAAGACCACTGGTATTGGAGGTTATACTCACGTGTCCCCGCCGCTCCGGACCATCACCGCTGCCCTGGATGTCCCCTTCCATCGCTGTCGCCACATCCCCGGGCTGTCCCCGACACTCCGGCAAGGCCTCTGCTTCCTCGGTATCCTCGCTCTCCGTTGCCGCCATCATGTTGCTACGCACGCCGCTCCTATTGGATGATGGGAAGGCGTGCGCAGCGGCGTGATGACGACGATGGAGAGCGCCGAAGATGCAGGGGATCCCTAAGAGGACACGCCGGAGCCCGGAGGACAGGTATGTGATCGTCAGCAGACAACATGGGCACCGTAAACTGCTATCCGGTGACAGCTGAAGCAGTCTGCGCTGCCGGATAGCCGTTTATGCGATGGCCCCGACATACAAAAGCATTGTATGTTGATGCTGCCTTTAACATGCGATGGCCTCTGAGAGGCCATCGTATGTTGAAATGATCGTACGTTGGGGCCATCGTAGGTCGGGGGGTCACTGTATAGAACACTGTTACAAGATGGACATGGCAGTAGTGTGGTGGCTCAGTGGTTAACACTTTGCGTAACAGTTCTAGATTCAAATGTATTTGTGCATGCCAAGTTACTTCTGCAGATTTCTGGCATCAGTGCAGTCAGTTAAGCCAATAAAAGAAAGAATGACAGGACGTCAATGGATAAAGAGAAATCACAGCCAGCAAAGAACACGTGATTGGCTCTTCAATCAATATAAAACAGGTATTTGCATGGGAATGGCAGTGATCGAGGAAGTGAATTTAACATGTTTATCAATGTACGCCCACCCTCTGAAAGTGTTAATAGCCCCAGACAACTCCTTTAAATCTAAGAAGGTATTCTCAAGCCAAAATAATAGGAAGAAGTGGAAAAAAGCTGGAAGCAAGAGAAAGCCATGTCGATCTATGTTACTGATTTAGCAGCTGATTCATTTCTTAGCACAATATTGTGCACAAGAGACCAGACAGATTTAATTTCTGATCTAAAGTTTATGATTTATATTGACTGTTTTACACAATTTAATAAGCATAGGGGGTGAATATTAGTAGCCAATTACTCAAAGCAAAGGTACAGTCCTTAGCCCTTTCACGACCCAACAAATTTTAATTTCTGGCTTATGTTTTCTTCCTCATCATCATTTAAGGGGCCCATTATAAGCCATCAGTAGATGACTTACATATATCAATGTAATGCTATTGTGGTAGTGCTGCCTACCCTGGATTGAGATATATATATATATATATATATATATATATATATATATATATATATATATATATATAGCAAAGCAAAACAGCAGCACTCCGGTTTAGATGAAAGCGTGTCAGGCTTTATTCATCAGATCTCTCACGGTCTTTTTCAAGCAAATAACATGTGCAAGTGCTTACAATATATAGGGGTGAAACATGTGCAATAGTTTTGCATAATTAATTAGATTACAATATCAAAACAGTGTAAAATATCGTGATCACAAATAATCATAAAACAATGTTAAAACACAGTGAATAAAATTCGTATTAAGACGCCATAAGGGCGATATACTATACAGTGTTAGTGTCACATACAGTGTAAATAGTGTCTAAAATCACATAAACAATATAGCAGAGGGAGGAGTCGAGGGTAGTTCTGGCACTGCCTACTCACCAGTTCGTTTGTAAACATATGTCACAAGGAACGCCATGGTTGCTTCCGTCTCTCTGTGTGCGGCTAGACCGGAAGAAGAGCTCCGGTCATGTGATGCTCATGTGACATTTGTGTCTCGCACAGGCGCACTAAGCACCATAAGGATGCAATGACCCGCAATGCGTGCCAACGCTCACTTATTCTCTGCGCATACGTGCACGCAAGGTGCATCAGGGTATAGTTAGGTGCCATAGTCATGGGCGCATGCGTACTCGCTCTAAGCTCTTTTTTGACTAGGGAATTCTTACCCAAATTAATTAAGGGTCCAGAATCATGCTACTCCATTCACACTGGCACAGCAATCTCCCAGGTCCCCAACACCATTAGGCAGCGTTGGGACTCCAGCACTGGATAACCCATCGATACCGATTTTCCGCAGCCGAATGAGTGACCCCTGGACAGGGATCTAACTCACTCGTGCCACAGATATTATGGAGGGGACCGGCCAATCGGCTCTTGTTTGGGAAAAGTGCCACATGTTGATGCGAGTCACAGAGTGCCCCTGTGTGGCTGCTTGGAGCTGCGGATTCTAACGTTTCTTAGAATTGGAACTTTTTGAAATTCATTCCAGATTTGTTTTGTCCAGCTCATGTACACTAAGTCATCCTAAGGTTGAGCGGCAATGCTGTAAACATGAGAGCTTTTCAGATGCTTACTGTATTGAACAATAGCAGGGACTCCTGTCTCTAAAGGGGTTCCTGCTCCTGTACATATTTTGCTTAGGCAATCATAGGGCAATCAAGAGATTTTGGAAACCAAATCAAAATTGGAATCTGAAACAAATCTGTCAGTAAGATTTGCTGAATCAGACTCAATTGAGTCATGGAAGATTCGCTGATCTCTATAGGAACCCCTAATTAATGTTCATGGGCAGTATTAAAATTCAGGAGGATCACAACATAAAGTGTGGAGTCAATAACCATTTCAGGTAATTTATTATATAATTGCAGCATGATTTGTGCAATAAATTATATTTGTTTTTATAGATTATTACATTTTCATACTGGCTTTGTCACTCCCAGCTATGATATGTGCTATTATGCATATTTCAGTGTAACAGTACCAAATGTCCTTGTAGTGCTTTTTACTAATGAAGAAATAAAGAAATATATCTAATGCTTCTTGTTGTCTCAATATTGTTATCTATCTAAATCTATGATTTTCAAGGTTTATTTATTAATTATAACATTATCTTATGTCTATACAGTGGTCCCTCAACATACGATGGTAATCCAAATGGACCATCGTTTGTTGAAACCATCGTATGTTGAGGGATCCGTGCAATGTAAAGTATAGGACAGTTGTCTACAACCTGCGGACCCCCAGATTTGCGACATCTGGAGGTCCGCAGGTTGAAGACCACTGGTATAGGAAGTTATACTCACCTGTCCCCGCCGCTCCGGACCGTCACCGCTCATCACCGCTGCCCTGGATGTCGCCTTCCATCACTGTCGCCCCGTCCCTGGGGTGTCCCCGACGTTCTGGCAAGGCCTCTGCTTCCCCGGCTTCCTCGCTCTCCATCGCTGCCATCACGTCACTATGTACGCCGCTCCTATTGGATGACGGTACAGCGTGCGCAGCGACGTGATGACGACGATGGAGAGCGCCGATAATGCAGTGGATCCCGAAGAGGACACGCCGGAGCCCAGAGGACAGGTAAGTGATCGTCAACGGACCACACGGGGCACTGTAAATGGCTATCCGGTGGCAGCAGAAGCAGTCTGCTCTGCTGGATAGCCGTTTATGCGATGGCCCCCGACAAGAGCATCGTATGTTGAAGAGAGAGAGAGAGAGATATTTTGTGTAGGCTCTTTTAACACTATGCTATTGCTACACATTAAAGGAGCTGTGTTTGTTTCATAATCTGGGCACCTACGCTGAATTCCATAAGGTGGTGTGAACACAGCCGAACCTGCCTGTTGAGGATGAGATTGTCTACTGACTCCCAGGCAGAATACGTTGAGCAGCCAAATTGACTTGTTTTGCTTCCTTTTCATGACTTAGCCCATCTCCATGTTAACTGGCAAATGTTGCAGATTTCCTTTCAACTGTCAGGCTTAAGACTATGTATTTGGCTAATTCTGTCTGATGTTCTCTAGGGAGCAGTCCTGAAATAAAGCAGTGTTTATTTTTGTACAGATTCTCACAGTGCTGTAACATTTTTGTGACTTCCTGGGATATTTCTAGTCATTCAAGCCAAAAGCATTCTCAGAGGTAGTTCCTTAATGTAATGCTATGACTTTCTTTTCCCACATTGTATCTTATCAGAGTCCGGAGCATTCCAGATAGCATATGAAAACAATAGCTGACAAGTATACAGGAAAGTGATTTATTGCATCATAGCTATGTCACAAGTTTCTCATATTGTAACATTTTTTTCCTTGCTATACTTTGTACATTAGCAAACACATGTACAGTACCTTGCTGTTTATAGGACTAGATTAGTACTTAGTAGGATAATTACCCAACCTTCAGCTGTTACAAAATTACAACTCCCAGCATGCCTGGACAGCCTTTGTAGAAATATCTACATTGTTAAGAATTATAATCAGAGTTCAAATATACCCAAAGGGGCCCTGTCATAATACAAAACTTTTGGCATGTGACAGGAACATGTCAAAAGTTTTGATCTTTAGATATAGCTGGGGAAGTCGCGGTCCACACTTCCCTACCCAGCGGTCCACAATCTCCATCTACCGTGTTTCTCCGAAAATAAGACCGGGTCTTATATTAATTTTAGTCACAAAAAACACACTAGGGCTTATTTTCAGGGTAGGGCTTATGTATTTACAGTATGGGGGGCTGCAGCAGTGTGGAGGATGGGGGGCTGCAGGAGTGTGAAGGATGGGGGGCTGCAGGAGTGTGAAGGATGGGGGGCTGCAGGAGTGTGGAGGATGGGGGGCTGCAGGAGTGTGGAGGATGGGAGGCTGCAGGAGTGTAGAGGATGGGGGCTGCAGGAGTGTGGAGGATGGGGGCTGCAGGAGTGTGAAGGATGGGGGGCTGCAGGAGTGTGGAGGATGGGGGAGCTGCAGGAGTGTGAAGGATGGGGGGCTGCAGGAGTGTGGAGGATAGGGGGCATCCTCCACACTCCTGCAGCCCCCCATATTCCTTCAACCCCCCATCCTCCCCTTCCCTTTCGTCCTCCACACTCCTACCATACCCTACAGCAGTGTTTCCCAACCAATGTCCTCCAGCTGTTGCAAAACTACAACTCCCAGCATGCCCGGACAGCCAAAGGCTGTCCGGGCATGATGGGAGTTGTAGTTTTGCAACAGCTGGAGGCACACTGGTTGGGAAACACTGCCCTACAGTGCCCCCCACCCCTCTGCCATAATAAACTTGGGTACCGGTACTCATTTCAGTTTCTTACCGTACCCTGCGGCGAGATCTTCTCCTGTAGCGTACCGTAGCAGCCGGGGGCAGGGACACGTCCATGACATCAGCCGTGCATACGCGCTGACGTTTTAGAAAGTCAGCGTCCCTGCCCCGGCTGAATTACGGTAAGCCGCGGGACCAGCCAAAGGAGGCGGGGGGGTGGCCGATGGGGGCTGTGCGGTCTGCGGGCATTACGCGGGTGGTTGGGGGGGATGTGGAATCTGCGGGCATTACCGCAATGTGTGTACTGGAAGGATTAAGAGTTTTAATAGAAGTGCTTTACAAATCTGTTTAACTTTCTGGAGCCAGTTGATGTGAAAAAACTGTTTTCCACCAGAGTACCCCTTTAAGTCCCACTGCCTCCACCTGGAGCTATGTAAAATGTGGCTGTCAGTCTACATTTTCTAATCGTTTATGCGTTTTATCTCTCCTAGCATTACACCATCCTGCAACATTTTTTTACAATATATCCCACATTTTTTTTTTACTTCATTGACTCCAAATGACCAAAAAGCTAATGTCACATAAAGTGGTGTAATGATTCAGCCCATTAAGGAATGGGGCCCACTGAAGGCTATTACCACTTTTGCCTGTCTTCTTACCTTCAGTACGTGTTATCAGATTTATAGTATCGTAGAGCTATTGGCATTGCGCCTTACCACTCACTCTTGTTAGCCGCAGGATGCTTAAAAGCCTGTTGCCTACTATACAGAAGGTTAAGTGCAAAGAGAAGATGTCAGCCTTCCAGTGCTGAAATCGATAGCACAATGGCTCTGGGAAGGGGAAAGGGGGAAGACACTTTTTTTATATTCATTACAAATGTAATATCACTTGTTGTTTTTACAAATAAAAAAAATGATGAAAAAGGTGTGTAAAAAAGGGTAGTTTTTTGCATGAAAAAAAAAAGTTAAATATTGACTTTACTTGAGATTTTGGCTTTAAAAAGTTGAAAATTTTTGTGCAAAGCTGGCTTATTCAAAAAATCTTATGTACCTTTAAACCGTGCCCACCACTTTTTAAGAAGTGGGTAGGATTTGAAACAAAGGGGACAGAGTACCACAGCTCACTACATTTACAATAATTTGCAACAATAATCAGTGTAAATTATTATTGAAAGCAAATCTGGAGTTTGGTATTTTTTGACATTAACACTCTTCACCATGCAGGAGGTGAGGTGCAAGCATAGGTGAGGTGATTTATATTTTTATTAGGGCGGGTCATAGTACTGAACTGTAATATTGGCACACCAGCACAAGAAGATTGGCCACCCTGCATCCTGGAGGAGGTTAAAAGACCTCAAGTGACCATTTGCACTCATTGGACCCCTGCAATTTCACTGCAGGGGTCCAATGAGCCAACCCAAACCTATGAGCACCTTAATTTTCCCTATAGATGCTATGATCGGGATTAATCAATGGCATCTATAAGGTTGATGTTGGACATGATTGCTGATGTTCACAATTTCAGCTGGAACCCGCCATGAATATATGGGACCGCTGTTGTTTAATTTATTTATCAATGATATAGAGGATGGTATTAACAGCTCTGTTTCTATCTTTGCAGATGACACCAAGCTTTGTAGCACAGTACAGTCTATAGAGGATGTGCATAAGTTACAAGATGACTTGGATAGACTAAGTGTCTGGGCATCCACTTGGCAAATGAGGTTCAATGTGGATAAATGTAAAGTTATGCATCTGGGTACTAATAACCTGCATGCATCGTATGTCTTAGGGGGGATTAAACTGGCAGAGTCACTGGTAGAGAAGGATCTGGGTGTACTTGTAGATCACAGACTACAGAATAGCATGCAATGTCAGGCTGCTGCTTCCAGAGCCGGCAGGATATTGTCATGTATCAAAAGAGGCATGGACTCAAGGGACAGGGACATAATACTCCCCCTTTATAAAGCATTGGTACGGCCTCACCTGGAATATGCTGTTCAGTTTTGGTCACCTGTCCATAAAAGGGACACTGCGGAGTTGGAAAGGGTGCAGAGACGCGCGACTAAACTAATATGGGGCATGGAACATCTTAGCTATGAGGAGCGATTAAAGGAGTTACAATTGTTTAGTCTTGAGAAGAGACGTTTAAGGGGGGATATGATAAACGTATATAAGTATATTAATGGCCCATACAAAAAATATGGAGAAAAACTGTTCCAGGTTAAACCCCCCCAAAGGACGAGGGGGCACTCCCTCCGTCTGGAGAAGAAAAAGTTTAGTCTCAAGGGGCGACACGCCTTCTTTACCGTGAGGACTGTGAATTTATGGAACGGTCTACCTCAGGAACTGGTCACAGCAGGAACAATTAACAGCTTTAAAACAGGATTAGATACATTCCTGGAACAAAATAGGATTAATGCTTATGAAGAAATATAAAATCTCATCCCTTCCCCAATATCGCGCCACACCCCTACCCCTTAATTCCCTGGTTGAACTTGATGGACATATGTCTTTTTTCGACCGTTCTAACTATGTAACTATGTTCTGTGCGTCAAGTAATTAACTGAAGTACAATGAAGTCCAAGGTCACAGCACCATAAGACTCTGTATCTTATAGAAAGAGATGTAGTTTATTGGTTCCCCATGTGCAACGTTTCGGCTAGATGTTTAGCCTTTATCAAGCATACAAAAAGTGAATAAAATGCATTTATATATGTACAAAGGTTCACATTCATTGGGTTGTTCACAAGTCTTTAAAATTAAAAGTTAGTACATGTCACTTCCCCTCCCTTCCCATTTGAGGCATAAAAATTGTAGACACAGTAACCAAAGTGACTATAGTGTTCATAAATATATAACATACAAAGAATAAAGTGTACATATAATTGACAGTTAAAACGTACATCATATAGGTTGTTCATGGTGTTTGTTTCTTTTCTATTGCTTTTTCTCCTCTTTGTTATTCTTTTCCTTTTTCTTCTTTTTTTGTTTTCTCTTTTTCTTCTTTTACCCATTTTTTCCCTTTGTCCCCCTCTTTTTTCTTTTTCTGTTTCTTTTTTTTCCACTTTCTTGCTCAGATAGTATTATTAATGCTCGTTCATTGGAAATTTTTATTTATTTATTTGTCTTTCTTCTTTTAGATCACTTTTTCACCTCTTCCTTTGACCCAAATTCACATTGGGAGGTTTCACACTATACTCGTTAAGGATTGTAAGAGGATGATCATTGGATATATGTCACTGTTTTGCTATATGTGATTGTGAGATGGGAAGGGAGCAGGAAGCACTGCACATGCACCTATTTTAGGCACAGCCGAGGTGCGACTTCACAGACTAGTTTGGCTATGGGCATGACAAGCATCGCACCGACCTATCATTGAGTGGAAGGCAGTTACATGCGGTGTCTGCACATTAGCTTTATTTACAATCGGCTGCCTGGGACTGTTCTATTTTATTTACTCGGTACAATATTAAGAGCATTATTATAGATTTTATAGATGAGTGGAGGTGACATATATGATGTACTTTTTAATTGTTTAACTGTTATATGTACACTTTATACTTTGTATGTTGTATATTTATAAACACTATGGTCACTATGGTCACTGTGCCTACAATTTTGATGCTGCCAATGGGAAGGGAGGGGAAATTACATGTACTCATTTGTATTTTTAAACACTTGAGCACAACCCAATAAATGTGAATCTTTGTATAAATATAGATGCATTTTATTCACTTTTTGAATGCTTGATAAACATCTAGCCGAAACGTTGCACACAGGAAACCAATAAACTACAGCTCTTCTATAAGATATGGAGTCTTCCATTACTGGTGCTGTGGCCTTGGACTTTTGCGTTTGGATACTGGAGTGACCCTCTGGATGACCAAGAGCACAGTGAATTGATTTGGTGCTGTCTTCTGCCTCTTTTTTTTACTTCCTGAAGTATACATTCTTCCTTTTTACATCTCATTTATTTTTAATCTACTAGTTTTGGTTTACAAACCTGCATCAATGCTGCATATGTGGGGAAGCATCCTTAGTTCTTTTGACACGTTTAAATTTTTTTTCTTAGGCTCAGTTTTGTTTCAGAATCTTTGGATTAGTTGATGTCACGTATGGGCAGGGAAGTAGTGCACACTATTCTCGCCCACTCCCCTGTCCCTGCCTATTTACGTACCTGCCCTAGATGACAGGTCTGTAACCACAGTGACAGTCCCTCCCTAGACAGGTGAGGGACGAAAAATTTAAAAATAATAAAAGACAATAATACAGACTCAGGTTAAGGGACAGTAGGGAACAGAAAGACTAACAAAACTAAGACACTCACACAATGAGTCAATGTCCATGATCCACGTCAAATGCCAGGAGATTTCAAAGTACAAAATTGTTAATATCAGAGAGAAGTCGTGAATATAAGCCAAAAGTCAAAGATGCCGGGTTAACAAGAATAAACAGGGATAACATGCTAGCTACTGGAGTTGGGACTCTTTCACACACTCTGAATGAAAGCTAACTGCCAGGTTAAATAGGCAACCCCACAGGAACTCTCATCAAAAGGTCAGCTGACCAGCCAGACAACTAAGCATAACCCGGCAACAAAAACAATCAAAGAACCTATCAGAACCTTTTAACCCTATAGGTTCTGACAGTTGAAGTTCACACGGAAATTATGAACTTCCTGGTTGGTCTTTGGTATTTTTTATTTTTGGTATTTTTATATTTTTTTATTAGTTACATTTAACATTTTTAAGCACCTTCTGGGAGGCGACTTCTGCACAGATCACTGAAAATTTACTTAGCCAATGTTTTGACATATTTTAAAATCATATTTTTGTTCTGAGGCTATGGATGCTGAAATATGGAACTGTATTTCAGCCTTTTCTCATTAATATGTGGGGAATTAAGGATTTGTTATAGAAAAAGTATCTACTTTGGAAAGATAATATTAAATGACTGATTTGCTCATCTTTACTTACCCTGTCACCTGTGGAATTAAACAAGAGAAGCCAGTCAGCTGTTTTATTTGCTGCAAGGCTCTGCCTGTGTTTCTTTACATTAGTGTCTGATTATAAGAAAGAGCATATGCATGCTTTGAACTTTTGCACACATTTGCCAACTGAGGAAAATGTCGAGGGGAGACCCACTGATTTATCACAAAATTTTTCATACGCTCAGTTTTTGTTTCTCAAAATGAGCTGTGATTGGTTGCTATCTGTCTGGTACAAAAATTAGACACATTAATGAAAAACTATTGAACGTAAAAAGCAGACACATTCTTGTCTCAGATTGATAAAACTGGGCGTATGCATTGAATTTGTCAACACTTAGTGTTATCTCTATTATCAGCAATGACAAATTTCAGACATCAAAAGAGTGTAAATATCTGCTGTGTGGTGAGGAGTGTATCTTGATAACTTGTGAATGGAGTGATTTTGTGTAAATATGTCAACTTGAACATAGAGGGTTCACTGCTACTAGTTTAAACAGACTTTAACCTTTTTTTTTCTCTCTTCACTCTGCCTGTAGGGGGAGGGGTAGAGTGGACACAGGTGTATACATTTTAGGTTGGGACTCAGTTTCTGAGCGTGCTCTGTTTTGAGTGGGCTCAGCAGGAGTGGAACTGAAAGAGAGTTAGAAAACGGAGAGTTTGAAAGCAGAAGTTTGAGATTGCTGTGAGTGTTACTTTGCTTACACTGTAGAGTCTTCAACTTGAAAAGGCCTACTAAATCCCCATAACTAGTATGGGCTGCATGTTGGAAAATGTTGTCCGGTGTACATCCTGTTCAATGTATGCAATCCTTGAACAGCAGTTTGAGGGTGCATATTGTTGTGCGAGATGTGTGCTAGTTGTTCGTCTGGAAGCCCAGATCCTGGATCTAGAGGAGCGACTGGCAACACTGAGATGCACTGACAACATGGAGAGGAGTCTCCTGCTCACTGAGCAAGTACTCTCTGGGGTAGAGGTGGGGGAGGATAGTGGGTCAGAGGTTCAGGACAGTCATGCAGTTAGCTGGGTTACAGTTAGAAAACGGGGTAGAGGGAAAAGTGTCAGGGAGGCTAGTCCTGAACTGACACACCCCAACAAGTTTGCCCTGTTGGCGGATGAGGGGGATGCAATTTCAGAGCTAGCAGTACTGCAGCAGGACTCTGCCTCTGACCGCCAGGGGAGTGTCTGCTCCAGTAAGGAGGGAAGGAGGAGTGCAGGGCAGGCTAGACAGATACTGGTAGTGGGGGACTCAATTATTAGGGGGACAGACAGGGCAATCTGTCACAAAGACCGGGATCGCCAAACAGCATGTTGTCTGCCTGGCGCACAAGTTCGGCACATCGCGGATCGGGTTGACAGGTTGCTGGGTGGGGCTGGAGAGGATCCAGCAGTCATGGTACATATTGGCACCAATGACAAAGTAAGAGGTAGGTGGAGTGTCCTTAAAAATGATTTCAGGGGACAGGAAGGCAAGGCAAGGACCTCCAAGGTAATATTTTCTGAAATATTACCTGTACCACGAGCCACACCATAGAGGCAGCGGGAGATCAGGGAGGTAAACAAGTGGCTCAGAAGCTGGTGTAGGAAGGAGGGGTTTGGGTTCATGGAGAACTGGGCTAACTTTGCTGTCGGTTACCGGGTCTACCATAGGGATGGGCTGCACCTCAATGGGGAGGGTGCAGCTGTGCTCGGGGAGAAGATGGCTAGAAGGGTGGAGGAATGTTTAAACTAGGGACTCGGGGGGAGGGAACCTATAACATAGAGGGAGAAGACAGTGTAGATAGAGAGGGGGGACTTAGTAATGTACCTGGGGGTGGAACAGAGGGGGGGGGGAGTAGAATAGTTAATACGGATAGGCTTCATAGGAAGAAAAAACATACACCATTGAATTGCATGATAACTAATGCCAGAAGTCTGACCAATAAAACTGACGAACTGGAGTGGTTGATGTCTGAGGAAAATTATGACATAGTGGGTATAACAGAGAATTGGTTGGACGATAGCTGTGACTGGGCGGTCAACATACAGGGTTATAGTATATAGTGTTGAGCGGCATAGGCCATATTCGAATTCGCGAATATTCGCGAATATATGGACGAATATTCGTCATATATTCGCGAATATTCGCATATTCGTAATATTCTCGTTTTATTTTCGCATATGCGAAAATTCGCGTATGCGAAAATAACATATGCTAAAATTGACATATACCAAATTAGCATAATCAAACATTCGCACATGCGAAAATTAGCATATGCTAATTTTCGCATATGCGAAAATTCGCACACCAGTCTCACACAGTAGTATTAGAGCCTTCTTTACACCACACAAGCTGGAAGCAGAGAGGGGTGATCACTGTGATGTGTACTGTGGAAAAAAAATACGAATATTCGTGATTACGAATATATAGCGCTATATTCGCAAATATTCGCAAATTCGCGAATATGCGATATTCGCGAATAAAATTTGTATTGCGAATATTCGCGAGCAACACTAATAGTATATTCAGGAAGGATCGGACAAAACAGAAAGGGGGAGGAGTTTGTCTGTATGTGAAATCAAGTCTGAAGGCCGCACTGCGGGAGGATATATGGGAGGGGGACGATAATGTGGAGGCATTATGGGTAGAAATATATGGAGATAAAAAAAAAAATTCTGATAGGGGTTTGTTATAAGCCACCAAACATAATGGAAGAGGCAGAAGATCAATTACTGAGGCAAATAAACAAATCAGCAAATCAAAATGATGTAGTAATAATGGGGGACTTTAACTATCCTGATATAAACTGGGAGACTGAGACCTGTCATAAAGGAAACAGATTTCTGACTATAACTAAAGACAATTATCTGTCCCAAATGGTGCAGAGCCCAACCAGAGGGGGCACCCTACTAGACTTATTATTAACCAAAAGACCTGCCAGAGTAACTAATGTGCAGGTAAAAGGACACCTGGGAAATAGTGATCATAATATAATACATTATAACTTGTTCTTCAATAAGGGAATCTCTGGAGGGGCCACAAAAACAATGAACTTTAGGAAGGCAAAGTTTGATCAGCTCAGAGAAGCCCTTAACAATATAAAATGGGATATTGTCCTCATAAACAGGAATACTGACACTAAATGGGAGACTTTTAAAGATATCTTAAATTATCACTGTAATAAATATATATCTTATGGGAATAAAAGGGTCAGAAATAAAAGAAAACCAATATGGATGAATAAAAACATTAAAGGGGCAATAAATGACAAAAATAAAGCATTTAAAATACTAAAACAGGACAGCAGCGAAGAAGCATTAAAAAGCTATAGAGAAAAATGCAAAATTTAAAAAAAAAAAAAAATAAAAGCCGCAAAAATAAATACAGAAAGACTCATTGCCAAAGAGAGTAAAACTAACTCCAAAATGTTCTTTAACTATATTAATAGCAAAAAGGTCAAAAATGAAAGTGTGGGCCCCTTAAAAAATGATGAGGAAGAAATTATAGACGGGGATCAGGAAAAAGCAAATATATTAAACAAATTCTTCTCCACTGTATTCACCGAGGAAAATGAAATGCCAGGTGAAATACAGTGTGATAAGGTAAAATCCCCAGTACAGGTCACCTGTCTAACCCAGGAAGAAGTACAGTGCCGCCTACAAAAAATCAAAACAGACAAATCACATGGTCCGGATGGCATTCACCGCCTTGTTCTAAAGGAATTTAGTAATGTTATAGACAGACCCCTATTTTTAATATTCCGGGACTCTATTGCAACCGGGACTGTTCCCCTGTACTCGCGCATAGCAAATGTGGTACCAATATTCAAAAAGGGAACAAAAGGTGACCCCGGGAATTATAGACCTGTTAGTTTAACCTCTGTTGTATGTAAATTGTTTGAGGGTTTTCTAAGAGATGCTATTTTGGAATATCTTGAGACAAATAAATGTATGACTCCATATGAGCATGGCTTTATGAGGGATCGGTCCTTTCAAACTAACCTGATCAGCTTCTATGAGGAGGTGAGCTCCAGACTGGACCAGGGGGAATCTCTGGATGTCGTATATCTGGATTTTTCCAAAGCATTGGATAAGGTGCCACATAAAAGGTTGGTGCATAAAATGAGAAGGATCGGGCTGGGGGACAATGTGTGTAAGTGGGTAAGTAACTGGCTCAGTGAAATGAAACAGAGGGTGGTTATTAATGGTACTTATTCTGATTGGGTGACTGTTACTAGTGGGGTACCACAGGGGTCCGTCTTGGGTCCTGTTCTTTTTAATATATTTATTAATGATCTTGTAGAGGGGTTGAATAGTAAAGTAACAATCTTTGCAGATGATACTAAACTCTGTAAAGCGGTAAACACAATAGAGGACAGTGCACTGTTACAACTGGATCTGGATAGGTTAGAGGTTTGGGCTGGGAAGTGGCAAATGAGGTTCAACACTGATAAATGTAAGGTAATGCACATGGGGAGGAAAAATACGGGCTGGGATTATGTATTAAATGGGAGAGCACTTGGGACGACTGACATATAAAAGGACTTAGGAGTCTTAGTTAACAGTAAATTTAGCTGTAGTGACCAGTGTCGGGCAGCTGCTGCCGAGGCTAATAAAATCATGGGGTGCATCAATAGGGGCATAGATGCCCACGACAAGGAAATAATTCTACCGCTGTACAAATCACTAGTCAGACCACTCATGGAATACTATGTACAGTACTGGGCACCAGTGTACAAGAAAGGTATAGTGGAGCTGGCGAGGGTTCAAAGATGGGCAACCAGAGTAATATGGGGAATGGGAGGACTACAGTACACAGAAAGATTATCAGGATTAGGGTTATTTAGTTTAGAAAAAAGAAGGCTTAGGGGCGACCTAATGACTATGTATAAATATATCAGGGGACCGTACAGAGATCTCTCCCATGATCTTTTTATACCCAGGACTGTATCTATAACAAGGGGGATTCCTCTACGTTTAGAGGAAAGAAGGTTTCTACACCAGCGCAGACAGGGTTCTTTACTGTAAGAGCAGTGAGACTTTGGAATTCTCTGCCTGAGGAGGTGGTCATGGTGACCTCTGTAACAGAGTTCAAAACGGGTCTGGTTGCATTTTTGGAGAGTAATAACATCGCTGGTTATGTATACTAGATTTATAGGGACAGAAAGTTGATCCAGGGATTTATTCTGACTGCCATATTGGAGTCGGGAAGGAATTTTTACCTCTAGTATGAGGGTTTTTTGCCTTCCTCTGGATCAACTCAGTAGGGATATAAGTTGAAATTGATGGACTCTGGTCTTTTTTCAACCTCATAAACTATGTTACTATGTTACTATGTAAAGAGGATATGCCATTCTGCTACGACATTTCTAAACTACTGTATTGTAAAAGATTGGCTATTGTACACGTCCTATTGAAGCCTACAATACACAATGTAGCTTACCCAGGGATGAACTCCTGTACTTTGTTAGTGTTCTAAGAAGAAGATAATGATGAGAAAGAAGTAGCTAAGGAGATGTTGTTGCTGCTAATTCCTTCTAAAACTCCTGTCCACTGCGCTGTTATTGTCATGTGATCTTGCCTCTGTCCGCAACCACTTGTTAACTGTTAAGTTGGTAATACAATGCAGGTGTGCACACACAAGGGACGCAGGGATGGGGGCTGTTCAAGTCTGGACCTTCTCCAGATTAAAATTGTTATTTTTTGTTTCTATAACCTATCATTTATCGAATTGAATTTGCACTATGCGTAGAAAACCCAATAACATAGAACCCCTGCCATGTTGTGCACTTAAAAGTCCCTTCCCATTGAGCCGCTGTTAATATGTCTTCCCTATTGACTCCTTTGTTAATCCTGCAGTCCTTTTTCTGCAGGATTTCCCCCTCCTCTACCTACAGAGCCCCTGACAATATTGCAGTCAGAAACATTCAGGTGTCTGAGTTAATCTTTGGATATGACCTGGGGTTTGATGACACTCCTGCCCCATCCTATATTTTCTATGTATGTATTTGCAGTACTATTTTTTATATTTTTTTCTAACCCCTTCTCTTTGAGGGTATGTTTACACTGCAAAATGTCCATGCTGAATTCCACCAGAATATTCCACGTGGACATTCTGCTGCAGCACAGTACCATTTATTTCAACGGGATTCTGTTGCACTGTGCACACGGTGGAATTTCAGCGGCAGATGTTTCTGCTGTGGAAATCCTGAGACCAGGATTTATAGAAAGAAAAGACATTCTGATTTTGCTCGGTCCTAGCACCCTCCGGAAATGTAAAATATGTTTTCCAGAAAGACCTTCTGCCCATTTTAAGTACCTTTAGACTTTATTTCTCATAAGAGAACATCATGGAAGAGGGGCAGCCAGTCGGCAAAGTTTGAAGAGAAGACGGGCACAACAGCATGCACTGATGTAGGGATGCCGAATCCATTACGAATTTCAGGAAAAATTTGAATCTTAACAAATGCGAATATTGCTGCAATTTTATTGTGCAAATTGCTTCATTAAACTCCATTTATTGCGGTCCAGGCTCCAGGGTAGACTTGTGCACTAGAAAAATTTTCGTTTCGATTCGTTTTGTTTTTTAATTTTGGAAACATTTTTCGGTTTGGTAATATTTTCGGTTTAGATTTTTCGGATACATTGGATATTCGGGTGTTCGGTTAGATTTTTCGGATACATTCGGTATTCGGGTACATTTGGTAAATCTTTTTATTCTTTTTTTATTCTAATCCTAAAGAATTATGGAGATACCTTTTTTATTAAAATTTCGTAGGGTACCATAAAAAAATTATAATAAAAAAGATACAGTGGTGATGGAAAAAATTGTATCTAACGAAATGTATCTTTTTATTATGAAATGTTTATAAATTTTTAAACAGGGATCAATTTATGTGAGCGGCTAAAGCACTAAAAATGTAGCCGACAATAATAAAAATGTAGTGTGTGCGTGTTTTTCACTTTTTAAAAAAACATTTTTTAGGTAGTACTACTACTCCCAGCATGGAACACACTGTTCCATGATGGAAGTAGTAGTTACCTGTACTAATTGACAGATCGCCGGGGTCCCTTGCGATCGTCTTGTATAATGTATAGATACGGCGGCAGCTCTTCTATGGTCCCCTGCACTCACGTATATATACACATATTCATATTTCCCGCAGAGCTGTGATTGGCCAGATGGTTCAGCCAATCACAGCTCTCTGTGAGAAATAGGAATATGTGTATATATACGGCCGTGCAAGGGACCATTGGAGAGCGGCCACTGCATCCATACATTATACAGGAGCATCACAGCGGGTGTCAAGAGTGATACCCGCAGTGATCTTTCCTTTACTACAAGTACTACTACTCCCAACATGGAGTACACTCTGCTCCATGCTGGGAGCTGTAGTACCTGTATTAATAGACAGATCGCAGTGGGTGTCAGAAGTTACTCTCGCTGCGATATGTCTATTAATGCAGGTACTACAGCTCCCAGCATGGAGCAGAGTGTTCTCCATGTTGGGAGTATTAGTACCTGCAGTAAGGGACAGATCCCAGGGATGTCACTTCTCCTGACACCCGTTGAGATCTTCCTGATGTGAATGTCGGGATCAGCTGTTCTCAAGGCTACAGAGCCGGGAGAACAGCTGACTCTGAGCCGTAGGTATACATCGTATATCTACTGTCCAGCAAGAACTTACAGTGAGCCTGCAATGTGTATACAGTATACACATTGCTGGCTCACTTAACCCCTTGCTGAGTTGTGCACTATGCGCAAGCCCAGCAAGGAAAGAGTTAACTTACACTGCTGGACAGTGTAGGTTAACCCTTTGGGCGGTATACAATATATACAGCTATCTATAGATAGCTGTATATAGTGTATACAGAAGACGACGTCCGCTTACTTCCCTCGAGTACCGGGCAGGTCCATGTAGCTCCGCCCCTAGTGATGATGTCATTAGGGGGCAGAGCTACAGAAGGGAACTAGGCTAGTTAATCTGAAGCTCTGTTCACATTGTCCGTTTTGTATAATGTGAACAGATCCTTCTGGCAGTGTCTACCCAGACAGGGAGACTCCAGCTGTTGCTAAACTACAACTCCCAGCATGCCCAGACAGCCAAAGGCTGTCTGGGCATGCTGGGAGTTGTAGTTTTGGACCAATTGGTGGCTCCCTGTTTCGGTAGACATTGCATCATGGGTGCTCTCCCCAGCGGACAGCGCCAAAAATGTCATAACCAATTTTTTTATGTTTTTTTTCTTCTCGTTTCAGATCCGTGTATGCAGAGGATTTCTGCGGATTCGATGGATTACGGCGGATTTTTTTTTTCTTTTAATAAAATGGTTAACGAGGGCTGTGGGGGAGTGTTTGTTTAAATAAAATAATTTTTCCAATGTGTTGTGTTTTTTTTTAAATTGAATTTTCAGGCTTAGTACTGGAAGCCGGTCTTATTGACTGAATCCATTACTAAGCCAGGGCTTAGCGTTAGCCCCCAAAAACAGCTAGCGCTAACCCCCAATTATTACCTCGGTACCCACCGCCACAGTTCCTAAAGTCAGCATGTTGTTTCACCCATCATTACTGCAAAACTTACAAGTGACTCCAGCACTGATAGGACATAATGAGGAGAATACACAATAATATCAGTGATTACAGGTGACGTCTTCTCTTTAGTCTTTTCTTATCTAATTCAGATGGTACATACCGCCTGGTCCAGCTAAATGTTCACTCAGCACAACTTAATACCCAGATGGTTTCTATGTCAGCGGATTCTGATCCTCTATATAAAAACAATAATTATTATAATACTGCCAAACACTGTATCCTTTGAATATAATACCGCCACACACCGTACCCTCTGTATATAAAACCGCCACACACCGTAACCTCGGAATATAATACTATTACACACTGAACCCTCTGAATATATTTCTACAACACACTGTACCCTCTGAATATAAAACCACCACATACTGTGCTCTCTGAATATAACCTTGCCATGCACCCTCTGAATACAATACCGTAATGTATTGTGGCCCATAAAAATCATACAACCCCAAAAATTCCTTGTAATATACACTATGGCCGACATGTATAATTGTCTCTTGTTTTTTGTGTCTAAAAATTATGAAAAAAGGCGCAAGCAGGGTTTATTTGCGCCGTTTTGCACTTGAGTTGCAATCCACTGATTTTGGCAATACACGTGATATGGATGGGTTTTATGAACTGCGTCTTTTTGTGAAAAGGCACAAAAAGGGCGCAAAACCACTGAAAAGTCTCAAAAACTACACCAGCCCAGACTTAGCTTTTTGGTGTATGTGAAGAGAGAAATGTTAGAAAATGTGACCTGCACAAAATGTATGAAATGCTCTGCTAACTTTTTATAAATGTGGCACTCCTACACATAAAAATACTTCACTTACACCTACAATGGTAACTGCCGGCCTATACCTCTGAAATGCAAAACACTCTGTGCCCGTGATATATAGTAATAATGCCTCATCCTGTGCCCCCACATATAATAATTATAACCCATCCTGTTCCCCCCACATAATAATGCCCTCTGTCCTGTGCCCCTCACATATAATGGCCCTGTCATGTTCCCATCACATATAATGCCCCCTGTCCTGCCCCCTCAGGGGGCATTACATGTGAGGGGCATAGGACATTGGGCATTATATGTGGGGGCACAGGACAGTCCCCTCCTGTCATTTGCCCATATAATGCACATATAATGCCCCCCTGACATATGTCCCTGACTTATAATGCCCCCTGCCCTGTGCCCTTCACATATAATTCCCCATGTCCTGTGCCTCTCACATATAATGCCCCCTGAGGGAGCAGGATAAGGGGCATTAAATGTGAGGGGCACAGGACATTGGGCATTATATATGAGGGGCACATAACAGGGGGGCATTATATGTGAGGGGCACATGACAGGGGGGCATTATATGTGGGGGCACATGTCAGGGGGGAATTATATATGAGGGGCACAGGACAGGGTGTATTATAAGTGATGGGCTCATGACGGGGGTATTAAAAGTAAGCGGCAAATGTCAGGGGGCATTATATGTGCATTATATGGGCACATGACAGGGCAGCACCCACATATAATGCCCCCCTGTCATGTGCCCCCAACATATAATGCCCCCTGTCATGTGCCCCCAACATAAAATGCCCCATGTCCTGTGCCCCTCACATATAATGCCCCCCTGACATGTGCCCCTCACATATAATGCTCCCTGGGGGGGGGGGCTGGACAGGGGGCATTATATGTGATGGGCACATGTCAGGGCGGCATTATTTGTGAGGGGCACGGGACATGGGGTATTATATATGAGGAGCACATGCCAGGGGGGCATTATATGGGCACATGACAGGGGAGGTCCTGTCATTTGCCCCCACTTATGATGCCCCCCTGACATGTGCCCCTCACTCATCATTTGCCCCTCTGACTTATAATTTGCTTCCTCCCCCCCCCTTTCTCACCCATCACCTTTGCCCCTCTCACTTATATTTGCTCAACTCCCCCCCCCCCCTTTCTCACCCGTCACCTCTCTCTCTCATCACCTTTGTCACACACTGCGGCTGCTCCATTCTTGCAGCCAGCGAGAGCCGTGGGGACGTGATTTCCGGGCGCCGGCGCGATGATGTGATGTCATCACGCCGGCATAATGAAGTGGATGGCGTCCCCACGGCTCTCACTGCCTGCAGGAATGGAGCAACCGCAGCGTGTGAGAAAGGTTAGGGATTGGTGGAGCGGGACAGCTGACAGCTCCCGCTCCACCATGCCCCCCCCCCTGGATCCGCCACTGAGCTCAGCAAGGGGTTAAGTGAGCCAGCAATGTGTATACTGTATACACATTGCAGGCTCACTGTAAGTTCTTGCTGGGCAGTAGATATACGATGTATACCTACGGCTCAGCGTCAGCTGTTCTCCCGACTCTGTAGCCCTGAGAACAGCTGATCCCGACATTCACATAAGGACGGGTGTCAGAAGTTACACTCACTGCAATATGTCTATTAATGCAGGTACTAATACTCCCAACATGGAGCACACTCTGCTCCATGCTGAGAGCTGTAGTACCTGCATTAATAGACATATCGCAGCGAGTGTAACTTCTGACACCTGTCCTTTTGTGAACCCCTTCTGACACCCGCTACGATCTGTCTATTAATGCAGGTACTACAGCTCCCAGCATGGAGCAGAGAGTACTCCATGTTGGGAGTAGTAGTACTTGTAGTAAAGGAAAGATCACTACGGGTATCACTCTTGACACCCGCTGTGATGCTCCTGTATAATGTATGGATGCGGCGGCCGCTCTCCTATGGTCCCCTGCACGGCCGTATATATACACACATTCCTATTTCTCACAGAGAGCTATGATTGGCTGGAACCATCTGGTCAATCACAGCTCTGTGGGAAATAGGAATATGTGTATATATACGTGAGTGCAGGGGACCATAGAAGAGCTGCTGCCGCATCTATACATTATACAAGAGGATCGCAAGGGACCCCGGCGATCTGTCAATTAGTACAGGTAACCACTACTCCCATCATGGAACAGTGTGTTCCATGCTGGGAGTAGTAGTACTACCTAAAAAATGTTTTTAAAAAAGTGAAAACACGCACACACTAAATTTTTTTTATTGTCAGCTACATTTTTAGCACTTTACCCACTCACATAAATTGATCCCTGTTTAAAAATTTATAAACATTTCATAATAAAAAAGATACATTTCGTTAGATACAATTTTTTTCCATCACCACTGTATCTTTGTCATAATTTTTTTGTCATTAGAATGAATTATTTACGTTCGTTTACGGTTAACAAATGCATTCGTTATTTACCGCATGCATTCGTTAAATAATGAATGCATTCGTTATTTTGCTATTCGTATTATCGTGGCTATTCGGGAATGTTCAATATATGTTTTCGTGCATTCGGATCGGTCCGAATGCCCGAAAACTGTAAAATTCGGTAAATTAGACCTTCGTGCCGAACCGAATTGCACATGTCTACTCCAGGGCATCTAAAATGGTGGATCCACAAGTGAGGACATGGGGCAAGGAATCCTGGGAAGGCAGGAACAAGGGTAGGTGGAATGACCCTGAATCACATGCAGGATGCAGCCTATCAGCAGCCAGTCACCCCTGTGATGCCACAGCCCTATATAATCGGCAGTCATATTGTGGCCAGTCACTTCAGTCTCTCACTGCAGAGATAGATAGGGACTAACAGCGCTGTGTGTTGCCCATAAAAGCTTTTTCCAGGAGCGATTCACCTCCTAGTCAAATCAGCATTCTGTTTCACAGAGAGAAGGACAGACAGCAGTGTGCGTTTCACAGAAAATCATTCTTACTGCAGCGATTTACCTCCCAGTCACTGTCTACAGCGTTCTATTACAGAGAGCAGCGCGTTGCACAGAAGAACTGCAGCGAGTCAAGTCTCAAAAGCCTAGATACTGTGAAAGGCCAGACAAAAGTACTCACCTGCTGGTGTTGTACACAAATACTTTTTTAAGCATACTCTTAAGCATACTCATTTTTCTGCCCTCATAAGTGCAAACCACATACGTACAACTAAGTAGTGTACTATTTTGTTCCTGTTAAAATCTCAAGGGCCTAGATACTGTGAAAGGCCAGGCAAAAGTTCTCATTGGCTGGTTTTGTACACAAATACATTTTTAAGCCTACTGTAGCACATTTTTCTGCCCTCATAAGTGCATACCACATATGTACAAATAAGTGGTGTACTATTTTGATCTGTTAAAGTCTCAAGGGCCTAGATACTGTGAAAGGCAAGGCAAAAGTACTCACCAGCTGGTGTTGTACACAAATACTTTTCTAAGTGTACTGTAGCGTATTTTTCTGCCCTCATAAGTGCATAACACATACGTACATCTAAGTGTTGTACCATTTTGTTCCTGATAAATTCTTAAGGGCCTAGTTACTGTAAAACAAAAGCAGATGATCGCTCCAATGTGCAGTGATTCCCAGACAAATGAATGGATCCACAGGTTGGATAAAACTCATCAATTTTTGTTGTGCAACAACCGAGGCACAACGCTCAAAGAATTAAATGAACACTCACATCCTACAGGCTCAGATAGTAATGGAGGAGAATCCCTCTTGGCTGCAGATTCAACCCTTCACTCACATATTCATGTGGAGTCGACAATATGCAAAAGGTTCCCACACTAATTAAAATGCCAGTTATAGGGATGTGCAAAAAGTGCTGCCACGGATAATGTGCAGATCATTTGAAAAATTTATTTATTAAAATGTAGACATGTAACGTGTATCAGGGATGGTCCGCCTCTTTCATCAGACAAGTGCCAGGAAGTGCAAAGAGGAGTGGCAGAGGCCTAAATACATAAGGCACAGGCAGAGGTCGCAGCAGACTAGGGGCGAGTGGCAGCAGGAGTCGCAGCAAAAGGCTTGATCTCCTTGTATCATCTAGCAGTCGTGTCTCAGCCAGCAACCCATCTGCCATCGTCGATTGGTTAACAAGGTCATTTAATTCAGCACAAGTGACAGCTGATACCCCCCAGTCAACAGTCGGTGGGTTCCTCAGACACAACCCTCAGTTGGCATGGCCCGGGAGCAGTCTCAGCCCTCTCTTTGCCTCTGTCCTATACTGTTCCCTCCCCTACAGAAGTATCTTCTGTTGTGGGTTCAGCTCCACTATTTAGTGAGGATGATCTAATAGAGGATAGTCAGCAGCTACTGGCCAGCCAAGAAGTGGAGGAGACATCCGCCGCTTCCTCTGCTAGGCGGACAAGTAGTGATGAGAAGAATAACGTGAGAGGTGGCGTTGCCATTGTTCAGGGTCCTGAAGCTGACACTGTTGAGGAACCTGGGGAGGACATCAGTGATGTGCAGACACTTGATGATGATGATTGCAATTGGGAGCTGGGTGCAGAAGGGGCTTCATCATCATCAGGAGAAGAGGGTTGCAGGTTGCCCATGAGGCAGCAGCTGAGCAAGGTGGTAGCATGGTTGGCGATCAGCATGGTGGCAGAAGTGGAAATTCTGTAGCCAAACCTGTCCGGGGGAGACCACCTGCTTCGCGGCAGCCTACCTTCCCAGGAGGTAGTGGAATAGGGGTTCCTGGAGACGGCAGCAGTAGCAGTCAATTAGTGCGGGCTGTTGGTGTGAAAATCAGCTACTCAGCAGTGTGGCAGTTTTTCATCAAGCATCCAGAGGAGGTTAACATAGCCACATGCAAGATGTGTTGGCAGAAGGTTAAGCGTGGCAAGGGTCCCAGGTGGGCAGGCCTTGAGCCTGTCGGTGTACCAAAGTGTACGGCAGCGCCGATGTCTGAAGTTGTAACTATGGTCAGGGACAATACATGTCCTTTATGGCCTACTGGGTGAATATGGTTCTGGCACAGCCATAACAGCAACTTGGAAAGGTCACGCCACTGCCTCCTCCACGCTCCCAGGCCGTTGGTCCTGTGACAGTGTGCGACTCTGCCTCCTCATCCTCCACCGTGTCCTCAGCCTCCACTGCATGGACAAGTCTCAATGCCCATTCAGAATACCATATGTGCAGTGCACGGCGGGGTCACACTGTTTTTCACATTGTTTGCCTTTGCAAACAGAGTCACACAGGGAAGGAACTGCTAAAAGTCATTCAAAAAGAAATCGGAGCATGGCTTATTCCATGAAAACAGGAAATGGGAACAATGTTGACTGACACGTGTTCAATCTGGTTGTTGTCAAGCAGTTCCTGAAGTGCCAGACATCCTATAAATGGGAAGGAAACTTTGCATGCACTTCAGCCACTCATACACTGCAAAGCACACCCTCCTTGAGCTGCAGCATCAGAAAGGTATCCCCCAACATAGTCTGATTTGCGACGTTGCCACACATTGGAATTCCACCCTCCATATTTAGGACTGACTATACGAACAGAGAAAAGCCATCACCAATTTCTTGATGATCCAAACGGATAGGGGGACTTCCCTGTGTAACTTCAATGTCAACCAGTGGCAGCTCATACGTGACACCTGCCGTTTGCTCAGGCCCTTTGATAAAGTCAGTCACCAAGATTACGGGATGAACAACGTCATTTCACTGCTTCATTTTCTAAAACACGTGTTGGAAACGATGGCTGGTCAGAGCACTGGAGACATGGTGCCTACATCCCACGGCCACATGAGCCCTGTGGGGGCTGAACTGGAGGAGGAAGAGGAGGGGGAGAGGCACAGTGGAGCACAGTTTAGGTTTCGCAAAATGGGTGGTTTTTCTAGTCATCTGACAGGAGAGGAGGAGCAGCCAGAGGAGCTAGAGGGTTATTAGGAAGACGAGAAAGAGGACCCAGACACACCGTGGCAGTATGCAGTGGAGATGCAGGCAGGGAATCCCTCCAAGTCACTTGCACAAATTTTACGATGCATACTCAGTTGCTTGCGTAGTGACCTCCGAATTGTCACCATTCGGCAGCAGGATGATTTCTGGCTCTCCACCTTATTGGACTCTCGCTTCCTGCACAAAATGGGGACCTTTTTTACACCCACTGAGAGTGAAGACAAACTGACCTACTACAGACACATCCTACATAGCCAGTTGGCCGATGCCTATCGGCGCCATCGTCCATCCTCTCGCAGGTCTGACTCGGGGGACCATCTGCACCATTCCACGGGGGGTGGCAGGAGAAGTTCCAGCTCCATCAGCAGCAGCCTGAGTCTGCAGTTGAGTACCTTTCTTCACCCACATAGTGAAGCAACTCATCAGCAGCAGGTAGACCTGGAGCAGGACCTGAACCAGCAGGTGTGGACATACCTTGACATGCCCATTCCAACACACCTTGAAGATCTGCTGGACTTCTGGGCAGCTAAACTTGATTTGTGGCTGCAACTAGCAGAGTTTGCTCTGGAAAAGCTGTCCTGCCCAGCCAGTAGTGTGCCCGCAGAGCTGGTGTTTAGTGCGGCGGGGGTCATAGTCACCCCAAGGAAAACTCTTCTGTCCACGAAAAATATGGAAAGACTGACCTTTGTGAAGATGAATCAGGCATGTGTGGTGAGCTTGGGGGGTGTAGAGTGAACAGGGGTGATAACCTTAGCATAACACAATTGTTAAATATCACATGACCTAAGGTCCTGTACATTACTTATACTATAATAAAATATATTAAATATTTACATTTTCAAAGACATTATGAGGCGACTAGGGGTTAACCCACTAAGGCTGCATTCACACCTCGTTTTTGCAATACGGTTGCCGTATCCGGTTTGGTTTAAAAAACCGTATCGAACCGTAGTGCAAACCGTACACATGGACATTTCATTGTAAACCGTATGCCAACCGTAGCATCAGGTTGTGTACGTTTTGCATCATTTACGGTTGTATACGGTTTTTAACGGTACAACAAACCGTAGTCTACTACGGTTTTGTGTCCCGGTCAAAAAACGTATCCAACCTGTATACGGTTATTTTAAAATGGAGTTCTATGGTAACCGTATGTAACCGTATGTGCATACGGTTACATCCGGTTTGCACAATACGGTTTTTCATTTTTTTCTTATTTTTTGGGGGAAATTCAGTAAAAAGAAGAAGAACTTTATTTAAAATGTTGACAAACTTTAAAACCGTATATATTTTTTTCAAGAAAAACGTATTAAAACGTATGCAAACGTATATCCGTTTTTAAACCGTATACAGTTTAAAAACGTGAGGAGGCATATATAATTGCATACGTTTGCATACATTTCGGTCCGGTTCGGTGACATACGTTTTTTTTAACAGAAACTGGATACGGCAACAGTATTGCAAAAACGAGATGTGAATGCAGCCCAAGAGAGCCCTATCAGCACGGAGGAACTCTGACTAAGGGGACCCATGACTAAGGTACGGGACCAAGTTCAGTACCAGGACACCACACATGGATCAGCCAGGATTTCCACCCACCAATGCCTGATGCATCAGAGTAGATTGACCATGGTGCCACACCAACACTTCACAAATAGGGATAGTGCAAAACAGATTTAAGGCACTGCTCCCCAGTTACAAACATTCCTCCACATCAGACCTTTTTTCACCCACCTTTATCACCGGGTATTGGTATTGCCACCCACCGCACCACTCTGTCACCGGGTCACTTTCAGGACTCCTGATGCTGCTGCTGCCCCCTCCAGGCTGTCTCCTTCTGCCACCATATGTTTTCCTCATGCTGCCGCCAACTCCAGGCTGTGTCATTCAGCCACTATGTGGTTTACTCATGCTCCCGCCACCTCCAGGCTGTGTCATTCCATTCGGCCACTATGTGGTCTCCTCATGCTGCCGCCAACTCCAGGCTGTGTCATTGTGCCATCATGTGACATTTGACGCCTTGTCTGATTTGGTCTTTTGTAATCACACATTTTATTATTAAATCTTAAGTTTAAATTTCAAAAAATCAATAGGGCGATTACAATGAACCATAACTGATTAAATGATACACAGTCAGGGGGGCGCTGAGAACTTTCACAGTCATGGGGGTGCTAAGAGGCAGAGGCTGGAACAGGTGGTATCTTACCTGGCAGAGGACCGCCAGCTTGATTTTAAGATACAAGTACAAACTTTTTCACTGCAGCCCCTTCTAGCTTTATACGCCCACTTATCCAATGGCACAGAAGTTGATTGTGCTCCTGTCCAAGTTGCTGGTACTGCAGTCCTTCCCTTTTCAAGTGGACACTCAGAGTATGGGGGTGCGCTGAGAGGCAGGGGCTGGAACAGGTGGTAAAATGCCTCGCGGCAGACCGCCAGCTCGATGCTCACCAGAATGGTTAATCAAAAAATTTCAATAAATTCAAATGAAATAAAATAAAAATTACATATAAAAACTTGCCACATCCAGACGCTCTGTGGCAGTGATTCTAATAGTAATGCCTGTAATCTGCATGTCATACTGAATAACAGTATTATTTCACAAACAGAGCACACTCCCTAACAGAGCACAAGGAAAAGTGTTCTACACCCCTATTAAGCCTCTCTGTAGGCCAGAAATAGCCATTTTTAATAGCGATTCGCTGCAAATAAATTTGGACGGAACCAAATTTTTTGGGAAAATTCAGCAAATTGGCCGAATCAAATTTTTCAAAAAATTCGCACATCTCTACACTAAAGCAAAGAGAAAGATAAAAGCTGATAATTGTGTCAGCCTTCAGTGCTAGTCACCGCATTTCTCCAAGTTGACATCTTATAAGAGGCTAAGGAAATAAGACACCACCCCCAAGTCAATTTTCTGTGTGCACGCCTGATTTAATGTGCAATAAATGAATACATTTTTTACATTCTTTCTATTTTATTCATTGCCAATTGCAGTCTAAGAAGAAAAAAGTACATTTGATGTAGACAAAAAAAAATCATAATGTAGGTGCAATCACAACAGGTACTGGAAAGACATCATATCATGGCAGCTAAGCAATTGACAGTGTGAACAGATGTTACATATTTAATTTCTCTGGAAAATGACTGAAGATCCAACGTGAAGAAGTTGTACATATTTAGCTGCAGCAAAACCGAATAAAGTAAAATGTTTTGCCTTCTAAAACATCAGAGTGGATATGGTTAAATTGTACCTGTCATCAGCAATAAAATGTAATGTGTTATAGATTAGATTATTTAAATTACTTTTCTAATATACTTGCATTACATAGATCTATGTTTTCAGCACTCGATTGCTATGCAAATGCTTAGGCAATCGTCATTCCACCGAGGATGAGGGAGGACGGGTAAGTCCCCATTCTTCCCCAGCAACCCATCGGCAGCCTGCAATTACATCTCAGAGCTGCAGATGGGTCCCCTAGACCCCAGGGATGTCCGGCATTTAAAGGGCTACTCCGCCTCTAGACATCTTATCCCCTATGCAATGGATGACTGATTGCGGCGTTCTGAACGCTTTGGGCGGCCGTGGTCGTGATGTCACACCATGCCCCCTCCATTCATGTCTATGGAAGAGGGCATGGCGGTAACAGTCTTAAAACATTTTCAGTAAAGAATAATAATAATAAAACCAAAAACAAACATATTCAATACAGTAAATGCAACATGTGTACGTATGAGCTATACAATACATTTTGACGAGATATATCATAATTGCTCCAGACCTGGAATGTAACTTTTGTTATTCATTGTTCCGAGCAGTCATAAATCTGTGCATGTAAACTCTTTCCTAGTTTTGAGACTTTCTCAGCTGTGTCTTACATTTTTTTTTCAGTTTCTGAACAGAACCAAAAATGTAAAGTGCTGTAATTATATCAAGCTCTGTATGTTAGCTGCGTTTTCCTGTTACACCTGGAAGAAATTACACATCTAGCTTCTCCAAAAAATGTGATTTCCCTAATGTGAAAATCAAGACACATTTCTCAAAATAAAGAAAAATCCAAGAATATGTAAGCAGGTTACACCGATTTATAAGAGATGATATTAATTTCACTAAAAAGGAAACTTCAGTCTGATTGTTATTAAAAATTATATATTTTATCTGATTAAATTATGATTTTTAATTCATTTAGATTAAATTCAGATTCAGTATTGTGTCTCAACAGCAAAGGAAAGTCTGGAAGAACCACAGAAAAACAGTTAGTAATACATACAGTCTTTTTTTATCTGTGCATTTGATTCACATTATGATAAACAAACAGTTTTAGTAAATCTTGGAAAACTGCAAACATGAATAGTTAGGTTGGGGAATGTTTTGCCTACTTTGTAGTTAACTGTTTTTAAAAAATCAACTACTGCTCTTTGAGAAGGTAACACATTACTGCTGCTTTATCTTTCATGGAGCAGACTTTCTGATAATACATTCACACGCTCATAACTTGCAGTGAGTTTCTGCTGTTGTTGATCCACTGCAAACTTCACTACCGTTCTTTTCAATGGGCCCACAGTCAATTTTCAAATCTGCCATTATTGCGGATTTTCTGTGGATCCATTGCGAATCCAATCCAAGTGGATGGTAGGGAAACTCACTTTGAGTTATGCTCTTGCTCGGCACAGTTGTGGTGGTGCTAAGAAATCCAAGCAGCCCTTTGGCTATATATATATATATATATACATATATTTGGAGGGTCAGCCTTTTATAGACTGTTGGCACAGCCTCCAAGTGGAACTGACAGGAGCCAGAGGTGAACTGAGCTTCAATATAGTGCTGCTGAGCTATGTTCTGACAATTGGCAGGGGTAATCCATCCATCCTCATAAATTCCAGTTCTGCTGTTTAACCTCTTAAGGACCCAGGACGTATGGGTACGTCCTGGGTCCCGGTCCTGCGATATAACGCGGGGTCACACGGCATCATATCGCGGCGGGCCTGGCGTCATAGTGAAGCCTGATCACGGTTAAAAATACAGTTAAAACAAAAGTGAAAGTTGCCGGTTAGCTCAGGGAGCTGTTCGGGATCGCCACGGTATAATTGCGCCATCCTGAACAGCTGTAGCACAGGAGGAAGGTCTCTTACCTTCCTTCCTGCAGTCCGATCACCAATTGAATGCTTCAAGCCTGAGATCCAGGCTTGAGCATTCAATCGCCGAAAACACTGATTGATCCATTCCTATGGAGATGGATCAATCAGTGTAAAAGATCAGTTAATGCAATGTTATAGCCCCTTATAGGAGCTATAATATTGCATAAGAAAAGTGTAAAAAAAATCATTAACCCTTTCAATTATCCCTTCCCCTAATAAAAGTTTGAATCACCCGGCATTTCCAAGAATAAAAAAAACATAATGTAAATAAAAATAAATATATGTGGTATCGCCACGTGCGGTAATGACCGAATTATAAAAATATACTGCTTTTTAAACCGCACGTTCAATGGCGTTCGCGCAAAAAAAATCCCCCTTTTCCTGCATTTCATAGTTTTGTTTATTTTCCTTACCTGGCTGCGCTTCGGCAGGTCAGGTCAGGCGGCGGGTCTTGCGGGCTGCGGTCAGTGAAGCAGATAAGTGACGTCCTCTGCCAGCTTCTCTGCGCGGCATCAGTGACGTCACGTTTCATTTCCTGTAGTCACCGCCGAAAAGGGACATCCCTGATGCCGCGCAGAGGAGACGGGAGAGGACGTGACTCATCTGCTTCACTGACCGCAGCCTGCAAGACAGCCGAAGAGCAGCCAGGTAAGGAAAGTGGAAGAATAGCATATACAGTGGTCTTCAACCTGCGGACCTCCAGATGTTGCAAAACTACAACTCCCAGCATGCCCGGACAGCCGTTGGCTGTCCGGGCATGCTGGGAGTTTTAGTTTTGTAACATCTGGAGGTCCGCAGGTTGAAGACCACTGGCATAGGAGGAACATGATGGGGGGATGATGAGACAGGGGGAAATGATGAGGGGGAGGAATATTGTGGGGATGATGAGACAGGTTGGGGGGATGATGAGACAGGGTGGGGGGATGATGAGGGGGGAATGATGGGGGACATGATGAGACAGGGTGGGGGGATGATGAGACAGGGAGAAATGATGAGGGGGGAATGATGGGGGGCATGATGAGACAGGGTGGGGGATGATGAGACAGGGGGAAATGATGGTGGGGGGAGGCACTAAAGGCTTAATGTCTGCATGGCTAGTGGTGGTCGATGACGGGGAAATGATGAGATATGGGGGGATGATGAGACATGGGGAGTGGCGATGAGAGGGGTAAATGTGGCACAGGGACTGATAAAAGGGAAGGAATGATGTGGCACTGGAGGGGACAGGACCAAACTGAGGTGTAGAAGAAAATGAAGTTGGGGGGATGATGTGGCATTTAGTCCAAGTCATTTATTTTACATTTTATTTATTTTACTTAAATTTCCCTGTTATACGCCAGTGCGTGTTATACGCCGATAAATACCATACATCAAGATGGGCATTTACTTTACCTAGTCTTTTCTAAGCTCTGTTCAGTTCTTACTTCTTCAATTTCTCCTTCCTATTATTTTACTACAGCTTACAGCTCTTTCTCCTTTATTGACAAAAATTCTCAGCATTTTCTGAATATACAAACCTATCACTCATGCAGATATCTACATGTGGTAAACATTAGACAACTTATACTGTATGCACTCTACAGTCTTTACTGTCCTCGGTTTCTTCCCTCTCCTTTTCCAAACTGGTTGCCAAAAATCTTGATGAATCTATGAATATTAGGGGGGCATTGCCTGGCAGACGGAATGGCCGCATAGCTAAATAGCTCTTGATTAAGCGTCTCATGTACATCAACTAGCGGCTCCTGACCCCCATAAAAACCGGCTACTAAGGTGTCTAAACCCTGCCTAACCACCCTGACCATTTCAAGAGAGGCAAATCATCGAGGGAAATAAGAAACTTACCAATTTTCACTGCTCCGTAGGCCGCGGCGTGCTTTGAGATGGCGCTGCTTCTTTACAGCACGCTTTATCTCCCGCCTCCTCCTCCAGCAGTGGACGGCAGCACAGCAGACATGGTGCTATCCGCACCTCGGGGATGGAGAATAAACTCACTTCCTCCGGATAGATCTCCTGGCTACATGGAAGTGGTCACTGAAAGATGCTCCTTGCACTCTGGAGCGGATTCCCCAGCTTGCTTGTGGCACGCGCCTCCACCATTTCAGCCCCGGCATCGCCAGCCTCAGAGAGCCCTGTGAAACAGATGCCTCAGCTCTCATCTCCTGAAGGGGACATTGTTCCAGCACTCAACCCCACCTCAGTCCCTGCTATAGGTAAGGATGTTTTTGCCTCATTTTCTACCACTGAAGTTCTGGTCTCTGAAACCACTTTGTAAGCCATGTTGCAAGCACTTAGTGCATATTTACATAAAAACATCCTACAATCCGTGCATCCAGGCTTTGGTGCATGAGTTAGGCAACAGAGTGGATGATGCTGAGAATAAGATGACTGAATTTGCTGGCTCTCATAACAATCTCATTGATGCCCATTATAATTTGGAGTCTGAAGTACAAAATCTATGGTCTATGGTGGCGGACATTGGAGAAAGATCCCGTAGGAGCAATGTAAAATTCCGGGGTATCCCCGAGACAGTGGCCCCTAAACGCTTATATCCAGAGATTGATCAAAGGGGTCCTGCTGGACTGCTCCAAGAGGGATCTTTTGCTTGATAGGGCACACAGACTTAGCAGATGATATCCTAGAGATGTTCTATTCAGAGTGCATTTCTACCACATCAAAGGTGCTCTGATGTTTCGGGCTAAGAATCGGGAAGCTTTTCCTGAAGAATTCAGCTCTGTTTCTTTGTATGCAGACCTATCCGCGGTAACACTTTAAGCCCGCTGGCAATTGCACCCAGTGACTTTGGTGCTCTGTAACATAAAAATGCCTTACAAATGGGGGTACCTTACCCACGTATTGATTCATAAAGACGGCACAGTGCATGCCATAACGCACTCTTCAAGAAGGGATCCAGCTCCTTAAAAAATGGGGGGTCTCTGGGGTCTCATTAAAGGGGTACTCCGCCCCTAGACATCTTATCCCCTATCCAAAGGATAGGGGATAAGATGTCAGATCGCTGCGGTCCCGCTGCTGGGGACCCCCGGGATCCCCGCTGCGGCACCCCGCTGTCATTACTGCACAGAGCGAGTTCGCTCTGTGCGTAATGACGTTTGATACAGGGGACGGAGAAGTGTGCTGTCATGGCTCCGCCCCTCGTGACATCACGGTCCGCCCCCTTAATACAAGTCTATGGCAGGGGCGTGACGACCGCCACGCCCCCTCCCATAGACTCGTATTGAGGGGGCCGGGGGTTGACATCACGTAACGATGCTCCGGCCCATGTACTGCCCATCATTACATGCAGAGCGAACTCGCTCTGTGCAGTAATGACAGCGGGTTGCCGCAGCGGCAATCCCGGGGGTCCCCAGCAGCGGGACCGTGGTGATCTGACATCTTATCCCCTATCCTTTGGATAGGGGATAAAATGTCTAGGGGTGGAGTACCCCTTTAAGGGGATAGGCAAGCATATGATAACACCCGTAGGGTTCTTAACTTATTGCACTATTTAGAAACCAACTGTATACCTGCTTTGTTCTGCCCATTAACACCGAGAAGGCGTTTGACCGGGTTAACTGGTCATTTGCCTTCTCGGAACTCCATAGAATGGGGGTGGAGGGTGATGCCCTCGGAGAAATCAAGGCCCTTTATACAGCCCCAAATGCCAAAGTTTACACCAATGGAACACCATCTAGGGAATTTATGATTACTAATGGAACTCGGCAGGGCTGCCCACTATCGTCCTAATTTTCGTTCTTTGTTTGGAACCACTGGCCCTGGCGATGCGTGCTAGTCCTAACATTGAGGGCATTACAGTGGGCTCAGCTACTCATTTAATATTGCTCTATGCCAATGACATCATTATAACATTGACGAATCCAGAGCGGTCCCTGACGCGTTTCTTGTATCTGTTGGAAACCTTTAGTCATGTATACTACTACAAATTAAATGTTCAAAAAGTCTCAAATTCTCGCGGTACATATTCCTCCTTCCTTGAGGGCCTCACTGTCAGCAGACGATCCATTAGACTGGAGGGACGATTATATTTCATATTTAGGTATCAAGCTTACTCCATCCTTTGGCCTCCTATACACACATAATTATGCTCCTTTTTTGCTGGATTTCCATAAAGAACTGTATAGATTGGGCAGATATGAAGTGTCAAGGGTGGGCAAAATTGTGGCCTTTAAAATGTTACTTCTCCCCAAGTTGCTGTATGTTTATCGCACATTGCCAATTTCTCTTCCCGTTACTTTTCATATACAGGCAAAATCATTGCTTAATAATTTAGTTTGGTCTTCCAAGAAAGCAAGGGTGTCCTATAAAGTGTTGTGAATAAATAGACAGTGTGTGTTTGTGGGGGGATGGGTCTTCCGAATCTTCATCAATATTATACTGCAACATTGATATCCCAACTCAAAACTTTTTGGTCAGATACCCTGTCTATGCCGTGGGTACAACTCGAGTGTGAACTAGCTGGTGTTTTAGAACCAAAAACTCTTTTATATCTCCTAATCAGGAGAGTAAAACCTACTCTGGGAACAACTCCCTTTACAATAGCTGGCTTACATTGCTGGTCCCTATTGCATGCTGGCCACAGGAATACACACTCTTCCTATCCATTTCATACACCCCTGTCCGTTGTTCAGCATATCAATCCTAATCTAGACATACAGTCATTAGTAAAAGATGATAATGTGTAGCTCACTTATGATATAGAGAGAGTATAGTGCTTGAGGTTAAAGGTGGTACCCCCACCCAAGGGGCCTAATCTAATATAGGAAAAAATATATATATATATAAAATATATAAAAACCAGTCCTCTAAAGCACTAGGGGTATGAAAAAAGAAAATGAGTGAATAGAATGTGGATCCAATTGTTTTAGTGAAAATAAAATTGTGTTTATTATGTAGAATAATATAGTATACAGCCAATCACCTGGCAGGGCCCTGGCAGGTGAAAGGCAATAAAATGTTAAAATATTAATAAAAAATAGCACAAAAATACAAAAGATAAATTAAATTAATATCCGCTGTAAAGATTAAAAGTCTCTTTCAATGATCACAAGTCTTCTTGAGAAGAAATAGAATCCATCAATGCTGTATGCTAAAAATCACAAATATAGCGCGGATGCCGGGAGTGTCACAAGTATCATATAGTCTTGCAGAGACTCAATAGTAACACTTATCAGGGGTAAATAGCAAGTAAGCTGAATCGGTAGGTATAATTGTAGCGAATGTATCGCGGTGCACAGCACCACTCACCCTCCTCAACAGCCGCGATGGATGCAGTGCCTGTCTGTATTCCGGTCGGGGTGAGTGGCTCTCCGGGGGCTCCGAATGTCCTGGGCTGGCACGGAGAGGCATCCAGCCTAACGGAGTAGTGTCCAGGAGTGGTTTCCAGGAGCTCTGCCGTCCGGGGCTGCGAATGAGTAACCGACAACAGGTGCGTGTCCCAATGATGCGCTAGCAGTGCGCGCGTAATGGTGGTCCCAATACCGCAGGTATCCAGCAGTTGCAAGTTGGTAATTGAGCGGATATATACCTAATGTCTTTGTGCTTTAGACAAAGTCAGACGCGTTTCAAAGCCACAAGCTTTTTCTTCAGTGACCAAAAAGAATGTCTGATGGGCAAGAAAGACCTCTATTTATATGGTCTCCATATGGTGATGTCATGATGGTTACCAAGCCTAGTAAAACATGGAAACTGGCTGATAGAAGTTCAGTATAAGATATGGGATGGATCCACATATATAGAGAGAAGAAAAGAAAAAGAAGGGAAGAAGAGAAAAGACATAATGGGGATATGTACAATCTGAATACAATCAATTAAATGTATGTGAAAATATAGGGGTATAACAATGTATATTAGGATGAATAAATGAATATAAATAATATAAATAATATGGACTTCGTAGGAGTGATAAGTAGTGTCCAATGTAAATATGTAGTGTGCTGAAAAAAAAGTATATGCAACGATCCTCAGTACAATAATATAGGCAAAGATTGATATAATATAATTAAGTGTTATGAAAATAATTATGAATTTTATCACAAGACAGGAGGCTCACATTTTGCATTATCTTTCTTTTACTGCTCATAATGTAAACAAATAGCAGCAGAATATTATCAATAAAGATGTTGAGAAAAAAATTGTACATATGCAAATGAAGGTAACAGGTAACCAATCAAACTCAGGTACAGGTGATATAAGGTAGCTTCACCTAAAACACATCCTCTTTCTTGCTGCTCATCCTTTGAGATAAGTACTATTGGTTATATGTCATAATTTTCTGCAATATAGATACATATATTTTCTTCTCTTATATATAACTCCTTCCAACTGATAGGCTGTTAAGTCTTGTGGGTTCGTAACACAGCCTCACTTCTTATCTATAATTTAACATCTGTTTGGTTTAGTTGCAACTTCTATTCCCGTCTTCTCAATTTCTCCTCTTACCGGTCCCGAAGTTACACATACCGGTTGTCCGCCACTCACTCAGCCTCGCGCCGGTGTCCGTGAGAGGATAGAGAGGATATTCAGCGACGCTCCCCTCTTTAGACGGGCGCCGCCATCTTAGTTGGAATTCTCGCGCCGCCGTCCTCCTCTGTGAGCGCGCACGTAATATCGCGAGAACCGCCGGCAACTGGTTATCAGTTGTTCCAGGGCGGGAATTCATTCTCCTCACAGCTCCCGTGGTGTTAACACATCAGTGGTTCGCTCCCTCATTAATATTCAGTATAGTTTTCTCTGATTATTCTACAGCCTGTTCTTTTTAGGACACTATTTTAATACTATTAAGAGAACTTAGGTGTATATATATATATATATATATATTTGTATATATATATATTTATATACTTGTAATATATATAATATATATATTCATTCTATTACTCTTACCCCTCTGCCAGACACAATACAATGGCTAATGAGGAGGCTAGCATGTCTACCTTAAACCAAGGTTCAGACCATTCTAAGGATAGTGCCATGCAGGCAATGATTGACCGGTCGGTGGAAAAGTCTGTCCAATCGGCCATGGCATGTCTCCCTGACGTGGTTGCCAAATCTCTGGCCATGGCAATGTCCCGACCAGGACCTTCACATTCTCCTAAAGCGGGTCCTCATACCCCTTCGGACTATTTCTGGTCTGCTGATGAGTCTACATCCAGACTGGCTGAGGGCTGGAGACATCATGGGAAGGCCTCCCAAAAAAGGCAATTAACTATTACCGGTCCGTCCAAAGCCCAAAAGAAATCTAGAAAAACTAAGGACCAGGTTATGGATATTCCTGATGCTACACAGCACCCCATACCCTCTGCCCGTGAGGAGACAGAGAATAGATGGGTCGATATAGTTTCTAAGTCAACCTCTAGAAACAAACCGGATTCTTTTGTCTCCTCCCCAGACCACTCATCCACTCTGAGGATGATTATGAGATTAATAAATCCGAAAATGATGATGATTCGGAATACGAAGATGTCCCAGAAGATGATAAGGTGGCAGTGGATTCCAATGATCCGGAATCTGTTATGCTAGACAGTGCCGGGATGCCCTTTTTCAATCCGATCTTAATAAAACACCTTCCCCAATATCGCGCCACACCCCTACCCCTTAATTCCCTGGTTGAACTTGATGGACATATGTCTTTTTTCGACCGTACTAACTATGTAACTATGTAACTATGTAACACCCTAGATCGGGTGAATGGGTTCCCCATCCCCTGAATGAGAAATTCATAAAATTTTGGATTAAGAAACCCATGGACAGAGAGACTAGGAATAAGCTTCGCTCCGAGTGTCCTCGTCCAACTATTACACAAAAAAATGGCAGATACCCCTGAGTTAGACTCTATATTAGTCAAATATCTTAATAAATCAGGGAAAAATCCCAAAAAAGGGGTTGATAGATCTTTCAAAATAATACAAGATAGATTTCTTGATTTGCTGGGCCCCCTTACAAAAATCCTAGACTTAGCAGAAGAATCTACTTCTTCTGGAGCCCCAATAAATATTGATTCTCTTAAAGGATGGACCCAGAGGGCCATATGCTTATTTGGCAATATAAATGCCACCATTTGCACTGAGAGAAAAAGGTCAGTGCTGATGAAGCTAGACTCTCAGCTAATCCATCTAGCTTCGGCGGACTCTGATCCACCCACAGATGGCTGTTTATTTGGGACCACATTCATAAAAGAAATTAATAAATATGTGGGACTATTTTCGTCCCTTGACAAAGCTCAGTCATCACTCCGCAAGGTATTCCAACCTAAGGTTTTTGCTAGGGCCGGGAAACGAAAGGGACGGTTCCCCGGCCGCCAGTCCTATGAGGGACAACAGCAGTCCCAGACCACCCCCCATCCAGGTAGATTCCAGAATCCAGCTCCTTCCTACCAGCCTTCACCCTTCTTTCCCACAAGAGGAAGACAGTGGCGTGTCAGAGGTCATCGAGGATATCCAAGGACAAGACCCACTTCAGGTAAGCGTTTTACAGAATTTTTCCCCACAGTTTCCATTAGGAGGAAGGATAACCCATTTTATCCATGTTTGGAATATGATAACAACAGATGCATGGGTTCTGAATACAGTCTCGGGTTACGAGATAGAGTTTGTAGTATCTCCCATTCAAACTCACCCTCCTCATCCTATCAAGTTTTCAATGACAGATCAGAATCTTGTCAAATTAGAAATTCAGGAACTATGTTCCAAAGGCGCAATATTCCAGGTACCTCTTTACACACCAGGTTTCGTGAGCAATCTGTTCCTGGTAAAAAAGAAGGATGGAGGTTTCAGACCTGTAATAAATCTAAGAGTCCTCAACAATTTTGTGCGTTATCAGCACTTCAAAATGGAGGGCATACATTTATTGAGAGATCTATTAATTCAAGGAGATTGGTTAACCAAAATAGATCTGAAAGACACCTACCTATCGGTGCCGATGCATCAGCAATCTCAACCTTACCTCCAATTCATCTGGGAGGGTCAGAAATGGCAGTTCTCCAGTCTGCCCTTCGGTCTTTCTTCAGCACCCTGGTGTTTCACAAAACTCATGAAACCAGTGGTAGCTGTTCTAAGAGCTTGAGGTGTTCGTCTAATCATATACCTAGACGACATCTTGATTATGGCTCAGACAATCTCACAAATACATCTTCATACTCATTGGACAATGTCTCTGCTCTCCAATCTAGGTTTCCTTTTAAACATGGAGAAATCCATTTTAACCCCTTCTCAGGAAGTGGAGTTTCTGGGTTTTCTAGTCAACACTGTATCCGCGACCTTGAGTCTCCCATCCAGGAAATTGCGGACTATCAGGAAAGAGATACGTTCTGTTTTGAACAAAAACATAGTGTCTCTACGTACTATTGCCCGGATAGTGGGTCTTCTTTCAGCTTCTATCCAAGCTGTTTTTCCAGCTCCTCTGCACTACAGAGCGCTTCAACGCCTAAAAGCCCAACATCTCAGAGAAGGTCTGGGGTACTCGGACGAGATCTCTTTGATGGTAGAGACCAGAGAAGAACTTCTCTGGTGGTTACACCATATTCAATCCTGGAACGGGAAGACTATCTTCAACGTGTCTCCAGACATCATCATAGAATCCGACGCCAGTCGATCAGGCTGGGGCGCTCGTTGTGGTCCCATCTTCACCGGAGGCAAATGGTCAGAAGAGGAATCTCGGTTACACATAAATTGCCTGGAACTCTTGGCGGGATTCTTTGCCCTCAGGAGTTTCACAAAAGACAAATCACACTGTTGCATCCTTCTCAGGATGGACAACATCTCGGCAGTACAGTATGTAAATCGTCTAGGGGGTACCAAATCGAAGATGCTTGCCAATATAGCAAAAGAGTTTTGGCATTTTTGTCTCAACAAGTACATCATCCTGAGAGCAGAATACCTACCAGGGTTATCCAACTCTATCGCAGATTGGTATTCTCGTTTTTTGATGGATCACAGCGACTGGAGACTAGATCCCAATATATTTCAGTGCATCAATTCTCTCTGGGGTCCTTTTTGTCTGGATCTCTTTGCTTCCCGCTTGAATCGCCAATTGAACCGTTTCTTCAGTTGGCGTCCGGATCCGGAAGCAGAAGGCATAGATGCCCTAGTCCAATTTTGGCCTCCAGAAAACCTTTATGCCTTTCCCCCTTTTCTCTTATCCCGAGAGTGTTACAACTCATCAAGAACCAGAGATCACAAGTAACCTTGATAACCCCTTGGTGGACAACCCAATCCTGGTTCCCTCAAGTTCTCGAGATGAGTATAGACTTACCTCGCATTCTCCCATCTCTTCCTTCCATCTTAATGAATCCAGCAGGTTTTCCTCATCCTCTAGTCACATCCAATCAACTTACTCTGGTGGCGTGGCGTGTATCGGGTATCCCGACCCAGATCAAGGACTTTCACAAGCAACTAGAGAGATCCTCTCTGATGCTTGGGCCCCAGGTACCAGATCGACTTACCGATCAGCCTGGAAACTTTGGTCTGATTGGTGCAATCAACGGTCTCTGGATCCCGTTCATGCACCTTTAACTCATATCCTAAATTTTTTGTCCAGTTCTTTTGCTTCTGGTAAGGCTTACAGAACGATTAATGTCTATCGTTCGGCCATTTAGTTTTACCATTCTCCTATAATTTCTATACCAGTAGGTAAACACCCTTTAATTTGCAAATTGATGAAAGGTATAAGATTTAGGCGTCCTCCAGTCCCCAGATATAGTTCTACTTGGGATGTCAATAAAGTTCTTGACCTTTTAACATCCTGGGAAGACAATGATGATCTAACTTTGAAACTCCTATCTTTTAAGTTAACGATTCTCCTATGTCTTATATCTTTTAAACGGGTAGCTGATGTGAAAGCATTGGACTCTTCCAGAAGACAATATCTTCCCAATGGTGTCCAATTTTCTATCTGTAGACGCACAAAAACCAATATCTCTACAGTATTTTATCCAGCTTTTCCTCAACAACAAAAATTGTGTGTTGTCCGTTGTTTAAAAACTTATGAACAACGTACAAAGGATATTAGGAGTTCCTCCTTACATCAATTGTTAATATCCTTTCGCAAACCGTTCCTTCCAGTTTCTTCCCCCACTCTAGCCAGGTGGGTCAGACAATGGGTCAGGATGTTCTTGGGGAGGCCCTACCCCAGGAACCGTCACTGGATCGATAAAACGACCAGCCAGTGACGGGTCGTGAGAATGGGCCGCACCACAAGATGGAATCAAAGGAACCCAAAGATTTCAAGTTCTGCATTGAGTCCTTTTGGTTTTATTGTGTCAAAGTCGAATATTTTTCTTGATTCCGCCTTTGACATTTTCTTAATGAAATCACCTCCACGCCAACATTTTTTAACACTTTGGATAGCCAAGAAAAAGAGTTCTGATGGGTTCTGATTGTGATGTTCTACGAAATGTATTGATAACGGATGTGTTTTTAAACCTCTTTTTATATTGTAAATGTGTTCTGCCATGCGTACCTTGAATTGTCTCTTCGTGCGGCCTATATGCTGTTTCTGGCATGTGCACTGGATCAGATAGATGACTCCCTTACTGTGACAGGTGAGACATTCGGAAATTCTGTGAGTATGATTGTTCGATGTAGAAGAGATATCAGTGATTTTTTTAGGGAAATTAGTGGTTTTGCAGGCTGAACAAGTGCCACATCTGTGGAATCCTTTACTTTGTAACCAGGTGGATGGTGTTGTGGAAATAATGGATTGTTTAATTGTAGGGGCAACCTGAATGCCCAAAATTAGGGGCTTTTGTGTAAACAATGGGTGGATGGGAAGGTATGTTATGTCCAATGATTTTATCCTTTTTTAGAAAATGCCAATTGTTTCTGATTATCATTTTAATTTTTTTATAGTCTTTATTGAAGGGTAAAATGATCTTAGGGTCGTCATTATAAGTTTGTGTCTTTGGGTCTTTGGCAATAAAAAATGAGGATCTATCCAAAGCACAAACTTGATTAAAAGATTTATCAAGGACACTTTTTGGATAATCTTTATCTAAGAATTTTCCAGTAAGAACTTGGGCCTCCTCTTCGAATTTGGTCTGTGATGTGCAATTTCTTTTAAGTCTGCGGTACTGGCCCGTTGGGACATTTAAGAGCCATCTAGGGAGGTGGCAACTATTAAAAAGAATAAAACTATTTTTAGCCACAGGTTTGTGGTATGTACTGCAGATCAGTTTGCATACATCTATGGTAATTAAAAGATCAAGAAATTCTAAAGTGCCTGTACTTATATGTGGGGTAAAATTTAGATTAAAATTGTTAGTATTAATTTCTTGGATAAAAACTTCCAAAATGTCTCTCGGGCCTTTCCAGATAAAAACTATATCATCAATGTAGCGCCGCCATAGTACGAGATCCGCGCCGATTCTGGGGGTTATAGTTTGTTCCTCCCAGGCTGCCATGAACATATTGGCATAGCTGGGCGCGAATCTCGTACCCATGGCGGTACCGGTAGTTTGGA